>NC_045640.1:45540966-46212395 GCF_009829145.1 Chiroxiphia lanceolata | reverse complement strand
GAGAAAATTACTTTGTGTCTTTATTATTATTACTGTCCACTTAATAACAAGGCAGTGTGGTGCAACATATCAATTGATAGTTTAATTAAAATGATAAAAGAATGCACTGAAGATAGAACAGGTGGAAAATTGGGGTCTAGCCCTGGTTCTTATCTCTGCTTTCTGAGGAGGATGAGTACGGAGTCTGGTTGAGCCAGACGCAACTTCTGCATCCCAATTCCTGGCTGTTAAGAGTATTTTGCAAAAGATCCTATTTCTCTTCCAAACAACACTAAGAAACCTTGGGTTTGGGCCATCTGTCCCATTTCATATCTTCACCTATGTCCAAGTAAGTGTCCTGATACACTCTTTTCAAGAGTTTGATTGTTTTTCGAGCTAGCATCCCATTTAGATGCAATTAATCATGGGTGGGGGGTGCTGTATATTTGTCCCAAATACATGGAGGTTTCATAGGAAGGAGATAAAAACTATCTTCTTTTACATACTTTATTCTGTAAAATATATCCCCATAGGATATATATATGGGAAATAACTTACCTATCAAAGAAAGGAACACCAATGCATCTAATAAATTTTGCATATTTTGGTAAAATACTGAAAAAAACTAATTATTTTTCCCCCCTGCCTCAAATAGATTTAAAATTTAACAAACTAATAAATTAAATTTAAGAAGTTACACTAAGAAAATATTTATCAGAAATACCATGCTGAAAAAAGAGCAAGTAATAGGCTTTAGTTCTTTCTATAGCATCATGGCATACAACTAGTGTAAGAAGCTTGTTTCCCACCCCTGTCCCCCACTCATATCTTTGCAAAGATGTGTCTTTTGGGACAGAGCTAGCACTTTGTGTTTCTTTCTAAGTTGCAGAAGCAGCTTTTAAAAAGAAAATTCTGTTTATGCCAAACCAAGCTTCATCAAAAGAACAAACTGAATGATCCCTCTCATACTAGGTGCTCCTGCCTCTGCCTGAATTGGGTTTAATTGCTGGAATGAATGATTATGAAATCCAATAAATCATCACTGAGAAAAAATAGCATGAAAAATTGTCTCTTGCCCACAGATATTAGTACAAGTTGTTTGAAAACCAGAAATGAAAGTGCTGGAAATACACTTGATAATTTGATCTGCGGAACTTCAGATTCACCCGTACAGCTATACACTTAAGGATTGATGGACACACAGATAGACAGATTTATCTCTTAAAGTACATCTATATTCTGTCCCATTTTATCTTGTTCTTTCAAATGAGTAGGAGCCCTACCATGTTGCATCTTATAAGGATACTGGAAGAAAGGAGCAAGGCCTGGAGCAAAGAGGGGTGCGTACAGTGCTGCTGAAGTTAACCAGATTGCTTCATGGCTTCCGTAACCAATTTTCATGAAAGTGAGGTTTTAGGCTTTTTTCACCTAAATATGAGTCTTATTAAAACATCATAAGTACTCAGTTTTTTAAAACATATTTTAATTTTCAAAATATATTTTGGTGAATAAATTGTTGACTATATTAACTTCAGTGCTGATAGCACCTGCTTCACAGTTGATGTTTCTTTTTACTTCCTTGTAAATCAACATGAGAAAGAAAATAAGATTTATCTGACTCACTTAATACATTGTGATGAAGAGGGTATTTTTTTCCTGTTGGCTTCTTCTGGAACATCAATCTAATAAGACAACAAAGTAAGTTAAATCTTCCATTTCAAACTAATGGGGACATAACCACAATAAACTTGAAACTGGATAAAATAATCTGTTTTTCAGATGTGTGATGCTCTGTAGTCATTGGCATACTCTGATATATGACCGTAATAATGTAAATTATGGGGGGGTTATGCCTGATTTCTCATTTTTAATCTTATGCAAACAAGGAGCAATATTTAATGTTTTCTTTTATGAAGCTGGTTTATTGTTTCTACTTGTGGCATGACTGACAGAATATGTGATTGGATGCTACTACATGTTCTTGTATTTAGTTCCCAACTTTCAACTGGTAAGTGCTCTCTATTATTTACTAGCATAATACATCACAATAGACAAAATTATTGTTTACACTTATCCTTTCTGTGCTCTGGTAGCCAGCTGTCCTCCAAACAAAAATGCATCTCACAAATCTCACTTGAATTGGAGAAACACAACTTAGAAAATCAATACACGGATATATCAAACAGACAACATTCAAGCCCTTTATCATAAGAAAATTTCAATTGTATTTTTGGTGTGACATGAAGGATGATCTGTAAGATGTGGAAGACTACAAGCCTAGAGACTCTGGAGAGGAGCTTTGGTTTACAGCTCACTATTGTATCAGCCAGTCCCCATAAAATCAACAAGAATTTTTCATTAGCTTATGTGAAGGACTGGAGGAAATTTAACACAATCTTTGCAGTGCTCTTGCAAGAGGCACTGGTATCTGTGGTGCTCTGAAGATTCCATGGGAAGTAGTAACTATGTATTATTGTTTGGTGTCCAGGCCTAACCTACTACACAGTTCAATATGTAAACCACCACACTGTAGCACATTGTACAGAGACTTTGTATCAAGATTAAATCTGACATGAATTGAGGAGAATTCACTTGAGCAAATTAGCCTCATGTACTGCGCTGTGTTTAAAAAAAAAAAAATATATTCTGAAACAAATGATTTTTACTCTCAAAGGGTAACCACCTTTTACAACTTAGACAGACATTTGAAATGCATCTTCCCTAGCTTTAATATACTTGTATCTGTCCGTATCAATGCTGAATTTGACCTCAAATACTCATTCCACTGCTTTAACATAAAACCTTTTCTCTGTTAGCCATCAGTAGGAGTGAGAGCTTTTAAATTAAATTGTTGGTTTGTGTAGAAGCAGCAAATCAATTTAGCTAACAAATCTTTCTCACGAAAGTGAATCGAGCATGGATCTGTTACTACTGAGTTTAGTTTTTATTCTTCAGCACTTCTCACATCAATTTTTCTCTAATAACACCACTACAAACTAGACAGACAACCTACACTTCCTGATGTTTACCAAATCCTTGGTATTGCCCATGTGGCAGCAGTGCTCATCTCTGCCAGCTGTCCTGGCTCGACATAGACACTTAACTGTCTTTAATGCCAGGCCATGCACCTCCACAGCATCCTGGTGTCAGTCTGGCATTCCTCCATAGCCATATGGCCAGTGTGGATAGCCTAGTGCCCTTTCCACTGTCACAAAACGGACCTCAATCTCAGACTCTGGCTTGCAAAGGGTTTGACCCAGCATTTGACACAGAGAACCATATTGTATCTCTTTTAAAGAGAAGGCATTCAATTAATAGCTACTAGGCTCCCAAAACAGCACCTGTTCTTGCCTTCCGTTTACTGTCAAGTGTCACATTCAGTAACAGGATTGCTTTAAGCTGCTCATTTGCAACAACACAATCTCCTTGCACTGTGCCAGCATAACCATTTGTGCAGCCACTTAGTAAACCACTTAGGCAAATTGATCCTGCTGGAAAAAACAATATTCCAGGAAGAAAAAAACAAACATGTTTTGTTGGGCCAAATTGCTGCCCTGACCTATTTCACTACATGGCTAGCAAAGTGGTGATTCCAGTGCAGTTCAAGGGACAAGAAAATGAGAGAAGCTGGGGACTGGGGGGAAGGCACCAAAAGGAACCATCTTACTGAGCGTTGATTCTTACAGGCAGCTGTCAAAAAATAATCTGCTCTGCAGACCCTGAGAAACTACCCAAGTAAACAAAGAGAATTTGATAAGGGCAATGATTTTCTCACTTGGCTTTAAAATAAGAGCAAAATATTCCCCATAACACAAACTGGTCGTGCCAAATCAAGTATCTTCCTAATACCATGCAAACAAGTTGATATGCCTTCTGTACTGCCAGTGGGATAAGAGATTATCTAAATACAGAATGGAGTTAAACACACAGGAGACTTAGTAAAATAGAGCCAGAAAACAAATGCAATAGGATCTATGTAGCAGTGTATATAAAGCCTACGTACAACTACTTTAACAAAGTTGGCTGGAAATATCCCTGTGCAATTCCCACATTTTCCTCTGTACCACTCAGTATCGATTTTCTCCAAAAGAAAAATGATGTCTCCAGAATGAAGGTCTAAGTCATCAGGATGCTCTGTAAGACAACATCATTTCAGTTAACAGTATTTGCCACACTCACTGATTTTCTCTAAGTAAAACCTTCTTAATATAAATACCACAGACAATAACAGAATGAGTTTTCAAACAGTCTTAATTATACTTGATAAATCAGTGAGCTTTAACTGAAAGATTTGGCCCATCTACAGGTGAACTCATTAATTTGAATAACTCTATAGGCAGATGCTGTAGACTGAGCTTCCACACCATTTTTAAGCTCTAATTCCTAAGAAAATTCCCATTTGAAAGTCTTGAAGTAAAACAAGCTTCTAGAATATTCACGTTTACTTACCTGCAGGAAAATCATGCAGGACTACAGCATGAGGTGCATTTGTGTCAGAAACTTTTGGAGGGTGGTTTGAATCCTGAAACAAACAAAATAAATCCAAGTAGTTCATAAATCATGGAACATACTAACAATATGTACTCCAAAAGTAATGTTCTGACTCTGGACACAATTTTGTCCTGGTATTAGAGAAACACCTTTGGAGGCAAGGGTTATTGGTCACACAGCCATGGGTCTGAATTCTGTATGCCTTTTACCTGTGTAAACCAGAATACATTTCACCAAAATCTACTTTAGAGCCAGTAAAAGAAAGGGAAGGCATGTTACTTTCCCAGCACAGACAAAGCCTCAGCTATCACTGTGGGTCAGAAATCTGGAGCACTGATAGCAACACTCATTGCAAGGGCTGTGGCCAAATTTTGCACTGGTGCTTGGTACTTTGTGCCACCAGTCACTCTTTCTTGCTCGAGTGAAGACCCAACCTAACTCTCCCCACCACACTCAGCAGGGGCAGCACATCTGCTGACTAACAAGCATTTTAGAGGGGCAAGGAAGCCACCTTACATGAAGGTAACACTGAGGGGAGCTGACAATTTCGTTGTGGGATCTTTACACAGGGAAAGTATATTCAAAATGCTGAGTCTTCCTTCTCTATCCCACCCACTAGGAATTTTTCAACTGTACTGATGACAATCATAGTGTGTGAATTACATTCGAAGTAATTCATTGTGTGCAAAAATCCCAACAAAAAAAGCCCAATGTGGACAAAGATAAGGGCAGAGTAATATGAATTACAACAGATAACAAGAGATTGCATAGAAATCTAGTTCAACCATGTAGGTTTCTGATAATAGTCAAAAAGGCTGCTCCTGGCTATAATTTACACTAGCTGTTTAATATTAATGCAGCATGCCCTAAAACCAAGTAAGGATCTGTAGAAGCAGAGAGAGGAAAATACTTTCAAGTCTGTACGTCAAAGCCAATTCACTGATATATCATGTACAGCACTTATAAAACTACTCGCTTATCTTTTGCTCACTTCTCAGATACTCAGCCAAGGGAGTGATTATTTTCCTATGAGACACAGGAACTTTACCGGTTTCCTCTCCCTTCCGGCACTCCAAGTAATTACTGTTGCTCTGCTCCATAAGCAGCATGTTCCTGTGCTATAAGGCAAATTGCCATTATTGGGTTTTGTTTTGGCAGTAGTTTTGTTTGGATTAAAGAATCACAAGGATTTAATAGATCAGTATTACATTTCTCAGTGTAACCTTTAAAGACTAAAGCATTTGATACTTTAATGCAACAGGAGTCTTCCTCATTAAATATTTACCAGCAGAAAAAAGTGCCTTACCTTACAGGACGGTTCTCCTGTGTTCCTGGGAAGACAATCTTCCTTGGCAACTCCATGAGGCACAGGTAGCTAGAACAGAAACAGAGACAAATGTAAAAGTTTTTTTTAACTTCTAAGCACCTCAAATTCCCACTGTGAGTGAAAATGGAACTATTCAGACCACCTAATACAGGTAACTAATTTAGGAGTCCAGTGGAAAACGACAGGCTCCTTTGGAAGGCATTCAGATAGACTGCTAGTGATATGAACTGCCACTTTGAGAAACCCAGGTGGTGTCATCCACTTTAAAAGTGTCTTAGACACCCACTTGGTCTCATACCATATGGTACAAGATATTCAGAAAGACATCTGATGTAGAAGTGTAATCATTTGTCATGGAGGGCACTGAAAAAACAACCTGGGAGGACAGTTTCCTTGACAGTAGTATTTGGGGGCAGAGAATTACTAGTGATCTTCTACTGAAATAAAAAATATAGAAATCTAAGTGAAAGATCAAAAAGAAGGCAACAGGAAGTTTCCACTTTATGCAGAATATTGATGTTGTTCATGTTCATGGCTGTGTGGTTTCTTTTTATGACAACAGCACTGGTTCAAGCAGTTACACTAGCTCTATCACTGACCAGTTTCAAGTACCTGAGGAAAGACTTTCTCCTTTTTTTATCTGTAATACTGATCTATTTGTATTTAATATTCCCTAGTAACACATATAATACCAAAAAGAAACATTTTTATAATGAAAAGGGATGGCATCAATAGGATGAAAATGTAAGATTAGCAATGTTACATTTCTCACTCTTTACAGGCTTTTTTAAGCAAGGTCAACTACTCTTTAAGTTCTAATGCCTCTAAATTTTCTTAAGCATTTTCATGTATATGTATATGGACAAACCCAACATACAAATGCAATTATTTAGCATCATTTTATGTGCTGTAAGAGAATTCAGAACTGATGACTATACAAAGAACCCCCAAAACCCAAAAGCTATGCATTATAAGATATATATAAATTGTATATATACACAAAAATACACCACATATATCTATACTCGGCACTTATATATTGCTTTCTACAGTATTACCTTACAGGACTTATTACTATTTATCTATTGGTATTTTCTAAAGAAGATTATACTGATACATGCACTTTGAATGACACAGCATAGTAACCTACTTTACTATCTTTTTCACTACTATTTTAACTGTTTTATAAAAACAACGGTCTCAGAATATCTCAGCTCTCACCATGTATTTATTGTAGAGAGGATGACCCGGCTTAGGTCTAGGAGGTAATGCTGGATCCGGATTTTTAAAGAGTGCACTTTTTGTTCTCTTGGGTCCCAATCTGAACTTGCTGGTTTTTTTCTCAGAAGCGATGTCAGAACTAGATCGTGAAAGAGCATCCTTTTGGGAGGAGGCTTTGGTTGTGGAGAGTTTTGGTGGAGGTGGCCTTCCAGGAGCACCTTTAGGTGGGGGAGGTCGAGCTGGTATAATTTTTCCATCCACAGGCCTAAAAATTGTGCAAACCATCAGAGAAAATATGCATATCAATAAGCCTGCCACCTCATCCTCCACCACTGCCCTATCTAGAGAGTATGCAGCAAGGAAACATGATTCATGACAACCTGGGCTGCAGAGTATGTAGCATCTGAAGCTTTCCAGGAACACATGAACTCTTCAGCTACTGGGACCGTATGACCATGTCCTTAGACAGATCCTTTGACTATGCATTTCCAAGTCTGCTCACCACTTTTGCTTATCAACAGCCTGCCAGCTTTCATGGGAGCCCACTATGTAAGCTGGATTTCTTTTAGCAATAGAAAGAGCTTTGTCTGAAGCTGCTGCAGGATGTTCTGCTATTGAGAGCTTCTGGGAAAACTGGTCTTCAGGATCAGCCTAGCTCATTCTCTGGGTTATCACTTCCCTAAAGTAACTTTTGGTCCTCTGCAGAAACTCATGACATACGACACCACTTTGGACATAATGCCATCAATAGAAGAATTTACCATTTTTATGTAATAGAAAGAACACTGGTGAAAATACTCAAGTTTTTCACTTGAGTGAAGAACTCCAGATCTGACATCTGGAGATACCACATTCTCATTAATGTACTAGTAGTTTAGAAACCAAAATCAGAGACTAGCAAGTGATAGCAGTAATTTTTTTTTTTTAAATTAAAAATGTAAAAAACCCCCCTTACTAAGCATTGATTAAACAAAGCTGCTTATACAGTACACGACTCATGATTTTTAGAATCTAAGAGTGTTGCCAAATCAATAAACTGCTAATTAAAAATCACCTCTGCTATAAACAAGAATTATGTACATAAAATTTAGTCATTCTGTTATTAAGAACCCTGGCACTACCACTATTCCAAAAAAACAGTATTATTTGATTGTTATGAGAAAATCTTCAGCCAGGTACTGCAAGTTTCTGCTACAACTGTTTCTCTTTTTTTCATATAAAATAACTCAGCAAGATCTGCAAAAATTATCAACCCCAACAAATGTGCATTAGTGGATCTTTGAAGTATCATTCTAACACATTTTGTCAGTGACATCCACCACTTGAGAAGATATTATTGCTCTACTAATGGTCCTTATAAGAGTTCTCTATTACTAGTTGAGTATGGATTAATTTTTAAATTTCAAGAAGAATTCCACTTCTGTTCAACTTCCACCTCTCCCCTTTCTTGGCCTCATCCTAAACTGAGCATTTTTAATATTGACAAAAAGGGAAATTCCAAGTTAGACTGCACTGAATCTGTAAACAGATCAACCCATACATTTGTAAGGCAACTCAACTAAACAAGAAGACTCTAAAAAACAATTCAGCAAATTATTACTGCTTGCTTACTTAAAAAAAAAAATTAAAAAATTCATTTGAGCAGAAGAGTGAAAGGACAAAAAGTTTATTGCAGTTCCAGAGACCCTCATAATAATCAGGAAAGTTGTTATGCTAAACTGAATGTGGGGAAGTAACACCATAAGGTGTTCTCTTGTGCGTACAACCACATTCTTTCACGTTAATGAATACTTATCATTAATGACAGACTCAGTTCAATAACAGAAAGATTCTCTTGTCCTGATACATCAGAGTAAACTGTTGTGTTTAAACCCACAGATTCAGAATGCAAATGCTGAGACAGCCACAGTGGGCTGGCTAGCCAATGCTGTATCTCCCTCCCCTCTGTCTCTGGCATTGAGTGGACATGAATTTAAGGTGGGTCCAGCAAGTTTTGCCTCTGCAGACCTTTTTTCTTGTTGGTTCAGAAGAATAAAAAAACCCCAAGGTTACCACTGATCCTGCACCTTCACAGGTGTTTTAGGTCTGAACTGAGCTGTATAAACTAGTCAGTGCTTCTGGGAAGCTGCTGGCCCAGCATCTGCCATTTCCAGGGTGGCAGCATCTGCCACCTCCATTCCTTCAGTACTCAAACCCTGCCACAAGTGCAAGTGCTGTGGGTGAAAAGGTTAAAGATGTAGAAAGGAATGACTGTCAGCATCCACTGTATATTAGCTGAAAAGTCAAACAGCTGTCCTATAATCTCCCTGCTCATACCACTAATGTACAAACAAGTATCAATCAGCTAGCAATTTGGTCCTGCCTGTTTATTAGTAAGCATACTACCTAGCCAAGACTATAGAGTTATGACTAAAAATTGGTAGTGTCTACTTTGAGACTAACTAGATAAATCAATTCAGAAACACATTCAGAAACTTTTAAGTGAGTCTCTGAAGAACTGCACTTACCTTGGGGGTAGTACAGGTTCTTGCTGAGGCACTCCACCCTGTTCTGAATGATTCAACTCCTAAAATGATTCAAAAGAAAAAAGATATTTCTTTAAGCCTAAGAAAAAAAACAACATAACATATCTTGGTGAAATGATATATTTCTTATATTAAATTATATCCCACAGACATGAAAAACAAGAGTTTCTGGAGGTCTGGGAGTACAGTAATAAGTATTATGGTGTGTTCTAGCCTTTTAAGGTGTTGTTGGACAGAGGGAGATGTAAATAACCTGGTTTACTACCTGAAACACAGATTAAATTGTGCATTAGGTATGACCCAGCCGTCTTTTCCTACTGCACAGCAGTAAGGGCTTAAGAGTCAAATAGAGGAGTCATACAAATTTACCACTACACTGCCCATAGGATTTCATATTATCAATTTTTATTTAACTTTGACACATGAAGGAGACTTTGAGCAGTCTTTAAGACACTCTGAGCAGTCTTAAAGAAGAAAACATGACATTAATGCAACTCACACAGGACAGTGTCTCTTGGAAATAACATTAGCTCCCATTAAAGAAGGCATCTAAATATGTTTCCTAAAGATCTAACAGATAAACCCCAGTGAATCTTCCTTTGGCAAATTAAGGCATCACTCCTCCCAGGTGCCCACGCTGGCCCTGCCAGAGATTACTACCCTACAGCAGTCAGGAGAGGGGGGACATGTGCCATGTCTGAAGGGCTGGGACCACAGCGATGGACTAACAAGTGAACATCCTTACTGCCTTCTGCTGTTCGTTTTCATCCCAGTGCCAGAAAATTCTGCCAGCTTCACTGAACAAGCACAGCTGCTTCTGGCACAGTGTGGTAAATCAGAGTGCTGAATCTGAGTTCAAAAGGATCCTTTCTGAACCAGTAGTTTGAAATACGTCTGAACAGTCTTGTTTACTTAATTCGGTGCTTGAATGTGCTTGAAACTCATAAACAACTTCTGTGACTTTTCCCACCTAGAAAATACTTAGATGTATTTTGTGACAAAATTTGACCCTTGACTGAATCCCCAAATTATTGTCCTGATTAAACAATCCTGATTAGAAAGAAAACAACCTGCCACTTTCAGATGAACATGTTATCCTCATACCAAAAATTTTCCTTTTCTGAAACAGAAGAAATCTGTGCCAACTGCTACTTATGGTCAACGATTTTTACTGTTGCCGTTTGATCACCTCCACCGACAAACAATACTAGTTTTGGGAGCACAGTTCTTATCTTTCCACAGATAAGATTTAAGTATTTCAGTGGATTCAACGCAATCGTTTTCTTAAAAACATCCTCTGAAGTTTATACATGCCCATCACAATAACCTGAATGACCTTGTACAAGTTTTGGAGTAGCACTGCATAAAATGTTATTTAATGTCTTGTATCGGAAATTATTTTTTCAGCATTACCCAGAAGAGATGGGACCTCACTGAATAGCCTTTTCAATTGTGACATTTAAAAACCCTTTACCTTAATAGCAGAGGTAGGTACAAAGGCATTTGTTGGCAGCTGTCCAGCTAGTGAGGGCTTTTGATTTGATTTGATTTTTTACTGCCTGTGGTTTCCACACGATTCTCTGACATTCTTGCCATCACAAAACTCAGTATTAGAAAATTTTACTGTCATTTTCTAGTTTATTTTAATTCATTTTTGTAAATCTGTGTCAAATGGCATACAGGATATGCAGCTACAATGTCCACCGTTGCTGTGCAGGTGCTCAGGAGTGAGGAGCAGAGTAGAGCCTTACTTTCCAAAATAGGTGATTCAACTGAGTAGAAACAACTAGAAGAGCTGAAAAAAAACAAGCTTCATTCTTCTACAGAAACGTTTCCTCTGCCCGGAAATTAGCACAGACATTAAGAGGTATTGTGTGTATGAAGGCAAAAAAAAAATAGGTTTCTAAAGGACTTGGACAACATTTCACTATGTAAATCCCTATGGACTTTGAACCACTTTGCAGTGCTTTTGAAATTAAGTTGTAGAATATCCTGATTCCAGATGATAAATACAGAAAATTGAAGATAGATGTGATCAAAGTTTAGTAAAATCACCTAAGTGCTTTTCAGAACTGACAGCAGTCTAAATTACCTAATTAAATTAAAGAACATAATTAAAAGAAAAAAAGCCTTAGATTTTTGAGTAGTCCTTTTCATCTTTTGGTCCTTCAAATAACTTACTTTACAAATGTTTGAGAGTCACAAGAGATCTGTTAACCACAACACACAAAGCTGTAATACAGGAAAACAGTTCTAACTTACCCCTTTTTTCACTAGGTCACCACTGTTGGGTTTTCTCACTGTGATATCGGATGTGTTCCCAATAGGCTTTTCAGCAGGAAGTGGTGGAGGGCTATGTGGGATGTCATTTAAAGCTGCAAAAAGACCAAAAGGTCCCAAATGAAATTCAAATTAATAGCTTCTTTACATGGACCAACAACAGACAAAATGGGGCATTTTTTGTGAATGTAACTTCTTTCCTCAAAGCCAGAGCAGCCAATGGGAAGAAACACTTAAAGACTAGTGAAGAGAAAAAGGACATGAAGCAAACATTGTAACTCTGAGGCTGAATTCAGGAGTACTTCCCACCCTGCATAACAGATCTTCACTTTACTCTCAGGACACCAGCAAGTTATTCTAGAGTTTCAGGGTTTCAGCTGCAAAACTCGTTGATATAATATTAGATGAGTAGAAGAGTTTCTACCCCTGGGAATGTCAGACTCATTACTGGATACCCCTGAAACACCATCACCATCTCTCAGCCACATTTCTAAACTGGCTCACTTTTTTTTCAGCTGTCAGCTCCTGGAATATCCTTCAGGCTGGAAAACAGCTGAGGGTTATTTCAAGTAACCCTGAAAGATCAGGAGACTTGGATGGAAGAATCTCCAGAAAGGTAAAGCCAAGAAAATAAAGCGTTGCCTGCTACAAAATTCAGGGTGACAGAAAACAGAGACAGAAGCTCCTGGGCAGTCTTTAAGGAGTTAAGCAAATTTAGGACATGGAAGAGGAAACAGTACAGCTCTTACTAGGAAAGAGTGATGATGTCCTCGGTCTCAATAAAGAATATAAAACTCTGGTAATTATATGACATTTGCTTTGAATGTCTCTGCCATTGAAACCTGGGAAGCACTTGGACAAGTTTTGCCAGCATATTTACCAAACATTTCGTCTTTATATATTGGAACCTTGTCGTCTATTTTACAATGTGTTAGCATACCAAGAAAATTCATTTAACAGAATGAATTTCAGACACTTAAGCTCTTCTGAATTCCTGCTGGACTTGGAGTTAAGTAAAAATATGTGTAGACAGCCTGGACATTTATAGAGTGATGACAAAAAAGAAGAGAGATGCTGTCCAAAAGAAAACTTTCAGTTGCTCATTCCATGAAAAATACTCCCCACAAAGAAACAATACATAGGACGGAGAAGTGCTGTATTTTTTTTAACACCTCTGTTGCATTACTATGATGTAAATCACTGCTGTGATATTTAAAAATTCATCAGTTCAAGGATAAATCCCTGATTCTTAGGAGCAGATCATAGTTACTGTGTTGGCAGTGACCAAGCATGGGGGAATAAAGTTAGAAAGTTCATCACTCTTCTAAGCTAGTGTGATGGATGAAAAATAAAAAACAATACCTGACAGTAATTGCAAAAGAAACCTTCTCTTATCACATTTACTGACATATAAAAAGCACGAGACATTTATTTATCCACTTCAAATCTTTCTATATACACAGATGGCCTGATTTTCTCTCCCTTACTCTTCATAAGACAAAATTAAAGGAACTAAAGGAAGATAAAAAACCTGAACAACTAGATGGCAGGTGTTCTTTTCAGTGATTTCTATGTGTAATAACTGAAGTGGAAGTTTAATGCTTCCTTTCTAATCACATCTCAACAAAAATGCTAATGTTAATTGAATACTTTACTGGAGTTCAAATTCCTAAGCATCCAACTCTGTCTCCTTTTTGGTAATGCTGGATGGGTGGCTTTGTTGTTGTTGTTGATGATTAGGGGTTTTTTTGGTGTTTTTTCTTTGTTTGTTTATTGGAGTTTTTCTTTTTGGTTTGCGCTGGTTCCTGACAGAATTTATCTCCCTCAATATGGTTAAAGACCCCCTGTACTGAGATTATGTGGCCCTTTTACAATGTAAATCCTACTATATCCATGGTATACCTTGATCCAGTTGTACTTTTCCCATTTTTTAACTTTTAACAGCTTACATTTCTGCAGCAGCTCCTATCTGACAAAAAACTACTCTGCTTTCTTGGAATCTGCTTCTGTTCCTCCATATCCCATTAATCTTCCAGCCACAGACTCCCATAAAGTAGTCCTTCACACCCTCCAGACATTTGTAGCTAAGTACAGGATGACGGGCAGTCTTCTCTGGAAAGCTAAATTACCACTAGAGAGCAGCAAGGGACCAGTTATTTATAAGTTCAAAAGAGAATTGTCTCAGACAAAAAAAAGAAAAGAAAACGAAAAAATTGTCAGGTGGTTGGTAACAGTTTGTTTGGTTTTGTTTTTTTTATAATGGAAATTACAATTTCTTTATGGAGAAGAACTATGTCAGGGGTTCCTCACAGTAGTTCACAAACATGTTCTTTTAACTGAAAAAACCTTTTACTTACAATCAGATATTAACAGAAAGACTTTTCCTCACAGCTTTATCTTCAATCTTTCTGCATTTTTAATCATTACCACTGCACTTCTCACATATGCAGGGGACAACAAAATGTAGTATTTTAGCACTGGGTTGGTGACAGGGGGAGATGGCAACTTGGGAAATAATGAGAGAAAGTCTCAGGAGAAAAGCCACCTGGAGATACTGTTGCTACAAGTTGACTCTACACATACTCAGTGTAGCAAACCACGATTTTGAAATATGAGTTTTAAGAGTTATCTTCTGACATTTCTCCCTAAGCTCTGAAGATAAAACATTAGGCTAAACAGAAACAAGCATATACTCCAGTGTACAAAGATCAACACAAAGATCTTGTGGCTCTGAGGAAGCTTGGGAACAGCATTAAAATAACATCAGCTGAGGTCAGAGCCATAATCAATTTGGCCAATCAGCTCTGTGATAAGGTTTAGCTGACAAAACAAGCTCGCTTCTGCGGGAAGAGTCTCCTCCCGCTCTTCCCTGCCAGTGTTTAGATCTGCCTCATACACACTCTTTCCCCTTTGGTATGCATTAGCCCCATAAGGTTTGAGACATCAGACTCGGTGCAATGGAGGGAGCCAGATAAGGTAGCTGGGAGGCATGGAGAGTGGAACATGATTCTCATCTATTTCTCCCTCCCACCACAGCCTTTAGGTTGGCTGCTCTGTCTTGTCAAACTGTACCATGGGATTCCTCTGGTAGCTAATACAGCTAGTAAATAGCAAATCAATTAATAAACATTGAGTTCCAGGTGAAATTATTTTCTAATAGATTTCTCAGACAATTTGGGATAAGAACTTACGTTTCCCGGGTTTAGCTGGGATTCGGATCACCGTGGGTTTCCGAGCTAAAGCTGATTGAGCCGGTAGTTCCTTTGCAGTTTCATTTTTGGTGAGGAACTGAAATGGATCTAAAAGGGGAAAAAAGCCCCCAACATATTTAATATTTATTTGTTGAACACCTATCTCACCAAGTATTGCTTTCATTATTAAGGATATTTACACTTCACACCCAAGATAGTAATAAAAAAAATAAATAAATTAGGCTGATGCAACTAGTTTACTCAGCAATTTGTACATAACATGTCTTCTCTGTACATCTGCATTCATAGCTGACTTAACACAGACATGCTCCAGATACCTTCTGGGATTATATAAGCCACTGAACAAGAGAAACTGCATTGCTTGGCAATAGGGACCTGAAATCAGAATGGCTTTAGGGAAATCTTTTCAAAGCAGTTGCTCTAATATGTAGACATAGCTGTGAAAACATTCGCTATAAGTTTTAATCAATAAAATCTAGTCAAAGCTAAACAATCAGCACTGCAGCAGATAAAATGCCTACAGAAACAAAACAAAACATTTAAATATTACCAATTACAAAATGCCTTTGCTGTAGAACAACTCATCACTTTATTGGTTATAAACCTGGTGACACGGAGGAGACTGGTTCAGACCAAGGACTGGGAGTTGTGCCTGAGCTCTGCCCCTGCCTGTATCACTCATTCCTTTACAAGCCTTTCCAATCATTCCATTGGTAACACAGGAGCAATGTTTTCCATGCTTCACAAACTTCAGCACTGGTATCTTATTAATAGGCATGGGAACATAGGCACATGTAGAAGGCAGCTGTAAAAATAGTTGTGCATAAATAAAAACCAAATCAACGGGTCTTTCTCATGTACACCTTCATGTCAAAGAGCGATACCACATTTACACCTCTCCTCTCTTGTTAACAACTGCTACTTCTTTCTCTGACGTTACCAAAAACTGCTGTAAAATGGCAACACTTAACGATATCATAAAAGTGTGAAGTAGAAACTGGAGAAGCACTCTGGATGATAAATTCTCCATGACACATATTCCTAGCCACAACAACTGAGTCTGATCTCCTCTGGTGGCCTTTTTAGATGTATAGCTCAATGAGATGTTATTTATGGAGTGTCAGAGTCTAAGAGAGCAAGTATGCTGGGTATCTCTTTAAATGCTTCATGACTTTTATAAAAGTATACCCTTTCTCAAAACTACTGCCACGCTTCCTGACTAAGTTGGAAAATCCTGTATTTAACAAAATTTTATCTTCAACACTTATAAAAACCAATTAAAATTATGCAATATTAACTCACGATTTCTTATAAGTAATCTTGGATAGCATATCACAACGGGGTTTAGCAAGACACAACAAATCTGTGTCTGGGAATTTCCGTAAGATTTAGGAAAATCCAGAAAAACAGTACTTATTTATGAACAATCTCATGCCCTCCTGGATGCACATAAGTTTGGTGGCCACAGCTCCCCAGGCTCTGCTGCCTTTCCCCTTCCCGGGCGCTTCTCCCTGCTGCAGGCAGCCCCCTCCCTTTGCCCCCCCCGCTCCCGTTGCCAGCGTGCAGCTGTCACACAGCAGGGACCATGTGCCACAGAGCCCGTGCATGTTCACCCCTGCTCAGACGTCCACCTCCCTTGCTTAAGCCCCTTGCTTAAGGCTTCCTTCACAGGTGGATCCAGCATGTATAGATGTGCTATGTGGGTTTGTGCCATGACCTCTCTCCAAGTCAAGACAGGCTCCCCAAAAATTCACCTGGGTACCTTCATATCACATTGTCAATCATGAATTAAGTACATCAGTTCCCTCTGTCAAGCTACTTGTACAACACTTCAGGTACAAAGGATCATGACAGGTCAACAATCTGTCTACAGCTAAAGGTACAGTTAAAAATAAGCTCTGTTACCATCTAGATAGAAGATGCTCCGTCACATTGTGCTCAAAGATGCTGGTGCATCCAGAAACTAGGCACAGGCAACCGACACTGTTTTACAAGGTAAGGGCAAAACTAACCTTGCTGAAGTTACAGATTAGCACTAGTCAGTAAAAGGTTTGTGTTTCTTCAATGAAAGCTGCATCAGAGTAAGAGTTTTTCTAGAATTCTTGAAAACACAGACCACAAGAGGGGTGGAAGTATTCTGGCAGTAGAGTCATTACAAGAAACAAAAATCCCTTTGTCTGCTAGCTACAATGCTAACTCTTGAATTGCATTAAAACCCCCAAAGATTGATCTAAACTTTTGTCCTGGTGTTCAGAGTGACTTTAAGTGCAGCTGAAAAAAGAAAGAAAACCTGGGCTTTCTTCTTTCTTTCAGTTATCTGGTAACTCTATGACACATTTGAGGAGTGACCCTGGCGGGGCAGTAGGGCAGTGAGGCCTCAAGGCTGCACTAGACCATTGGGATGCTGGAGAGACAGGACAAACAGCAGAAAGGTGAGCAGGGCTAAGTCATGGGCTCCTTGACACAGCAGGACCATAAGGAACACACTGGCACACACAGCACCTCCCAGGATAAGGTTCTGCAGAGGTTAGGGAAGTTCTGCATGAACAATGAAGAAACAGTTTTCCAAAGCCTCCATCTTATAAAAATAGAGACATTGTGAGACCAAGTGGAAATGCTCTAAACACCCAAAATAATCACAGTTCTGTATTCTTGTAAATTTATAGGAGATATAAAATTGTACAAAATTGCTGTTTGTCAGCTGTTAATCACTGCTATGCATAGAAATGGTTTTCTTGACCATTCAACAGTTGGCAGAGGTCCCCACATCAAAACATCTGATAATTTTAAGTCTGAGAAAAGTAATTTCTAAGGTTGAGAAAACCATTCGACGAACGTTAGTTTTCCATTCATTATCTGATGTTCAATTATACTGTTGTCACCTCATAATTAGTTTAAAACTCATTACCTTGTTTGTGTTATTCCATTCCCCAGTGCTGGGTTTGCAGCAGAAATTGGCTGAGAAAACAACTGCGCTGCTTTGTGCAATGGGACTGACAACATATCAAATTTTTATGTTGTTTAACAACAATTGGGCATCGTTTGAGCATAATTCACGGAGGTGTGAAAACAGAACTGTTAATATACTCATTTAAAGCTTCTCAGCTCAAGGAAATTAATCTGCAAGTCATTTTTCATAACACATATCAACAGATTTCTATTGATTTTTTTTATTAAACTTTTAGAACGATGCTTAAAGTTTGTGTCTTCCTTAGTTTCATTTTTCTACAGTTTCTGTTTCAAAGGTTTATGTGATAACATATGTTAGTGTGCTTGTACACAGGAAAGACAAATGAAAGCTCTGTATTCAAATACAGTCTATATCACCTCTTCTTTCAACAGCTTAGGAGAGACAGCCTTTTCCCCCCATTTTCATTTACTACCCTTGTTTAAAATAAAAAATTAGGAGCTTACAGAACAAACACTGGTTTTGCCCATGCGAAGAAGATGGACATATATCTTTCTGAAATATTTATTGGTAGTCTTTAAGTGAGAGGAAGAGGTAACAGATACCTCAGCAACAATAAGGGGTATCTCCAAACAAATAATATGCGGAAAGTTAAAAGCACAGACTAGTACTATCTGTTGTGAAAGTGCTCAATCTTGCAAGGAGTACTCAGTACACATGAGAACAACGTAGTACAAAAGGTGGAGATGCTGACATTAACCCCACTTGCCACTACAGAAGTATGCAACTGCGTTTTTTAATTAAAAAAACTAAATCAGTTCATACATTCTCTTCACACAGAACAGGACTGTTGTCAGAGTCTTCCAGGAATAGAGAATAGACACAAAGCTCATCAACAAATGGTTTTATTAAAACCTAGGCCCATAAAATCACTCTGGTGCTTATGGAAGCATACTCAACCCATATCTGGGGAAGATTCTCAACAAATAGGTCCTCCTAGTAATATATCTGAAGATTCAATGGAAATCTGACAGATAACATCCCAGAGGAGAATGAGGTTCATGCTCAAGAAACACTGTGAAATGCCACAATCAAAAGTCTGATGTTCACTCAGACATTTTAAACCTCAACCTATTTACAACTACAAAGAGATGTACTAGATAGGTATCCTACCTAAATTCCAGCATCGGTGATTTTCCCAATCTGTTTTCCACAGCATTTTTCAGCAAGACAAATAGTCTGCTGTTCTTAGAAATGGTATTTCTGACACAGAGAAAATAATATGGACTACATCACATTTCACAAAAGAAGTGATTTGCAGTTCCCTCTGCATGGAAAATTGTCATGATGTGGTCATGATCATATATTTTAACAGGGTGGGAAATTAAAAAAGAAAAAAAACCCAAACGAAACAAAAGAGAGACAGTATGATGGAGGTTCTTTCAGGATCTGATCTGTGAACAACATGAAAGTAAGTTCAAGTGAAACTCAGGCTTCTCAGTGTTCTCTTAACACTGGGAAACTAGACCAGCTCACACAAATAAAAGGAATACAGTATTATACAGTAGGAGACTTAGTATCCTTTCAGATTTAAAATTGGAGCAGAGGAAAAGTACATCTGCTTTGCAGAAGGAGCCTAGCAATCAGTGTGACAAAAGTGCACAAAGAATTATATAGAGTTTTGTATTCTCTGAAAGTATAGAGAAAGAATGTACCAAGAGATGCAACAGAAGATATGACCTAAATGTACTCATTGAAAATGCAAGCTGTCCTTAGCTGAGCAATGGAATGTCTCATCCACAGTGTCAGAAAGCTGGAGAGTAGATAAAATCTACTACTAGAACAGCAAAATTTCTTGGGCTATTGTAACACTGAACGGCAATAAAAGCATTCATGAGGTGGGAAACTACACATGTACTACTCATACACAGACAGAGATACACAGACGGACTTTTTCCAAGCTTTCAGCCCTTCTCTCTCAAAGTGTTGGAATGCCCACACTTTGTACCTGTGTATATCTAAAAGCATAACCATTTGGTTCATTGCTAGATTGTCCATACTAGTAAAGGTAATAGAAATTACAGTGCCTTTGGCACAAAAGAACCGTGTATCCCAGCAGGAGCTAATATGTGAGAGTTTGGAGGCTATTCCTACATCATTAATCTATTTTGCTAGTTGAAGTCAGATTAGGATAGTTCAGATTGCAAGAGCCTTCAGGAGGTCTCTAATCAAACCTCCTGCCCAGAACAGGTCAGCTACGAGGGCATGTTGTTAGAAATTGGTTACGTAACCTGGTCTAACTTCAAAAACTGGATGCCAGAGGGTATGTGGACATACACTGGGTGACAAAGAAAATAAGCCTCCAAGTTACCCTGGAGATTAAGAAACACAGCCTTGTCCATTCTTGCCAGGTGAATAAATGGTTGTTCACTGGCAAGAGACTCGAGTCTAGCTGGAAATTTCCAAAACAGGCTAGCTGGAAATTTCCAAAACAGGTAATGGAAAGCAGTAGGGCAGACAAAATTTTTTTCTACTGAAAATGTGAAGGACAAGGTAATTTATAATATTGGTTTTACCTATCTACTACCTATCTATTTTACCTATCTACTCTCTTGCAAGAATCTCACATGTTTTCAGCAAAGGAAAAAAATAGTTTTATTTAAAAACATTTCTTTCAAATAAGCATTTTATTGTTCTTTAACAAACTTTCTGATCAAAGGATGTCTGCATTTTGTTACTGTAAAATAAATAAATTTAATTATCAGAGAAGACAGATCTTATTAAGAACATTATTATTTGTGTGTTACCACTTAACAGCATCTATAGACCCAGAACTCAAAAACAAATTCATTTGCATTTGACAACTTAAAGGGCTCCTCATCTATTACATAGCCATGATTTAAAAACCTTTTTTGTTTCCTGAACCTAGATATAAGGCCCTCTCCTGTGGCAACAGTGGAGCTCCTTTCAAGGTCCTTGAAGGCTCGAATTTACATTTACTAAGCAAACATCTGTAGCGACTGAAGAGTTAATGGATGCTTGTTGCCACTTCTGCTGGAGACTGCCAACCCTGCAGCAAAACCAACAGGACACAACACAGACCCGAACCTCCACTACTCCACCCCACAGCAGCATGTCTTCGGGCAAATCTGTTTTTATAAGAGGTTTAAACCAAAGAGCAGATTAAAATGGATGAAACAGCTCGTTCTTTTCTGGTGTTGATACTTTTGGCAGTAAGTAAAAAAGGAGACAGGTGTCTTTAACATAACCACAATAAGAGTCATTGGAAACAATGCAGCAGAACCTTAAGAAAAGCTGCATTATTTGGAAGATATGTCTGGACTAATCTACAAGTTAGAACTATTTCAGTTCTTTTCTGTTTTTCTTTTCCTTCCTGAGGAAGCAATTAAAAACAAGCAGCTGGGCAATATCGCCACAGCAGACAAATCTGGAGTTACTAAAGCAGCAGTTTTTATGAATTGTCTATAATGCCACACAAATGCCACCATTCATGCCGCAAGAAGGAACAATACACATAAATGGATAGCAGCACTGGTTTGGTTGGGGTTTTTTTCACCCTACAGGCAGAAATGAACCTTTATACTACAATAAAATAGTTAGATAGACAGACAGATAGATAAGAATTAAGAAATGCAGTAGTTGTACTACTGTTCAAACTGAATCTAATGAAGCTATCAAAATGTGAGCTGTCTCTTGCTGGTAAGGTAAGGCTCTTTCTGAACTACTTTTCAAAGAATTTGGTTTAAATTGAGTTCCGGTATGTTAGGCACAGAGTAATCAACGAATTATATGATGTTTTAGAGAGAAGGAAGCATGGCTCCCCTTTTGCGAAAAGGAAGAAAAACATCCTAGCAAGATTTACCTCCAGTTTTGATTTAAATGCGTGCTTTAAATGCACAGTTATCTTATTTTCTTTGTCCAAAACACACATTGTCAGAACATTCAGCAAGCAGGCACACTACATGCTTTGACACAGCAACTAACACAAACTATGGTTAAAATCATGGGTCTTCTGAAGCCATGAGTTTACACTTGGTTAAACTTGCACTAGCATTTCATTTCCAAGCCTTTGCAAAAATGGGTAAGTGAGAAGAGAGCCCACCTGACAGATTACCAAAACTTCAGGAGCTGCACAAATCCCTGTTATCAGCTATAAAAGAAATGCAAAAATATCCCACATGCTCCAGAATATCGCAACCATCATCCAAGCATTAGAACCTCAAGATGTAGAGTCCCAAACAGATCCCTTCACATCTTAAAATGAGTGGCTTTAACAGAAGTAATTTCATTAGGATACAAATGACTTTGAACATTATCTCTGGCCTTCGAGTCCAAAATTATTGCACTTAAAACTGGCACCAATTTTGGCTGATGACAAAGCAGTTCTACAGATTTGATGTAGACTGACTTCTCCTTTCTGGGACTTCCCTTGGGCCAGCATCAGAGACATGAGTTGGATGCAAGATTCTGCCACAGTTCACCTCTAAAAATAAAATCATTACTGTTTAGATAAGGGTAAATTCACTCTACTAACAGCTGTGCTGTTGGAGATGCTGTCAAACACTGATGAAACCCATGGGATTGCCTGAGGTAAACTTGAAAGAGAATCATCCAGAGAGCTTAAACTATCAATTAAACACTGACAGTTAAACTGGTGGAACTATAAACTGTTCTGTTGTCCACATTGTTGATATGAGCACATACACGGTATTCAAATATCTTTCACTACTGTGGAGATGGCAGCCTTCTGTTAGAGGAAGCTGATGTCTTATGTCAGTCAACTAAATTGCTGTGGAGACTCTGAATTTGTTTTGCCTGTTTCACCTTTTCATTCACATGCTCACTTCAACTTCTGCGCCCTTCTCATCAACTCAACATTTCACTTTCTAACTTCCACACCAGTTTTAGCAGCAGCAGTGATTGATCTGTCCAGTTCCATTTGCATTAGTCTAAGTACCAGACTCGGTTGTGCTGTACCAGAAGAAATGAAGCTTTGGGAACGCTGCAATCTGTGATGTAACACTGGCTCTTTGACAAAAAAGATGTTGGTGCTTGGTTTCAAACAGCACTGCATAAAAGCCTCCTTCCTTTCCTAGGGTTGCCATAACAACAAGCAGAGCGCTGTCATTTTGCTAAGTAATGACAATGACAAATATGTAAGAAATGCAAAGGTCTGGGGAACTGGGAGCAAGATTAGAGCTACTCTTCCTGCCTTCACAAAACATTTCACTGTGGATTCATCTTGCAAATCCTAAGCTGTTTCTACGGGAACATGAGAAATAGCTAGTGTTAGTGCTCTGTGTTGCCTCATTTTCAGAAAGCCAGTGCTGTTCTTGTGGATACTCTGTCAAGACATCGCACAATATATGATCTTGAGCTCACAAATGACAGCAAAAATCTGGAATTAATCCTAATTTTACAGTGAAATAAAGTGATAATGCTGTCAGACCTTTTACTCTTTAGTAGGCAAGAAGTGATTACAGCAAAGATGACATTTTATTGCATGAACAAAATCACAGACAGGCGACTCAAGAAGTCAGGGAACTATTATTTGAATAATTCCTCTGTTAACCACGAGAATGGAAAGCATTTTCTTCTTAATTAAATCAAGAATAACACCTAGGACACTAACGAGAAAGAGTGACATTCTTACCACTTCATCGTGAAAGCTGGATTTTTTCAAGTGATTTTCATTTGTGAACACTCATCTCTGATTTAATAGAAGAATTAATGTTATTAAATTTTTCCAGGTTGAGGGAAAGTCTGTCCTTTACTGTACATAGCAAAAACATAATTTTCCTTTCAAAATATAAATATTCTCTTTTCTTGCCTGCTACTTAGAACAGTAGACTGGCCCACCCAAGCCATTCTATCACTCAACTCACTCTATCTCCCTCAACTGAACAGGGAGAGAAAAAATAACAAAAACGCTCATGGGTTGAGATAAGGACAGGGAGAGATCACTCACCAACTGCTGTCGTGGGCAAAACAGACTCGACTTGGGGAAAAGTTACTTGAATTTATCACCAATCAAATCAGAGTAGGATAATGAGAAATAAACCCAAATCTTAAAAACACCTTCCTCCACCCCTCCTTTCTTCCTGGTCTCAACTTCCTTCACAATTTTCTCTACCTTCCCTGCCAGTGAGACAGGAATGAGCCTGTGGTCAGCTCATCACAGACTCTCTCTGCTGCTCCTTCTTCCTCCTCAGAGGGAGGACTCCTCACGCTCTTTCCCTGCTCCAGCTTGGGGTCCCTCCTGCTCTGTTGGACATGGGGGAAGACTCTAGCAGCTTCTCAGAAAAGCCATCCTTGTGGCCTCCCACTACCAAAACCCTGCCATGCAAACCCAAATGAGATGACAGCAAAAAGAAAAAAAGATTAAAAATCACCGCTAGTTTCTTAAACAAGCATTTTGTATGACACACCCTCTGCTTTAAAACACAACTCTCCCTGGATTGCAATGGAGTTGGTAAGCTAAATCAGGACATAGTTGAATATTAAGAGAGTAAAACTTATTGCTATAAAATTTAATGATAGCCCAATCTGTGTCTTAAACTACCTAAAAAAGCATTAAAATATCAATCCCAAGTGCTTAGTGGTATCAAACAAGTTTTATGAACAGGGACGGTTTATGATCCATCCATATGAAATAATTATTTTCACTTATTAGAAAAAAATGGAAGTTGCGTAACTAGCATATAGCACGTGACAAGACAAGACAGAAAGATAGGACAGAGAAAATAAGAAGGGACTGGTGACACAGACTGTTCCCGTATGTTTGATCAGAAGTTTCCCTAAATGCCACAAACATTGCTACTTCTCCAGATGACTAGGTTTCCCACTGCAGAACTTCAGGCACTTAAATAAATTAGTCAGATTAGATGGCGAGATATAAGATGTCCCAAGTTCCCCAGAGAAAATTGTGATACATTCTAGAGGTGACATCTAGCATATAACATCAAGGCTTTAATCATTATTTTAATAATCACATAATAAATCCAGCAGACAAGTTCTGAGATTTATACAGCCTTGAAACCTTCCGAGTCTCAAAATCCAAGTAATTTCATGGTGATCTTGACATAATAGAAAACCAAAAGTTTCATACACCCACATAAACCCCATCAAGACACGTAGACATAACTCACAAAGGATCACATACCTGCAAAGAGTAACCACAGTGAACATTTAAAAAATTTTTTTCTTACCTGCTGCTGCTTCAGAATTGATGCTATCTTTAACTACACAAGTTGGACTTAGAGGCAAAACATCATCATCAAAACTGATCAGATCTCCTTCCACATCTAGTTTATTTTGCAAAGCAGGTGCTGAGGAGTTGGCTGCAGGTGACAATTCCCCCAGAGACTTGACAACTTTTTCTTGGGCAGATACAGAAGCCCGTGAAGGAGCAGCAATCGGTTTTAGTGAGGCCAAAGACAGGGCAGGATTTTCTGCATAACATGACTTTTTAGGAACAAGAGGCCTTGGAGCAGGAACAGGAAATCTCTTTTGTCCATCACTATTTTCTGCAACTGATCCACTCCTTGCATCAAGAAAATCACTACTGCTACTTTTAACAAGGCCAGGTTTTGGCTTCTTTGGCAGTTCAGGTTTGGTTCCAACACTGCTCCCAGCTACTTCAGGCTGAGGTTGCAATTCCTTGGAAGCTGTTGACTTGTTTTCAGTCCACACATCCCAGTCTTCTGAAATTCTGCTTACCCCTGGTTTTGGAGCAACTACTGGCTTCTTTGTAGTAACAGACCTTGGGGTGAATGAACGAGGGGCAATTTCTGGCTTTTTTGCTAATCCTGAGGTATCATTAGTTCCTTGGGATTCAAAAACTTTGATCCTTGAAACAATATTATTTTGGCTCTTTTCTGTACTCATGCTGCCTGTCACCAAGTGATTGTCTGGTAAGCTGTCATCTGAAAGAGGTGACTGCTGAACTGCAGGTTGCTGCTGTTTTGTGGTGGGCTGGTTCACTTCTTCGCCATTGTCTGTCTCACTTTCAGTACTTTTGACCACAGGTCTGAGATTGCTTCTTGATCTTGGCTTTGGCACAGGACATACCACAGCACTGGGATTTTCTTGGCACCTCTGACCTTCAGGATTTTCAAAGACTATTAAAGGATTCTCATTTTCTGAAGGAGACTTAATCAGAAGAGATGCAGAAGGCCTAGGAGGTTTAAGAGGACTGTGCCCTGCTAACAGAAAAGGTTTCAGTTATCTAATCCAGAACACTTTATTTATGTTATAGTTTGACAGCCATCAGGATGGTCAACATAATGGTTTTCATTCAGAACTTACCAATGCTTGTGAAAATGCAGTGATCTTTCTAAAAAGATACATGAAAAAATATACAAACTCTAGGAATAAGCTGAAGATTGCTGAAATGCATGGTATCTACATCTTGTAAGTTCAAAACTACTTAACCTGCAGCACTGAGGGGCCTGCAAACAACATCTACACCAAAGAAGAGTACAGTAACTTCCCCAGCTAGGTTTGCACACTTTTCAGTCTGAATGTGACAGTGCTGCTATTTTGATTGGACATCTGAGCTCCTCAGGCCCCAAAGCTCTGACTGTAATTATGGCTGAATCAAACAAAACGTTCAAGATTTAATTATAGTCTGAATGCAATGGTAACTCTTCAGAAGAGAAGACTTTTATAGAAATTTAACTGTTATTCATATTAAATGCTGCACAGACCAATAATAGAGAACATTGAGAAAACTGAGTAAAGTTTTCATTAAGGAGAAATCCAAATCAGCCTCACCTCGACAGCCTGCAGATTCCCAGTGTGCAGGCACACTAGTTTTTACATTACTTCCTGGCAAATGGCTGATTAGTTCCTCTGGAAAGTCAGTTTGTGTTGCAGAAGTAGTGGTATGTCTGGGAGCAGCAGCATTATTGTTATTTGTTGTATTGACTTGCACTTGATTGATTTCTTTTATCACCTGCTCATATGATGGTGGAAGCTACAAAACAGACAAATATTAATGTACATCCAGATATGATCCTTTAAAAAAAAGGCACCATATAAATTTAAAAATACTAAATTAACATATGCAGAGGAAAAGAACACTGTCATAAAATCTTCTATTCAATGTGATGAAAGCCTAAGCAAGCAAAAACTCCATTCCCCTCTTAATTTGCTTTTTACCTTTGTAAATCAAACACACCTCCCATAAATTCATGCTCACCTCAGCTGGAATACGTTCATTTCTTCTCCACTGAGCATGAGATGACGCAGAAGGGAATCCTAATCCCTGAGGAGTGACAGGGCTTGCACCTGGAAACCAGGAGGATGGCCGGAGGGGTTCAGCAGCAACTATTGTAATTTCAGGACGCCTGGAAATGAAGGCAAAGGAGAATAATTATCTAAAACATTTAAAAATAGTTCTTTTAAGTAAAAAACTCCAAGGTTTTCTCTTCATGGGAAATCAAAATAGTCCAGGTCTTTTCGATTTAACCAAAGATAGTTTTCCATGACTTAAAAGCAACTTACTTGACCTTTCTAACAAACACACTTGGGCTTCTATTCAGAGCACCTAGTTAAATGCCTAAACCAGAAAGTAGGTTTATTGGCTTCAGTGAAATAATTTACATGCTTAAAGTACTTAAACACAAGTGTAACTCAATTAGATGGTAGAAGTCTTAGTCTTCATGGGATAATGAGAAGTAATCATGTGCTTGCCCTTAGCCTGCTACAGTAGGGTAGTTAAAACTGCTTCTGGCTGCCTACCTAAAAACGTGTGTGTCCTCAGACCTCAAGGGAAACCTCTCACCGTGCTTAAGTGGGGCAGAAGCAGCCTCACGAAGCCTTTGGGACAGGGCCTCTTTGCTTACAGCATCGAGTACACCAGGGACTTCCGTGACAGTGAAGGCCCCAAAGGTACTACCCCTGGTTTATTACTGTACCAGCTGCTTTAGAGCATAAGCTGCAGGGATGGCCCACGTTCCCAGACCATGGCTCCCAGAGCACCACTGATCCAGCTGGAGTCTCCCAAAACATACACTTTGAAAAGGGAGTTTTGTGAGTAGGCGACACATCTGCTTACAGAAGGGTCTGTCTGCTAACAGAAATAAACCTGCAGAAGCGTAACTCCTAAAACTATTGTAAAAACAATTAAAAAAAGAGGGGTACAGGTCCTTCACATCTAAAATAATGGCAGATTCAGTTCACCAGCTATCCAGGTTGATGAGCTCCTTTCTCAGTGCCCTTTGAGCAAGTGAAAGGAAGCCTGAAAGTGTGCTTATTTTCACTGTGAAATGATCCTGTAAATAGATGTCAGGAGAAGAAAACAGTTCTGCAGAGGTTTGACGGTTGGTTGCATTCTTTTTTTGAAGACACAAAAAAAGTTGATGAGAAAACTCCTCAAACTCTTAACCTACCCTGTGCTTAAGAATCATGGTATTTCTATTTTATTCCAAGACTAGTTTATTTTTAAACACACTAAGGATAGGGAAAAGGAAAAAAAATAATCTAGAGGAGACCTAACTGCAATATAAATAACGGTATCATACCTTCTATCCCTCTGTTGTTCACTATGGCTAGAGGTCCGAGAAGCTATTCAAAGAAAAGAAACAAAAGTTTTGAAAAGGTTAAAATACACTGCCACAGCAACATAATGAGGATAATAGCAGAGCTCTTACCAATCCACTATCAACGACATGGAGAACACCGAGCATCTGATCATAAATTCCAGATTTTAAGAGTGGCCAAGTTTAAAAAAAAATTATTTGCATTAAATATGAGAAGCTTTTAACACATTTAGGGTGCAGTTTCATAATCATTTAAAGTCACTCTATGTCCAAGTTACCACCAAGAGAGATTGTCTTGTCCCCTGTATTCTTCCTTGCCTCATGTTCTTGCATTCTGCATTGTGGTAAGAAAAGTTGAAACTTTTTTTTTCCCCTAGTTAAAACAATGCATGAATAAAGCAACAAGAAGTGTTAAACATGTCTGACTTTTCCTTTTGATGATCATTTCTGAGGTGTTATCTTTAATCTTTCTTTAATGTCTCTGTTTTTATAGATGGGAAAGGCACTAAAGCACAGAACCTAAGAAGGTATTTCACCCTCCTTTATATAAAAAGAAAAAATTAAATGTTCCAGCTAGATATTTGCTAAAGTTTAATCACTTGTGGATTAAAAGTTAGAAATATTTCTCTTTTTTTCAACCCGTGTGTTTAAGTTACATAAAACAAGCAAATCCTGACACCTTCATTTTTCTGGTTTTGCCATATTTACATTCAAATAATTTTTTTTTTCAACGGCCACATTATATTTTCATTTGGATTTCCTTATAGAAAAAAGAAAATTATCCAAGGGACAAATTTTTGCATAGCAAGTGCAATTCAGGAAGTGGCAGAATCTCATTGTGCAACAGCCGACATTGTGCTGTCCCTGTCCCGTGCCATCACAGCACCATTAGCCGAAATCAGCCAAGCACACTTGATCCAAGTTGCAGAGAGTTGCGTCACACATACCTCTTCGACAGGGCATTTTGGATGTGCACTATTCATGAGTGCTAAAGGAAAAAAAGAAGGGGTTACAGAAGACAAAGAGGAGGTGAAGGAGAACAAACTAAGGCTTCAGAGTGCCAGAAACCATGATCAAATGGGTTAGCCATGCACGGATAGTGCATGTGCAAGTGTTGCAAGGAGCCAACTGTAATGTCTATTAACAAATAGTGTCTTAAAAATGAAAATAAAATTAGATTTTATTTCTAGCTGCATGTCAATTTTAACAGTGACTGTTCAGAAGTTTTCCTTGCAATAAATTAACCATGAAGACTATAAACAAACATGGAAATGTCCACTGTATGGCTCAACAAGGAACCACTGTAGAAATGAGGAGAGGGAAATCAAATCTCTTTGAATGCTGTTTTAGCTTAAGATCATGGTTTATTTGGGTCTGCCCTTTTCACCTTCCAAAAGTAATGGTTTACACTGACGAGTTGATACAGATGCAAAAAAGGTTGGGATCTCATAATTTATACTCTCACCTATCAAAGAGATATAGGCAGGCAAGTTGAACCCAGTAAGAGGTACAGCTCTTACCAAACTTTTGGGTATGACTGCACATCTGCTAAACGAGTTCTGTAAAAAGTCTTTGGCTAAGGTAAGCAAATATAAATCCCCTACACCTCATCTTCACTTTCTTCTTCAGACATTTTAACACAGCATTGATCTAATACACACACTGGAAGAAAAAAACTCAAACTGAATCAAATCAACCAAACCCAAGATTACTTTAGGAAAGAGGATGGAAGAAAGTGTTTGTTTGGTAAATGTATTCAATACAAAGGCTTGGGTTATAGCTGAATTACAATGATAAGGGTGTGAGAAATAAAACCTAATTAATAAGGAATGTAAAACTGAATTGATAAACCTGTCACCTAATTTCATTATTTCTTCATGTCTAAGTAAATTCTACATGCTGTTTTCTCCTGAGAGATTCTAAATGTGCTTCTATTTATCAAAATTACTAAAACAAATAGGAAAAACCTAAAAGCAGCTTGAAATACCTTTTTCGTTTCTTAACATAGGTCAAAAAAATGCACTGAGGTATTTATGCAATCCATCAAACTCCAAATTTCAAGTGAAAACAACACATTTACAATATTTATATAAAATAACTTTACTAGTAGATATAAATATGTCTCTTTAAAAGGACTAATATCCAAGCCATCACATACATTTTCAGAATGTGCTCATTCTGCTTGGGAAAAAAAAATCTCCCAGGCATTTATGAAATCAAGTTTCATAAATGTGTATAAACATTTAATATAAACATTTATTTTTTAATGATGCTGACAAAGTTCTTCCCTCCTTCCATCAACATCTCCTCTCTTTTTGCTGTCACATTCTTTTTAAAACCACACTTTTAGAACATGTTTTTTTCTGGAAGCTCTTTAGAGGATTTAAATCCACAGTAGAAGCAGAGGTGAAATCGACTGCATCTTCTGCTCTCAGGTATTCCACAAATGCTAGACAAAAGAAAATATAAATTTTCTAAACAATCCTTGCCCCCAGACTTGCAGGGGGTTTATTCTTTTACCATTTCAAGCAAAAGAATTTAAATTAAAAAGTGTATGAAAGAAGACAGGAATTGGTAAAATATGGTACACACCTGAGTTAAAAACACAAGAGAAAAACCTGCAGCTATTTTTCTGGCCTTGTGGTCTTTCAATCTTCTAAGTCTATACTTTATTCCCTTTGTGGATTGCCTTGAAAAAGCATGCTACTAATTTTTGCCTCATATTTCAAATTATGACAGCTTTAAGATTTGAAAAACCTTTTTTCCATCAGGGGAGTCAATGGAAATGTATTTCAGTGCTGGTTGGTACACTGGCAACTGAAAACAGTTGGATTCTCAACTTCTACACTAAGAAATGCTCAGGGTGAGAATTACTGACTTTTCTAGATTATGGTTAGGGGTATTTAAATAAAAGGTAAGCAAAGAAGTTACAGAAGGGGTGGGAGAGGAAAATCTCAGTGTATAAAATCCCTACTTCTTCACCTTATAACTTTTTTGGTCTTGGGTGGGAAAAAAAAATCAAATCGACCCCTAAAATGGTCACTATTTATTTCTGGTAGTGTCAATGTGGCACTTTACTAGTTAGTGTCAATGAGGCAACTAAATGTGTTTAACCTAGTATAACAGAATTTAAACAAGGATTAATGGTAATACTGTAAATAGAGGCCACTAAGCACTACTTAGTGGGCTTTTATCCATTATTTTTAAAAGTGCAGAGGTAAAGGGTACTCTATTTGTGCTGCATAGTTATGTTTCAAATATTTTACTCTATTTGTGCTGCATAGTTATGTTTCAAATATTTGTCCTCTACTGTTTCTCTGGGTCCTGCCGTTCAAGTGCAGTTAATATGTCACTCATATTTGAAACACATTAAGATTATGGTGCAGGGGGGCATTTTAAGCAATGGAATCAAAATGCCTGCGTAAGTACAACAACCATTACACCACAAACCAATAAACTTTGATTCTACAGACAAGCTGCTGGTGGCAACAGAAGTCTGACATGCAGATATAAGCCTTTGGAAAAGAGCTGAACTAGAATTTACAGTATTTCAGGCAACTTTTTAAGGCAATATAGAGGCAACTGAAGTTAATTCAAGGATTTGGTCAGAGATAACGTTCTGCTGTGAGCTTTGAGTGCTTCCACAATATGTACACTGCATAACAATATTTGCATGCTCTCTTTGCATAGCAAATCTCTACGAAATACTGAACAGTTTTGTCATTGCAGAGTGCTTTAAAAGCAAGTTTCATTTTGCATTAGATTGGAAACATAACCTCAAATAGCCCAAGTCTTTCTACAAGGATGATGTGTGCTAATATATAAAACCACACCTTCTTTGAATTCTTTGTAACACCAGGCTAGACATTTCTACCACCAATCCTATAAAATATGTAGACTATTAAACTGAGAAGTTATTTATTTCCCTATATAGATGCCTAGGAATGAAGTTTATTCATTATATCGCAAGGAGAGTCTCCAGAGTGGGCAAACACTCCCTCCCTTCCCTACAAAGTCATCCACTTGGAAGAGCTGACAGAAGAGTCCCTTGCAACAGGCCATGCTTGTAGTCCTTGCAGTATCAAAGCTGTTACATGGTTGCAAAGGTCCTTCTTCAGGGAACACTAAAAGGATCAGATAATCAAGCCAAAACCAGAAAAAAAAATACTCAATTTTGCCCAAGATCTGATTAGACTATTTCTGTAGATGTGGAGGTTCAAACTAATTAAAACTTTTCATGCACCTCTGAAGTAAGAGAGTCGAAGTTTTTCTCCAAAACTGTTTCTTGGCACAAGAGGGAGGTCTTGTTCCTTTTCTCCTAGTTCTGTTTCCAGGCACCTCAGGGAAATGTTAGGTTCTCTGATGTTAGAGCTGGGCTGATTTAATGCTTGAATGTAGCTAAAGAGATGGTGATGCCCAATTCCCCTTCCAAACATGGATTTTTGTCTCCTCCTGAATGAACATTAGCACTCATATGACCCCACAGTGAGTTCAGAGTGTTAAATGAAAAAAATAAGCACTATCTGCACACCTTTTGTCCTGTTTAATCTCCTTTAACCTGCTCACCTTGGGTTCAGACCACCAGCAGCATAGGGGAAGGAACGTGCCACCCCCAAAAGCAGTCTCTACTTCCTGCCTCTGCTTCCTGGTTCCAGTGCTCTGTGTAGCTTCAGGAAGGGAACTGATCAAAAAAATAACACAGGGGGGTAACAGGGATTCTTCTTCCCACCCCCAGTGTGGTCATATGCCCTTTTCAGAGCTGATCTAACTGCTGGGCTCCAAGAGGCTGGCATTGCTGCTGAATAAAATCTTCATAACTACACCCTGTAGTTTCACTCAAATTGGACAATCACAGGCACTTCACTCCTACCTACACCTTTACTTGGGCTGTATGTTTCTGCCTCTGCACCATTCCCTGCACTATGCCAGCCCAAATGTTTGTGCAGATGGGGAAGAGAATGAGGTCACGGAATTGATCTGGTTGGGAAAATACGGGAGCCAAAAGAATCTAGGAAGCCCCCAAACAAAACAAACAAAAATGAAAAACAAACAAAACCCACAGCCAAAAATGGCTGCAAAACTGCCAAATGGAAAGCCACAGCCTCAGAGTGCATACAAGCTGTTACACGTCCTTCATTCAGCCACATATTTGCTTAGGACAGAATGAGAATAGAACAAGCCTACAGGTTATTTCAACATTTTAGAGTAAGAGACTTGCTTCCGTAGCCCTGCTCCTTAACAACACCCCGTTCTGGATGAGTGGAGAAGCGAGTGAAAACACTGTTCCCCTTTGTCTCACTGCTGCAGCACTTGGCTTGCCTCTTTTTACTTTCTTTGGCATTCTTGCGCATGTTGCTGCGCTGGCGTCAATGGAAATAGTTTCGCTGATTTCAGTGGGAGCTGGGTTAAGTGGTGTGTCCTGCCCTGAGACTATCATGAAAAATCCCAGGGTAACTTTTTTGAAGAGTTGAGATTAAAAGACTACTCCTGAGCAGATCTCACGTTCACATGCTTGCTTTGTTCAAGTTGTGTTGGGGTCTTTTCTGAATTCTGTGGAAGGATCAAACAACTGAAAATGACACCATCTTTCTGTGCAGAGTTGTAGTCAGGGTGACAAAGGAAAATAAATCCTCCTTCTCTTCAGCCACAAGACAGACTTCTCAATACAAAGTGATATACAGCACTGTCCACAGGTGGGTAAGTTGAAACCCTGTACATACTTACCATGTTTCTTGAAAATTTGAGAATAACAGCCCACAGAAGCTTTGATTAAGAAATAAAGAAAGATTTCTAATTTCTTTAGGGAAATACACTTTTCTAGATAATACCATAGCTTTTCCAGATTAATGTCAAGGGGAGTTAGTAATTATTGTGTCTATTTTAATTTAGGTCAATTCACAGGATTGGTTACTGGTATACAAAGAACTATAGTTTCATATACAATGCCTTGCTATGTGCATGGATTTTTTTTTTCTAGCTTATTATCTGAATAATTCACATGGTACTTATACTTCATCATAGCTATTCACATATTAATATTAATAAGTAAATAGCACATGAGCCACAGCTTCCTGACTAGATTTTTACTTGATTATGCCTCAAGACAAAGTATCATTTGCTACTATATTTTCAAAAACACAGATATCAAATGCCTAATGATCTCCTAGATGGTGTCTCACTTAGGCAAGGTACTGGGGCTTAGGCAGCCTGAATCAATTTCTGACTCCACCACAAAAGGCCCTCTGTGATCTGGTGCTCTCTGTTTTCCAGTTTCCATCCATGGCAGCAACAGCACAGATAAAGTGCTGCATTTTAACTACAGCATCGTGCAGACTTGCTCTGAGTAAAGCTTTCATGATGTCCTTTCACTACCTCCAATTTAATCCATACTAATGAGTCCCTGACTAATAGGTCCAGGAGAAACAGATCAGTAGTACATACACTAATTTATTTTTCCCCATAGCAGAATCCTTAGGGTTGTTTCATTAATATGAAATTGGAGTCCTGGACAGACAGGAAGTAAAAATGAAAAGTGGAAGAAAGAAACAGCATAAAATACTTTGAAAGATGCAGCTGAAGAAATTCTCTGTCTGGAAATATCATGAGCAGGGAAAAAGGAAACAGAGTTAAATGATGAAATCAAGGAAGAAGAGCTTGGACTCTCATTCAAGATTTATAAACAATTTTTTGTTTTCCAAAATAAGCCCATTACATGAGTATAATCCTGTCCCCGGTACAGTCAATGACCAGTTGCTGCAGATTTCTACTAAAATAAAACAATCTTCTGTTTTATCAAGTGAACTAAAAATTGGCATATGTAACCCAAAGCTCTTCAGAGATGGATCACATCTGTGCACAGATGCATTAGGGGACAAATAAGAAAATGTTACTAACTGGAAATAAGGAACAGCCCATCAGCAAAGCAAAAAGATGTCTAAAAACAAGAAGAGAGAGAAAAATTATAGACCCCCAGAGCCTGCTAGCTACTTTGTTTTCACATACAAAGTTAAACAGTTACTAAAAATGAAGATGTATCAAACTTACAATATAGTTTTCAAGAAATAGGAAAAATAGACTTACATCTCTTGATTGCTGCTCTTATGGATGACAAAGGTCCTTGGCTTAATGGAGGAAAAAAAATTATTACAATGTGGTTAATGTCTCAAAGAGGAAACAACTAAGAAACATCATGCAGAAATTCCCCGTATATTTTAAAGGGTCTGCCAAGCTCATTTTTCCCCTACGTTGTTATCGTACAAAAACTTATCCAAAACTCCTCAAGTAAACAACCATACCCAACCCCTTCTAATGAAAACCAGGTTACAGTTTAGCTTCAAGACTCTGGAAAGACAGAAAGCCTATTATTAAATGCATTATTTCTCTCAATTGTGTGTTGAAGTTCACATTCTGTTTTCTGTGGGTGTGTATATTCGCAGATTATAAGCATTTAATGACTCAACATTCTCAGAAATAAATAAAACTTACACAGTCAAGTAAAAACTTACAGCCTCTTTGCTAAATACTTTTAACAATTACTTAACAATTTGTCTTCTCTTTCAGTTGAGATTGCATTTTTCAGTAATAACTTGGTGGGTGGGGTTAGGCAGGAAGACAACATGACCAAAAATTTGTTGATGCACAAGGATAGAAAAATGTTTCCTTTTGCCAACTCATCTGTTTTCTTGGTAACACTAAGGTTTCTGATGCTTCTCTTCAGAATGTCTTATTTAACAGATACAGCAGTCCTTACTATTTTTGCAGGTAAAAATCAAATTTAATTTGGGATTACCACTTTCAGAAACATTGCCAACTTGAAGAATATGGTACCTCCACTTTGTGCAAACCTACAGAGGAGATTAAAAAACCCAAACAAACGCAACAAACAACTAGTTCAGAGAAAAATGGGGTTTTTTCCTCTTTTTTCTTTTCTCTTCTTTTTTTTTTTTTTTTTTACCACAAAGAGGTAAAGAATACTTATTGGTGAGAAACTTCTGGAAGTGCTGAATAGTCTTTTTAAAGGCTGAAAATAAATAGACTATATCTGATTCAAATTAATACAATATTCTAATTACAACACAAAGGTATACTAATCCAGCCTTTTCCAGAAACATTCTACCACCAGCCTTCATCAGCAGTAGAACAGCAGGAATGTTAGTACAGGGAGGGCATTAGCATTTTAACTCTGCTCTTCCTCTGACTGCAGCAGGCAGTGCAGCACACCAGCTCTGTCAGGGCTCAGTTTAGCTCCACATGCACATGATAGCTGCAATTACTCCAGTGGGATGAGGAACAGGGGGATTTGGTGGAGAGAAGAAAGAGACAGTCAAAAAGGATGTGGATGAAAAACGTCCTCCCTCTACAGTCATTCTGGAAACTAATTAAGACTAGAAATGCATGTTGCTCTGATTGAACTGTTTTCTGAAATAGTCTGGCTACTCTAGGATAAACAATGCCTGTTTGTCTGGTTTCAGAAACAGTTCAAATGTGGCTTGGCCCCAATCCACACTGCTAGCAAAGCTGCATTAGAAAACATTTCTATCAGTCATATTTCACTCTGCATTCTCAGCAGAAAAGGGTTCTAATTTTCCTTCAAAGTGTCTCATCATAATAGAGCCTTATCTTTAAGAAACACTTTCAGTTGTGTGTTCCTCACAGATGTACCCCAGACTCCCTTTTTAATTCTTCATATCTCAAATCTCTTGCTTTTGGATGTTCATTTTTGAAGCTTTATTCTTCTGCTTTCATTTCTGTTTATAACTACAATTGTTAAGGTTTTAATTTAATCATATTTAGTATCATACAGGAACGACACTGAAGTCTGGTAACATGAATCTAAAATCTTCTGGAGCAGCAATAACTTTCTATACTCAGAATTCAAGATTTATCTAAGTTTTATAGGCAGAAATTAGAAAATCTATAAAGTGTGCATATTCAAGTATCAGTAAGAATGAAAAGGAACATGTTAAGTTTCGTTCTTCCACTAGTAAAAGCCCTTTGACCCACTGCAATTTGCCTCGGAATCTGATAAGCACTTTCATATACAAGCAAGTATTTTTGGCTAGAAATCATGGGAGTCATCATGCAGACACAAGTTCGAACTTTCCATGTGACATGAGGACCAAAAGGATATAGAAAACATTTTTAAAATCAAAATGCAAAGAACAAAGATGCAAAATCTCTCAGGAAACCAACCTAGTGAAGTTGAAGCATTGGATATATCAAGAGCAAGGCAGTTCAAGTATGCAACTACTTGTGTAATTTAGAACCCAAGATAATATGGTTCTGTTAGAAAATTTATGAGCTCACAGGCAAAACAAGCCATTAACAGACAGCTCTTCTTTTCCACTTTCCATTAACAGGTCACCCATCAACAACCTTTTGGCAAAGCACTACATTTCCTGTCCCAAGGAGAGTTTCATTCACATCTAGCTTACAATTATTTCAACCCTTTAAAAACTTGGAAATGAGAGGGGATGCATTATTTTTTTCCGCATGAAGCCCTGTAAAGGAACTGCAAGCTTCATAACTTTGTTACATATTAAACCCCAGTAACTTAAGTAAGATGCTGTTCTTGAGGCGACCGGTGATTTTGCCCATACCTTATGCTGAGCTAATCCCTTCCTGCTCCACAAGCAACAATTTCTGGACTCCTACCCAGTCTTGCAAAGAGAGAAATGATAAGGTTGCTAATACCCACCTCTGTTCTGCAGGTAATGACATGTTTTCTCTCAAGCCATCCAAATAATTAACATAACCAAATCAAATTTAATTCTCCTATTTGATGAGGTAGGAGCTGCACCAATTACTATACTGCATGGTCCTTGCCTCTTTCCCACCTCCTCCTCCTGTCCATAAGGCACGGCAATGAACCAGAGCACAGAGAAAATCCTCACAAACACACATGCTGAGGAAAAATCTAATCCACATGGGAACAGGATCAGAGTCCTGGTCCCAGTGTGACTCCCCCAACAGACCTGAGGGGACAGTGTGCCAACAACTAGCCCCTGGGGGTGGGAGACAGTAGCTCCTCTGCCGCCCTGCAATGTACACAAGCAAAGTCCAAACTTATGTTGCTGGAAGAAAACAGTGCAGACAGCAGAAGTTTCAGAGCATTTAAGACTCTGATAAACATCAGCTCCAACAACACCACAGTCATATCTAATATGGAACAAGTAAAGATGCAAACTATTCATTCATCTCTATCCCCCCCTCTACAATTTAGCATGCAGGAGAGCAATTCCTCTCACATCTGCACACTTATTCTAGACCTTGCTCACTGTTAATTTAAAGCACAAACTTTGTTTCACTTCCAGCTATGGCAGAAGCTTTGTTGAGCTTCCCCTGCCAGCCCCTCAAAACCCACCTCTGTCTGGTCCTTTGTGCACCCAGACAAACCCAGTCAATAGGTTCAGAGGGGATCTGTAAGCTGCTGTGCCTGCTATGCTGAAAGCAGTTGGGTACTTTAAGTCAGCAGTAATATGAAAAGGGCCCCATGGGTCACCATGTCTGAAAGATAAAGAACACGGAGTGGTGTGTTTGAAGCTGTTAAACACCTACTCCCTCTTCCTTGGTAGGCTTTACTCTGGGTTTCAAGGATGGGTTTTCTAAATATAAACACTTGAGGAAAATGCTTCAAAAGCCTATTTTAGGTCTGTGCATTAGGGAAATAAAATTGCCACAAACTAGACTGGTCAAAGAGCTGTAAACTCTTTTTTTTAGCAGAGTAAGTGCAACTACTGTGCATAAACCAGGGTCTCTCCCTCATTAGGGGCTCTGCTTCAACACTTACTTGACTGAGCAGTGTGTCTCTTCAAACGCAACTCCAGTGCAGCTACAGTATTTCTCAAAGGCCCGCTCCTGCAGGGTGACTCCTGACCCAACACAGCGACTGTGGGAGTATCACTCACCTCGACAGTCCCTGCAGAGCTGAGGAGGGGAGGTGCTGTTTAAGTGGAATAAAGCTCAAATCACACAGGCATCTTTGAGCAAGCAGGCAGGGATTTGTGTCTGCCCAGAGCAGGACAGCTCCCTAAACAAAGAGGCCAGGAGGTTCTGGACTACCTGTTTCCGGAGCAGCAGCATCTCCAGCTCAGCCAAGGGCACCCCACAGACGCATTCCCACCAGCTGGCTGACGGTGAGGCAGCTCTGCTTCTGAGCGCAAACAGGCAGAGGAGTGCTGGACTTTGCCTACCTCTGGAGAGCACAGGCAGGAGTGGCAGGTGACTGCTCCCTTCCTGCCTGTGAGCATAACCACAAACACCTAGGGAAGGTCTCCCCCGGCTATCTACAGTCTTCTGCTCCACAGGCTGTGGTACTGCTTGGGATACAAAAGACTTCCCAAGCTACCATCCTGTCTCAGCATCTCTCCTTCATCTACCTCCATCACTCTCCTAATGGCTTGCACAGGATTCTCAGCAGGAATTGGGCACTCCTCCATATTGCCTGCTCCCTTTATCAGAACCAGGACCTTTGGTTTATTTATCTAAACTGACATAACAATGAATATTCTACAGGAAAACTGATTGCATCGCTTTCAGACATCACTCTAGAAATACACAAAAGCCTGGAGGGAAAAAAAGAGCTAACAAAAAAATAATGAAAAAGAATGTTCACTTGTTCTAAAATATTAATGTTCTGAAGCATCTATTCCAAAGTCTCAAAATTTACCCTTTACGTCAAGTTATATGAACGTTTCATACAGTATCAGTCCTTAGGTTCACATACCCATGTAAAAGTTCAATGTATTTCTAATTATGATGGTTATTGATCCTGTCATACACACACACACACACACACACACACACACACAGAGACAGTAGAAAGAACTAAAATGTTGCTATTTTTAATGTCTTGTGACTTCTTTGAATGTGAGCCAAGAATTTTAAAATAGCTAATGTTGAAATTACTGTGAAGCAAAACACTAGTTTAATAAAAGGCATCATATATTCCTCTCAGTCACTTTAGAAATCATGCCACCTTTATAACAGCCAGTGTACTACAGTGTAACATTTTAAAAACTTATTAGAAGACATTATTCGAAATACAAAATGTTTAAAACGTCACCTAAATGGTTTCACTGCAGACTGAGTCACAGAAAGACGTTAATAATTTTATAGCTAAATTGAGGGTGGTGCAAAAGATCAGATTTATCACCACTTGCAGACCAAAGACAGATCTATTAGTTCAACAAAAAAGCTCCTAAAGAGAGAATAGAAGACTCACAACTATCCCAAATTCATGATGTGGGTGCAGTAGACAGAACTGTATTAATCCTGTGGATTAAATGAATCTACACTGAAAATGTATCCACATGATCAGCCTCTTCAATGCCTCCACTGCAGAGGAGTCCCAGTCCCCCAGCTGATATGTGTAAATTCACTCACATGGCACATGGAGCCCAGGTGCAGTTTCCCCATTAGTGTAAGAGAAGTGGACGCTGCGCAGCCAATAGTCCCACCTGCCCTAAGATCGCCATTTCCACCAGCTTTCTTTTGTTGGTGCTGGCATGGTCACAAGTCTGCTGGATCAGCCATGTGATTTTGTTAACAACAAAGAATCCCATCCCAAATACCCTGATTAGTTTTCAGCCAGACAGGCCAACTGCTCCAGCTGGCTGCAGAGCCACACAAGCATCAGGGTGGCACTGGAGAAGCGATGGGAGCAGACAGGCAGGCCAGCAGCAGTCCTTGGGGTAAGCAGCTCAGCCTCTACTCACAAAAGCAAACCTTAAGTCTATGACTCCGCAGCTAATCTGACAGCAAATCACCAAATGCTGGTTATCTTTCATGTCAGCTGTTCTTCTCATCCTTCAGTATTGGTTTGTTATCGAAAAACTTTCATTTTTTTTTCCTGTTAGTGTTGGTCATCCATATTGGCCCACTAGGAGATCAGACAGGTACTAGAAAAACACAGTTGCCAGCAGCCTGGCACCACAGTGGTCTTTCTGTAAAATCAAGATGCACTTGCATGTTCTCTGCTAAATCATGGGGTATTGTCATGGCCCTGTGGGTACAAGAGGCTAATGAAGATCTAGTCACCTAAGAAATCACATGCTCAATAGTACGGATCTGGTAATCTATGAAATTAAGACTTACCCTCATAACAATTTTACCTCTCCCTTGGGTCCAGCCCCAAAAGCAAGTAATCCTGAACCAGTAATTAAGTCCAGCGACAATTCAATCCTCATCAATATGCTGAGGATGTCTACTTCTGCATCACTTAATGAATGCCGCAACTGCGACTTCCCACTGTCTGGACAAGTGAGGATGTAGTTAAGAAGCAGCTAAAATCCAGCTGCTCTGCTAATTAAAACAGCTCACATTGATCAGCATAGGGAAATCCTTCCAGGCATTGCTCTCTAGCTGTTTCTTCAACCACTTATTACATATTCATGTGCCTGTCACTGTCATACTTGGGGATTGTATTTCAGCAACTGAACCTTCAATTTTAAGGCAGAACACAGGCAGGAAGTCAAAGCAAATCATGGCAGCAGATGATAACATTTCACACTTTGATTCCCACAGCAACCTAGAAGTCATGAGGTTACAACAGCTTCCACACTTAATAACACATCTTAGATCTTAAAGCTGAAACACCTCCCAAATTTTTTGTCAATCTGAGTCACCCAGCTCATGTGCAGCCTGAACTAACTCTCTCCTGATCCAGAGTTACAGATACACCAGCTAGATTTCCATGAGAATTTTCTTTCAGTCAACAACCTGAGCTGAACTGCTCCTTACCCCACAATGGCTGTACAAACACGTGCATTCCAGAAAGGCAAATCCTTAGAGCATGATTCAGGTCATGCTCAGTCTTCATTGTATATTGACTGATTCTAGCTCCCAATAAAATGTACATGACAAGAAGATTTTGGCCTTCCTGGAACAGCTAAAAAGATTCCCTGCTATGCCATCTATCAACATATTTTTAGTCACTGCTGTGATAAGCCTGCTTGTATGTTTTGATTGAAATCAGTAAATAGTATTTATGCTTTAATAACAATTTAACCTTGGTAGTAAATAATTATAGCAGTAGAAAGCACCTATAATTGTAATAATAGCATAATAGCAATGTAGCACTGCAAATGTAAATGCAAGTATTACTGAATTGTCACAGTGATAAGTGACAGGATATTTGGGCCCAGATAGCAGTATATTCAGACACAAAAGTAAGGGTTAAAAAATGTAAGGGAAGAACTGGCTCTTTTAGATACAATAATTTAGCTGTAAACTGCAGCTTCTTCTGATGGAAATTCTTTACCACTAAAAGTCTTATGTAGTTTCTGCATTTGCACATGAGGAAAGATGACAGTGCCCTACTTCTACAGTTAAAGACTACAAATCAGAGCTTATTTCTGAAAAATGGTGCTTTGATTCAATTATTTGCAGTTACATTTCAGTCAGTAAATCAAAGCCCTCTCTAGCCACTGACAGGACATTCTGCTTGCTTCATACCCTTCTGTACATCAAATACAACCTGGTGGCTGAATGAGCTCCATAACCTTTGTAATTGGCATCACAGATGAATAAAACCAGATTTAATAATGAAGGATGGAGCAGGACAAAGGTATAAAGAAAACATGTAGATCTGGATCTACAGGATTCAAGATATCTTTACAGGACTTTAACTATTATGAAGTATGGATATTAGATTTTCTTCAAATAGTTTCTATATTTTACAGAACATATAAGTATAGCATTAAGATTAAAGTTTTGTAAAGGGGAAAAGTGGTATGTTAATGTCTTCATCTGACTAGAAACATTAATAATGATTACTAACAAAACAGATAACATTTGCTTTGCAGCAGTGAGTATCTTAAAACCCTACTGAACCAGTTATCTGCTGATAAGCAAAGAGAAAACAATAGGGGATGGGTGGGGAAAAATCACCCAAAGAAATTAAAAGATGGGTGTATTTGGGCTGGCCTTATGAAAACACAGAGGCTGAGAAGCTTTTGCATAGAAACAAATCAGAGCACGGCTCCAGAGAAGAACAAGGAGAAACTAAAGGGTGTTGACTGCAAGGGCGAGAATTCAGCAGGACCCAGAGGATGCAGATGCTGGGGGTGAGGAATCCAGCAGAGAAAGCTCAGGTGCTTGCAAGTATACAGACTTCAAAGACATCAGAGCAGTAATCAGACTGAAGGAACAAGGCATAGGTGTTTCTTATTTTGCCTAGATCTGTTTGTTTCCTGTGTAAAAACAATCTGTAAAATACAGGCCTGTTCGCTTCAATTCTTGTGCATCCTTTAAGGAGGAAACTAGAGTATAAGGAAGGAGTTCCTGGGGAACCTTAAGGCATCTAAAACCTGAGACAGTAGTCTCACTTCCCAGGAACAGTACCAAGTAGTTTCTACACTCAGCAGCTGAAATAGTATCTGGATCCTGTCTAATCAGAGATTAACAGCACATGATCAAGCACTGTAATACAAAAGCCAGCCATTTGAGAAGTACCTAAAATGTAAAGTTCAACCTAACCCATAGAACTGGGATTACGAGAAGTGTTCAGTGATCTCAGTGCCAAAAAAGCAGTTGAGCACCTTTGAGAACTTCAAAGTTCGACAACTGCAAATGCTGAGCTCTTTGACAAGTCCATTCCATAGGCTTTCTATGCTCCTTTAGTCTAATTCAACTTCTTCATAGGTCAGCCAAGTCAAATAAGCAGCAGGAAATGTGCTGGAGGTTAAGCTTTAGTTGAGTGAGGAAACAAAAGAAATTCTCTCATTGTTTTAATTAAAGATGCGTGTTGAGAGCAAGGGCATTTCTTGTGAAGGGACAGTCTACAAGACAGAAATAATAATACATATGCATCAAACATAGTGAAGTCTTAATTCAGTGTTTAAAATGAGAAACAAAAAACCAAAAACCCCTCCACACTGTAAATGTGAACCAACAGCCAAAAGATGTGCTTAAGAATACTCCAAGGTCATCTGTATAAAGAAACATATTGGTTTCAAACTGGCCATTTATACTTATAAATAAATCATGTAACAAGCAGCAGAAATGCTAATTTTCAACCCTCCCACATTAAAGCCTCACAAAACTAAAACTATCTTCATGTGTGATTGCATCTTGTTCCAATGTACAGCTGACTCACCCGGTTACACCCTATAGTACATGACACCCATGAACTTATAACAGTGGCCCTTACAGAATGCACAGTGGACAGAAATTGTGAAATAAAATCTCATAACCACACCCTTCACTGGACCTGTCTTTCCAGAAAGTGGCCTGCATGCAGCTCACTCAGAGAAATGGCACGTTTGCCTATACACTCTTCCCCTGCCCTTCCTGAAATGCTTCCTTTTCTTCTATACCACAGATATTGACAGAGCTTTTGGATACAAAATACAGAAAATGATTCACCAGAAACTTGCACTACACAACAACAAACCATACATTCATATATCTGTAGGTCTGCAATGTTAACCTCTGAGTTTAAATATGACCTTAAACTTCAGTCCCTTTTAGACAATCACAATGATCCAGCAATGCTGAGATTAAGCTCAACCATTCCTGAAGATATGCATCAAAGATTATATTTCAAGTCTTTTAATTCTGATTGTACAAGGATCTTGGTAAGGTATAGTCTATAGGTGAAGTTAATACCTTTGCTAGCCCAAGCTGGGGAAAAGCAACCAACTTTACACATACTCTAATTCTTTTGCAAGGGTGAAATAGAAGCATCAACCAAGAGAGCAACCAACTTTACACATACTCTAATTCTTTTGCAAGGGTGAAATAGAAGCATCAACCAAGAGCTCTGTCGATTTTTAGGAGTGATTTTAAAACCACACCTGCAAAACCTGCATCTATCCCACACTGCAAAACCCTGACAGGTGGGAAGAGCACTGAATTTGCTGTAAGAACACTCAGCATACCTACCTCAGCAACCGAGAGAAGGTCTTTAACCTCTTGGGACACTTCTCCAGTGAAACAGATGTCATCTTTGAAGAAGTCACCAAGCAAACGTACTACAAGACAAAAGGAACTTCCTCCACCCTCAGTCATATATCCTGGCTGTCTTACAACATCATAGACCTCAAATTATATGGCAAATCAGTAAATACTGCAGCCTCTAATGGATGATTATAGCTTGGAAAAAATAATCACTATCATCACCTTTTGCCACTCAACTACATTTAGCTTCAGAAACAAAACACCTTGTGGAACAGATTGAACCAGACCTTGCTGGAGCAACAGCCATAAGAAATACCTTGCTGAAACATTACACAGTCACAGAAATCATTGCCCCTCCCTCACTTGTATCCCTCAAACACATGGCTCTATCACATGCTCCTCCATGCACTTCAATCAATACACCATATGTCATCAGGTAAATTAGGCAGAGGAAATTAAAGAGCCACACTAGAGGTGCTAAAAGTATATATGAATTCCAAAAAACCTAAAGAAAACCCATTGTTGCCTAATAAATACAAAACATCACCTCTCTCAGAGGCCACAAGCCACACAAATCTGGGCGCTGAGAGAATGCATGGATACTTTCCAGTGAATGCTCGTTTCTTCCTTATCTTCCTCATTAGGCTTCTACTTCATACAAAAGCAGAGACAGAATAAGAATACTGGAATAGGCGAACTTTTGGTCTGCTCCAGAAAGGCCATTTTATACCCTCAGGTGTCTTTCAGGACAACTTGTCAGACAGGCCCAACAGGCAGACAGGATGCATGACATCGAGGACTCCCTGCCCTCTCTCCACCTGGCTGAACACTGCAACTTAGGGGATAGGGGGCAATGTCAACAAGTTCCTGTCCAGCATAGTAGGCACATCTCCTCTGTGACTGCTCCCCCTTCCCAGATGTCCTCACACAACAGGTATGAGGCTCTGCAAGTGGAACCAAACAGTAAAAAGGACAATGGTTCATCTAGCATGGAGGTGTTGTCGAAGTGAAGTCAGCCTATGCTCTGTGACAAAACTGCTTCCATAAAGAGAAAAAGATGGGTCATTGTCATAGGAAACTCCCTTCTGAAGGGAACAGAAGGCTCCTTATGCAGACTGGACCCATTTCTTAGTCTGTTGCCTCTCTGGGCCTAGGTTAAAGATGTGAAGAGAAAGCTTCACACCCTAAATACCACCCTTGGATTATTATCCATTATTGATTTTTTAAATAGGTAGGGATGAAGTTGCAACTGAGGGCAATAAAGAGAGACTTCAGGGCTTTCAGATGACTGGTTAAGGGATCAGAAGACCAAGTAGTGCTCTCCTCTATCCTTCCTGTTGCAAGAAATGATGAGGGAAGAAATGGGAAGAGCCAGCAAATCAATACCTGGCTCTGAACCTGGTGTCACCAGCAGAATTTTGTGGATTTTGATTATGGGTTGGTCTACACGATACCCAGCCTGCTGGTGACAGATGAGGTACACCTGTCTCAAAGGGGGAAAGGGATCTTCACACAGGAGGTGTTAGCAGGGCTCACTAAGAGAGCTTTAACCTAGACTTGAAGGAGGAAACTGATAAAACCGGTTCACTAGAAATAAGCTCATCAGTGTTTGAGGGACGGTGTGCTAACAAGGTCCTTCAGTCTGGCTTGTCAGTGGAGGTAGGAGATGGAGATCCATGCAGCAGCAAAGATGAAAGGGTTATTGATGCGTCAGAAAGCATGGAAGCATCTGAGAAACTCAGGGCTTCTCCTCCTCAAAAGTCCACCTGTACTGCTGAGGCTGCACCTCGAGTCCTGTGTCCAGTTTTGGGCCTCTCATTACAAGACAGATATTGACATGCTGGAGCATGTCCAGAGAAGGGTATGGAGAAGAGTCTGCGGCACAAGTTATGATGAGTGGCTGAGGGAGCTGGAGTTGTTTAGCCTGAGAAACTCAGGGCTTCTCCTGATGGGATTGATAGTCCAACAGAAGTGGATTTACACCAATGCCCACATCATGGGCAACAAACAGGAAGAACTGGAAGCCACCATCCAGCAGTAAACCTATGACATAGAAGCCATCACAGATACATGGTGAGATGACTCGCACAACTGGAGTGCTGCAATGGATGGCTATAAACACTTCAGAAGGGATAGGCAAGGAAGGAGAGGCAGTGGTGTATATTAGGGAGTGTTTTGATTCTCGAGAGCTAATGATGGTGGATTATACAGTTGAGTGAATCAGGGGGAAGGCCAACAAGGTAAATATCATGGTGGAAGTCTGTTACAGAACACCCAACCAGAGTGAAGAGGCAGATTAAATATTCTATAAGCAGCTAGGAGAAGTCTCATGATCGCAAGCCCTTGTTCTCATGGGGGACTTCAACTTACCAGATGTCTGCTGGAAATACAATACAGCAGAGAGGAAACAGTGCAGGAGGTTCCTCGAGCGTGTTGCAGATAACTTCCTGACACAGCTGGTGAGTGAGCCAACTAGGGAAGGTCCCACTGGACCTCTCTGTGAACAGAGAACGACTGGTGGGTGATGTGATGGTTGGAGGCTGTCTCGAGCTCAGTGATCATGAAATGATCAGTTTTAAATTCTCAGGAAAGTAAGGAGGGGGGTGAGCAGCACTGTCACCTTGGACTTCCAGAGAGCAGCCTTTGACTCCTGAAGAGTAAGGAAGGTGATCAGGAGTAGTCAGCATGGATTCAATAAATATAAATCATGCTTGACCAACCTGATTACCTTCTACAATGAAACAATCATCTGGATGGATAGAGGGAGAGCAGTGGATTTTGCCTACCTCAACTTCAGCAAGGCTTTCAACACTATCTCCTCACAAGCAAACTCAGGAAGTATGGACTGGATGAGTAGATAGTAAGGTGGATTGAGAACTGGTTGAATGGCAAATCCCAGAAGGTCACAATCAATGGCACAGGGCCTAGCTGGAAGCCTGTCACAAGTGATGTGCCCCAAGGTTCAATATTGGGCCCAGTATTGCTTAACTTACCCATCGATGACTTGGATGAAGGGGTAGAGGCCTCCTCAGCAAGTTTGCTGATGAGACAAGGCTGGGAGGAGTGGCTGATATCCCAGAGTGCTGTGCAGCCCTTCAGAAGGGCCTCAACAGGCTGGAGGGATGGGCACAAAAGAACTGTCTGAAATTCAACAAAGGCAAATGCAGGGTCCTGCACCTGTGGAGGAATAACCCCAGGCACCAGTACAGGCTGGAGGCTGACTTGCGGGAAAGCAGCGCTGCAGAGAAGGACCTGGGAATCCTGGTAGACAAGAAGCTGTCCATCAGCCAGCAGTGTGACCCTGTGGCCAAGAAGGCCAACAGTATCCTGGCCTGTATCAGATAGTGTGGTCAGCAGGACCAGAGCAGTGACTGTCCACCTGTACTGCTGAGGCTGCACCTCGAGTCCTGTGTCCAGTTTTGGGCCTCTCATTACAAGACAGATATTGACATGCTGGAGCATGTCCAGAGAAGGGCATCGGAGTTGGTGAAGAGTCTGTGGCACAAGTTATGAGGAGTGGCTGAGGGAGCTGGGGTTGTTTAGCCTGGAGAAAAGTAGGCTCAGGGAGATCTTATTGCTCTCTACAACCACCTGAAAGGAGGTTGTAGCAAGGTGGGAGTCTGTCTCTACTTCAAAGTAACAAGCACTAAGACAAGAAGAAATGCTTCAAGTTACACCAGAGAATTGTGTTGCCATTTCAGATCTGTCCTTGATGGAAAAAAACAAATGCTGTTATTAACAGAAAGCTTTGCTAGTCATCATAATAAAGTTCATTTAACAGAACACATTTCCTTGTCAACAGCCTTAGAAGGAAGAAGATAGACTGAGCAAATAATCTTCTGTCCTATACACCAGTAAGGTGTGGTGAGAAAGCCTCTCTTGCAGCTGCCATTAGTGTACTTGTTCCATGATATTGTTCTCTTTCTTGGTAGCTGTCCAACCTTCACCTGTCAGGAGCTTTACATGCTTTTAGCTATTCATGGACCTAGTATTTTAGAAGAGGTGGTGGAAACAAGGTAATAAAACAACATAACCATCTTAAAAACAGTTGTCCAAAGAAACTGTGCTCTTGGGAGAGGAAGGAAACTTCCTGAACTGGTTCAATCACAAAACGAGGTCAGGATTGTTTGAACTAATACCGTATCCATAAAATCATAGAATCTTCAAGGTTGGAAGAGACTTTTAAGATCATCAAGTCCAACTGTCAACCCAGCATTATCACTGAACCCACTAAACCACTAACCCATTATCACCCAGCGCCAGATCCAGACACCTCTTAAACACCTTCAGAGATGGTGACTCCACCACCTTCCTGGGCAACCTATTCCAATGCCTGACTACCCTAACAGTGAAATTTTTTTTCTAATAACTAATCTGAATCTCCCTGTCTCAGCTTTAGGTCATTTCCACATCTCCTCTTACTGCAGGCACAGTAGAAGACACTGGCCCCCACCTCACTCCTTTCAGCTTCTAATACTAGATAGATGATAGATACTAGATACTAATGTGTAAGGGAATGGGGAAGCAGAAGTCCAGATGACACAAAATATAAAAATTATTATAGCTAACCCGAAGCTGTTTCTTTCCACTAAGCATTTATTCCAAGAAAAAATATTGCCTAATATAACACGTGACATCACTGATGTACTTCTTTTGCTTGAACGAGATATTACGCTATAGATCAAAAGAGAGATTTAACAAAGTAATCATTGTTTGTGGTTGGAACACCATGATTAGATCTGGACCTTCTCTTTAATTAGAAGTCAAACTTTGCCTCAAGCCTCAGGAGATGGCAAAGTCCACTATACCCAGAACACATCACAAACCTCTTGTAACAATGCTCCCAAGATTAAGATGCAACCGTGCATACTTATAAAGACCATACTTATATGAATACTTTCCACATTTAGGGGTGTGTCATCTAATTTCAGTCCTCTGTAGCAAGGGACCCTCCTGTGACCTGAAGGGCCCTGCTGGTGACCTGCCTTGGTTGTAGCCTCCAAGACAACATCAACATGACTTTTTGTACCACTAAACCTTAGTTCTCTTCTTGAAGTTGAAATAGCTGGAACAGATGCAAAAGCAGCTCATTGTTGTCTACGCTAAGGGCTAGTACTAGCTCAGTTGAGCCTGTGATTTGCCACAGATGGCCAAAACCAGGACAAATACTGTATGTAAACAGGGCCTAAATTCAAATGGTGATATCTGTACTAAGCAAAATACCGCTTCTGAAAAGAGAAATTTTGTAGCAAAATCAGAAATGCAAAATCACAAACATTTCTTACAAATGACGGGATCGGAGTCTGAAATAAGCTGTGAAAACTGCACAGCAAGCATTATACTGAAATACAGTAAGGAGAAAGAAACTATCAATGTGACAGGCCTCACTAGGAATACTTTTCCCCCATGATGTAGTAGTAAGAATGCAACTGTAACATGCTTTAAAAGAGTACTTGGTCAATCATTTCAATGTTCGACCTGCTAAATCAGATGCTACTTAAGGTAACTGATTCCCTATACTACAATAAAGAACAAAGACACTAAAGAATAATTTACAATGAAATTACAAAGTAGGTGAGCAGTACAGAAAAATAGAACAAAAAAAAAGGAAGAAGTAACAATCTCTTCTCTCTTGGCACATTAGAGTAAGAGGCCATGGAAACCAACACAATATAACTGCAAACTGAGCTCTCCCACTCAGATTCCAAAGGCAAAGGAAAATGTAGTTGCTGCCCTAGACAGAAACCTACGTAAATCCTCAGGGAAATAAACCAAAGCTCAAGTATCAGCTCCAGCACTTTTAAAATATCAATATGAAATTCTTTCAGAGTGAACCTAACAACTACTACTTCTGAGTTCGAAGTTTACAACCTGCTGAGTCTGCCTCCTAGGCCCTGATACACATACTATAGGCTGCCCTTAGCAGCTCCTCCTCATTTTCTGTTTTCTTTGAGAATATTACAAATGCCTTTGGAAAGAATTCTCTGCCAGCCCTCTTTCCCAGCTACCAGATGAATTTCATCTGCTGTTTGTCACTGAAATGTCTTGAGGAGAAAAAAAAATTATAAAGAAGCAGAATTATAACCATTCTAATTTGGCCCATCACATGTTACTCATAAGCAGAGAATTCCAGTTCTCCCCACATCTTCCAGCCACCTCAGAGCAGGGCTAAAAGACAAAGCTGCATGGTTGATTTGAAGAGAATTATTTCAATTTTATAGGGAAAAAGTGAAATCTTCTAAAAAAGACATTTAAAAGGAAAGCATCATGATTAAAAAACTGTGATGTGTAACTGTGTGCTTCCTGAAACCACTTTTTCTAGAACTAAGGTCTAACATGGTTGTTTATGCTCCAGATAGTTCCCCTAATGCACAAGGAGTGTGGCCATGAGTCTGGACGGTCCTCAATACTTTCTACAGGAGTCAACTCCGAAAGATGATGAGATGGTGAAACTTGCTCATGTACACAAGATGCCTAAAGAAGGACTGAAATTCTTTCAGCGAAGAAGGAGGGTCAGCCTTTTCTCTTTATTCCTTCAACTAGCATCTCATTCTCAGCATTATTCTCCATTTTGAATTAGCATAAGCACTGGGGTGCAGCCCAGACAACAGAAGGAGTTGTTCAGGGTACCAGAGCAAACAGTTCTTCAAAATTCCCTTTGCAGAAACCAGAAACAGAGCACTCTTTTATTTAAACAAATCCCTCTTCTCCTTTTAGGAATAAGGAATCTAGAAGTCTGGCTAGGATGCACCCTTCAAATAACTCTTTACTGTTGTCAGATGAATAGCCAAAGATCTCCAACACAACAGTGATGAACTGAAAGCATTAAAACAAACACCCGCAGGAACAGGCTCTAGATACCCATGTGATCTCAAACTGCTGACAACGAAGCTGAACCCATCTGCCACTTATTCCTCTGCTCTACCTGTGATATTTTTTTCCCTCATTTACAGATAAGTATAAACTGAGCAGGGAAAAGTAACATTGCTAAGAAAAAAACTAAGCATAATGATTTATTATGGCAAAGAAGCTGTCAAAGAAACACGCACAAAATTACTCCAGCTTATTCTACTTCCAGAAGGAACATCTCTGATGTGCACAGCACATGCTGCTGACCAGAAATATGTCATAAACAAAAGAAAGACACATAAGCAGATTCCAATTTCAAGTTTCACGAGTTTAAATCCACACTTTACCTGTAGGATTGCACTGACTAAGTCCAAAATTTAGCTCTCAGAATGAAAAAAATACAGCCACATGATCTTACATTTCAGCTAACAACAACGAAAGTCATGACACAGAGCCCTTACTTCCAGCTCTGTCACTGATTTATTGTGCAACTTGCAAGAAATTACTCTGCAGCCCTGTGCTGAACCTGCTTCATCTGTAAAGTGGAGACACAGCTATTTTTTTCCCTGGGGATCAGCCTCCTGATCCAACTAACCACATGAGCACTGATATCAGCCCAAAGGAGAGAATGAGATCCTTCCTTCTGGAGTGACATAGGCTTAGCTCAGCTCAGGGCAATTGTGAAACTGCATCCCAAGGGTTTGTGAAGAAGACTAGATACTTTTTATTATTACATCAACTTCTGACCTACTGGGAGTGTACAAGGCAGGATGTTCTTCTTTTTACAGTCTAAAAGCATACTTAGACTAAGAGTAACCTGATACTCCCTAGCCTTAAAAATCATAAAAGCTAAATGTAAAGAACCAGAATGTCACAGTAAAACATTCCCCAATATTAATTCTTTCTTCTACACACAACTCCTCCCATTCAGATGGAATGGGAGTGGAAGTAAGTTTCATAGTCTCAAACTTCAGATCTGTATTACAGTCCATAACTCTGGTTGGATGGGCAAAAGCCTGAAATTCTCCTGTGTGGAACAGATGCATTGACAAGGTCATCCAGATATTGCCAGTAGACAACATAAGGCTTTCGAACAACAAAAACCTGTACTTCACAATATCTGTGGGAATGAATTTGGTCCTTGATATTAAGCAGTCCAGTGTTTAGATTGTTTCTTTTGGCACTGTCTCCTACAGCATTATCATCTGGAAATCGAGTTAGTAAGTGACAGACAAACAGTCTGTAAGTGGGCTGAAAATAAGTGGGCTCAATCTCTTTCTCCTGGGAGGTTTTCAAATTTTTGCTTAAAAAAGGCATCGTGGGCCTGATCTAGTGTTAGCATCTTCCAATATGAGCAAGATGTCTGATTATATGACCTGCAGAGGTCCCTTCCCACCACTCTGTGATTTCTCAGTACAGAAGCAGCAGAAGCATCAGAAGCCTCTCTACACTGCCTATTTGACTAAGACACAACAGAAAAGTGGAGGTCTTAGGGTTTACAAGAGCACTTTTCACTCTTTCCAGTGCCCAACTCCAATACCATACCCTGGACTTTAAACTTACCTAAAATACACAAAATCTGCTAAATGCCCTACAAAATAATCAGTGAAATTACTTCTAAGGACAAAACAACTCAAACTGCTATGTGTCAAAAAAATCAGCAGCAATTTGTGAGAGGCTTCAAACTAGAACCCCAGGCTTCAGGGGTTAGGAGCTAGCAAGATTTCTGCAGCAGAATGAAGGACTCTCATATTTCCCTTCAGATATGCAAAGCTGGAATTTGGAGGTAATAGAGGGGCTGGAATGTATGGAGCTTACAGCTGGCAATGGCACAGTTGAGAGCTTCTGGGTAAGGATTAAAGGACAAAAAAATAATGTGGATGTCATCATGGGAGTCTACTATAGACCTCCCAGTCAGGACGATGATGCCAACAAATTATTCTTTGAGGAACTAAGAGACACTTCTAAGTCAGCTGCCCTTGTCCTTATGGGGGACTTTAACTTATCAGATGTTAACCAGGAACACCACATAGCTGGCCCAAACAGGTCCAGAAGACTCCTAAAAAACACCTGGATGATAATGGATGATAACTTCATGGTATAGATATTAAGGGAGGCGACTGGGAAAGATGCCCTCCTTGACTTGTTCCGTGTTAACAGAGAGGGTCTCATGAATGAAGTGGTAATTGGTGGCCATCCTGGCCACAGTAACCACAAAGGAATGAAGTTTAAAAATCTCTGTTGACAAGAGGAAAAGTGCCAGCAAAACTTCAGTCCTGAACAGGAGGAGTGCAGACTTCAGGCTGCTCAGGGAACTACTTACTAAGGTTCCTTGCGAAAATGCTTTTGAAGGTGCTAAGGTCCGTCAGTGCTAGTCAATTTTTAAGCATCACCTCCCAAAAGCATAGGAGCAGGCAATTCCAAAATGTTGGAATTCAAGCAGAAGGCTGCCTTGGCTGAGCAGCAATCTCCTTTGGAGCTAAAGCAAAAAAAGGAAGATATATGCCAAATGGAGGCAACATCAAGTGATGTGGGAAGAATACAGAGATGATGCCCAGCACTGTAGGGAGAGAATTCGTGTGGCCAAAGTTCAATTGGAATTGAAGCTGCCAGAAATATGGGGGGCAATAAAAACAGTTTTTTGAAATACGTTAATAGCAAGAGGCAGTGTAGAAATAACACCAGATCGTTACAGGATGAGGATGGTCACCTCACAAACAGGGACAGAGACAAAGCAGAGGTGTTCAACACATTCTTTGCTTCTGTCTTCAACGCAGATGATGGACCAAGGAGGTCTCAGTGCCTTGAGCTGGAGGGCCATGACTGCGAGAATGATCAACTCCCAGAGGACCCAAAACACACGCAGGATCTGCTCCAGCTGGACCCCTGTATGTCTAAGGGGCCTGATGGCATGCATCCAAGAACACTCAAAGAGCTCCTGATGTCATTGCAAGACCTCTCTCAATGATTTTTGAATGGTCTTGGGAATCTGGAGAGGGCCCAACTGACTGGAAGCTGGCGAACATTGTCCCAATTTTCAAGAAGGGCAATAAGGATGACCCTGGAAATTACAAGCCTGTCATTCTCACTTCAGTGCCTGGTAAAATTATGGAGAACATTATTCTGGGATTTATTGAAAAACACCTGAAGGATAACAGTCATTGGTCACAGCCAGCACAGCTTCATGAGGGAAGTCCTGCTTGTCAAACTTAATTTCCTTTTATGACAAGGTAACACACCTAGTGTTAGGAAGCACCTAGGAAGCCAGTTGAGGTAATCTTTTGGGATTTCAGTAAAGCTTTCGATACTGGCTCTCACTGTATCCTTCTGGACAAAACATCCAGCACAGCTGGATAAACACATCATGTGGTGGGTGAGCAACTGGCTCGTGGGTCAAGCACAGAGGGTAATAATGAATGGGGGAACATCAGACTGGAAACTGTCACTAGTGCGGTTCCACAGGGTTCCATTCCTGAGCTCTTCAACATCTTCACAAATGACTTGGACACAACACTGGAAGGGACACTGAGCAAGTCTGCAGATGACACAAAACTGGGAGGAGCTGTTGACTCCCTTGAAGGCAGCGAGGCCCTGCAGAGAGATCTCATCAAATCAGAGGACTGGGCAGTCATCAACCATATGAAGTTCAACAAGGGAAAAGTGCTGGATTCTGCACCTGGGACAGGGCAACCCTGGACATACGTGCAGACTGGGGAACAGCCCCACAGAATGGGACCTGGGGGTCCTGGTCGATGACAAGTTGAATATGAGTCAGCAGTGCCCCGGCAGCCAGGAGAGCCAACTGTGTCCTGAGGGGCATCAGGCAAAGCATCACCAGCCAGTCAAGGGAGGGGATTGTCCTGCTCTGCTCTGCTCTGCACTGGGGCAGCCTCACTTTGAATACTGTGTGCAGTTTTGGGTGCCACAATATAAGAAAGATATTAAGCTCTTAGAAAGTGTCCAAAGGAGGGCAACAAAGATGGTGAAGGCTCTGGAGGAGAAGCCATATGAGGAGATACTGAGGGCACTTCGACTTGTTCAGCCTGGAGGAGATTGAGGGGAGACCTCATCACAGGCTACAACTTCCTTATGAGGGGAAGCAAAGGGGCAGGTACTGATCTCTTCTCTGTGGTGATCATTGACAGAACTCCATGGAGTGGCCTGAAGTTGTGTCAGGGGAGGTTTATGTCTGATACTAAGAAAAGGTTCTTCAACCAGAGGGTGGTTGGGCACTGGAACAGGCTCCCCAGGGAAGTGGTCACAGCACCAAGTTTGACAGAGTTCAAGCATCTGGACAATACTCCCAGGTACATGGTGTGATTCTTGGAGTCTCCTCTGCAGGGCCAGTAGTTGGACCCTGATGATCCTCGCAGGTCTTTTCTCACTCAAGATATTCTATGATTCTATGAAATTACTAAATGACTGACCATAATGATTATAACATAGAAAATCCTGTTACTGTTTTCTCAAGAGCTCAATAGCATATTGATTTGTAAAAGCACACTGGTTAATTATATAGCGAGGACAGTTCCACTGTTCTCAGGCCAGTGCTTTAAGACTCCTTTCACGCTCTGTTAAAGGCTTAAGATCTTAATTAAAGGGCATCTTTCAGGCTTCACAGATGATCTGGGCAAACACATTCTTAAGATATAGTCAGTTACTGTAATATTTATGAAACACAATTTCACAAGATCAACATTATATAGCTGAGGACTAGAAATCCAGAGCTTTCACTAATAGAATTCTGCTACATTAAACAAACAAACAAACAACTAAAATAAAAGTCAGATACAGAAAACCATTCATAAAAATGATTGCTTGATTTACCAGATCCTCACTAAAGGGATCTGTAGTCCCTTTGATCAGACACTTCAAGTGCTTCTTTATAAAGGAACAAAAGAGTTGTGCCTATTTGTATAGTTGATTTGATGTATTTTAAATAAAAAAGCTCAATTTAGTTCGATCAAATGAAGGCAACCATCTGTAAAAGAACTTTAGCATATTACAGTCAGCAGACAGACTATATGCCAGTAAAACCCATAATCTATTCCTAGAAGTGAACCTATTGCTTTCATCCCCCTCCCTATTTTTCACAGTAGGCTCTGGTATTCTAAAAGTCAAAATCCCTTACTTGACTTCAAATGATTGATATCCTACTAAATCTCTCAATAAATTGTTGCAGTGGTTAGCTACCTTCATCCTCTCATGTCCAAGGTCAAGGCAACTAAAATGAATTATATCATATTAGAAGACCATGTTTCAGGATTTTTTGACCCATAATCCTTATTCAAAAGGGAAAAAAAAAGCATAATAAAATTTATCCAATTTCTTCTATGAGCTTTACTCATGTTCAGGGATTAACTGCAAATACGTAGATGCCTGAATCCTCTATTGTATGACTATCATAATTTTCAGTTTGAAAACATTTAGAGGAATAAAGGATCTACTTCTTTTGACCTAACTGACCCGTGTTACAACAGTGCATGACCTGAAGCTATCAGAGCCAAAAGTACTTGTGTGACCTGACAGTAAAATCAAGAACTAATTATAGTTACAGACCACTGTTGCCAGTAGAGATATATTTTAACACTGTCTGAAATATAGCAATTGAAGAATGGGTAATATTAGGTCATGAAACTAAATGTCTCTTGCTAAAAATGTAACATAGCGATAGGTATTATTTATTCAGGGAACATCTGTTTTGATCTTAATAATGTGCTAATATTTCACAAAAAAACCAACACAGAGCAGTACATGAAACAGATATTCCCAGGTCCTGTTCTGCTACTCCTTGCTTTATCTAAACAATCCTGAATGGCGCATGGTTGGTAGTTGCCAAAACAGGCAAAAGATAGTGTAATAACACACATTTTCTAAGTATTCCCTAGTATCTGTTTCCCTCCTTTCAAACCATTATCTATGGTCTTTGGTTCATCCACTCCTAAATTTCTTCCCAGTGCCATGCCAGATCCCCATATCACCACTCAGAACGCTCTCCCTTTCTGTAGCATTTCTCCCATACAAACATTTGATAGGCCAGAATATTTTTCAGAGTTCCTGACACTGCTATAAAAATACTCCTACAAAAGGAGTAACTATATAAATGACCATTTATATACTGTTGTGTCTAGAACAGGGTTTTTATATGCTTTTCACTGCAAATTAACTATGTCCAAGCTGTGTTTTAGAACTGTTTCTGTTTCATTGCATGATCTCTTCAATCTTAATACTGCAAAGACTCAAGCACAAGCTAGATTTAGAAATACATGGTCACAGAAATACATGAGAACAAGAAGTTGGAAAGGACAAGCTTTAGACCCTCAAAATCACAAAAAGTAATGTTATGTGATCTTTTTATTAAGATGATCATATTGCAGACCAAAATTTAATCTTACAATGCATGAGGAAGAGTTGGTGGTTCCACTCTGGATCATGAGAGAGATGTATATTGTGTTTTTTAGATATGGATCCCACAACATACAGTTTAAGGAAAAAGTAGACAAGATGCCTCTGAACCACTGTATTATCTCTTTCACTAGTCATGAACTGCTCCCAGAGAAGAAAGTGTCATGAGTGTAGTAGCTCATCACAAAATGGCATAAAACTGTCCCCACTGGAACTCAAATAACTCTGAAATGCTGCCCATGTTACAAGAGAAGTGTGCTTTGCACTTCAACTTCAGTCTTGCACTTCAATCTTGCATACTTCACAACTTAATTTTCTCTCGGTTCTTACATCTGGTCTTATGCAGCTGCAGCTCTTTTCCTAGGTATGATATGGCCAGACTGGGGATAAGAAGCTCACCCAGCAATTTGTCACCACAGAATTATGCTCCAACTCTAATGACAGATGGACCACAGAGTGTAGCAGTATCAATTAGCAGAGTACATAACCTAAATAAGGCAGGTTGTTCCTGTTCCAGTATAGAAACAGCAATGAGACGTGCACAAAGCCATGCTTCCCTTTAAACAATGGCTTTTCTTCCTCATAGCTCATCCAGGAAAGCACAGCTATCACAGACAGCCAGTGAGATTGAGAAGTGGGTAGAAGATACATAGCTATGGTCAGAAAGCACACGTGCCACTGACAGGAATGAAAGACTGCATTTTTCTCAACATTATGAGCAACTTATATTACATACTGTTAACTTCTCTGTGCTTTACACCTGAGAATTTGGAGTCTGTAGCCCAGACAACTTAGTGAAGTGTTTTATTGTCAGGGCATTTGAAACTGCAATTCCACAGAAAAAACAGGAACTTTTACTTTGCTTTTGGTTCCAAATTCGAAGCTCTAAAATATACTCCAAAAAGGTACCGGCAAGAAGGACCAGACAGATGAAAGGGGAAGAGATTAAAGCTGTTTCAACCACAAACTAAAAATTTTGATAAAATTAAATTTCCTTTTGATAATGATTTGGATTTATTTGACATTATTGTAATATGACATGATCTAACAGAAGTTCAAACGTGTAATGTAGCTGCATCATTTTAAGAAAAAAAGTGAAGTACTTTTAAGCATAAAAGGAAACCAGGACATGCAGTGACTGAGGTTTTAAGTAGATGTAAGTAATCAAAGACAAAGGTAACACTCCCCTGCAATTTAAAGACACTGCTGGAATCAACTACACTTCTGGGCAGATAGGGGAGGGAAGGGAGAAGCATCCTCTCCTGCATCACATCACATGGTAGATACAACACATCAACTGTGCTATAAGAAGAGGCTACAGTTTCGACTGTTCTTCCAGCTACAAAAGCTACACCACTGTACTGTAAAACTGTTAATAAAAAAGAAAAATTTAGACTGTAAAAATCAGATGAACAGGTCAGGTTATGTCAGAAGGCTGGACACCAGCAGCATTTTTTGGAAAGACTTTTCACAAAGGAGCAGGAGAGCCAGTGTTAGCTCGTCTGCTCTATCACTTCATTAAAATCTCATTATCCACCACATAATATGGATGAGATCCCATTCCCCAGTGGAGAATTGACAGAGAGAGAGTTTGAAAATATGGCAGAAGAGAAAGGGATTTTTTTAAAAATGAGAGGATGCAAAGAACTACAGAATATTCAGAAGCTTAAGGGAAAGTATGGCCTCACAAATCAATAGCTTAGAAGTCCATGACAACTGCTGATGAAGATTCTAAATAAACACAAAATGTTTATGTGTATGTGTGTCTGTTCTATTTAATACTCTTTCATTTGTTTCTCTCAGTTTTGAAATCTTAGGTATGATGGGATCAGAGTTAATGGAATAAATAATAAGATTGCTATTCTTGACTGAACCAAGAATTACTTTCCTTGCTACAGAAGCAAATAGTTCAAAGAAGCAAAAGTCACGAGGGCTTCTTTTTTTAAACCACAGCTTTAGCGAACAACCCTGTGCATGATACATAAACAAGCCTTTGAATTTTAAGTACACACAATTACAATATAGTAAGTCCTGTTAATTTCTTGTAAAATTGCCCATAAGGAATATAAAACAATTATCTTCAACACAAAATTATTTTGGCATTGCATTATTGTTACCAAAACAGAGAAGTAGAAGAATGGCATTTTTATTTTTCTGGCCAATCTCCTAGGTCATCCCATAAAAGGAAAAAAAAATAAGGGGAAAAAAAAGAAAGAGAAGAATAAATACAGAAATATGGTTCTTACCCTGAAGAGCGGCAGTCTGGTTTATTTCTTTCTGAGCGATCTGTGAAAAAGGAGGCATAATATCAGCACAGAAGTTGGATGTTCTTTAGCAATACTAGTACAGAAGTCTTATAAGAACTGTAAAGCCATATGACTAGTAAAACCAAAAGCTGATTCTGTTATAAAACTGTTTTTCCACACTGGACTAGTCTGCCTAAGACCAAGTAAAATTACTGCAAGTTTAATGTTTGGTAAAATTCCTCCACTCAAAACACCGTGTATTTAATGTTTTGTATTAATGATTTGGATGCCTCCCCTCCCTTTAGCTGAAATGAATAGGGCTTTAGTTTAGGGTAAAAATAAGGGAGAGGAAAGAGGAAAAAAGAAAAACCACAGATTACTCAGCGCAAAAAAATCATTCCATGAATCACAGCTGGCAGAGTTCCCTGACAGGATGGGAGAAAAATCAGCAGTTGGTTGCAGCAACATCTGCAAATACAGTGAATCCAGTGCAGCCCCACCATTAACTCTTCAACTTCTGGGGGTTCCAGATACTGAATCTTTCTGTGTTTTTAGAAAGGGTTTTGTTTATCCTGTATTTCAAGAAGCTTAATTGCACAAATAAAAAGCTTCAATAGGCAAAGAAAGTATAAAATACTTCTCCTAAGAGTTAAGATTATCATAAAAGCATAACAAAATAACCACAATGTTGTGATATCAGAATTCACGTATTATCTGTTATATTTTAAGTCCAGAATATCTCTTACTGCATGACTTTTCAACTACCTGAAAGAACTGAGATTGCTGTCTGACTAAAATACATATATTATACATATAAAATACATATATTCCAAAATTAGAGGAGGGTTTAAACTTTTATTATAGAAAGATCCACTACGTAAGTAGAAGGAAATTCTTACAGCTACATACAACCTCCACTGACCATGGCAATTTTGCTTCTAACTCAATCTGTGTGTATTTTTAAACAGAAAGCTATTTTTCATGTGCTAGTAAATGCTTCACTGAAAAGCCTGTCTATACAGAAGAGTGTCTTCCTAAAAATATTTTCACCCTCGTATATTTTATTTTCAACCTTAAAGCTCTATATTTGAAATAAAATTTGTTCTCTTGATAGCACACATTTGTTTGTGCATTATCTCATGTATAAAAGAAATATTTTCCTCTCCAAGCTTTAAGTGCTCATTTGATTGTTTTCATGAAAGTGGTAAAAAATTATTGCACGCCAACAGTGCTAAAACTTCTTCCATCCATAAGTGCTCCTATTGAGCCATCATAGCCACACAGTGTATAACTTATTTTGTTTTCTGACCCACAGCAATATCCATTGCATTACACCATGTGCAACTCTGGTAGCTAGAAACACCATGGTATAGCTCTGGTATAGCTCAAACCAGAGTTGTGCCAACAGTTGTTCAAACGCACACAGAAAGGCCTTTTCCAGCCTTACCACGTAACCCCTTACCTGGGAGTACTGAAAAAAATGAGACAGGACTTACTACTGAAACGTGCTTGCCACATGTTGCTTGTTATCAGTGTTCCCTGCTCTGTAGGCAGCCACAATCTAACAGCATTCAGACAAAGCCTTCCCACTTCTAAAAAGATTGTGTGAATAAACCAGTGGGAAGGAAGTAACAGGGTCAGTGCATATATAAGCACAGCTCCTGGGAGCTCTCCCCCCAGACCTTGTCCAGTCGGCAGATCCACCACTGCTGCAACCTGCTCATTCAGGAAACCAATGCAATTCCCTTTTCCCTTTTGTTTTCATTCCTGTTTCAACATTTCAATATTACATTTGTTTTTACACATTTTATTTACTGCTAAGCTTAGTGAGAGCACACCACCCACACACACATTTGGTCGTATTGAAAAGAACAAATTGTATACCTACAAGCAAACAGCACTTAGAAATAAAACCTGCACCTGTTTAAGGTTATTGTGAACTGAATCTTTTAAATCTGTTTTAATATCAAGTGTAAGAAGAGACTCAAAGAGCTCAATCTTTCAATTAGGTGCTTGGAGTCAATTAGGTGGTGGAGTCACCGTCCCTGGAGGTGTTTTAGGAAAGACTGGACGCGGCACTAAGTGCGTCGGACTAGTTGACATGGTGATGTTTGGTCAGAGGTTGGACTTGATGATCCCAGAGGTCTTGTCCAACCTAACTGATTCTGTGATTCTGTAAATGTTGCAATTCTAGATGCTGCTTTGGCATTAGGTACAAGTGCCGAGTAATGACACACACTCCAGAATCTCTCGAATATGAAAGCCTAGAAGAAACAGGCAAATCTTTTTTTTTTCTTTTAATACATAGACACATATATGTTACACTTAAACACACACACGTGCAGATTTTCTCTCTCCATTCTGTAGGTAAATTTTTGGCTTGGAAAAGTTGAGTCTCAAAAGTGCTCACCCACAGCTGATTCTCTTTATACATGTTACTTCAATAACTGAGAAATCTTTTCATAATCTAACAGAAATAATCACTAAGATCATATAGTTGCAAAGATCTGAAAATTAAATCCTGAACTACAGATTTTCCTCTATATCAAAGACATAAATTGTTATAAAACATTATGGGACATGATGTCTTTCTAGCAGAATACAGTATATCCTTCAGTTCTAAACTCTGGAAGCCAAAACCACACGTTAGATTAGAGCAAACACTGGATGTTGCTGGACTAGCACGCACAATGAACAAACAGGACAGTCAGACACCAGAAAGTATTCTCTATCCTTCTGTTGCTAAAAGCAATATAATTCCTTACTGTGTATGTAGCTGTAGTAAAATAGGCTAGGAATTCCTAGCAGCTAGTACTCACAAGCTACAGAACTGGATTGTAAAATTCTAAGTTTTGGTTAATGAAGTTTTTTCTATCTGCCCTCCAATCCACATTGTGCATAGCCAGACACCTGAATTCTCTCAATCCATAAGACCTGACCATGCTCCACCCTCCCGCAGACCATTCTTAAAGATTCTCTCCTCTTCATATTAACATCGACTGTTTACAAAACCTTTGCTGCCCTTATGCAAATACAGCCATTGCAGGAGAAATATATTATCCTTGTTCAGCAGCAGGAAAAAATACAAGAAGTCAAGGAGCAGGTGGAACAGATGAGATGGAAGAAGTTAGAGACTCCTGGCTGAGGTCGGGAGGACTGTCGCCAAATTCTAAGCACTGCAGAAGAATCAAAGATAACATCAGGGCACAAAGATCTGCTATTCATACCACAGTTGTTTGGCAAATCTAGAGTTTACTTAAAAAATCGTGCTGCATGTATTTCATCAATAGCATGGACACCTTATGCCTTTTTTCAGCATTCAGAGGTTGAGCAGCAGACAGAAATGCCATGTTTCAGTTGCTTTTAGAAAGGTTCAGGTTTCTTTGACTGGTGATTCTCTTACCCTTCAAGCATGGGAAAACTATTTTCTTTTGTCGTTTGCTTTTAATACGATAGAACAGTTTTTCTTCTCAAGGAAAACATAAACATAACCATCAGGAGAAAAACAAGTGAATCAACATTATTTCAGTTGCTCCATAAAGTGGGAACAACTGAAGTTTTTGCCAAAAAGACCACCAATGCAGAAAATGATATCTCCTAAGGTAATAACTCTTGTGTCTGGAAGACAAGCACAGAAAAGGAAAAAGGCAACTCACACGAAACAGTCATTGTTTTTCTCTGTTTATTTTGCAAGCTTCTTCAAAGTATCTTGTTGCTAAGAGTGACTTCAACTGAAAAGTGTGCTCTCACTAGAAAAAAATTTAATTATAAACATAAAATGCTGTTGAAAAATGAGTGGAAAGTTAACACACATTTTGCCACATCAAAACTGCAAAGCTACTGGGGAACCTCCAATGCAATTACCTACCAAGGTTGGTAACTTCCTGATCTTTTTTAGAAGCTGAATTGCATGAAGGGAGCAAAGGGGGGCACATACCATTCCCATTTCTGGGAAATATTGTATTTTCCAGCTTAATTATGGCTCTTGAATTGAGCAGTCAGCAGAGGAGGCAGAACACTGTAACACTCTTCAGGAAGACATATAGTTAGAACAGCTGTCTCCACCTCCATAGTTTTTAGCCCCTGATGGTACAGCAGTGGTTTCACAATGAAATGCTGTACATGCTGTACATGCTGTAGCATGAGATGCTACTGTAACAATGGCAAACCTCTAGATAAACCAAGTAACAGGAATTGTGGGTTCTTAAGCAGTGATGGCAACACTAAAATACACAGAGCACTTGTATTCTCAGAATAGGCGAATGTTGCAAGAGGCTACACAACCTGCCCTACCTAATCTGAATGCATCAATCCCCAAGGAGCTTTGAAAACTTCCAGGCCTTAACAAACCCAGATGCTAAGACTGATGCAGCAGCTTTACAACCCATCATGCAGAAATGTGATGGCTCCGACCACTATTTCAGTAACATGCACCTAGACCCAGGTGATCACAGCTAAACAGTGCAACAGTCCCCGCCGTGCACCTACATTAGATCAAGAGCCCCGAATTTCTATTTCAAATTATCAATGTAGATAGGGCCCTCGCTCAAACTCAATGCACATTTTCTGGGTAAAAGATCCTGCATTTGTGCAGGGCTTTCAAAGCTCTTTGATTTATTTGCACTGAGACAAGCAGAAACTTTCACTGATACTGTCACCTTTTTGTCTTCTGTCCTGTTAAGGCACATTGTGGCTCACAGCAACTCTTCCTTCTTTTCAGCACTCTCAAGTAAGGAGTCAGAACAGTGCAAATTGATTCCACTGTATGGAATCTACTATAAATTTTGTTCCATTTTATTAGCGACAGCTATACAACAAAACCCATAAAACTGAACATTTGTTTATGTATTTTAGTATTTTAACAGTAGAGTCCCTTATCGGTTGTTTAATAGGCAGAAAGCCCAAGGAGAGATTAATGAGAGGCCTGGAAGAAACTTTTTAAATTTAGTTTATGTACAGTTTACTACAAAAGGCCACAGAACCAGGACACACTCAAAGTTTATAATTGCAAACACAGATCGTTTTTATACTTGCTTTAAATTCTGCAGTATGCTGTTGAATTCCACAGCAGTACATTGCAGGGGAAAAAACTTTATAATTCCCCCCCATGAAATGATACAAGTCTGTCAGTTTTAATGCTAAACAGTAACTGAGTCTGCAAGCACAAAACATTCCTGCAGTTTTTTATACGTGAAGTAATGCTTTTTTCTACCCTTGAGAGACGGCTGAAGGCAGACCCCAACACATACCTGAGAACACACTGAACCTCTGCATTAGAGTATTTAACTTTGAAACCTACTGACCATCATAAAGCATACAATTATCCAAAGACTATATTCTTTAACTTTCTAAAGAGATTAAATATAAATTATGATCACCTTTAAAGCCTTATGTGCACTTGTACAACATATAAGGAAAAAAGGAATTTACCGGACAGCAGAGGTCACATTTGCCAGCGCTACATTTACTGTTGATTTGGTTTTGTGACTCCGAATTTCCACACCCTCATTCTTGCTCCCACATTACTCCTGCATTGCAACAGCAAAAGTGTGCATGCATCAGTGTGAACCTATGTGCCAGTGTAAGAAGGGGCTGATGCAGAAACAAAAGAGAAAGGAAACAGACTGTGTGAGGTCTCACCACTTCTCAAAAAGGTTTATGCTGTAAGAACCTAGACCAAACTCAGCAGCGGGAACCAGGCTTGTTCTCAAGCCACAGATGACAAACGAAGTATACAAGCAATCAAATACACCCAGTATATACATGTTATCACACTTGTGCCTTCTACCACAGTTGTTTAAGAGGGAAATTCAGGATACAGTTGTTTCTAAAGCTCTTTTTTCAAGAAATTAGTAACCCGTGAAATTACAAATCCCCATATCTTCATGAAAGATCTCCCAGCTGATCAGTGCAATGTAATTCTTAGATTATGTACAGCAAGTACAAGCAGACATGGGTATCTGCACACCACCAAAATCACAGCAGAAGCTACTCTGGACAAGCCCTGCTACTTAATTTTTTTTATACTTTCATGAGGAAAATACTAATTGACTCAACTTTTTGATAGACAAAAAAATTTATAACCACTAAATACACTCTTCTCTATGCATTCCAGAAATGTTAGATCTACATTTCTAAAAAAATATTTCTCTGTTGTTGCTAGCATTGCCAGTAAAAGGAAATTATCTTTCAAGAGCACTGTACTATCTTTCTCTTCCCAAATCAGACATTTAGCATAATTCTGCATATTCCTCAGCTAGACCACAGAGCTCAGTCTTACAGTTAGACATGTGTGAATAAGCTTGTGCTTCTGACACTGTATTAACAGACCATCTTATAAACATTCATACACTACATGCAAGACACAAATTTATTCAATTATTTTGCTCCTCAGGGGTTTGCTCTGCTTGAGGACCAGCACATCCAGCTGCAAAAGAGCCTCCAGCTTTGAACACCTGTGTGCAGGTACACTTCCCTGTCACAACATCCCCCTTAGCACACAAATTAGGGGCACCTTCCATGCTAGGAGACTGAAGACGCCCACAGAGAAATATTGCTATGGAATGATTAAGATAATAATGATAAAAGGCCTTCTAAAAATAACAAAAAGAATCATTTTCTTTAAGTTTTCCATAGGGCATTTGTTTTGGATTCTTTTTCTGTTGAACAACAGTTTCCTAAACATGTGCACTCCTGGCCACAGGGAGGATAATTTGAGGCTATGACTGTAGGGGCTATAATTTCCACCATTTAAACAATTTCCTTGATTATACAGTACAAAACTAGGTGTTGTGGAAAGACCCTTCGTTGTATGCGATTCAGATAATCACACACCCTACCTTGCTAGTTTCAAAAGACAGACTTTGCATCTATTATGCTTTATAGTAAGAACATTTATTCTTGGATGTAAAACACTGATAATGTCACCCTTCCCTTCCACCTTGCCAACCCAACAATCCCGTCCCATATTCTGAGTTGGAAGGGACCCACAAGGATCGAGTCCAACTTCTAAGTGAATGGCCCACACAGGGATTGAACCCACAACCTTGGCATTGCTAGCATATGCTCTAAGCAACTGAGATAATCCAGATTAAAAATTTTCTGAATTTGCTAATCTGAAACAATATGTTTTTCCTCTTGAGATGGCAAACCTCAACAAAGAAAGTTTCCAGTATAATCTTATGCACTAAGCATTTAGAAGTCATATTCAATGTGAGTGACACATGGATTCACAATAGCAATTAGATTGCATAGCAATTCAGAAGATAGTCCCATTTCCATATCATGGGAAACTAATTCAGCTTTAAAACAATCAAGAAAATTCCTTTTTTTTTTCTTTTTTTTTTTTTTTCTTATTTTATCCTGTGAAGGCACTGACAGAATAAAGGTGATATTGCTTCCAATTTAGAAATCAGACATTATAGTGAGTGTAAGTAAGTGCATAAGTCTGCACTTTGGCAGAAGTTTGGAGACTGGGGGGATGAAACAACACAGAGAGAAAGAAAATTACATACTAAAATAAAGGATTGTAAAACACTCAACCATAAAAAACCCAACAACTCTAAAAAAAGAAGAAATGTACCAGGCAAATAACAGTATTTACTTCTCTTAAGATACCACTGAAGTACTCAACACCTTTTTCTCAGAATATTTTGTGGTCCTTTGTCAGTTTTTATGGTAAAAGAATCCCCAAACTGTTTACCCAGTTCACATAAAGGCACCTAATGAGAACAGTCTTAAACCTCAACGATTTTTTTACAAGTACTAATTTTCTAGGGAAGTGCATTTGAAATTAGCCTACTAACAAAATATTCTTCCTCCAGTGACATTGGTAATTCTGCTCAACAGAAAAATTCTGAGAAACTGAATTTAACAATTGCTTCTCACATGCATTGCATGCATACTATAAAATGGATTACTCCCAAAATGGTCTCCTGCACTTTAATCATCAAAGACTAAAAGATCTAGAAACATCATAAAAGGGATTAATGTGAAGGCGCAACACATTGATTTGTTTAATAATGTTGTCATATACCAACAAATTGTTGCAATCTGAGATAACCCTCATCCATCAGCTTTGAGTACACACTTAAGTTGTGCAACTCTAAGCTAGTATTCCACAGAAAAGGAAGCCCAGCACTTCCCTATTATTGAAGCAAGTAATGTTTTAATCCATATTATTAAATAATGTAGTGATCAGCATTCAATTTTTTAAGTAGTGAGTCACCTGGCATTCTGAAGACATTTTACTGAGGTGTGCAATGAGTTTATCCACATCTACTTCAAGGTAAGTGTTAAACAACTACCAAATCCCCTTCAAGGTACCTCAGAGTCCTTCTTTACTGGCCTAATGTGTGCATGTAAATCTGCATACACGTGCCCTTCGGTCCTGAAGGACCAGCCTGACCAGGAGTCCCTATGCACAGCTGGATTCCTTGCACCATGATCTCACTTCATGCAGAAGGCCCATCTGTGCAGTCCATCTGATCCCTCTGTAGCCACATCTGTTGTGTCCAGAAGGATGCAGCCACTGGACACCAGTGTCATTACCTTCTTAGCACAGGCCCACTTGCCTAACCTATGTGAAACATATCCTTCCAAGTTCCAAACCAGAAAATAACAATGTTTTATAAAAGGGGAAGACAGGAAGGAAAAAAAGAAAGGGACAACAAGGAAACAGCAAGTCACAGAACAGAAACAGCACCAGCTGTGATCAAAGAGAGGCAGGCAACCCTTCCTGGGGTTTTATAAAAGCACTGGGCTTTTATACCACTTGGTAGCAAGTTCAAGCATGCACAGCAAAAATAAGTATGGTTCATGGTTCACAACACACAGCTTGGTGTATTATTTTTCATTTAAAAATTGAAAACATGGTTGGATTCAACACAATTTACAAAACACATACAAATCATAATAAAAGTGCTGAATTCTCTCTGTGTACAAAAAGAAAGCTGTAAGTCACAATTCTAAGAAATGCCTTTTAAACAACCACTCATATACATACACCTTTTATTCTTCACATGTGGCCCTTGTACTGTAGACAAAGCTGATTGCACCTACTTCTGGGCTTCTGAGAAATTACAGTATTTCACAGAGCTTTCTCACCCATTTTTTTCAAATGTTTGGCAATTGTACTTCCTTCTCCTCCCGACCTCTCAAAAATACAGAGTAGAAAAAGCAGCTATTACAAAAGTAATTTTTTAGTCGCTTTTAGCCCTGACATGGGGCTAGTGCATCTTGTCATCAGTCTTCTAAACACAAATCCATCCATTCAGTTGCTATTCATGGTAACACAAAGCAGCTTCCATACTGTTCAATGAGAGGCTTCAGAAATCATATGGCAACTTAAAATGACCAAGCAAAAGGATGGCAAAGCTATAAGCATCCAGAAACGCTCAAAACAAAGAATCCCATATTTACCACAGAAAAGCCCAGGGTTTCTGGGCACTCTTGTAATGCTGGCAGAAACCGTTGCAATTCTTTGGTACTTTGGAGAAATACCTCTTCTCCCGTGTGCTCCTAGACCTCTCCCCACTTCTGTGCACTCACCAAAAAGGCCTACAGATCCTGTCAGAGGCATCCAATTTCTGTAAATACACTAACAAGTACCTCTACATTGCTATGCTGCCAAAATATCGAAAAGACACACTTCAATTAAGTAATTCTTGATAATGGAACCACCGACATCAAGCCAGTGGACAGTAATTGGAGAAATGAAGTGTGCCTGATGTCGTGGTAGCTGCTACCATGCATTTCCCAGAGATGATATTGGTGATCTACAGCAAGCTTTGCACACCAGCACAGAAAAAAACAGATTTTGTCATCGTGAAGTTAGGCCCGTGAGTGCTGAATACGTGAGGTCTACAACATTATCCCACCTCATCGTTCAGTGACACGTGTTCCATGCTGGTAGTGACACTCTTCCAAGCACTGTCTTGACCTGTCTAAACTAGGTCAAGGCCGTGGTAGACTACAGCAGTGTCCAGCCTCAGGTGAACTTCATCATCCCAGTCTGGAGTTCACTGGCTGTTAAGTCAGACATACTTGGCAAAGGTTGGCCAGCTTAAGGCAAATGATCAAGCTTACAGCATTTGCCATCAGTTAAACTGTGGCACTTCACTATGCTGCAGAAGGAGAGAGTTTTAAAACTTCTAATTTGATCCCAAGTCCCACATTTCTATTAGTTTCTATACCTAAATTTACAATGCATTCGTAAAATGAATATAGCACACTGATGCAGCAATTTATTATGAGAAAGTTATCAAAATGCTGAGCTTGTTTCTAGATATTTATGTCCCATCGCTCCAACAGCATGAGACAACATCATTTAAAATTCTTTTAAATGATTTAGCACAGATGTGCACAACCTGAATCAATTTTCATGAATAGATCTGTGATACTGAGCACTCAGGTTTTAATGTAAGAAGGAATGCATGCTGAATACAAGTTTATCACCTTGAGAAAACAAGTTATATTAATTTTAGCTTCTCTCTTATAAATAAAATCAAAATACTATAAGTGAAGAAAAAAAAATCAAATGGCCTCTCTTAGGCATACAATATTCTGTCTAGAAGGAGAATGGATCAGAAATCCCTTTGTAGGCAAATTTTCAAGCACTGTTTTTCCTAAGTTATAAGGAAGTAAATCACCATGCTCAAGACCATATCGAAAGCAGCATATAGAACAGAAATTTATCATCACAATTCCAGAACCAATGAATACCCAGTAAAGATACCAACCAAGGTAGGTAAAAGGTAGTAACTGATTTCTTACATAGAATAATCGTGTTTCTTAACTACCATGCAAGATTTGAAGACCAAAAGTCTAAGTGGATTCAAAAACAGAATTGAATTTGTAAAAGATAAATCCACTGACAACAATTTAGCAAGGCCTTTTATATGCAGCCTTCAAGAACTTGCTAAGAAATTGACTGCAGAGGGGAAGGAATCTCTCTTGGAAGTAAAAATTGAATCCTAGGAGGTGTTTCTTGCATACTTTCCTGAAAACATTTGTAGGCAATTGTAAGAAACAGGTTACCTGAGGGGATGAACCTTTTGTCTGACCCAGCACGATGTTCCTGAGGGCATGAAAATGATAAAATTCTTGGTTTTCTTCAGTTTGTTCACTGGGACACATATGAGCTACTATCACAGCTCTGAAAGGCTGAGGGTGTGCCCTTAGAGGAGTGACAAAGTCAATAATGTGAAATCTTTAGCATGTTCTGATCCAATCACATTTTTTCCAAAAGCCTGAACAAGCTGACTGAGGTAGTAACACCCCCACACAACAAATACTATGATCTCTTAAAAAGCTTAGGGGAAAAAAAAAAAAGGCAGTAGGAAAGGAAATGAACAATAAAATCTGTTGCATTCAGCTTCTACTACAGTGTGAACATTTTCAGCCTTGCTGTAATGAAGCCCTTCAGGCTGCACCCAAATACAGCCATAGAAAGTAGGGATAGATTTGATTTGTAACACATGCAAGACTTCATAAACCAATTAAGTTTATCTTTGAAGCATCTTTTTAAGAATTCCATTAACTTTTGTCAGAAGATTCTAAATTTTCATGTCAGAATGTCAAACTGATGTTTTTAGAATAACACATGCAATCCATACAAATCTCTACAGATTTACAACACCACCTGAAGCAATTAGTGTAACAGCACTACATCAGATGGTCAATTTAAAAATACCGATAGACATAAAATCCTGTGTCTTTCAAAATTCATACAATGTTGAGGGAAAAAAAGTAAATTTTCTTGGTATGTGCCATCAACCACTAAATCTACGCTTTCCTGCAAAACTTATTTTTGTCCTTCACTGAAGGGAAGGATACTTGCCAAGCACAAACCACAGATCAACAGATGATATGTTGTGTTCCCAAATCTGCTGTTGAAATGCTTCAGTACCTTTGGTTCATACTGTTTTTCAAGAGGAGGAGTAAAAAATCTTGACCAGCAATGAAAACAAGGCTTCCGCTACATTTTTTGTATAGACTGAGAACCTGAATAAGCAAGGTAGGACTGTGCAATGAGAAGGTTGAAGAGGCCAGACTTCTTTACTCCAGAAAAAAGGCGGCAAAGCACACCTTAACCACAGCACACAGCTACCTGTAGGGTAGTAACAAAGATCACAAATGCAAACTCTTCCTGGTGTTAGTGGACAATATTGCAATGGGCACTGTTGCAACTGTGCCTTGGAAGGTTCAGGTTGAATGTGAGTAAAAACTCTTTCATTAGGAGTTAGTGCAGGACTGAAGCACGTTGCCTCTTTTGGATGACCCTCTTTTGGATTCCCCTCTTTTGGATGACCTTCCAAGACACAGCTAGAAAAAGCCTTGGTTGGATGGATCTAGCCTCAGCAACAGGCCTGCTTCAAGAAGGAGGCTGGACTAGGTGACCCCAGAGCTCCCTTCCAGCCAGTACTTCCATGGTCACAAACACAGAATCATCAAAGCAAAGAAACTAAACCATGCTAAATGTAAAGCGCTGTATTTAATTATAGACAATAAGCATCAAGAGAGGAAGTTTATGTCAAATTACTTTAGTGCTATAAAAATAGAATTTCATATGGCACACATTGTATGAGATTCTGACTGAAACAACACACACAAAACTACATCAACTTTTCATGGAGAGAGAGTCAACATCACTGCTTTGTTGTTTACAGATTTTAAATCAAGGTGATGTATGGTTTCCAAACAGATAAATTGTATTTAACATCTCAGTAATTGCAGCTTAACTTGCTTCAGTAATTGCAGCTGCAGAAAAAGAAAAAAAAAAAAAAGGAGGAATTTAGGAGTACAAAACTTGAGAAACTATCACAGCGGAATGCTGAACTGATAGACTGCAAGGACACTTGGCAGAATGTCCAAGATAAGGCCAGCAGGAACCAGATTAGGAGGAACAAAGCAAGCCAACTCATCAATCTAACGTGCTAACTAAGTAAAAGGTAATTGTGGCAGGGGGAGATCAGGACCACGGACTCACAGCCACTGACTCAAGAAACCCATCTACTCAAAAGAAGATTTAGCATGTGGACTAATCAGCATAAGAAACAAGAGAGTCATTTAACCAATAGAAATAGAATACTAATTAATGAGAGAACTATGTAAGTTAAAGCCACTAAACACTAATGCCTTCGCTTGCTAAAATGCATAAATAGTGAAAAGGTTTGATAATCGGTGTGCCGGCTTTGTGGATTTCTGTGCTGCACTGTGAATAAATCAAATACCTCAACTCTTGTGTGTGGATTGGTCTCTTGCAGCCCATGTGAAAGAAACCATTGCATGGTCAAAAGCAAATATTGACAAATTTATTTACAAATATTATTTTTCCCATCTGTAAACAAGAACCACTTCGGTAAAATGAGGTTATGACTCATTTTGCCCTTTGCTGTCTATCCCTATTCTTTATGCAACAACCCTGACTTATCATTTGTTGCCTTGACAGGAAATTATTGCTTTCAACACAGGTAACAGCATGATCTTTGGGCAATCATAATTCAATAGGTCATTCTCTGGCTACAAACTACCTCTCCTTAAGCAAGGATACATTTCTGTGCCTTGCTTTGGCTATAACCTAAATGAGAAAGTTCGTTTCATCACTTAATAATAATACTTATTATTATCAGTTGTCCTTCTACAGTTTCCTTGGCTAGTAAATCACACTGTTGACTGTCAGAATTTATTCAGTTATTTTCCTTAGAGCAGCCTTCATTTTCAGAAGGGTTGTTTCTTCAGAGGACACAACATTCTTTGGGGTTTAGTCTACACTCTTGGCCAAGTGACTGCAAGCAGGTTTTTTTCTTGTCACTAACAGTACACTTGAATTTCAGTGTTGGGGAATTTCCATATATAAGCTATGTTAGTCAACTTCCAGAAAAGCTTTAGTTAATATTTATATTTACCTCAAGCAAGCTACAGTCAAAGACTATGAAATATAGTGGAAATGTGTGCACTAACTTCAGTGAGATATGGAAAATGCCCAATCTCAATACTTACATGATACAACATACCAGCACCAGTCAGAGATTATTACAGAAGAATTACATAATTTGTGCTCTTTAGATTTTAAATATTTTACTGTGGTGGTGCCTCAAGCAGTTATTAAAAGTGAAGTCTTTGAGTAGTGAAGTCTTTGAGTTTGCATTGGGACTACCAAAACAAAAGACTGAATCCTAGGAGGAAGAGGGAAGAGATGCTCAGCTGGTAATCAACTCTACTACTTGTGAGGCAAATGATTCAATAAATAAATAAATGAAATTACTAGTGGCACCCCCCCCAACACTCCTGTCAACCCTTTCTTTAAGGGCTTCTTGTGTACACATGGACAGAGTAGCAGATCACAGGTAGATTACATGAATTTATTTAAGACAGGTGATCTACTCTATCGGGATTTTTTTTTTCTTCTCTGAATAAAAGAGGATAAATGGTTATACTCGGTGTGGACAAACAGAACAATTTTCAGATCAGCACTGAAGGACACAGGCATGCAAAGAAGTTTCCAGCTGAACAATGCTGACATCTGTTCTGCAAGATGCAGATCTTTCCGCTTCTAAAATATAAGATTTAGTTAAGCAACGAACTCTTAGAATCACCCTTTTCCTAATTATGCTTTCTCTCTGCTCCAGGGTCGCTGTGCCCCTTGGGAAGGACTAAGGTTGAGCTGTTCTTGTTATGATCCAGTGAATCCTAAAGGACATCATCACTAAAACAGTCTCAGACTTAAGAATTTTTGAAGAATTTCAGAACATCTTACTCTTTACTTCTTAAGCTCAAACACGTATTTTTGCATTAACATGAAAACAACTGCTGAGCATTCTTGTACTAGATTCTTCATTTATCAGTTAAAAATCCATGATGCCTGCAAATTAATGTTCACTGAATTTCACCAGACACACTATACAAATGTACCCCCATAACCTCTCAGCATGCTGAGCAGTGACATATTCAACCCTAATTTGTTATATTGGACACAGCTCATTGTTCTCAGCTTCAAAACAAGTCAGCACCAGTTTGATGTGGGAGTTGTGGGAGCAGAAAGAATTGATCCAACTCTGAACCAGATCTTGTTTTGGCAAAAAAAACCCCTAAAGCACTCAGTCAGCCAACGAACCAAGAATAGATGATTTCACTCATAACCTAAAATTGCCCACTAGAGTTGAAAAGGTTCCAGGAAACATGTGAAATACTATGGAGAAATGGAAATAGAGGAAGATGGGAAAAAACCCCCTACAACAAAACACGACCCAGAGATGTTTTAATCAGCATAGCAAAACTCATATGCAAAATTTGTGTTGGAACAAACTACAGACAAGCATTTGTGATAAGTAAAACAGAGCAATATTAAATTAAATCAAAGCCTTTCCTTGTACTATTGACCACATGTACTTTTACCACACATTAAAGTACAAATCACAATAGGTCTTCATTATCAACTCAAATAAATTTGATTATTGGTTTCTATATTTGGCAATTTCATTTTATTTTTAAGTAAAGAAATCCACATCCCTAATGGGCTATACTTTCTCAGGGAACACTGCTCAGAATTCAGAGTGAAATTATGCAGATACTGAATATGTTAAAAATGTCTTGTGCACTTTAGATAACTTCAGAATATTGGGGTACTAAGCCCTAATGTGGCAGTAAGGACACATAATTAACCAGTGCATTTCATAACTAAAATTTACTATATTCACTATAAACTTTCCTGCAAGTCTGCTTATTTTAGTCAGTAGTCATAGAATAAAAAGCTAGTGAAAACAGGAAAGCACACCACATTAAGGCTCTAAGTTAGCCTGGAGAGAGCCTGTAAGTCTATGGAAAAACAAGATTTTAGTGGGGTTTGTTGTTGTTGTTGTTCTGGTTTGTTTGGAACTTTTTGTTTCCACTTTATTAAAAACAAACTAAATAAAAATACTAACATTCTAAACCAAAAAAATCCAGTAAACATCCTATGGTCTCTATCACTTTCCAGAACAATAATGTATGTGACAGAAATATGCCACAAGGGAGGTAGAAACTGATCACATTATTTTACTTATTTAATTGCAGTAAAAAACCCTAAAGGGTTTCCAACAAGCCTGGCTTCCTTTCCCACAGCAGATGATCATATGATTCAGTTTCAACAAACCTAGGAAACTACTTTTATTCTTCTCAATTTTTAAAGAATATACTGTAGTTCTCCTCCCTATCATTAAAAAAACCTATACATATTAAAAAAAAAATCATTCAATCAGTGTTTTCTCAGAAAAACATTTCATTAGAAGAATCTCAAATTGCTCTACTTAATATCTCCTCACAGGTTTTCCAGAACACGCTAAATAAAAAGCTTTCTTGAATTCAGAGAAAATAATTCCATGACATGGAATCATGACATGTAGTGTGGTAAAAACAGGCAGTCAGACAAGTCACCTGGGCTATCTACAACTAACCCATGGATAATATTGATTCTGACCATCTCATCTGCTCACCTCTCCAAGTTTTCAGTGGCTTTCCCATCAGCTCTGGCACTTGCCTAGTGCTTAAGCAAGCATTAAACCAGCAGAAAGGCCCCCAACTCAATGCAGCAAAAAAACCCAAACACGTCAACCCCCCAGTGAACCAAATAAAAAATCCATGCCTAAGTCTCTAATAGCTCTCAGGCTGCAGTTTTACAGCAACCTAAGCCAAACTAACTTCTGGCTGGCATAGCCTCTTACCTCCCTCCAGCTGCATGTTCCTACTCCTTCCCTTATGCCAGCTTCAACATTCATCCAAACCTGTGCAAAACCATTCCAGAGAGCTGAATCAGCAGGCTCCCATCCACTGAAGAGAACTAAAAAAATATCCTACTGCTTGGCCAATGCACCAGAACAGGTTGGTGCGGGTTCTAGCAAGCACAAGGTCTCCAAGAGAGGCCTCAGCAGCCACCCAGTAGATCAGCCCAGGCTGCCACCAAGCCACAACTTCACTCACCAGCAAGTTGGACAAGCAGCAGAGCTGACACACAAGAGAGAGCAGAAGTGCACATCCACAATGGAGATCACACCTCTAGAGCAGCAGCAAGCTGTTAGATTAGCTTAGCTGGCTTCATTCTACAACATGAGGCATACCACAACTGTGACTAGCTTCAAGGGAAAATACTACTTCTTCGTTCCAGAGCCTCCTGTGCTCTAGTTGTCCAATAAAACAGTGCTAATTACATGCCTGAGTGTTTAGTAAGTCAGAAGCGTTTGTGAACTTTCACCTTTCAAGTACCACTTTGCATACGTGCCTTGCACGTGCAGGACAAAGATGATCAACTGCCCTTATGCATTTTCATGTATAAGCTGAACATACCAGAAATTTTAACTTCCTTGCATTCACAATTAGTTTAATAGACTGAACTGCTTAAATTGGCGGTTCTGCTAAGGTGCAACTACATTGCTTAAACCCTATAAAAAATATCTAGCAGGCTTATTTAACACCTATTTATATTACCATCCTGGCAGTGTAACCGCACATTACATGCAAAAAAATCCCACTTATTTTCAATAGGTTTGTAAATAAAAGTATGTAAATAAAGGCCAAGTAAGGGAAGAACAGCAAACTCATCCACCTTGGATGATATTCTTCATGGATGCCTTGAGAATACTCTGCTAGGAGTCCTTGTGCTGTTTTCCCAGCATGTAGTCTTGCAAACAGATGGAAAGAAGGCGAGACAGCTAAAGCAGAATGCTATTCATTCACACATACTTTACACTAGTAAAGTAAACATAAAGTGCCGGCCCATTTCCAAGGGTGGTTGTCAGGACAAAACACTAATAAAACCTGAAAAAAGAATATGAGCCTTTTATTACTGATTATTGCATTGTGCCAAACACAAACCCTGGGAACAAGCTTTGTTCCACAAGAAGGCGGCAAAGGTTATATACATATATAAACTGTAGAACCAACTCTGTGTTTTTTGCTAATAAAAACCTCTGAAAGAAACACCTTTAGAAAACAGGTACCATAACCAGCAGCATGAACCATAGTGGAAACCATACAGGAACCAACACTGGGTTTTTTTGCACTCTACCCCAGACAAGGTGAAACCCTGCACACATTCCAAACCACAGTGGTTTCAATAAGGTCCTGCTAATCCTCCACCTACCCAGATAGGCAGTGACATAACCTGGGTCATTGGAAGCCACACAGCGCCTGCCTGTTCCAAGTTTTCCGCTGTGATCCCTCAAGCTGCTGTGTTTTTGTCATCTACAAAGGGACACTCAATTTCTTGTTGCTGAAATGGATGCAAAACCACCCAAATTGTAGAAGGTGCTACATTGCCAGAGTTGAATCCTAATTATTAAAAATTGGAATATTTGGAATTCAATTTTAACTATGCGGTGTGGCTAAGACTTTACCTTGAAACAGACTTTAGGAAAATTATTCATTCTGGAGGGAAGTTTACACCGACAGAAAAATAAATGCTGTGTTCTCACCTCAGTGACTACAGAAAAGTGACATGTGTGTTGCCCCTCAATCAACAATAAAGTCTGAATTAAATACTTTCAATTGCTGCCAGGATCCACTGCAGTTCACTATTTCAAATAAAAGCTTGTTGCGACCTCCAGGTCTCTCTATAAATACATATCAATCTGCTCACTCCCAAGCTCCATGCCTTCTTGTATGCACCAGTTCCTGCCTTCTGTCTGCCAGGGCCTGCTGTCCATACCTACATAGAAATGGCTACATGTAAACAGCGTCGATATCTAGAGCTTCCTCCACCTTGGTACTCTGAAGAAAAATTGGCATTTAATTTCCTGAATAGGGCAGCCTATGCAACTGGACATGTCTGTGGTGGCCAGCACATGCCCAGGTTAGCATCAGCGTGGCGAGACACTGAACAGGTTGCCCATGGAAGCTGTAGATGCCCCATCCCTGCACCTGCTTAAGGAGGTGCTCAAAGCCAGGTTGGATGGCGCATGGCAGGGAGGTTGGAACTAGACCATCTTCAAGGCCCCCTTCCGACTCAAACCACGCTACGACTCTATGATCAGCTCGGAGCAGGAGCAGCTCTGGGGCTGCGCCTCGGGAGGACGGCCCGCGGGCACACGCTTGGGCTCGGATGCACCTGAGCTGAACGGAGCTGCCTTCGGGCGAGGCCACCGGGGCCGGCACACCTCGGGGCGGCAGCGCCAACGCCGCCCAGCCCCCGACAGGAATCCAGACCCGGGGAGCGGGCCAGGGCCAGCCCAAAGCAAGCGACGCCACGGCCCGCCGCGCCCCAGCCCCTCACCTGCCGCCGAGCTCAGCGCGACCCTCCGGTGCCTCCTGCCGAGCTCCCGCAGCTCCTCCTCGTCCTCCTCCAGCCTCCAGGCTTCGGCCATCGGCGGCGGAGGGGCGGCCGGCACCATTTAGGAAGCGGGGGCTGCCATGACCGATGCCCTCTCCTCGGCGCGGCCGCCCGGCCCCCGGGCCCGCCCCGCACCTGCGCCCTCTCAGCCGCGCTGCTCCCGGACACCGCTCCGCGCCTCTGCCGGCCGGGCGAGCGGGGCGAGGCGGGAGCAGAGGCGGCCTTTCCTGCCCATCCGCGGCTCTCCGGCGTCAGCAGGAAACCCGGCGGCCGCCTGGCACCGCCACAAAAGGGGGCGGAGGAGGCGGTGGCGGGGGGAGGTACCTGGCGGCCCCCGCCGGGCAGCAGCTCTGCGGCCGCGGGCACCTCGTGGGGACGGCCCGGGACGGCCACTGCCGGCACCGAGCGGGGCGGGGTGAGCCCGGGCGGCCTCCTGCTAAGGGGAAGAAGGGGCTTGCGGCGAGCGGGTGCGAGGTCTGCCTCGCCTCACGACGAGGGCAAGGAGGTGCCAAGATGATGGCGCCAGACTTTTTATGGTGGTGCCCGGCGACAGGACGAGGAGCAATGGCCATAAACTAAAACACTAGAAGTTCCACCTCAACGTGAGGAATAACTTCATTATGTTGAAGGTGGCAGGGCACTGGAACAAGTTGCCCAGGGTGGTCGTGGAGTCTCCCTCTCTGGAGACATAAACCCACCTGGATGCATTCCTGTGTCACCTGCTGTAGGTGACCCTGCTTTGGCAGGGGGTTGTACTCTGTGACCTCCAGAGATCTCTTCCAACCCTAACAATTTTGTGGTTCTGTGAGGTGAGAAGGGCAGTTCCTGCGGGCGGCCGGCAAGCCGGGAGCCCCGGGAGCAGCGGGGATTGCGGGCGCGACAGCGCTGCCCCGGTACCGACCGAGGGCTGGGGGCAGGCGGGAGTCCGACGGACAGCGGCTGTGGCTCCCCGCCAGCACGATGTGTGTCTTGGCCTGAGATTCTTGACGGTGGTTTGAACTACTTAAGGAGAGGTCATCTTAGGACCTACTTGAAAGCGGTGAGGTACACACTTAAAGCGCTGAAGTGATATGAAAAAGGTGGCCACATTTTAAGTCAGACACTTGTGTAATTTTAGCTCTAATTTCTTTTTTTCTCCTGGGCCTCAGTTGCTTGTATCTGAAATGGAAATTATATTGCTTCTTCATGTGGTAATTGTAAAACCAAATCATAAATGTTTTCACATGTTACTCCACTTTAGGTACTACTAAAAAACTTGAAGTTAAATTCATCTTCAGAGCAAGTGAACGAGAGACAGTAAATCAATAAATTATGTGACCACAAATTAGAGCAGGAGATACAACAAAACAGTGAGTAATCCTCATGTTGAGCAGTATCTGTGCTGACACACTAAGCACCATCTATGCTACACCATGAATAAAGCAGATCATACAGGTTAAAAAGAAATATGTCATCACAAAACTGAAAAATATTTCATAATGTGTGAATACAAATGATTAGCTGTGCATTTCTTAGTGATTCAGTTCTTGACTTTACAATCATTGTTCCTTAACAGAGGCTTTTTTTTCACTGGAACTCTTAGTGTTCAAGTGGTATAATAGTTACACTTTGAAGGACATAAGGCTTTATGCTACAAAAGGATGTAAGGCCAGGCATAAAACTGGATGTACAGCTGGACTGTATAACAGACAATTCAAGCCTTCTACTATGTGTTTTCAAAAACCTCATGCTCCTCTGCATGGATAGATTGCATGGTAGTCCAAGGAACTCGCCTTACAAATTTCAGTGCAGGATCAGCATGCCTCGTACATGATCTAGAGGGGATACAAAGTTCTTCAGTGGAGCACTGCTGTCACAGGTATGGTATATGGCTGTGCCACAAAGCCTCACCTGCATCAGAAACAACAGAAAACTAAGTTCCAATGCAGAAAGTATGAGGAAGAACAGCAAAAGGGAGGGAAGTTGCTTGTATGTGCATGTATGAGAGACAAGAGACTCTCCCGTGTAAAACAAACAGTATTTTTTGTTTGTATGCTGGTTCTCCACTGTGAAGCCAAAATGCAGCACCTGTATTCAGCTCCTAACCTCCATTAACCACAAAGAATGACAGGGACCATCTGTTTTCCACTTCCTGAATATCTCCTTTTTATACTATGTTTCACTAATGTTGGGGGGAAAAAGCTTGGTATCATGTAAAATTACCAAGGAAAGAAAAATCAGAAATATACCATAGAACATAGCACAAATTCAGAGAGCCCGAAAATTGGATTAAACCTTCTTTTGTTGCTGTTGATTAAATTAACACAGAGGCTCCTAAGCATATAAAACTGAAAAATACATTAGGACAGCTCTTAGGCGTAAGAAAACCATGCTGAATGGAGTAGTTCCAGCTATGACTAAGAAAACATTCCCCAAAATATCAAATAATACAGTATAGAAGGATCATGAGTATTTAATGCTGACAATCATCAAGAGTTCCTTAGCATTCACAGGGAAAGTCCAACTTAAAAATGAAAATAGGAAGTGGTGAAGTCCCTCAAGCAACCATTTGGCCATATATTGAGCTCTGCCAGCAGGAAATGCACTTGAGACAGTGACTGAGTTTTAGGCCTAGAGAAGCCATTCAAGAAATGCCTGTAACTGTTTGAAGATGGATTCACAAGAAAGGAAGAAATCAAATTAAGATATAATTCATATGTGGATACAAATTTCAGGTAGCAATATCCAACATATTACAGTAAAGAGTACTGGAAACAAATTCCAAACAGTACTACCTGAAACAAAAAAATGTCACAGCATTCAATAAAATACTTGAATCATAGTTCTGAAATTTTTATTGCAAAAAAGAAAAAGAATAATGCTCAATCCCTCCAAAAGGAGGTTGCTTACCAGTAGATAGAACTCTTCAAGGTATGTTATGTGTAGGTATGCTCACACTGCCAGTGTATGAGTCATAGAACCACAATGCGCTTTGTGTTGGAATGGACCTTAGAAATCATCCAGTACCAACCCATGTGCTGTGGGCAGGGACACCTTCCCCCAGACTAAGCTACTCAGAGCTCCATCCAGGCTCCATCCTGGCCTTTAATGCTTCCAAAGATGGGGCATTCACAGCCTCTCTGGACAACCTGTTTCAGTGTCTCACCACTCTCACATTAAAGAATTTGCTCCTAATATCTCTCTTTCAGCCTAAAGCCGTTCCCCCTCATCCTGTCACTATCTGCCCATGTAAAAAGTCCCTCTCCTTCCTTTTTGTAAGCCTCCATAAAGTACTAGAAGGCTATAGTGAGGTCTCCCCAGAGCCTTCTCTTCATCATGCTGAACAACCCCAATTCTCTCCACCTGTCTTCATAAGAGAGGTGTTTCAACCTTTGGGTCATCTTTGTGGCTCTGCTCTGGACCTGCTCTAACAGGTCTGCATCTTTCTCTGGTGCTGAGGACCCCAGAGCTGGATGCAGTACTCCAGGTGGGATCTCGCTAAAGCGGAGTAGAGAGGGAGAATCACCTCCCTTGACCTGCTGGCCACACTGTTTTTGGTGCAGCCCAGGATGGAGTTGGCTTTCTGGGCTGCAAGCACACGCTGATGAGACATGTCAAATTTCTCATCCACCAACACCCTGAAGTCTTTCTCCCAAAGGGTAGTCTTGATCCATTCTCTGCCCATCCCGTTACTTTTGCTTGGGATTGCAAGACCTTACTCTTGGCCTTGTTGAACTTCATGAGGTTTGCACAGGCCCATGTCTCAAGCCTGTCCGGGTCCCTTTGGATGGCATCCCTTCCCTCCAGCCTGTTGACTGCAGCACACAGCCTAGTGTCATCAGCAAACTGCTCAGGGTGCACTCAGTGCCACTGTCCATCTCGTCAGTGTTAAATAGCACCAGTCCCAATATAGACCCCTGAGGAACACCACAAGTATTCAAGCTTAGAGGTGTTTTTTAGATTTTAAATGCTTCCATTTCTTTCAAGTAATCCTTTCCTAGTGAGTGTTTGCCAGATGCATTCATCCATGCTCTGTCTGTGAGCTGTGCCTCACTTCTAGTTTATGTTGGTATTCTCAAGTGATTAACAGCTTTAGGGGTTTTTGCCAAATGCAACAACACATCACTGGGTTGATACCTGATAAAGGTGTGTAAATAATGGAGGTACCTAGGAAGGAGGGAGGCTTTAACAATTCTGGGAGACAGATGTGGCTCTGACAGAGTGCTCCTGAGCAGCAATGGCAGATCTACCTTAGCAGTCTTGGAACAGATCCTGACACAGCCCTTTATCTGGGTAAGCAGTTTCTAGGGGGAGGAGAGAGCTGTGCTTTAGTAAAGCAACAAAACCAGCTGTTGAAATAATCAAAAGAGCTACAGTTGCTGGCTAGTCTAATAATAGCCTAGGCCAGACAGAGTAATTCACAATAATTTGGCTCAGATCAGAACACACAAACACACACATACACACAAAAAGACTTCTGCTGCTGGGTTGCTGGGCCCAGGGGAAGAAGGAAACAAAGAAGAGGGGAGGATGAATTGGACCAAATAATTTGAAGTGCAGAAGAAATTAAAGCCATGTGGGAAATTCTCTCCAGCAAGTCAAGGACCCAAGATCCTCTTCTACTTTTCAGCAAATAAACAGGTGGAAATTATCAAAAAGAAATAAAAGGGGAAGAAAAAGTACATATAGATACAAGTTGCAAAAATTTTATTTAAAAAAGAATGACCAAAAAAAGAAGGAAAGCACTTGCTGTAGTCTCAGGCAGTTGATGGGAAACATCAGCATGTAGCATTTGTTGCTCTAAAGCACTTCATGAACTACACTAAATTTGTGTCTTACAAGCTGAGTGAAGGGAAAAGAATTGCATTCTTGTACTTCACTGAGAATTTCTACTTCATACAAGTGCGTAGGAATAAAAGGCTTTTGTATATTTTCATAGCTACCGTTCTTCAAGAAAACAAACTTCATTTTCTCAAAAAGTCTGTAATTTAGTTATCAAAATCTGGAAATTTCTCACTGAAATTCTACTTAATCATATGCATCTTTGCTGTAATGTAGATACTTGTAATTTCATGATAGTAGAGTAAAAGAAGGAAACAACTGAGTAAATGGGTCTTTGTACTCTCTGCTCAATGCTTACAATTAGTTGCCTTGGCAGTTATTATTTTATAAGTATTTTGTTCTGATTTGCATCCTTGGAATTGCCACTTTGTTTGGCCTTGCAAAAAGACACTGTTTTTCAACAAAAAATATCAGCTCTATAGAAGTGTTTAATTGAAGTCCCCCAAGTAGCCTCAAATGTCTATTCAGGTTCTGCAAAGCAGCTGAAGCCTGCAATGAATGTATCAGTGTTTGGCTGAGATACAGGAGCCTCAGACCACAAAAGAATAGAGACAAAAGATTTTGTTTAAACGCAAAAGACGAAAAAGAGTATTTTCAAAGGGGAAAATGTAGCCTTTGGACATGACAACATTATTTTTGTTCTGAATAAAAATAACAAGAGTCTCGTTCAATAGACAAATGACTTTAGTGATATAGCCAGTATAGGAAGCTGACTTTGGTGAGGACCAAGATCTGATAATTTGATCTCCATTTGTGTTCAGCTGATCCAATGGGTTTTAGTGTAGCTGGAGAATGACATATCAGGAGCCTGCAGGTTTCCTGAAATGTCTCCAGCTAAGTGTGGGTTCTCCTTGCATTGTTACAACTACTTGTGGCTTCCAGCATATGAGCATGATGGCAGTCTAAAGGTAGGTGGTTTTGTGATGAATGAAGATAATTGAAATAGAAGACTATTGGTTTCCTTGAATAGGAACTTTTCTTATTGAAACATTGTAAAATCACCTTTCCGCAAATCTAGGGATTTTGGGACTGCTCTCAAAAAATGAGAAGGATCTCTGCATGAAAGTAGCAAATCCAATAATTTCAAAAGACTGAAAATTGGCAACCAAGGGGGAAAACCTATTCAGACTGAGATTCTTATAGTTTTTAAAATTATTTTTACAAATAATTTCAGTTACTTTTGCTGCTTTACAACTTCTGTGGACTAAAAGCAACCTTTCCTCTCCTGTCCTCTTAATAAACATCTTCTTACAGTATTATTCTCCTTTTTAGCCTTATCATTTGTAAGGTAATAAATATATTTGTTTCTAGTGCCTTCATGATGAGAGACAATAAGAAAGTAGAAGAAAGTGAGACAATACGGAAGGAAAAAGAGCTGGTTCAGAGGAAAACACTTCTTAGAATGAGAGGCTGTCAAAGCCAAATTGATTCATAGTTTAAGTCCTGAAGTTCATGTTTGCTCTATAACCACAGAGTTATCAGTGGGTAGTGTTGATGTTGTGCTAACGTGAGCTGGCAATGGCATGATGTAGGAAGTATTATCACACTGGACACATGTGACACCTAAGAATATACAATGCTAACCCCAGGAGGAGAGTCCAGCTTTTCTGCTGCAGTTTGCACTTCAGTGCAAAGAGCTGACAAGGGAAAAACTTAAAGAAGACAGCAAACAGAGTGTTAAAGAAGACAGCAGAGTGCTAAAGAATTTTCGAAAGGTCAACCAGGATCATAAATTTGTCAATTGCAGTAAATTTATGAGTATCTCACAGTACTAAAATGGGCTAAAGGAGTGAGTAGCTCTGATTTTGGGCTTTTTTTTTTCTGTTCCTCTGTCCTTAACTGCATGTAAACTGCCTTTCACTGGATATATATATGACATTCAGGTAGAGAGTCTTCACAGTTCGATACAAAAAATTGCAGTCTCCTGGTTTTAGTGTTTTTTCTTTATTTGGGGATGTGTTTAGTTGGTTGGTTTGGGTTTGGTTTTTTTCCCCCACCTGTGAGCACTGAGGCATTCTGTCATGTTTTTCTTGTTTGGAACACTGACAGAGTTCACACTTAGCAGAAGTGTTCACAAAGCGCCATTAATATCCAGCAACTGAATAATTTTGCAATTAAATATTTGCACGATAATTACTAATTCAGTGCCGCAAAGTTTAATATTTATGAGGTTGCAACAGTCTAGTTGCATTAATGTGTGTTTGCTAATGGAAAAACACTTTTCTAAATGTGAAAGTTTTTAAAATTTCAAAATAGACTATGACAAATAGAATATTATGAGTTTCCAACTTTAAAAATAAATTACTTTGATCTGTTCCAGACATTATGTTTCAGTCACACATTCATCAACACACAACTTCTTAAAACAATTTTCCTTTTATTAAAAGTTGAGTGAAAAAACCAATTTGATAGCTTTGAGTACTTGGCTTGGACCCTTGAAAAATTTTGGATGACACCTGCTTACTTTAAGCCAGACAGCCAAACATGATGTAAGACAGCGTTACTCAGACATTTATTTTTCAATTTATCTGATAGGAAGGAAGGACCTGCATTCGTCGTTAGCAATTAATGGAAAAAGAAAAATAATCCTACATGATAGTATCACTCTTGTCTTTTTCAATTTTATACCACAACCCTTACTCTAATCACCAATTGTCTGTGCAGGAATAGATGACAAGCATCCTCATCGTCAGGACCTCCATACTGGCTTTAAAGAGGCTTAAGACTTGACATCAGCTAGGGAGTTTATGTATTTCACACTCATGCTTGCAAGAATATATTTTGGTAGGTTTTTTGGAGTTGTGCACTCCAGTTAAATATACTGATTTAAAGAACTGTAGTTTCTGAGCTGACAACTCCCAAGGAGATATCTGTAGTATTTAAATAGATGAAAAATTGAGTTTCAGAACTATTCCTTTTTCTGACTCTCAGAAATAGCTTCACATTATTCATACATTGCTACTACAAAGCAATCTGGTGTTTTTGGTGTCAATGACCTCTTGCTAAATTATTCAATGTTGAGTTTTGTTAGCAGTATAGCAACATTGGAGGCCTTATCCTATATTTTTTTGCCTCATTACTTTGCATACACACATACACTTTCACTGGGTTCAGCATTTTTTCACCGAGTATGATCATAGGATTGCATCATTCAAAAGAAAAAGATTCACATGATAAAAAAATACAAAGTTAAAGTTTGTAATGTGATGATGCAACAGTAATCAAATTTCCTCTATCTCAGTTGTGGAAGTGGATGGCGTCAGACTCTTTTTGGTGGTGCCCAGTGACGGGACGAGGAGTAATGGTGATAAACTAAAACTCAAGAAGTTCCACCTCAACATGAGGAAGAACTTCTTTACATTGAGGGTGGCAGGGCACTGGAATGGGCTGCCGAGGGAGATCATGGAGTCTCCCTCTCTGGAATCATTCAAAACCTACCTGAACATGTTCCTGTGTCACCTGCTCTAGGTGACCTTGCCTTGTCAGGGGGAGTTGGACTATGTGGTTTTCAGAGATACCTTCCAACCATTCTGTGATACAGTAAAATGAAACCCAAACATCTGCCAAATGTCTGCAGCTCCCAGCGAGGTCTGGACTGATGAAGCAGCATTTTTACAAGATGTTGGCAAAATCCTGACATGGATGGAAAATTTCTCGCAGCAAACTCACACCTCGAATCAGAGCCTTGCACTAGCTGGTCTCTGAGTGAGATCTGTACACAACACTTCTCAGCTGAAAACTGAAGCAACTCAGATTTTCCCTAAGGCATCATTTTCAGGCATTTTTAGACTTCCCTCACATCTTCTTTTCTGTAGCATTTTATGTCACTCCTACTCTTCCCCAGTGCCAATATATTGCATCTCTTCAAGCCTGCCCCAAACCTCTGCCTTCCTCAGACTACAGCAACTCACACTGTTTATTCTTTACAATATTTATTCCTTTGCCCAGAAAGAAACTGCATTCTTTCCTCACAGAGAAACAGCTCATTCAGTCCAAATCTTACAGCTGCTTGTTACAATTTCATTAGCTCAAAGGAAATGCCACATTCTTCAAGGGGCTGCTGAACAAAAAGCTTTAGGAGCGTGGAAAGCATGAAAAGCAGAGAAAAACCTGGGTAGAATTTCCTGGGGTTTTACACCATGGGAGGAGGTATGGGCTGATCCTCCTCTCTCCAAAAAAAGGCCTCGGTCCAATTTACATGGGTTTTTCTTGTTTCCAAGGACGGGAAGTGGTATCCAGGAATTAGTAGGGGAAAAAGAATTCCAGAAACACTCGTCTGTGCTTTCTACACTCTTTCTGGTTGTTCCCATTGACTAACTAAATTGTCTTTATGGACAAAATTCCCTAAATCCATATCTCAGGATAACTTTATCAATTCAGGAACTGCTTCACAGAAAAAAAATCTTTTATATCTACTGTGAACTCCCCTCCTCCCGATGCTGTCTAAATGCAAGAAGTTGTTTAAAGGATCTCTACAGTGTTCAATTCCCGATCAGTAAGAGTTCAATGGTCTGGAAAATAAGGAAGAGAGTGTCAGAAGCAGTTTCTGGGATGCTTTTACAAAAGCTGTGTGTTCAGGATTGTGCTGGAGCCAGGAACAACCTGTCAGCCCTGAAGCAGCTCTCTCAGAGACAACTTTATTCCACAAAACCTTCAGGGTCCTAACACAGCTTTATATTCTGAAAATTTATGATGTGATGATGCCCCAAATTTCTTTCTGGACAAACAATTTCAGACTTCCTTCAAGATGAGAGAAAACAAGTGAGATGTTCTGATTTAATTGAAAATATAATTAAAACACAGTTTTTGATCTAGAATTCAGCTATGAAATCTACAAAGACCACCCTCTGTTTTGCTCAGATTGGAGAGGTGCATATAAAGGAGGTAGGCTTGGGTTACTCTGCATTTCATCTGTGCAGCCATATATGGAATTTTCTACTGTTGATAGCTCTGGCATACATAATTACTAGTGGCAAAGCAATGACTGAAGACTGAGAAAGGAATGCAAAAACGTACAAAAGGATAAGGTAAAATATGCTGATAAAACCTTGGTCTCATCTCACACAATTACAGTAAATACAATCTTCCAAGGGGATTAATATGGGTTTATCATCCAGTCCCAGGGCAAAACATTAGAAATGTTCAAAGCAAAAGCAAAACATATATTGAGAACTTCTGGAGTAAACTGTCTGTTGTTTTACTCTGGTGCTTACACTGGCTGAATGTTGATATACTGCTGCAGCACTAGGGCTCATCCATCTTTGGATTAGCACTAAAGAAAATGCCTTAGTTTGACAGTTGTTGTAAGTGAGCCTTGAGCTTTTTCTTTTTTATTTGTGGATGGTTAGGTGTGCAGGTCATGTTCCAGCCTCATTAGTGTATGGTGGCAACTGAAGTCTGGTTATTAATTCTTCAGCTTGCAAGTTGTTAGCAACTGAAGCTCAATAATATTCACATAATTTTGGTGAAACCAGAGATTTCTGAATCTATCAGGACTTTTATTTTTGTTTCCTGATGAAAAATATCTTGCTGAAAAAAAAAAGTGACTGCTTAATATGCTAGCATTATACCTGGTCTGTTAACAAGTGGAAAAGTTATATGCTTGAATGTTTCCATTCTGATTATTTTATTTTTTTTTAATTTGTTCAAGGCTTCTGAAAATGTACAGGCCTGATTACACTTCCTGACAGGCCTGATTACACTTCCTATTCTCCCTGGGAAGTGATTTTTTGCCTGACTGCAAAGGTTCTCTCTAACTTATAATACCAAAATATCTTGTATTTGCAAGATGTAATCTCCCTCTTATTTTCTCTTACATACTTTGACTTTCTTAGTCTTCTACTGGCAGAAGTATTGTATTCATTCTGCATCATTACCAGGTCAAAACTTTCAGGGGACAACTATGAATTTTCATGATTTCCTAAAGTATGACAAAAAATATATTTAAATAGGGCTTGAAAGATGGAAAATCGTCACTGTTAAGGTATTTCTAATGTGCTCATGATCACAGTGCCCTGGCATGTTAATGAAATTAACTGAAGCCTAAGTCAATTAATACTTTTTTTCCTTCTGATCCTTCTAATTACAATAGCATGAATTTTATTTTTGTCATACATTTGCATCTGTTTGTGTATACATGATCATTCCTGTTTCTGTCAGTAACAGAGACATAATTCATAGAAATAAGCTAAGATTGACTTTTGGCCCTAGTAGTGCAATCAAAGCCCAGAACTAAACAAAGTAAAACATTATGTTGCATGACAGGACAGCATCTGTTGTCTCCTCTAATTACTACTAAAATGTAAAGGGAATTTTGTATGCCATTTTTCCAGTCTCATTATGAACACTATTCATAAATCTTTTTTTTTTTTAATCCTAAAATTTGACCTCCCCTTTTCAAAAGTCCTGTAAAATTAGCATTGTGGCTTACCTTTCAATTTAAAATTAAATTCTTGGAAAATCTAGTGAAATGAATCTCCAGCTATTCATGATTACACGTGTTGCTTTTCTTGCTGTGACTGTACTCTGAACTGTTGAGCTGAAGGAATATTGAAATGTCAGCATGCTTCTTGCCTATAAATAAAGAACAGACCCATAGAGTGAGTGGTGTCAAGAGGGGAATGACAAATCACGTTCACATATAACCCTATATTTCTTGTGTATAGCCCCCCTACAGCCCTATCCAATATTGACATATAATTTCTGCACTGTAATCCAAATCACATTCAAAGGATGGACAATTTTTATTACCATTCATCCTTGTCAGGATCACTTGAACAGCATGTGTAACTGAACTCTCCAAGAGGCAATCTTTTTCTGTGCAAAGTGATATCTGAATACAAATAGAAGCCAAGAAGAAATAAAAAACCAGAAGCTCACAGCACTCCTCAGAAAGAAAGCCAAACAGATTGTACTGAACCAAGTAAAACCCTTTAAAAATTATGTATATTGGACTCAATTTTTGATTTGTCTAATGTCTTTTTTTCAAGAGTCCTGTGAAACTAATCCTTTTATAGTAAAAATATATTAAAATTATATTAAAAGGCCTCCCAATTCTCATACTTCCTCTGTCTTCACTTAGCCTGGCTAATACATACATGCTACTTGAAAGCTTATTTCAAGCAGGAAATTCTGAGGCTACAAGAAGTATCACTTTTATTGAAGGCTAGTGAGGAATCAGGAGAAATGGTAGAATCAGAAACCATCTAGAGGGACTATCTAGTAAGACTTTTAATTGGTAAAGCACTGTGACATGATCACTAATGGGAAAAGGCAGCTTTAAGGAATAGCGAGGTGGAAGCAAAAGAGACAAGAAGCAAGGGGTGGCAGTAGCAAAGGGAGGGTCAGGACAAACTGCTCTACATTCTAGTTTATTTCTGGCTTCTAAATGCCCTGAGCATTCACTGGTCATTCATATGTTAATGCAGGAAATAAAAATGATGAAAAAACATGCTGAGATGTTACTTCGCAGAAATTCTGGCCTTACATTTGGTATCACAGTTCTTATGTTTGTGCCGCCAACTACACAGTTGATTAATTCCTCACCTTTCTCCTAGTTACATTACTCTTTTGTTGGCTACAATAAAAACTTGTGTTTATATATTTGTTCTTTGTATAATAAATATTCTCGCACATTTATGATGAGCCCATATGGTCCACAATAATCCAGACTCTGATCATAAGAAGTTTTGTGTAGGTTTCACCACAGCCTCCAGCGTCATGTCTTCGGCATTTCTTTTGTTATTTTTGGGAGCGAGTTCAGTGATGAACTGGAGCAGTGACAACAGAGATGTATCAGCACAGTGCTTCCAGGCAAGTGAGCCTCATAGAAATTACTTTGGACATCTCAATAAAAGTGAAGTAGTTCTTGTGCACTTCAAATGTCTTCAGATGTGCTCTACTCACTTTATGCCCACTATGATAGTTGGAGTGTTCTGCAATTCCGGGAGTCCTTGTTGGTGGCAGTATAAGGAGTATAAAGGCTGTTTATCCAAAGGGCTCTTGCAGAATATGGCAAATAAGAGCTGTCAGAGCCAGAACTTCAGCACCAGTTGGAAGCTGTTCAGATTGCTGATCAACCCAGAATCAGAGGAGTACAGAGATGGTTTAGCTGTTCTTGTTTATCCTCCCCTAAGGCTGTGAATTCAGGTCTCCTTCTTCTAGATATGTAGTATTCAAATTTTTCTGTAGCCCTGCTGCATTGTTTACTTAATTTGGCAGGATCCTTTCTACATCAAAATTGGGTCTCCTCACTTAAAAAACCAGTAGAAACATGAGTGCTTTCCTTTTGTTGTAAGCAGGCACAGCAGCCTGGCACAGGTATTGCTGTACACCTCTTTTAATACATGTCAGCAGATGAGGATGCGTATTCCAAAGAATCACAATCAGTCTTTCTGCCAGCTTCAGCTGGATTTGGATCAGGGATGTAAGTCCTCACATTATCCACAAAACATGTACAGTGTTGAAGCAATTCGATGGAAGAACTATGAATTTTCCAGACCTGCAGATTGATTTGATGAGATCATATTTATGGGGCAATAGTGCCATTCCATTTCAGTCCTTTGCCTCTTTTCTAGCAAACAACAGTATTGCCAATTTCTGCCAGCTGTGAGAAATTCTGAGATATGAATATTTATCCATTGGGATGTGAACAGAAAAATATTAAAGGGTGATGTTTCAAAAAGCTGTATTTTGAGGGGAAAGAAAAGAACACCCGCGTAATTTCACAGCAATTTGTTAAACATAAGACTGAAGGGATATCTAGCCAGCTTCCTGGAGCTGGTACTGTGAAAGTAGCTAGCTTTTTGAGCCTTAGATTTTATATACTGCTCACAGAATTTATCATATCCAAGTCTTTTATGACAGACAGTATAACTTCATGTTTGTGTGTGATTGAGAGCTATATCAAAATGTGTTCCTGAAGTGTTGCATTGTATTGAGCCATTTTTCTCTTTACACTTCAATAAATTTACTACTGTGTGTACAGTGTCCACAAAATATCTTTTATAAATAACAGTATTGGAGATTCACTACTGCCTGGAGGTTGTACTAGATTCCGTGCATATTCAGGATAAGACCTTTGCAGTCAAGCCAAGAGGAAAGAAATGGTAGCTTAATAGACATAACATTAAAAGAAATAGTACAAACAGTACAGATAATTAAACAAAGCAGGAGAATCAAAAGAGGACATTATTTCAATGCAAAACTTGATCTGAGGTGAGAGAGGGCAAAGCTCTGGGCAGCTCAAGGGGATACTAACTTCAGTATCCCTTAGGTTTTTGTTCTTAATTGGATTGGACCATGACCTCCACTGTTTTGCAAGGGTGGTAGCAGATGTCCAGCATGCTCATTTTAATCTGCTCGTCCCTACTAAAAGAGAGTATTAGTGAGGAGGCAGCGCTGTGAGGAACTATGCTTAATGAAATAAAGTGAGCTAGAGTACCTGAGCTGAAGAATTTATTAGTGTGATTATACTGATACAAAGAGCTTCCAGCTCATATGGACCCTTTAGATGCACTGTTCCTATACTGTATCAATAAATATGTAAAAAGACCAACAAAAACCCAAAGCAACAACAACAACAACAGAGAGGAAGGAAATACAATGCATGAGGAAACTGAAATGCAGAAAAGTGAGGTAGCATTGCAGCAGGGATGGGAGAAGCAGGTAATTAACTCTGCCTCTCTAGGGCTCTAACCTTGCTAGTTCAGTGATGAAGGTCTTTAGTCGCAAAGGTCAGGAAAACTGGGAAAACTACATGTGGGTCCTCTAGACACTTTCCGTTTTGGCACAACAGGATTCTAGATATAATTAAATTATATTGAATCTGTATGACTAACTAATTTCTGGTAAACAGAACAAGAGAAAACGAAGATATGGTGAAAGCAGTTATTTATACTTTCATGTCTTGACAATAAAATTGAATTGGTTTTAAAGGCCTTTTCCCTTTGTGAATAATTTAGATGCACAAGGAAGAAAAGGTCCCTCTCTCAGGATTAGGATTACTTGGTAATACTAAGACATTTTTACCTTTCCAAATATTGATGGCATGTTATCGTGTTTTAAAAAAAATATCAGTTTTTGCCACCCATACTCTCAAAAACAGAGCCAAACCAAACAGGTGGAAAGATCTCTTATATGATGCCATTGTAAAACCAAAGAAATAGTGGCATTTTGAGAACAGCCATGGCTTATATTTGGAATTCAGCTGAATAAGTAATCTTCTATACAGTCCTGTTGCAGCCCTCTTGCAGCCATATTTGGAATACAGTGCACTGGCATTTTCAACCACTCTTCATTAGGAAGAACACAGGAGAAAAATTATGGTAAATAGTGGCAAAGTTATCCAAAAGTTTCGGGGGAAAAAAAAATAAAACACTTCGTACAAGATGGACGTTTTTAGTAACATCACGTGTGGGAAATAATTCCGTTTATTATAGCAGCTCAAAAACTGTGTTGACTGTTACAGGACCTGGTTTGGTTTGCAGTTCAATTCACCTTCAACAGTTATATTAATTCCTGCAAACAACAGCTAACCTAGCTTTTGCTAGCTCTACGTCTCTGCACATATATTTTGATGTGCATCTACCTGACACAGTGCCACCCAACAGAAAATGTGTTGATGTTTTCTCACTGTCTGATGCTCTAATTCTCACTCTCTAGCCTTGCTGGTAGAGTTGAGAGTTTCAGCTGCATGTGTTAGGTGTCAAAGACTGCTGCACTGCAGCACTGGGCAGATTTGTACGCAGCACTGGTGGTAGCTTGGGACCGTGGTGCTTCTGCTGCAACAAATAAACTACAGAGGAAGATCTTGTGCTGCCTGTATCACGCTTCAGGCATCCTCACTCTTGCTTGCATTCCAGCCTCTAGCTATTTGGTCAGCATCCCTGTTCTTTGAAAACACTTCCAATATTGTCACTTGCAACTTCAGTGCATGGTTTTAAACCGCACCTCTTATGTTGCTCTTGCTTGCACTGACTGATGTAGAAATACTTTATAAAATGAAGTAATTTTTTCTCTCCTTTTATACTGGTTTATATCCTATACCCAAGCTGTTTCTTGTCCAATTTCTTTCTGAGCTCCTAATTTATCCTGTTTTATGATTTCCCCTTCTTTCTCAATCTCCTGTTCATAGTAAATTTTTCTTGTAATATTCCTAAATGGGAGAACATAACTGCTGCATTGACAGCCTCTTAATATACATTACAGTTTGGATTATTAGGACATAGGCACTGTTACCTTCTTGGCAGAACTAATTAGCACTTTTAACAGCTGGCTTGGTTTAGAAAACAACATTGCCTTATGGCTGAGTATCCTGAAAAATACTATTTTAAGAAGATTTGTCCCTTGTTATAATATTAACCTACATTAACAAAATATATTCAAATGCTGAAGACATTCTCTGGAACGCGTTACTAACATGGCCAAAGGTCAGCACCTATATCAGTGATAACTGTATGATGGATTTTTATTTTAGTAAGAGCAAGCTGTTTAATTTTTAACAATCCTCCTTCTCCTCTGCCCTCCAGCAAACCTAGGAGTGCATACAGGAGGATATTCAAAGGAAAAACACATATTAAAAATTCTGAGCTTGTTTTCAAGCTACTGGGCATCTCTGGCCAATACGATCTCTTTTATTCACTTGAACGAATTAATTTCCTTTGCTTTGGACTTCAATTTTTCAGATTGCTTTTGGTCTGCAGGTATTGTTTACACAGGAAATAGTCTAATTATGAAGATCTTACAATATTTTAGCTAGTAACTGATGGTCTCTGACAAGACATAACCAGGCACTGTGTTCTTTAGAAGTTAACATCTACAAGAAATTAGATGTCTACCAACCTTGAAGTTTTCCTCTTGTCTTGGATGTGCTAAAAATGAAGGCAGGAACACATCTCAAGCTTGATTTTATTCCACTTTCTGAATGGAAACATGCAAAATTGCACAAGGATGAGAAATAATAGTATCCACATTTAACACAGCTTTCAGCTGTTAAAGGTCTTAACACTGCAGGACTCAAACTGAAGTGCTCGTGGGCAGACAAATCTAAAGCTTGCTCACAGTACTCCAGAAGGCAGATCTGCTAAATTTCAACGCTCTCCATTTTCAGATGCAGATGTGAAAACAGTGACTTGCATCATTACTAGGCAGTGTATTCTAACCTTGCATAAGTGAAAATATTCTTAATAAAAGTTTAATGCCCCTTTAACCCATTTGTAAAGAACTGTGTATGGCTACATATAAACCTCTACACTTAAAACACAGCTTGATTTCTTCCATGATTTAGTTATTCCAGAGATTCAAAAGCATCAAAACTTCATACTTATGAAGGACACCAGGCATGGATCAGTCTACTTGATTTCCTGGCCAGGGTATTTTAAAAAGTATTATCCTTTTACTTTCATTTGAAAATCCAATTCAAATTAGCATTATTTTAGACAGCCAGGACAAGCAGTGGTGAATTCTGTGTTAGTGTACTACAGTATGCACATTATTAATGATCAAAACCATTGTCTATAACGTATTTAAAATACCAGGTTGGTAGGTGCCTACGAATGAAATGGTAGATTTTTCCTTTGTCTTCTTTTAACGTATTCATACTCTCATTGTAGAACATGAAGCCCAGACGTTCTTTCTCTCACTCCCAGAAACGCCTCCAATACAGTTTACTCCCGTGGAAGTAAAGCTGTAGTTTATGTGCACGGCCATAGAGCGGCAGCCTAGTAACAAAAAAAAAAAGATGTACTCGATGTTCGAAGAAGTGGGTATTTACTAATGGTTTAACATTGCAAAGGGGTTTCTAAACACCAGAGAGAAAAATGCAGGAGGCATGACTACTCCCTGGAGGGAAAAAAACCTAGCCTTGATAAAAGCTCAATACTAAGGGGAGGGAGGGGAAAGAGGTTCATAATTAGATGGCAAAGGGGGTCAGATTACGTGCCCGTGTCAGCAAAACCGATCAAAGAGTATGAAACGAAGTACTTGATTTATGTCTTAAAAATCAAATGCTTTTTTCTTCCCTTTGATACAGGCAGTTAAGTACTTCCCTCATCTATGGAAGCTAGTGGACAGGATAACATCAATACAAGCCAATTTTTAGTTAAGCAGTTTCACAGACTTTTCATTGATAAAAATAAAGCTCAAAAAGCCTCTGAATGTTCAACCAGCATTGCAAATCTAAAATGTCAAAGAACAGTATTTCATTGTTTTGTTGTTTGCCATATATTTTTATATGTGAAATAAGAACAATTAGATCTCTCTGCATTGAGCTTTATATTTGTGTGGAATTAAGTGGGTTTCAAAATTTTGAGCACTCTTGAAACAGTATGTAAAAAATCACTGAGGCTGAGCTTTCTTTGCATTTATGTAAATGAAAATTAGGATTAACTCCATTAATGCTGGTGGAGTTTTAACAGCATGAAATTACTGTGAGAATAGCATTAGCCACAGCAACTTTTAAAAAGTTAGTTCCCAATGCTACTAAATTATATAGCTCATTATCCTTAAAACCAGAATTATTTCATATGAACCATTTATAATTTTACTTCAAATGGCTGCAATTATCAAATTTGTTTATTACAAAATAAATTTCATCATGCTGCAATTCCTGATTTTTCTGTCTGTGATGTCCATATATTACTTATGTCATTTGGACGCCAGATGTAATACAAAATTGAGAGAAGTGGAGAGAGAAATGCCAAACAATTAGCAACCAAATATGGGCTGCACTATACTTTAATGTGAACAACTTTCACTGCAGCAAGACTGGAAATTACCTATCAGACTAAGATATAATTTGAAAACTGAAGAGTACCTTCACACAAAGTTGAAGAAGCCTTTGCTGGCACACTCGTTTTCCTTCAAATTACCACATACCCCTTTTACCCACACACATCCATCTGACTTACTTGGCTGACATTCAGTGCTTAAATTTCAGAGAACTGCTAAATACAATACTTCCCAGAACTGTAACAGCTACTTGCAATACATTAGTGTTTCTAAAGGATAAAAAAGGAAGTGGGAACCTCCAACCTTCTCAGCATTCTCCTGGATATCAAAACAAAGTCAACAGCTTCTTTCCTTCAACTTCCACATCACTACCACTTAGCTTGTTGATAATTTCATGTTTTTAATGTGAAAAGAGATGAGAGTCAAGTACTCTATAATGGCTCACATAAATGGGGCTGTCCAGCCTGATATCCCATCTTCTGCAATAGCAAATAGTACATATTTACAGTTAAAAGGATGAAAATAGCTTGAGTAACCTCTGTCTCTAGGAGTATGCTTTTCAGAAAAGAAAATCTTTTTTCTGAGCCAAAGAAGTGCCAGGAGTACTTTTTCAATATCAATAATGGGACTTGTCCTCCATTTTATTTACTCCTCTTTGATCCTGAGACTTCTTCCTAGGCTTCAATTGCTATCCCTCACGCTACCGCTACCTCCTGCTTACTCGCTTGCTTTAAACCTGCAACCAGATCTCTTTATTGACAGTGCTCTAGTGCCTTTGAGAATAACGATGGCACAGTCTCTCCTCACTAGAATTGAAGGAATAAGCATTGAAAGGCCCCGAGAGCTGCCTTTCCTAGGAAGCCGGACATTGCAACTGGTTGAGTTGCTGGGCCCAGGAAGCCATCTAGGATCAATGGTACAAAATCCAACCAGCAGTCCCTTACTAGCAAGGCCTTCAGGCAGGGATGATATCAGGGTCAATACTGTTTAACGTCTTTAATAAAGACTCAGATGATGGGATGGATTGCATGCACAGTATGTATTTGAGTGATACCAAACTGGAAGACATGGCTGTTACACTGGAGAGCAGGGCTGCTATTCAGAAGGACCTCTGGATAAATGGGCTGACAAAAAGGGCAAATGCAAAGTCTTGTGTCGGGGTGGAATAACTTCACAAAATAGGACAGGCTAGAAGCCAGCTGGGTAAAAAGCAGCTCTCCATAAAAGGACCTGGAGATGCTGTTGGACATTGAGTTGAATGTAGGTCAGCAGCACACTCTGATCTTTTATTGATGAGGCAGAGTGATAGGACAAGAGGCAATGGACATAGGAAACAGGAAATTCCACTGGGTATCAGAAATGACTTCCCATGTGGGCAGTCCAATACTGGGACAAGGGCCCAGAGAGGTTGTGGAATCTCCACCCTTGGAAGCTGGGCTAGAAAAAGACTTGAGCAACCTGATTTATTTGGTCCTGCTTTGAGCAGGGGTTTGGCCAAGGTGGGCTCCAGAGATCTCTTCAACCTGACTGATTGTGTGTTTCTATCACCTCAGAGTGCTACAATTGAACCAGAAGAAGGTGAGGAATGAGGTGGGCAACACAAGAAGGATGTGGACCTGTTGGAGTGAGTCCAGAGGAGGGCCATGAAGATGATCAGAGGGTTGGAGCAGCTCTCCTATGAAGACAGGCTGAGAGCTGGGGTTCTTTGTGCTGGAGAAGAGAAGGCTCTGGGTAGACCTTATAGCAGCCTTCCAGTGCCTAAAGAAGTCCTACAAGAGAGCTGGAGAGGGACTTTTTGTAAGAGCATGTAGTGATAGGACAAGAAGGAATGGCTTTAAACTGAAAGAAGGTGGATTTAGATTAGATATTAGGAAAACATTCTTTACTGTGAGAGTGGTGAGGCACTGAAACAGGTTGCCTAGAGAAGTTGTGGCTGCCCCATCTTTGGAAGTGTTCAAGACCAAGTGTTATGGGGCTTTGAGCAACCTGACCTGGTGGAAGGTGTCCCTGCTCATGGCAGGAGGGTTGAAAATGGATAATCTTTAGGGTTCCTTCCAACACAAACTATTCTATGATTCTGTGATTCCTAGAAGAGATGAAGAGAGCAACTTCTGTCAAAGGGAGCCCATCTATGAACTCCAGCTTGAAACAGATGAACTACCATAAATTATTTTCTGAACTGCTTAGGACGTACTACAGAACTAGTTCCAAAGAAATCCTGTTTTGCCATTTGAAACTACTATGCACTATACAACTATAGCACTTCAACAGCACAATCATCATCATCATAAGTCCATAAACTTCAGTTCTGTTTTCCTTCAAGTTTTAATATTTATTATTAGCAGTTGCAAACACAATAAACAACTTCCATTTGACTTTCTAGATTCCAATAAAGGAAATTAAACATTCTGGTTCATTCTGCTACTTTTTCCCCTACAACTGTATACAACTTTCCCAAGTTATTTTCATGGAATTGGCAAGTTATAAGTGTCCAGCTTATAACTTTGCATCTTTAAAAAAATTCATTAAATTAATGAATAAATTAAAATCTAATTGTATATTATATAATACATATATGAAATATTATATATATCTCCTAAATAAAAATGAATACATTCATTTAAAAATTAACTTATCAGGTAGGAATACCGGCATAGTGGGACCTGCACAGGAATACCTACTTTGTGACTGCTCTCCCAGGTTTATTGAGATATTCATGAAGTTGCAATACTAAGGCATTATTAGATCCCCTTGTCTTACTTTCTGTGCATCAAAACTATCCAGTGTGTTTATTGCTTAGTTTATCCAAACAAGGCAAGGAAGTGCCTTGACTACAGCAAGTATGGCCATATGTGTGTGTTATCTGGTCCCACTCACAGCCACGTGCACACAAAGAATTATGTATGTAGTCATAAATACATATATACACACTTTTATACTATTCACACACACATACAGAGTAAGGTACCCTGGATCCAAGAATGATGAACTAAAAGAAAAATACTACAGGCTTAGGTTGTCAACTACACCACAGATTTTCTTTTTAATAAGATACAGACTGATACCATATTAGATGCTTGAATATAATGGCATTTATACTCATATGAATAATGCAGAATAGATGCTAGAGGACTTCAAACTTTAATACTAGTTAGCATCATCATTTGGCAAGTGAAATATTTCCCACAGGTCACACAATTCTACATATTTATTCCTAGTGATTCCACTAATCTCTGATTTGGAAAGCCAAGCTCCTCTGGTAGAACTTCTCCTCCTGTCCTATGCAGATAACTCCAGCAATAAGCCTCTAGTGACTGGAACTGTTTATTTAATTTATTTATTTTACTAATACACAGCTGCCAGGGCCAACAAATAAAAAACATTGAATTCCATCAGTATTGCAATTTCTAGTGAATGCATCTTAAAGGACAGAGACCCTAGAATTGATATTTTTTTTAAAACAAGGGTATCAAGCTTTAACTTGAACAAATAATTATTATGATAAAGAATCTCAAGACATTAGTAACTGGCAGTTTACATTCTGTAAATATATGAGTTCTTAGGTGTGCAAACTATAACTGATTTCTCAGAGACAAGTGTATACAACTCATGCTGTACATTTAGGCCATATTTCTCAAACTGTAACAATTCATGCTCAAAATTAATAACATTTTACTATATCATCCAATTTTCCTGGGATAGCAACTATGTTTTGTTTTATTTTCCTTCGTATAGGTAGATGACAACCATATGCGAGTTTCCCCTAATGCAAGCAGAATACTATAGAATCTCGTTTTGGGGAGAGAAATGTAAGGAAAAACAGGAAAAGCAAAACAACAGAAATGCCCTAAAAAGGGCAGCTGAAAATTTCCCTAATTGATAATTCTGACTATTTCTAGTTCTCTATTTTGCCTTCAGCAAGACAGTTAATGGTCAGACTTCTAACAGTGGTGGCAATGCCTAACTATCAGATGCTGGAGTGAAATTCATACCTGAGTTCCATGTCCTTCATGGAGTGCATGGGAGAACTAAGCCCCTTACAGAGGCCATCCAAGAAGACCTCACTGAGCAGGGAGCTGCTTTGGGCTAGCTGAAGGGCTATGTAATACACAAGAGTGTAACTGCAGTCCTGTCCTCCCTGGAGACTGAGGGTACGAATTAGGACCGCAAATGCAGATTTTTTATTTACTCAGAGCCTAGAAACTACTGTTAGAAAGAACTGAAGGGAGCTTTCTTCAGAACATATCTGCTGAGGAGCTGCTGTTGGCCCTAGATACAGTACATTAATAGATCATTTGCCTGCAAAATAAAAGTGCAGGACTTATCCAAAGAAATTCAAACTCACTTTCCTTCCTTGCATCAATGTTTCTTACCCATCAATTTATACAAAGTGGGAAACTAGGGAGTCTTTTCAAGCTGAAGTACTTTGCTGCAAAGAGCCTGAGCCTGGAAAGAGCAAGGATGAGGAGCATGATTGTACCAGTTGGCAGCTAGGAACTAACTCTCAAAGGGTGAGAGACTCGGAGCCTGCTCTTTGATCTTAATGCTGTCTGTGAATTTTATCCAATGATTTTAAAATGCAAAGGGAAATGAGCACTTTTCACCTGCCAGATGCTTTTGAAAAAATCCCAAAAGGATTTTATTTCAAATAACTTAGGCACCTATCAATGCTGATATTTGACCTCAAATCTCCAACAGCCATTGACCTGTAATTCAGCAAATTGCTGGGGATTTCAGTAAAACTTCCTATTGAATACCTTACAGAACAAGGAGGGACCTTAAAATATGGGGTTTATTGTCTGTGATTTGGCTGGAAGTCACATCATACTGGAGGTTTTGTCTTTCTCCAGGTGTCTACTCTGAGAACTCAAAGACAGGTCCCTAGCTTTTCTCTTGCACTAAGTATTTATTTGACACAAATAAACTAATTAGTGGCAAAAAGTTAAAAGCAAACTTTTTGAAAATATTAAGTAAAAACTATCAATTAAGTACTTTATACTTAAGACTCTTAACAGTCACTCATAAACTCTGAAGAGAGGTTAAGCTACAATGCAAAACATTAACTCAGTTTCAGGAAATAAACTCCTTTTTTTCTGTACATCCTATGCAAAAAATGCAAAGCGAATCTTTCCTCCTTGGAAAATCTCATTTCTGTCTCTTGTTTTCTCTGTAGAAAGTAACAACTACTGACTATACCAAGTATCTGACAATGGTGAAGAATCACTTTATTCCAGACCTAAGCAAGGAACGAAAAAGCACATGCAGAGGAACAAAGCACTACTAAGAATTACTCTCTGATTTACTACAGATTTTTTGCCTAGCAGCTGAATGGTTTATCTCCTGTCATAGTATCTTCATAGCCTAGGCCTATTCATAGAGGAAATCAGCATTCATATACTCACGCGACAATGCTACTTAATAATATTTCATTGTCTTTTAAGTAATATGAGGGAGACATGCCCACTTATACAATCTTTCATTGCCTGTTTTGTCTCTCCATCTTCCCAGGCATGCAGCTTGACAGTAGTTCCATTCAGAGTCCAGTGGACTTGTACAGTATGACATTTTATTTTTCCTTCCTTCAGTAACAGTTTCCAGCAGGTGCAAATTCATATTGGTTCAGGAAGAAAAACCCAAACAAACCAAAAAGAAATTCCAAAATTCCAATCTGTCTGATTTCACATCTGCTAGACAGGTTTTGTGTAACTCAGACTGCAGGAATTTCCCATATCACAGGTAACCTATTTCCCATTGTCAGTAGCTCAGTGATTAGAGTCTACCAAAGAGGTGGTCTATCAGGAGGTTTTATGAAAGTAGAAGGTTTTACGAAAGCAGACAGAAGTGTGACTTTGGGTGGGCAATACAGTGGTGAAAACTAAGAGAGGTGTTATGGAAACAGAGAATATTGTGTGGGTACTAATAAGCAAATGCTTCTCTAGGGAATTTACATAGATTGCATTATAATTAGCTGGGGAGAGGCCTTGTATCCGAGCCAGTGTGCAACAGTGCTACTGCGGTCTACTGAAATTTTCCCTACTGGTGAACTGTCAACATTCTTCTTTTTACAAATCTGACATAATTAAATTACTAAATCCAGATTTTCAGAGATGATTTTGAGTAGGGTTGGGATAGAAAATATGGATGTTTTTCCACTATTGACTATGATGTGACCTGTGTGCAGGTTATAGGTAATGGAAGAGTATCTTTGGTTCTGTTTGCTCAAACACCATGTTTGCTATAATTGCAGTTTTTATAACCAGAAAAACAGAGTAATGCTGATAACCTGATTTTCATTAAGAAATATTTTTTGTAGTTCTTGGCTAAAGCTCCCACTGGACCTTGGAGTACAACTTGTAATTACAAAAGGAGGACTGAGCCTTTAAAAAGTTTACTGCTACTTGTCTTCCACGGATATATTTTGGCTAAATATTCTCCATCTGTATTCTTAAGGTAAGTGATCTGCGAAGGTCCAGACATAAATCTTCTCTGGCAGAGATGGTTTAGTAAATCTGAAAGAAATCTATGAGATACTTAAAAATTTTCTATCCTGTAAGACTAGCAGCCTGTGGAGAAGGAAGGAGGTTTTGGTCTTGTTTCTGTCAGAAGGAAGGATTTTGTTTTTCTTTTTTTTTCTTTCAAGTTGTCAGTCGCCTTCCTCCTCCCCAAAGCTGCAACTTGAAGGATTTACAGCACAAGTCCAGGGTTCAGCTCTGTGTCTTTAAAGCACAAAGAGAAAAAGAGAGTACTTGAAGAGGACAAAGGCAAGTTCTCAAATAAGCAGTGGCTACATACAGCATGTGCCTTAGGTACATACTCTCAAGAAAAAACCCTCAGAAACAATAGGATAGAGCACAATTGTTTCTAGATGCCTATCTGTTAAAAGCCATTTTTGAATCATACTTTCAGCTTCACATATTCTTTATGCTAATTTATGCTGCCCCAGTTCATTCCTGCCCTCATGCTGCTCCCTCTCTTGTGCCAGAGTAAGGATTTATGTGGTGGCAGGTGAACCAGATAAAAAACCTGATCCATGTTAAAGTTAACCACAAAAAAAGGGGGGTTAATTTTAATCTGGACCGTGGAACTGATCTCATTTATTAAACAGCTGCATAGATCAGGGATGATGGAAATGTAGGGAGGGACAGAATGGGTGGAGGAAGGCAAGATTACTTCTTTTGATAGCAGTGCTGACCTGTGACATTTTACAGCACATGAGAAATTACAGACTACGAGTGGACTGACTTTTGGAGCACAGTGAATTAACTTATTCTCAGAATTAGTGTCAGGCCCTTACAATGTATCATAGATAACCAAATCCGGTTTTGAAGAGAAAAAATAATTTTATTAAAGGGGCAGTGAACTTATTTTGGTTTGTCTCATGAATCAATAATTTATAATAGCCATAGGTAAATCTTTTCAACTAAATCCTGTTCTATAACTTTTTAAACAAACTTTCTTTTATTTAAAGAGTTGTTTTGAAACAGGTAAATCAATACATACCAGTTAAGATAGCCTACAGAATCCTTTAAGTTGTTTTCTGTTTACCAGAGCACAGCCACTTAAAGGTAATGTATTAATTTCCAATCTGTACACATATTTTTATTAGTTACCAGTCTAGTCAAGTGTCTGGATTCTATCCATATAAATATAACATTTATCTTTCATATACTAATGATCTTAGAATGGTACTACATTGTAAATTGTGCGTTGAAGCAAAATATCTGCAAAACCATATCTCAAAAAAGCTTGAGGACATCTTTGAACATTAAGAGATTAATGTGGTTTATACCATTCAGATGAAATATGGCTTAGGTAGAAGTAACCAAAGATTTTTCATATGCATTTAAAGTACAGGGCTTTCCCTTCTTAGTATGAAGGTTTTAAGGTATATATAGAGAAAATTCTGCAGTAGCTTTCTGAAAATTTAAAGCACACTTTCTTTTTTCCTGTTGCTCATAGAAGATAAGGAAGAATGGCTGTGGCAAAGCATATAACATGACTTGGAAAGTTCCCATATTCTTCTTCGTTCTTAACAGAAGATGTTTATCTTCTAACACCTTTCCTGGAAATCAGATTTCTTGCTAAGAAGCAAATGTAGTATAGATTTGTTTTACTGAGGTGATCACTGAGGTGATCTAGATCACATCTAAGAAAAATCTGTTTTAAATGGGGCAGTTCAGGGGTCATGTAATTTACAGTGAGCATTCCGGTTTGTTGACAGTGACTTGGGTTTTTGTAAATGAAATTATGTCTATCTTAATGGATTTTCTCTTTGTAGTACAACTGTGACTAGTAATTGGAGATTGTAATTTAATTCTTTGCATAAAGCACACTTCTTTATAGACAAATACACTTTTAAGATATGTAACATGAGAAAATGGTATAAATAATTACAATACAAGATCTCTTCTAAAAGCTGACTGGTTTACCTATGTCGGTACACTTGGCCATTTTTATCTGCACCAGCAAATATCTTTCTGACGCTGCAGGCATGCCCCTGGGTCACAGAAAGCAGAAACTGTCTGGAATTTCTTTAGAAAGCCTGACCTTTCTGTGGAGTAAAACTGCTGACAGAAAGTGTGAGCATACATGTTGTTATGTTCTCTAACTACTGTACACACAAAGTTAGTTGTAATTATTAAACTTCACTAGAGGTACTGCACAATTGTACTGATGACACAACATTCAAGACTGACAAGTGCTGTTCATTAAACTTTGTGTTACCTTTACTACTTGCAACTATCCTCTCAATCAACTGTGTTTGGGTTAGAGTGTTATTCCTCTTACTCTTACACCTGGGCAAAGTATTTCTTAGTAGCAAAGAATGCCTGTAGAACAAAGAGGGTGAGTAGGAGGATTAGTGTGAGCTTGTGATAAGCCATCTTTACACTTCCTTCTCTTCTGTGTGATAGAACAGCTTATCAAATGATTAAGAGATAGGGATGTAAAAGGACAGCTATCTTGAATTCAACCTAATTATCACAGTAAAAATAATTATGGAGTGTTTTTAAAATGCTTAGAGCAGCAATAAGAAGAATTGAAATAGATTATATCAGCATCTGTAACAGGCGCTGCTTCAGAGGCTCACTCCTTAATGATCTGCTTATGATGAGATGTTTCACACAAAGGGCATCTTTCATCTGTGCACTGGCTGACAGTTTCCATGCTTCTGAGACCAAACAATTTAAACAGAAGTATCCTCTCAGTTTCTGCTAAAGTCCTCTAGACGATTTTACCAAATTCTCAAGCTGGCTTCTGCTCTGCCATCCTAGACAGCAGCTGAATGCCACCCATCTCCATGCCCAGGCCCGACAGCAGCACATGGAAGCTGCTTCCTGAATGAATGGTAAGAAATACCAGATCTAATGTTGAAAACACCTCTCCGAACAGAGACATGCATGCTCAGACATCTAGGCAACAGATTCTGGATTCAGACTATGAGGGAGATGACATCAGTAGCTCTATTGAGCACCTTTGCACAGCATTTGCAATAATTATGTGGACCTATGTCCTAGTTAGAACAGCTGGGACCAGTTCATCACTGGATGGGTGTAACCCCAAACTGTGTATTCTATAGCCTTCCATGCCATTTCCCAGAAACTGTTATCAATAGACTACTTACACCTTCTGCCTAGAGCAGCCTGACTCCTCAGGCTATAAACTAGGTGTTAAGAGGCCTGCGAGATAGGAGGGTGCCCTCTGTCCTCATGCCCATTGTGGAACTCCCCGACCTGAGGGAAGTACTGGGCATTCCTGCCTGAACTGGAGAATATATAATCTTGGAGTTTTAGAACTTTTTTAACCACTCATGGGATCCAGAGGAAGACTGCAGACCACCGCTCTCAACCAGACTGCAACCATCACTCTCGACCAGACTGCAACCACCACTCTTGACCAGACTGTAACAGCACTCTCACCAACAGGTTTTCCCCTCTCCTTTTACTTTGGACTCAGGGGGCCCAAGGAACACCACTCTGTTCATGCCCCAGGGTGTTGGGTTATATATTTGGGTTTTGTGGGTTAAAACCAATAGTTCGTCTGTATAATCGTACTTATTGTATTATTTTATTAAATTGTTATTCTGATCTATAATCTCTGTTTTGAGTTGCGTTCATTTCCCCTGCTGGTTTACCTTTAAACCAGCACAACCTAATATTTCATCTTGCAGTTCCAAACCCAATAAACAACAGCATGTGAGGGAGGAATTACAGTCTCTGGAAATGGCAGCTTCCCCTGCTCTTTAAAGTTTAGATTTAGTTTCAATGTGTGCTGAGATGTTTTACAAGAACCAGTGATTCTTCCAGTCTTCTTAAGGGGAGGAGTGGAGGAACCTCAGTCACGTTAGATCAGTTTTATTTCTGACTGGATTTTTGGATGATGGTTTTATCCTAGCTTGGAAAATTTTAACTCTGGCATACCTAGGTGTGAGTTAGTTTGTGTGAGTCTAGTTAGTTAGAAATCTCAGTAAATTATTCTTTAATTACATAGGGTATTTTGAGAGAACGCTTCCTGAGCTCACAGACAACACCACTGCACTTGGTAAATTATATTATACATTTATTTAAATGAGCTGTTACCCTAATAGGGCGGTATCTATTCTTATTTTGAGTCATTAGTGAACCACAATCAGAACCCTGACAGTCTAATTAATTTATCAGAAGCCATTAAAAACCAAAAAAAAAAAGCCATGAGCATATTGAACCATGCTTAACTATTCATCACAGCAATCCATCACAGTTACAGTGAGGTATTTAAAAATAAGAACTATACAGTATCACAGAAAGGTTTGGGTTGCAAAGGACCTTAAAGATCCTCTAGTTCCAACTCCTGGCCGTGGGCAGGGATACCATCCACTAGAGCAGGTTGCTCAAGGCCCCATCCAGCCTGGCCTTGGACACTTTCAGGGATGGAGCATCCCAGCTTCTCTGATCAACCAGTTGCAGTGCCTCAACACCTCTGAATATGCAACTTTTCCCTAACATCTCATCTAAATCTCCCTTCTTTTAGTTTAAAACTATACTCCCTTGTCCTATCACTATCTACCCGCATAAAAAGTCCCTCTCCCTCTTTTTTATGAGCCTCCTTAAAGTATCACACAATCACAGAATTGTTAGGGTTGGAAAGGACCTCTGGAGATCATCTAGTTCAATGCCCCTGACAAGGCAGGGTCACCTAGAGCAGGTGACACAGGAACATGTCCAGGTGAGGTTTGAAGGTCTCCAGAGAGGGAGACTCTATGATCTCCCTGGGCAGCCTGTTCCAGTGTTCTGCCACCTTCAATGTAAAGAAGTTCTTCATGTTGAGGTGGAACTTCTTATGTTTTAGTTTACGGCCATTGCTTCTCGTACTGTTGCTGGGCCTCACTGAAAAGAGTCTGGCACCACCCCCTTGGTACCCACCTTTGAGATATTTATATGCATTAATGAGACCTCCTCTTAGTCTTCTCTTCTTTAGACTAAGCAGGCCCAGCTCCCGCAGTCTGTCCTCATAAGAGAGATGCTCCCAAGTACTGGAAGGCCACAATAAGGGCTCCCCAGAGCCTTCTGCTCTCCAAGCTGAACAACCTCAGCTCTCTCAGCCTGTCTTCAGAGGAGAGGTGCTCCAGCCCACTGATCGCCCTGTAGCTTGTATTATTGGGGAATTACCTGTAATTCTCATTTGTAAGGTCGGGCTAGATTTAAAACGGTACTTCTAGCCTGCAGGTTTTCCATGCAGGGAGAAATAGATGGCAGGAAGCTTTCTTAGTTACAGGGGCACCTCTTCTAAAGCCGGGGCCTCCTAAACTCTCTTGGAGGGTGCCCGCCGACGCAAGAACAACCGCCCGGCAGGGGCCGCGGCGGGCCGGGCCTCCCCGGCAGGTCGCGGCTCCTCCCCGGCGCTCTGAGTCACGGCCCGTCCCCGCTTGCACAAAGTCTGCGGCCGGTGCCGAGCGGGGGCCGCCCGCTGCGAGGGCGCGGGGGGGCGCGGGGCAGGATGCCCGCCCTGAGGGGACGGAGCCTCCGGGGCGGGCGGGCGTGAGGGCGCTCCCGCCCGAGGGATTAACGGCGGCCTCGCTGTCCCGTAGCGGACGGCGATTTACCTGGGTGGCCGCCTGCCGCCTCCCTCCTTCCCTCCGTCCTTCCTGCCTTCTCTCCTTCCCGGAGCCGGTCGTTTCGGCGGAGAGGGAGTGGAGCCCGCCTCGCCCCTCCCCGGGGAAACTTTCCGTAGCCGCCGCCCGCGCCAGGTAGGGGCAGGTCCCCGCGGGGCGGGAGCCGTGAGGGGGCGGTGGCGGCGGGGACGGGCCCTGGACTGAGTTTCGGAGGTGTCGCGCCACCGCTTGGCCTCGCCGGCGGGGCGGGGTGTCGGGCCGGTGTCCCCCGCAGCCGAGCAGCTGCCGTCTGCCACAGGGCCGCCGCGGGCTGAGGGCAGTATATAGGTCACTGGAAGTAATGCCCGCCTAATCCCCTTTATCTTTTTGGCTCGGCTTTTCCGCTGCTGGTTTGTGGGGCGACCCTGGGCAGCGTTGGTCGCAAACTTCTGGGAGAGGACCCAGGCTTCGCGCAGGGCTGTGAGCGCCGAGGTGAGAGCGTGCGATGCTTGCTTTTATCTCCAAGGCGGCTTTTTCCTCACCAGTGTGACGCCTTACAGAGTGCCAGGTATTCCTGCGTGGGTCTGTCACCCCCGTGACCCCGTGCTTGGGTGGTCAGTTCGGATTCGGGCTGCTGATTTAACAGCGGAATAACATTGATTACTTCTTTCTCGTTGCGTCACTCACCAAAATCACCGAAGGCTGTTTTGATATTTGCTTTCGATGCAAAAAATCCGAGGTCTCGGCAACTTCGGGGCCCTGGTAACTGGAGAAGGCAGCGTGCCCTGGTAAAATGATTGCTGTGTTGCGTTCTCTGGTCTTTGAGGAACTATTAGCAAGGTCACGTGAGCCCGTTCTGTCGCCCAGGGTTGTTGGTAGTAACTCGGCACGGCTTTGAGTTGCTCCGTGTGGACAAATCCGTAGGTGCCGGCAGGTGCCCGCTGCCTGCTCGGAGGCTGTGCCTGGGGCCAGCCTGCCAGTACAGGAGTTTGCCAGGTTGGGGCATAGGGTTTCTTGTAACTGAGAAATGCTCGGGCACACTTGATAGTCTTTGGAGATTTTTTATTTCAGTCTGATTTTCTCCTCTTCCCTGGGGTGTATGGTTGGTTTTCTAGTTACCATTAACACAACTCATACGATGATGATAAGAAGAAAAAATGCATGAAAACTATTGTATTATTTTATATGCCACCTTACTACTTCTGATTGAATTGAAAGAGACTTCAGAATGTGCCAGTGCCCTCTCTCTCTGCCTAGGTGTTTTCTGTTGATCAGTGTGAAACTCTGATGCTGTGCAAGGGTTTATAGTTGAATTTTCCTTCTGTACAACAGTTTTTATTCTTCCTCATCGCAGTAAGGATTCAGAGGCTCATCTTGTTAGTTGGGAAACATGATGGTTTTTATTTTGTTTTCATTTTCAGAGAAAAGAGGGAGTGATAATAAACTGTCCATTCAAAGACATCTCTCACACCCCAATAAGGTAGCAATGCTAGGTCATGCAGTACAGACCTATGTTTCTGGTCTGTGCTGATTTTATGTTGTAATTTCCAGAAGTAAACCGTTTAGAGAAATTGTTGTTTGGAAGGGTTTGTAATATCTGAAGGAGTATTAGGGTTTTCACATTATTTGTGCTGCCTTACTTCTGGGCTGTGTATAAGAGTCTGCCTGACCTGAAACTAATCTAAGAATTAGGACCTAATGCTGTAATTCGTTTCTTCCTCTCTGGCTCTGCTTTAGTGAACATGGAAAGTCAAAGGGAGAAGGGAAAGACGGAAAAGCTTACAATCTACTTTGTAAAGTATGAACAGTTGCAAAGGGCAAGATTGTACCAGTGAGATACTGGTGTGATGACCGCAGTTGTAAAGCTCATGGAAAATCCAGATGCCTTTTTCTCTTAGCTGTCTCAATCAAGACAAATGTTTACAATTGACTTTGCTAACAGCTGTTTTAGTCTTATTTATTGACCCATGGTGATTGACTACATGTGCTTTGAAAAAGAAGTGAATCCTGTTAGAATGATGAAAAATGTGTGGCCAAAGCCCATGGAAGAAACTTAACTTTCGTACCTTTTTTTTTTTTTTTAACCGTGTCTAATTATATGGTGGTGATGGTAAAAATTGAATTGTGTTCTGTAAGGGTTGTTTTGGGTTGGGATTTTTGTTTTATATAGTATACAAATCTTCACAGAATCTGAAACCAAGAGAACCAAAATTGGAGAAACTGCTGCTTAAGCTTAAGAATTCAGATTTACAGAATCTCAGTACTATCTGAAGCATCAGTTTCTCTGTTAAACTGTTCACTGAAGAGCTATCAAGATTACTTTGATATACATAATTTTAAGAGTTTTTTTTTAAAGAACTTATAAATGCTGCTGTTCCTCCTTTGCACATCTTTATTAGTATACAAATGCTTCTTTTTGATGCTTGCAGAAGGTTTCATTGCAAAGCATTTTCAAATTTTAATTAGTCTCATGGAAGTCTCATTTAGTTCTTTAATGCTTGAGTTGCATACTTCTTAAAAATGCAGGTTTCCACATCCTGATCTAATGTTATGGTGACTACTAGTTTCCCTCAAACATGAGAGAGACATTTTCTCTCTCTCTCTCTCTTTCTGTTCTCTGGGGCATATTTAGTGTCATTGGTATGTTTGCGGTGTTTATGTGCTGCTGAGAGCAAAGCTTTTGTGACCTCTTACTCCAGTCATCATTTTTGGTAACAGTTTCATAACTATATTTTGGGCTACAGATGCTTAAACTGCAAGACTCTTCTCAAACATGCTGACTTGGCGTTGTTACCTTACTTATGGTCTCTTTTCAGCCTAATGGGATAGGTCAGTCTTATAACTAAATAACTGCAACGCCCCCCCCCCCCCCCAAAAATCATATACTTTATCCCTATTAGAATAAGCCCCCAGAAAGAGGGTATGAAGGAAGGCTGTTGGCAAACAGTGCTTTTTGTCCTGCTCTTGGATGTGTTTCAGGCAGTGTAGTACACAACAGCAGATGCCTATACTTCAGGTATGTTATATGGTTTAGCATACTTTAGGTATCCTGTGATAGTCTTGAGAAAAGACAAGCAACCTTGGGGTGCTTCCAGAAAAGCCTACAAAGGCCTGCACTGGTCAAAAGTTGGGGCACGAGTGATCTGGAGATTCTGACATTTTTTTCAGTCCTTTTTGCAATCCTGGCTGTTCAGTAAGAATTTCTGTACCTTTAAAAACTCGCAAAAACAGTTTCCAAGAAGCAGTACCTTTTCCTGATGTGATTAATTTATTTGGAAAGTAGAGGCAGAACTTCACTGTGTCACAGGTAGCAGTTAGACCTGGATCAAGTTGGTGAGGCTGCACCTCAAGAACTGTGTCCAGTTCTGGGACTCACGCTACAAGAAAGACATTGAGGTGCTGGAGCAAGTCCAGAGAAGGGCAACAAAGCTAGTGAAGGGTGAGTATAAGTCCTATGAGGACTACAGGGAGCTCCTAAGGGAGCTGGGATTGTTTAGCCTGGAGAAGAGCAGGCTCAGGGTTGACCTTATTTTTTTCTACAACTACCTCAAAGGAGGTTGTAGCCAGATGCGGATCAGCTTCTTCTCCCAACTAGTGACAGGACAGGAGGATATAGCCTTAAGCTCCAAGGGGAGGTTCAGGTTGGGCATCAGGAAGAATTTCTTAACTGCAAGGGTGATTAAACATTGGAATGGACTGCCCAGGGAGGTGGTGGCATGTTCAAGAAACAACTGGATCTGGCACATAGTGCTCTAGTGTAATATATGTATACACACACCAGTACATTTTAAAGTGCCAGCTTAACTGTGGAAGTGCTGTGATGATAGCAAAGCGTTCACCAGTTAAAGTTATTGTTATGAAGACTGAGGAGCTTTTGCAAACACATCTTGCCTTACTTTCTCTCTTAGTCATTGACTGTGAGACTTCCTCTTATTTTGGATAGGTATCTTTCAGTCAATGACTTACTGATAGTAAGGTGAGAATGCTTTCTGTGTTAACCCACGTGGCCAAAAACATCTTGTCAAAGGTGATCCTGAAGGGTATGTCCAGGTGAAGCAATTCCATGTGGAATGGAAACAGAACAGGTAAGGTAGGAGCTGGTGACAGTCATGATAAAAGCTCAAGGCACATGAAGACACTATCTAAGAATGTGTTAACTCTGATATTTGGTGGGATTGCTTTTAAAGAGGAAAGTTTGGAAACATGACACAAGTACAGCTATCGGCAAGCAGGAGGCCCAAGATGTACTTGGGTCTTTGACCTGTGTTACCCCTGAACTAAATGTAGCACCTTTTCCTAGCAGTTGGAAAATTTGCCCTGAAATTTATTCTGTTCCAAGCTGTGCTGGCTTCCCATGGGTAGCAGGTTATTGGGAAATCAATTACTGCTTTTTCTTTTTTTTTTTCCCTGTAAAATAAGAGGTCAAATTATGATGTAATACTGAATTACCTACACATACAGTAATGTTAGACCATGACAGCTAATTCTGGTCTAATCGTGATTAGCATGGTAGTGGACATGTTATCTGCTTTTGTGTGGGGACATATATAGCTAGATTAGTGCTAAAAGTATAAGGCAAATTCTCACTATGTAGTTTTTGCCATTTAACTGTAGAAACATAGTCAAATGCTGTCTTCTCCCCTTGTATCTCTACCGTAGTCTCCAAACAGTATGACAGTTTTATTTATTCAAACATTGCATGCCTTAGAAGAACTTGTCCATTTTGTTTAAAAAAAAACCAAACAGACAGAAAGCTGTGTTCTTTGCATTAATAACTGTTACTGAAAGACAATTGTGCCCATTATCCTTCTAATTCTAGATAGTGTTTACAAGTTGCCTGTACTGTATGTTGGTAGGGGGCAGGATTTATTTCTGTGAAAATTTTTATATAAAAAGACTTCTCTAGCAATAGTTCAGTTTGCCTGAGGAACTGATCAAGTGATGGATGCCAGGGAAAGAGCTCACAGTTAGAAGGATTTCCTAATGAATGTGAAAAAAATTAAGCCTTCAAAATATTGTCAAGACCTATATACCAGTAAACTTCTGCAATGTAACTTAAATTTAACTGTTGGCTGTTTTTTTTGCACTGTGCAGCCAGCTGAAGAGTTGGACTCCTGAAGAAACAATTCCACTTCCATTCACAAAATCTTTTGTAAAACCTCAGATACTTCTGAGTAAGAGGGAAGCAAATTTTGTATTTTTGAGTTAGTTTTATTAACGATTAACAGTAAACATAGTGGTAATAAATAAACTAATTTCAGATATTTGGGGGTTTTGACACACAAGTCAAAGAGCTATGAATGAAAAGTTGCAGCCAGGTCCAAAGAGGAGTGTGGGTTTTTACTGAGTTGTGTTAACTCATCTTGTTGTGGTAGGCTCCTACCCTAATGCCTCAAACCTAAGAGAGAGAACTTGACTTGCTGCTTCATCACTCTGTTGGCATTACATTAAGGGTAGTGTTTCTGTAAGCGTGTATATCTTAAACATATAAGGGAAGAAGGGAGCCTGAGTAGAGAGGTGTGCCTTTTATAATTACAAGTTGAGGGTGAGACATCTGTGGCTTGTTACATTGGACTCATGGGCTTTATTAAACAGAACTGTGCTGTTTGCTCCTTGCACACTTGCAATGCTTTTACGCTTTGCTTGTGCCATAAATATGGTTTAGTTCAGTGTTGTAAATGCAGTATTTCTATAAGAAAACCTATGGAAGATAAAAGTTTCTCTCTCCTTTTGAGGATCTCCCTTGATTTTCAGTGCTAAACTTTGCAGGAAGTGTGTTCTCCCAACCACAAGCAAGACGTGGATTCATTTTGGAAGTGAGGGCTCTGTTGTCTCTGTGAGTGATATAGAATCGTCTGAATTCTGGGTTGTCTCCCTTGTGTGCCTGATCAAGGTACAGTGGTGACAGGTGCTAAACAGCCAAAAATTTTACTGCAAACCATTAACATCTTCAGAAAAGTGTGTGTTGCTCCTTTTTCTTTTTTTTTCCTATTTCGATGTTGTTCTCAAACTACTCAAATGTCCTTGAAATGCTTTTGGTGTGGATTGGGAATATCAGTCATGCTGAGACTCTGAGTTTGAAGGAAGTAGTGGGTTTAGGTACTCTGTTACTTTGAGGTGGTTTTCCTTTTTTTTTTTTTTTTTGCTTTTAATTGGCCATTTTGCCATTCAGTACAGGGAAGCGTAGAACATAGTCAGCAGTAGGTGTCACAGGATAATTTTCTTTCTGAATTGCTGACTTGCATTAAGATTAATTATGCTTGCCTGCTTGGAGTGGTTTCAGGTAAACAATTAGAAAGTTCTTTATCAGCTTCTTGAAACATATTCATGGGATGAGGAGCCTGTGAAGTGTTGAATGGAGGAAAAACATGGAGGGCAGAAACTGATTTGCTCTCACAATTATTCTGTTCTTAATGTTTTGGTCCCAGCAGTGTGAACAACACCGAGAGTCGTTACTGTGAACTGGCTGCCAGATAACACAGAGGTTTTTATGTCTATCAGTGGTTGCATCTGCTTTCAGCATATTTTGCTGCCATGATTTTTATGTGGTGATATTTGCCAGCAGCAGCACAGTGCTTATGGGTTCCTGACTTGCTAGTGTTGATACAGCAGAACACACAGTAGTACTGAAATGTTTTTGCAGGATTCCTTTTGGCTAGATAGAGCTAGGTTTGTTTTGCTTGGATGCCGGTGGAATGCTTGGACTTGGAAGAACTTTTTTTCTTCTCACAAAAACCTTTATTGTTGGAAAAAAATAAAATTAAATATTCAGAGAGCAACAACTAAGGCAGTTTAGCAAAGACTGCATTTATAATGCATGCTATTTGCAAGTTACATCTTTTTCTAGTGGTGCTTTTAGCAACCTGCATGTTAGTGAAATGAGTAAATCAGAAACATTAACCCAACATTAAGGATGGAGGGCAAGGGTCCCTAGGGAAGGAAGTGATAATACTCTGTGTTAGATCTGCAGCTGAGGGAGCAGATAAAATTCTGGGCACACAGACCGTGGTTCTGCTGACATTCAAACTAGCTTAGTTAAATCGGCTGAATTATTTGAGTTTTGGTGTCTATAGAAGCTATCTGAACACTTTGCCAGGTATTAATGTTTCTTTTAGTCTTTGCTTATAAGAAAAAAAATGATAGCAGAATTTGTGGCTTGTATTTGCGTGAACTTTTCCCATTAGCCTTCTGTGAAATTCAACAGCATTTGAATTACTTTGTGTGCAGATACATCTTAAAAAGTTAAATGAATTAAAGATGAATGATGTTACCTGATTCTTCCTCTTGACAATTTAAAATTCTAACATGATAGCAATGCCTCTCATTTCACAGATGTTGTATTAGTTTAGGAAGTGATAAAGTATGCATAGCTTAAATTCAGTACTTGCTGTGCATTGCATCATTACCATAGCAGGTACATGTGCCATGATTCAGTAGGTGAAATGTTACTGTTTAAATTTTAAAGTAGCAGCAAGTGTGGGGGCTAAAATTTGTTGTGTTGGCAGCAAGGCATATTCTGTTACTAGTGTAGATTTGTAGTGTACATTTGTACAGAGTTTTGGCAAACATTTAGAGTAACAGCAGTTTAGATTTAAAAGAGGCATCAACTCAGCAACATTTCAAGAGGACTCAGCATTGGGCATGATGTCAGGAGATAATGTGATCTGAGCAGTTATAATTTCAAAATACATTCAAATATTGTGAGATAAAAATATTTACTTAAGAATAGGAGTATTGGAGTCTGTGGCATAAGGGCATTGAGAAAACAGTTAATGGCAGAATAAATTAAATTTTCCATTCTAAATAATCCTACTAGAAGTCTGTGCAAATAAAAAGGTAAAGAATATTGATACTGCCTTGGTAGAGGTGACTGAAGGCTAGCAAATCTGGGAAATATTCTGAATGTGTTTGGGACACCTAGCAGAAATCATCCAGATCCAGGATTTTAATTATCTAGGAGTGTTGGTTAGGAGGTATGATGGGATGCAGGTTCCTAGTAAGTTGTTGGAGGACCTAAGTAAAGCTTTCCTGGTGCTAAATATGAAAAAAGCAATCAGAAGATAGGCACTTCCAAGCTTTGTTACAACTAGAAGATAAGTAACTTGTGTGAGAGTGAGCAAATGAGAGTCTGAGAAGGAGGACTTGTGCTAAAATAAAGCAACTGGATTTTTAGAAAGGCAGACTTTGGATAAGTCTGGCAACATGATTTTTACCAAGTAGTTCTGTGTTTTAAGAGAAAAAAATACTGGGGGAATATTGTTCCTTCAGGAAATTATGCTAGTGGCAGAAATTGAAAATATTCTTTCACAGAGGAAAATATGAAAAGTAGTGAGAGGCTGTCTTGGCTACTAGTGAGCTCTTCAACATCAAATACAACAAGGAGCAAAAGGAAATCCCAGCTGGATCGCCAAGGACAAGTGTAAAAATAAAGCACAAGCACATATAGTTAAAATGCAACATTCAGAATGGCCAACTCAAAAAGAGTAAGGAGAAATCATTATAGAAATATGAAGTTAGTAAAAAGAAAGCCAGGGGAAGTTTGCTTCTGTTTGGCAAGTGGAGCTGTGGACAGATAATTCAAAGCAGATGGAGGTCTGTTGTTTGTTTGGTTTGGTTTGGTTCACCTCACCTTTAATAAGAGATACTGAGACTGGGAGGTGAAACTGTGTCCAAGGCCACTGCTAAAACCCCAAGCTGGTGTGGGGAAAGTGTGAGTTTGGGAGCATTTAGATAAGTTTAAGTTTAAAGTGTTTAAAAAACACTACTGAAAGGGTAAGAGCTGGCTGATGTAATCCCTGAGCTGCTGCAGTTACTTAACTCATGGAGGATATGTGTAATACTGTTCCACTGAGAAGAGTGATTGTATTGTCTGTCTGTACAGGCATCAAGGGTGAGGGAGAAGTGGAAATGAGATGTTGTAGACTCAGTTATTTATCTTTGATTATTTGTTCAAGTATTTTTCCTGGGAATTAAACCCTCCTAAAGCAGTAGAGGATGACAAAGAAATAAGCAGTAGCCCATATGAGTTTATTTTTGAGATTAAACCATGTTAGACTAATGCAATTTCTGTCTCCAGAATGCTAACAGAAGAGCAGTTGATCTCTGATAGCTTGACTCTGTGATAGAAACTGTCAAAACTTCATTCTTGTTAAAGAATTTCTGGAGGAATTTACTGTGGGTTAGTGCTATACTTCTTGAAAAACATTGTTTTCTATAGGAATGGACTCATGAGATAGTGTTCTGGTGTAGGGGCATGGGGGTTTTATGTATATATGTGAAGGATTTATGTATTTTAATGGATGACAAGAATCAATGTTGTTATATAATTGTAAAATTAGAGAATATCATACCAAGAAACTATCATAGAATGATTGAATTCTGCTCTTAGAAAAGTTGGTTTTCTTTAAATAGAGCCAGTTTTCGGATTGGGGCTGAGGTTTGTGTGGCAAAAGAGCCCTACTACACAGTTCCTTGCTTCAAACATAGCAGGGCTTCTTTAAAGTAATTTCTGCCTGCTGGCTTATGGGAGCAATTGGAGAAGACCAGAAGGACCAAATGCTTCTCCCTGAGGCTTGATTCAGTAAACCTTAAAGACCTTTGTAGTTCTTAGCGTGGGGTTGTGTGACTGCATCACATATGTGAGAAGTCATCTCTACAAGTTAAATGAAGTAATCTTTCCAGCCAATGTTGATGTAGAGTCCAGTTTTGAAGATGGAATTAATTAAAAAAAAAAAAAAGAAGGTAACATGAACCCACTGGAGGGAGTCTGGAGGAGGAGAGCAGTAAGAATACCTGGGTATCTGGAGGACTGACTAAAGAAGCTGAGTGCTGTTATTTTACCTTCAAAGAAGAGAAAGAGGTGGTGGAGACATGAGAAAATGAGGGTTAGTCTGTGTGTATGAGATACATGTGTTTTCCACAATGATCTGTTTTCTTTGCTTGCTTGGTAAGGTACTGTTGCATTGGAATATGTTATCTGGAAAAGTTGTGTATGATTTTAAGAACAGGTAATGAAAGCAGCTGTGACAGAAATGTGATGGGTATTAACATGGCACAGGGAGGATGATGATGAAGGTGGCTTTGAGGTGATTTTTTTAGCCTTTGACTGTATAAAGGAGATGGTTGTTGTGATGCAACACGATATGTAAAATCCAGGGAGAAAGCGGTACTGAGAATTCATTTTCTCGCTACCTCTACACTTACTTCTCATTGACAACAAGGATCCAGAAGATATCAAAACATTATGCCTCTCTCTCTATTTTTTTTTCCCCTTTTCACTTGCATGGAGTAGATGAGTGAGACTTGTAACTTCACAATGCTGTGGCTGTTGAAAAGTAGCTAGAACTCTGTTAGAAGGTAATAATATGAAAAAATTACTGTGGGCATGCCTATGTCTCTGCAAGAGCAAATCCTAGAACAGGGAGTGCTAGGAAATGTGATGTGAAGTTGCCTAGATTAGCTTCAAAAACAGTTTTGTCATATTTGTGTGGCATTGCATCCAAGCCACTGTGGTTTTACTGCTCCCAGGCCTGTGCTAGTCTGCTCTCTGCCATGCAGACTTAATCAGCTTGTGTTAGTGAAAATTTGGAAAACTCTTTCATGTAATCTGCTGTATGTTGTAAACAACCCTCTATTGTGCTGCCCTTGTAGCCTGTGTTTATTTGAGTACACTAATTCTATTCCTTTAATTAGTTGTCCAGTAACAGCCCAAATCAGAGGTAGCTCTTCGCTGTGTGAGATTTCTTGTTCGAATGACAGGGATAACAACAGTGACATTGAACAATGGTTTTAATTTCAGTTGCATGCTATTGGGCAAAACTGTGAATAGCAGAAGAAAAACAAAGATTTGAGGAAGTCCTGCAGTCAACTGGTCTTTAAATCCAAAATAAATAGGCACATTTTTATGTAAAATTAACAGTTTAGACTTTTGGTTTGTTATTCACAGAGGAAAATTTCCTGGGATGTATCACTTCGAGGACGTTCTTTCTCTTAATTCATGCATGTATGAAACAGGGACATACTTGCCTCTTAATATTTTACAGTCCATCTGTTGTTTTTGAATGCCATATATTGCTACTGGGAGTGTTTGTATTGATTCATATGTCTGTGGACCATGGTTACTGCGATTATTTTCTTGGGCTTTCACATGAAGTGGAAAGATAAGGAAAGCAATTTGAATTTCCCAAACCACAAAACTATGCATCTTTCATAATATCTAGCCTGGGTAATGGTGTTGGTTAAGATGCATGGGATGTAATACAGTCTCCAAGGACAACTTTCATCTCAAATAAAATGCAGTATAATCTTGAGCTCAAAATTAATTGTATTTTAGAAAAAAAAAAGAGAGAAAATTTACAAGCCCTTGAAAAGGCTTTTGCCATTCTTAGGATGGTCCTGGCAACCTACTTGTTAAAAGAAAATTTGACATTCTGCTTTGCTGTGGGCTGAAGAAATGTTGAAAACGCCTGTCTGTTAGGATTTGATGATATCAAGATATAAAGTAGAGCATCTTAATTAATGAATTCATTAATTGATTATCTAAAGGTTTTTAATATACACACCTTATCACACTCATTTTAGGACAGAATTTCAGGCTATTCAAGTAATGGAGGCTGAGATATATTTTTTTCTGATATTCCTGTCATTATGAATAATATTATTAATATGAATAAGCCAGAAAATATTATATAAAAACTAATATCAATCATATGAATCAGAAAATATTACATAAAATATAACATTTTTATATCTGGTTCAAAGTTTTTGAGCAGCTGCTCCACCATTTCATATTTTCCTCATCTGTCTCAGTTTTCAGAAATCAGAAGGCAGAACCTTTTTGTATTTTCTCTCTCTCCCTCTGTTCCCTCCTCCCTGTCCAGGATACAGAATGCAGATGTGTGGGGTTTTTTACGTGGTGTGTGGTGTTGCCTGCTTTCTTTTAGAAAGCTGTGTATTTGATGCAAAAGCAAAATATTTGCTCTTCCAAAAATATGTTACGTAAGGCAAGACTGTGCTTGGCAGTAATGGTTTATCAGTGCCTAGAAAGAGATCCCAGTGTCAGTGTTCTCTGGAGATAACAATGTATTATTTTCTACCTGGCAGTACTGAACTGGTGATACTGTGTGATGAATATGATTCTCCTGGGCCACAAGTACAGAAGCTCTCTGTTTAATTATAACTATGCTTCTTTAATTTAATTACAGCTTTTTTTAATTAAAAAAAACTTGATTCAAAATTGGAATGTCTTAAATTATTCAGACTCTTGTTATTTCATATACTAGACTGAGTCTTCTTTTGCCATCTAACCTAAGGTGCCTGTTGGTGTTTTTTTGGTTTTATGGGGTTTTTTTGGCTTGTTTTTCTTTTTCCAGATGATTTGGGAAGCTAAAGGCATAAGGACTGAAAATTTATCAGAGCTTGGTGCTAAGGTTTCAGATCCAGATTTTTTTACGTATGTGTGACCAGAGAATTGTTCTGTGTTCCAAATGCTTTCTCTTTTAAACCTGCACACTAATTGCATATCATAGAGAAATCTTTTGTAAACTACAAAAGAACTTTTGTAGACTACAGAAGAACAGACCTTTGTGATTTTCTATACTGCCTCAGTAGTAGTAACAAAGATTCAGTGAGTCAGTCTTGCAGTACTTTGAAGCTGAAACACTGAATGTGTTAGGATAATATGGCCCCACTCTTGAATATGTGTAGACTTTGACTCTAGGTAGGGACTATTTCTCCTTTTTTTTTTTTTTTCCCCTCTTCCTCTTTTATGTTCCCTGTGATGGACTATTTCTTATGTAGCTAAAAGGAAAGAAAAATTCTGGATGATCAACTTGTAAACCTCAATTATGAGGTTGTCATTTAGACTATACCTATTTCATTATGTGTATGACAGCAGTTTTTAAGCTATGCTTCAAATTAAAGAAGATAAATCCAAGGGAGAAAATTGTTATTTAAACTAATGGACAGCTTAGTCAAGAATACAATTATAGGCTCCACTTAAAAATTTACACAGTTAAGTGATAGAGCAAAGCAAAAGTGGAAAGACTGTATTTAAATCAAACTAATTCCAAATCAAACCTGGAATGTTATTTTTATGACCAGCTGCAATGGATGTAGGAAGCAGACAGGAGAGGATTAGGTATTAATTACAAATTATGGAGTAATCTCCTCTCCTTAGAGTCCCCACTCAGAATTATTTTGAATAATAAGAAACTATATTAAAAATATCATGGTTTAGTGAGCTAGTGTTTTGTGAACAGTATTTTACTACTTCAGTGATGCTGCACACATCCTCAGGCTGTGGAAGCCAGCGAGTAGTAACAAAGGCCATATGGAATGTCAGCAGACAAAAGCAAATGGAGGAGTTTTTGTGAATCTCTTAGGGATTTTTATCTCTAGAGAACTGTGCAGTGTAATACCTTTCTGAACTGGGATCAAAGTAGAAAAAGACCAACAAACTTTTTTCCTTGTGGAATTAAAAAAAAAAAAAAATCCCAAATCCCCACATACTATTTAAAGGGTACTTTAACAAAAAAAATCCTAACCCTTAGCTCATAGCATTTTCTGGGTTTGTCTGGTTCCATGTTAGTGTTAGGTATTTATTCTCTTTTGTTATTTAGAGTCACAGGCTGGAGTACAATTGTATTAAGGGCGGGAAATATTTTAGAGATTTCACTTGGAAATTGGCTAGTTTTTAGGACTACCTCTTTGTTTTAATAGAGGCTGAAAATGATGTTAAAAGACAGGATGTTATGAGATTTGTAGTTGTCTCTGTGGAGAAATCTGATGTAACTGTCCCTACAATTCAGGAACATAAAATGACAAGGATCATCTACCCTAGCCTGTACTGAAACCATGTTATATTTGTGACCTATAAACTCATAGTGTCTTCCCATAAGATCTTAATTTTCGGGTGTTTTGTTCATGCTACTTTGATGAGAAAGCTGTTTAAGAACCTGCTTTAAAGGATGAGTTCTTGGCCAAAAATTAGTATGTATAAAAAAAATTATTTTGTCCCTTGATGTATATACTTTTTTAACTTTTGCATGATTCTTTTCAGCATGCTGAAAACTTTCAGAATTTTACCTCCTTGCTTATAAGAAAGAAAAACTGACAGCCTCTCTATTTTGAATTTGTGTAGTCTGGAGGAATTTCTGTCAGACAGGTTAGCAGGATGTCTGTAAAATCAATTTTGAATGCTAAGCACTGTGTAAATGAACAGACACCCTTTTCATACTTGCATTTTTCTGTATGTGGGCAGTCTTGTTGCATGTCAAATGTAGATTTAATATGAATCACTTCAGCGTTGACAGAAAGGTGTGGATTCCTCCTTCTCCTTTGCGTGTGTTTAGCTTGTTTAACAAGATGTTGTTATGATGCATTTCTTGTCTGAAAAGTGAGTTTTGTAATCAGCTTTTTGGCAGTGTAGGCAGGTTTAATATTCAGCGTAATACCACTTTTTTTTTTGCTTTTGCTTTTTATCATTTATTTTTTTTCCCCAGTGGTTACTTTTTAGCCAGAACAGTTTCTTAACTGCCCCAAACGTATTCAGTGTGTGATGCATGGACATTTTTGAGGTGCAGCACGGATGCAAATGTTTTTGAGTTGCAGCAGTGAACAGAAGGCAGTAAGGAAGGAAAGTGTGGATTGCTTCTGCAGTGGTGTGGGCTCATAGCTGATGATGTCCTTGGTGTTTTCAAGAGCTTCTCACTAAGGTATTGGTGAAAGGCCTGAAAGCTCTGACCTTATCTGTGTGGACCTGTGAAATACACTCTGTGTATTTCACTGCTTTTCTTTTGTATTTGAGATTTTGTCATCTTGTTCTAAGATGGTTTTGGGTCATCTCCCCCCCTTCCCCCCCAGTTTCGTTTAGGTGTTGGGCAGTTACTTTCTATTAATAGAGAATAATTTTTACTTTTTTACTTTCTCTGCCTTTTCTTGTCTGTAGTGAAAAGCTGAATGCTGCTGAAAGGTGTCAGCTGAAGAAACTTTGGTTCTAGATTGTTCACAAATGGAAGAGCTGCCAGAGCAAATTTTTCCTTGCTGACCTGTTGACATGCTTTAATTTCAGGTAAGAGAAGTGTGTGTATGTGTGTTAGTTTAGAACAGAAATCTGTTTGCTGAACCATAAGCTTTCTATTTGCAATGCTGGGTGTCAGGTCAGTTTTTGTGTTATGGACGCCTGTCTTCTGAAAAGTGGGCTTGAGACTTCAGTCTTATTTAAAATGTCAGATAGAGTCTCCAGTAGCACTGAGTTGCATTTAGACAATATGGACTCTGGAGCATCCTGTCAGTGTTTGGTGTTTCAGTTCTGTTCGTGTTCACACCTATACAGTTGGACGATTGTGTAATATTCCTGTGACAAGCACGGTAATTGCTGACATGGGAAATGAATATACAGCAATTATCAAATGCACTTCAGCTGTCCCTTAGTGCCCTGTGACTTCTGGAGAACAATATTATGTGACCTATATACCCTGTAAGTCAGTGACAGATCAGCAGTGGCATACTGATGAGAACTTGACAGCCTGTATAGCAGGATTTTCTTGAGTTGGCAAGACTCTCTAGTTGTTTTTTTTTGTTTGTTTGTTTATTTGTTTGGGGTTTTTTGTTTTTTTGATTTTTTTTGTTCCGAATATTTCCATGTTTGGAGTATGGGATATGAAATAGTTGAAATGCCTGTCAGATGAAGAATGTACGTTTTCTGTTTTAATTATGACTCTTAACAGTCACTGTGTAAAATACAAAAAGAGTTGAAGGAGGAAACACTTGTCTTCTCCATCTGAGTTTAAAAACTGAGCACAAAAAGTTTAGAAAACCTTTTTCAACAAAACCTGAAGAAGGGATAGAGGCTCCTTAGACTTTGTTTTGTCATTGGATCATCTTACTTCATGTTACTCTACAGTGAAACTAGTCAGCTGACAGATGAAAATTTAGGTGTTTTCCCTGACCTGATCTACGAACACGAGTATCATTTGGTACTTGATGCAACATTGTACGTGTGCTTTGTTTTTATTAGATAAGCTGTTTTACAAGGTGAAAAGGGCTGAATACTTATGAGTCACTTATGAGGGGCTGATGAAATGGCATGCAGGGAGGTGTGGTCTTCATAGCCTGACTTGGCATCATTTGGGGAGGAGATGTGGGTGTTAATTGCAAGATTGTCATAAGGAAGTTCTGTGCAGAAGAGAAGCCCAAGCTAGCTAGGGAGGGAGCTTGATGTGTGGGTGTGAAATGAGGCTGGGATTAGTACAGACAAGCTTGAAATCATAGAAAATCCGACAGTGTGTTCAGTTTCCAAGTTGTGTTTGTTGTATCAGGTAAAGCATTCATACCAGTCAAACAACATTAGAAAGGGGAACAAATATGAAATGAGACTTTACAATAACCACTAGTTCCTGGTTTTTACATATCCAGGTTTTCTTTGAAATTGATTAGAAAAAATACGAATAGCTGGTAGATATTAACTGAATACTAACTATCTGGTAGACTCTTGTGCTTTGTTTGTTATTTTTAAAATGCCAAACACTTTATGAAAATGAACACCATCTTTCAGAAGGCTTTCATGTATCATGTGTCTGGTCTTATCCTCCCCTGAAATGATACATACTCATGCTTCCACCTCTTTTTTTGATGCAGTTTGTTGCAATTCTTGAAGCTGATGGGAGACTTTTGTCAAGTTGGAGTGAAGATATTATTCTTCTCATCCTAACCTTTGCTGCTCTGTAACGATTAGGGAGGCATCTGGTTTCTCTTTAACAGCTTGTACAAGTTCCCAAAGTATCGTATTAAAGTATCTTCAGGAAACTGAGGGGCTCTAGACACGCTGATGCTTGGCAAGTTAAGTATTTAGTATGTTATTGTTTCCACACTCTGAAGGAATTAATTGCCAGTTCTGACAGTTTTGTAAACCTGTTTTATTAAATACAAATATTAAAATGCTTCTGAATGTCAAGCTGTCTCTTAAAAGCTCTATTAGCAGGGTGTTTGTCCAGAAGAACTACATATTCCCAAGACTAATGGCACCATATCCAAAATTTTATGAGTATTACCTTTTACTTGTATTGAGCTACAGCTACTCTGTGGTTCTCTGGCTGTGTGGAAACAGCTTAGGTTGCCAAAGTGACTATTTCTCAATCAGTTGCTGTAGGTGAGAGTTCTTCAGATGATTTGTAGCATTAGAACTTAATATCTTGCACAATAAAGACAAGTCTATTTCTTTTTCCTGTGAGAAAACAAAAGAACAACAGCTGTTGGTTTAAACCAGAGTCCAGTCTCATTCTATAACTTCATTTATAGCAGTGTACAGCTTTCAGTTAGCTGTTTCTTCTTTCCTTGACTTAAAATCTAGCTATGCTGCTGGAAAAGCAATACAGTCACTGATGGCAGGAAGTGACCTGAACCAACACAGTGATGTGAAGACTTTCTGTAGTTCTCATTTGTTCCTATTCCAGGTTAGTTTAACTCATCAACTGTACTAGTACGTTTGAGTTCCCCTTAGTTTAGCTAACAGTAGTAATGAAGAACAAGTTCTACTTTCTTAATGTAAGAGCTTTAGTATCTAGTGTAAGATTGTTAAGTGTCTGTGGTTTTCAACTCTAGTTCCAACTGGTATTAAAGCCTTAACATTTTTTATCAGGAAATATTAATGCATCTGAAACAAGTATGTTCTAATAAATTTTTGTTTTCAATTAAACTTTTCTAAGTAAGACTTTCATAGATTCAGGATGGAATTTCAAAATGAAAGAAGACAGTAAGTGGATAAAATTGGATTAGTTATATGCAGTATCTTAGGATCGTGCTTCCTTCCAACTATATTCTTCCTGTGTTGTGATATGGGTTTTTTTTGGTTTGTTGTTTTTTGTTTTCTTTTTTTTTTTTTTTTCTGGTGGCAGTTTTTAGGGTTTTGAGTTTGTTCTGATTTAAAAAAAAAAAGTAGAAAAATTGTGAAGACTCAGACTTGTGGGGAGGAAAGTGTCTTTCCCGTTCAGCAGCGAGTTTGATCTTAGGAGTAATCCAGTGAAAGCTTGGTTACTGTCAGTTATCTGAAATGAATATTACAGAGGAAGATATTGCTCTACTGATGTAGGTAATTTTTAAACTGCCTTGAGCTTCACAAAATATTAATATAAATCATGTAATAGCTATTTTCTGTTAATATTTTACTCTTTCATAGGGTTCCTCAGGCCAGTTGTAGGCTACTTCTCATGGCCTTCTTTAGGAGTCAATGATGTTCTATAAATAATTTAAATGGTTCTTATTTCTAATCTTTCATCACTATATACTAGCATACAAATTTGCTCTCACTATGATGCTGAGGGAGAAGTCTGTAAGGGACACATCTGCCTGGCTGTTTGCAGAAGTATAAAGATGTATACTTTCCTTTCATATGCATAAGACTCTTGCTCTTTCTCGGTTCAAGATAAACAAGGAAAAAGCTTTTGTGTGTATCACATCATGTGATGTATTCATTGCAAAGTTTTGGGGTATGTCATAAAGAATGTTTAGTCTGACATCTTGACTTACTTGTCATTGCTTGTGTCTTAAGTTCAATGAGGTAAATGCATATTTTGCCCTGAAGAATGAAGCACAGTGCAAGGAAGTGTCTAATGGCAGGTAGAGGCCACTGGCATGAGAATATAGAAAAATATGACAGGTTCTCTGATAATAGTGACAACTGTTTTTCTAAACTTTGGTCTTATTGAAATAAAAATAGCAAGTAGCTATTGTTCTAAAATTGGCTACACCTTAGTACTGAATCAGTGCAAATTGTGCTTGCCAGTAGACATATAAAGCCTAAGGGAATTTGTAACCATTTTTAATGAAGGCAATTTGGTAAGTTCAGTGTTAGAAATTAAGAGATTTTATGATAGACTTAAAAAAAAACACAAAAAGCAAACAAACAAAAAAAGTGATTATGTTTTTCATACTAAAACTGAACATTATCAACATAACAGTTTTATGTTTACTTTGGAGGAAAAAAACACCATTGTGATGGCAGTTAACTTAGAAGGAAAAAATCCTGTTAATACAAAATAAAATTGTAGAACAAAGTCTCGAAGGATCAAATTCTCAGTTGACATGTTTTGCTGTGCATCATTGTTCTTTACATCCTAACATTTTTTAAAACAAAAAGCATTTTAGGGTAAAGCTAGTGTGGATTAATTAAATTGTTTATTATAATTTTCAAAATATAAACTTGGAATAAATGGAAGAGAAGAAGAGTAAGATATACTGTTAATGTATAGACCTGCAAGAACTGATTGAATTGGAGTGCTGAATTTTCATTGGATTTTTGTTTTTGCAGTGCTAAAATCTGTTGGGCTGAAGAGAAATATGTCATAGAAACCTCTATGTAGCTGTTGTCAAACAAGCTTCTTGTTCATCAGACAAGCAGTGGAAATAATGAAGTTCAATGCATTTGTTGTATATGGAGCAGTGGTGATTGCTGAGGGTTTTCAAGCTGAGCTGCCCTCACTATAGGATTTGATGGAAGAGAAGGAGGCAGGAGAATATGTGCATAGTCCAAACGTGTGGTGGTGTCTCTGGCCACGTAGAGTCCACAGGCTTATTTGATAGTCTTTCCATTCTGTAAATTCAGTGGGTTTTGTCTTTTTCTTTTAAAATAGTTTTAAAAATCATGTATGCCTTTGGTAACTGTCATGGCCTGTAACAATGAATTCTATAATTTGTCACAAATTAACACATGTACAGGAACAGAGAGGGGAAGAAGAGTTATCCAGAGGGAGGAGAATGCAGGACCCAAGTTCTGGATGTCTTAAGTCATCTATCATATACTAATGTTAATTTTTTTAAAGACTCTCTCTGTGTTTATTGAATGTTTCAGAGCTATGAATGTACATTGTCATTCATCTCTCTGGTTTCCTGAGAATTTTTTAAAACTCTGATTTGCTACAAATAGAATTGAATTATAATGAAAAAGTAATCTGTCACCTACTTCAAGGGTACTGTTGGGATTTTTAAAGCAGTGCTTGTGGACTTTGTTTCATATTAAGTTCAATGTTGTAAAATGTAAATTGAATATTTCTGATATAAGTTTTTTAAAACAAAGATTTGTACCCTGTAAGTATCACATTATTGAGAAGGAATTTTGGATAAACTTTTCTGCTACCCAGATTAGATTAATGGGATTTTTCTAGCAGTGCTTGGGGTTTAAAGTGAAGAAATTGGCTGGGTAGTAAAGTAACTGATCCCATTGCCATGTGCATGCTCAAGTCTGTGAAATGCAAGCTAGGCAGAATACTTGTTTTGTCCTACTTTGTGGCTCTCTTAACTAAAATAAACTGTGCCTGAACCAAGAAAAGGTGGAAGTGATTATATTAATATAATGCATTCCTGAAAGGCACTGGTTACCAAAACTAACACGTAGTTTGCAAAATGATTTATTGTAGTATTCTTTTTATGTCCATTGAATTTAAAAGTTTCCCCTTTCTTCCAGTGAAGTGCTACAGTGTATTGTATACACAGGCTGTTTTGTTGTAGGCTCCTTCCATGTATTGCAAAGGTGTGCAGCTGACTAGTCTCAGGTTTTGGAAAAAAAAATTTGTTTTAAGCTTGCACAGAAACTGCTTTATGAAACACATGAGGGGTTTTACCTCTCTTCTAGTACGAACCTTATATTCAAGAGGAAGGAAAAATCTTTCCCTGGGTGTGTGACAATATGTGAATGTCTTTTGGTTGAATCTTTTGCTGAAGGGAAAATCTTTGGTGACTGCCCTACCACAGGAGACTAATCTGAAACCATACTGCAACCTTGATCGAAAGTCAGTGTTCTAGATAAAATTACTGTAACTCATTGACTTGATTGGCATTACTCTGAGGTTTACTTCACTACCTTCAATATTTTGTTTCAGTGAAGAGCTGTTGGTGTTTGTCAGTTTAATCACTAACAATTAAAATCTGATTGCTTTCTGAAGCAGTTTGGGATTCTTCAGATATAAAAAGGGATACTAGAAAATAACTTGGTCTAAGTACCACTTAATATTGATTTTCTTCAGCAGCATTTCTCTCACTTCAAAGCTGTTGTTCACACTTAATGGCTACCCAGTTATACTGAGAAGACATGTAACAACATCATTAGAAAAACCCCACCCCACAACTCTATATCAGGATGTTGATATTTAATCATTCCTAGTTTTGCTGCTTGTTTTTATGTCCTAATGAGCTTTGCTTGGGCTGAGAGTTTGTTCTCCCTGTGCTGAAATTACTTTGCAGATCTCTAAAATGTTGCGGATTCTCAAGGAGCTTGTGCAAAACACACTTTCTACACACCAGCAACAGAGTGTTACTATTGTAGGATGTGCTGGAGAGGAGCCTTCCTTTCAACCTCATGACGTAACTGTTCAGGTATACCCTTGAGCAACCAGGTGCATTTGAAGACACTGTGGTAATGAAGCTTTTACATGTGAATTCAGTAACTTTAACATTTAACTTGCAGTACAGTCTATAAAGATCTAATTACTTATCTTCTAATTTAAAAAACAGACTCATAAAACATTCTGACAGTAATCTCATTCTATGGGTGATTCTAGTGAGTAAGTAGGCTACCATATGATACTGGGCAAAAATGTGTGGACTGATATTTCATTGCTTTGGAAATGTCATAGTATCTTCAGTGAATGTAAGAGCACATTAAAAAGCTGGAACCTCATCAATTTATGAAGGATTATAAATTATGATCACAGATGAGAGGGACTTGATAACCAAGGAAATTCCAACTCTTAATGTAAGTCATGACAGGGAGAAAAAAACTTATAAAAGACAAAGTAATTGGAATATTTCTCTTCTGAAAACAGCTTAGAAACTTCTGCATAACTTTTTGCTATTTATGAATGACAAGACAGAAACTTTATTTTGCTGTTAAGGAAGTAATGGTAGGTTTCATCCTAGAGGAAGTCAAAAAGTATTATGCCTGAGAGGAACAACTTGCTTTCCTGCTTCTCTCCTTGTTTTAAGGCTGTAACATTATCTCTGTTTTCCAAACTGTCAGCTATACAGCAAAGTGCCTTTTAAGGAGGGAACTAACATCTTTTTACTTGTACCGTGGTAGATGCATTTTGGAATCGGTTCCCTCCATACCAAGGATCTTTGAGGGTGGGATAGAATAGATGAGAAGTTGCTATATCTGCTGTTACTTTTCTTTGTGGGCAAGTAGAGCCAGGCACAGTCCTACTTTTAGCTACTGGGATGGGTGAGATGCAAACAAATCTACTGGCCTCCAAGGGTCATGTTCAGCTTGGAATTGGCTAAATGCAGAGTTGAAGGCTTAATTTTGGAAAAATAAAACAGGAAGACAATATTTGAGAAACAGAATTCTTTCAGTTCCAGAGAAAAGGATGTGAAAAGTTTACTTTAAGAAAATCAGGAATTTTTATTAATTTGTTTGCAAAATGAGATTAATTTTTGGGAATGTTTTGAGTAGTGATCATGTTCAGTAGAGCTTTTTGTCCAGTTCTGCAAGCATTTCGTGTTATATTTCCTTTGTCAGTTTGTGTCCCTTAGCAGGGGCACAGTCGCTACCAGGCCAGGGAATATTTTTCCTGCATTCGATCAGTTCAGAATGAGACCTGGAATCTGGTGTTTCCTGACATTTTGAACATGTTTGCTGCTAGTGAGTTTGAATTGTTCTGTTATTATTACAGAAGAACTAATATATCATCAATTACTGGCTGTTAATCTTCAGAATTTGACTTAATGGCTCTAAATAAGCAGTTATGGTAATAAAAATTGGGGAATAATTCTAGGAGCAGCAGGGCTGATAGTCCCCATACAAGGTGGAAGCTGCACAGCACCCTCAGCCTCTGTTCCCAGGTTGCAGTGTTGGAGGCTTTCTACCTTCTATTTTAGTCTTGCTAGAGCTGTTGTTAAACTGATTTGATTTGTGAACTGAACAGAAAGTACAGAATAAATGTGCTAGGGATGTGGGACAAGGGATGGGGCATTGTTCTCTTGGGAACTGTGAACTGTTCTGCTGGTTCACCACATCTTTTGGAGCAACGCTTTTAGTAAAAAACTTAACAGGAGCTCTCTAGGCAACTGTTTTGTCCTAGAAGGATAGAACTAAAATTAAGATGAATTGCTAATCTCTGAGTATTAAAATTCATAGCCCAGAAAGCTTTGTTGTCTCTTAAAATTTAAGACTGTGACTGGATTCTGTTTTCCTTTCATTGGTAAATCTACCTTAATTTCACTGAAAGTCAACCTAGCAGGCAACTGGAGAGAAAAATTCAGGCTGTTTAATGAGGCACTGTTGAAGAAATCCAGTGAGACAAACTAAGATGAATGAACACGTGGGAAGCAACTGCCGTCAAAGAGAATAATATGCTGCATTTTGAGAAATATAAACAAGTAGGAGGGTGGTAATAAAGTGCTTGCACAGAGTAAGCCAATTGCCTGGAGCTGGGTACCCAACAGTAGTTAATCTGGGAGATGAAGCTATTGTCCAATTGCACTGCTTTCTTAAAAGAAACGAGAAGAACTGGTCTGGCACTTTTGAAAGGCAGGGCAGCATCTGAATCAGTATTGTGAATGACCCTGTTCAGAAATTGTTGCTTTTCCTGAAACTACAGGAGGGAGGGAACCAAAACAGAACAAAAAACCCTCAACCAAACAACTGAAAAACCACCCCAAACAAACAAACCAACCCACCTCAACAAAACCCAAAACTATACCGAAACCAACAAACCCTGAGCAGAGTTACTGATTCTCTTTTATGACTACTTTTTCTTTTATAATAGAAATTTTTTGGTTTTCTGCATGATTATCTTACAAATACATACTCCAGAAAAACATTTGAACTGGTATGGGGCAGTGTATCTTACATCTGTGTCTTCTGAAATGCAAAGTGGGGAGATCATGTAGGTGCATCTGTGTTTTTAAAAGTATTTGTTCTTCTTTTTGTAGCATGTTACTAATAATAGGACAGTGTACTCTGTCAGCATGTTTCATTTACCATGTCACTATTAACTTCCAAAAAGTTCTTAAGTGTTCTAAAACATTATGGGCTTTGAATCTAATTGCGACAAGCCTGGTGCTGGATACTTCTGGAGGAGGACATAGGCCCCCAATGCTCTTCTCCTATCAAATTAGAGAATTTGTGCTGAGTGATATTTTTTTTACATCTTTCTTTTTAAAGCTGTATGGTATGCCATCCTAGTTGAGCCTCTTAATAAAATGTGCTGTAGTAGCATACAAAAGCAGCAAGCATCTCATGATGGAGAATAATTGTCTTTAAATTATCTGTAGGGGAGTGGTTGGAACAAATGATCCCTGCAAATGGGATTCCCACTTACCTAAGTGATGAGTGAGATGATGCCACAAGCTTCCCTCCCCTCAGCATGCTCACAGCCTGAACAGTTATTTGTGCAAGTGACCAGGTGACAGCTTCTGCACCTCCAAATTGCAGCCCAGGTGGATGTTAAGCATTTTATACAAAGAGTCACCCAGTCTGTGATCTTCCAATCACCCTCTTTTTGAAAGGGGTCAGTGTGTACATTTCCCATCTCCTAGACTGTTCAAGTGAGTATCCGTTAGAGGCCTAAGCGTTAAGAAGTTTTTAAAGACCTCTTTTTGTTTGAGTCAGGAGAGCAGCTGTTAGGTAAACGCACATCTGTTGTGGTTAAATTTTTTATTTGCCACAAGTTTGACTCTGCATCATTCCCTGACCCTGACTCCTGCTCAGTTAATAGCAGGAGAGTATTCCCAGAAGAGGAATCTGTCCCTGGGGATGTGCTGTGTTTGTTTGTGGAATATAGATAATTATTTTCTTGCTCATACACTTATCTTTATACCCAAAGTGCTCTTTAAGCTGCTTGTACTCTTGAGTGTCCCTATTTTTTATCTATCACCATTCTCTTTCCATTCATCTATCACCATTCTATTTCCATTCATTTATCACCATCTATCTTCATGATGCATAGCATGGATAGATGACAAAAAGATTGAAAATATATCTTGGGCTTATAGAAAGAACACATTTTTTTTTCCAGTGTGATAAAAATGCCTCTGACTTACTATGCTTTTACTAACATCTCTGTGTATTTCAATTTTTATTTTGGTTTCTTGCTTATTAGTTTTGGTGAGAAAATCACTCACAGCTCATCCCACCTGTATCTGGGATTCAAGGACTTACGCACTTTACTTTTCATTAAACTGCATACATGATTTTGACTTATGGATGATAGAAAATGAAAGGTGAAATGAAATGGCTACAGAGTTTTTAGAACTGAATAATTCTCCAACCAAGTTATGCAGTTACTTCAAGTGAAAAATTAACAACCTACTGTGCTTGGCATTTTAATAATACATAGTAAGCTGGGCCTATGTCTGGGGGTTTTGTTTGTTTATTTGCTTTCTATTCTGTTGGAAGTTGGGGATTTTTTTGTGTGTGTTTTGACACATAAAGAATCGAGGACATAAATGGCATAAGGTTTATTTAATGCATATGTAATTGTTCATTTTTTTTTAATGGCAAGATTCTGCATCTGAAACTGTAATTTTTATATTCAAGGTGTAGATATTGAGGACATGATATGCTTTAGGTAAGGCACCTGTGGGGTTTGAACATGAATTTAGAAATACCTTATGAGTATATCTGTCTTTGTATGAAGTATGCAGCAGCTCAACTCCTAACAGCAACATATATTGACTTGTATATGTATTCCCATGTGTGTATTTTGTGCTTGTATATGTATCTTTTGGTTTCCATTTTTGTTTTTCTTTATTTCTTTCCATCACTTTTTGCCTGGAAAACAAAAAAGCTTGGTTTTGTTTCCTTCAGTTCTGCTATTTCCATCTCGCTCTGTTTACTCTGTTCTGATAAACCAAATGCTGTGCCACAGGAATGATGCTGGAAGTGGAGGGAGAGATGACAGACACTGGTCTGTTAAGTGACCCTTGCTTACCTGCATCTATCCTTTTTCTCTGCACTTCCCTCTAATTTTTCTTCTCTCTTGCTTTGTTGTCTCATATGTTTCTGTAGCTCTTCTTCCTCTACCAGCCATTGAAGATCATGGGCTGTAGTTCCAGTTCTTCTGAACTAGGCAGTGACAATAACTAAAGGATGGTAGCAATTACTTCCCTACCTTAATTCTGCACTGCTTGGAGCTCCTGCGGTAAAAGTGTCCATGAACACACACAATAGGCATTCAAATTGAGCACTTTGACACAAAAGTATGTTTTTGTGCAAAAACAATGTACTTGTGCTTGAGATTGCCCCAATCCAGGTGCAGGACCTTGCAGTTCTTTAGATATTTAAGTTCGTTTGAAAACTGTTTTACTGGAACAAAGAAAGCTGATAGGAGTTTTGCTTTATGTAAAATACTTACATACTTACTATGATAAAATGGTGTAGTAAGCTTGGTAAAATTGTGTTTAAAATAGTGTTAATAATCTAATTTTGGAGTGAAGAGGAGCCTTTTCTTCTGCCTTCCTGCTTGGAATGCTTGTTCCAGTCTTGCCTCAGGTTAAGTAGATTAAGTGAAAGGGAATTTGGAGTGAACAGCACAGATTTTATTTTTTCTTCTTATGAACAGAATTAGGAGGTAGAGTCTAGGTAAAGGTTATATTTTTGTCCTAGGCAGTCTGTTCAGGTCCTCATGGATTTGTCCACCCAATTTCTGCTTGCCTTTGTTGAATCAGAGACATGGTTCTTCTGTTGGTTGAATTCTGTCATATCAAAACTTTTACAAATTCTGCATTTATTGAATTCATTTAAGACTTTTGGGTTCATGGGCATCCATCATGAGGGGGCCTCTCTTATTTTAGCTAAAAAACTTTAGTTAGCTGCGGCCCCTTCCTTTACTGAGCTTCTGGTATTATCCTATTTCAGTGCCCCTGGTGCCAATTGTGACTGGGGTTTTGGGGCATGTGTGTTTGTGTGCAGGGAGGAGGGGGAAAAAATTGATTAGTTCTGTCTGGTCTGTTTCTTTACTCACTTCTTTTGATTGTACCGATTTTATTTTTATCATTCACACAATACCTTCAGCAATCTGGCAAGTTGCCTGTGGGAGATCAGCTGACACCAAATGACTGAATAATTAAAAGCATTATTCTAGATATGCAGGAATTATTGTAAGAAAATTGCCCTGATCATTGGGCTGGACCCAGGAGTGGTGGTGAATGGTGTTACATCCAGTTGGTGGCTGGTCACTAGTGGGGTTCCCCAGGGTTCAGTATTAGGGCCGGCCCTGTTTAATAGCTTTATTGATGATCTGAATGAGGGAATTGAGTGCACCCTCAGTTTGCAGACGACACTAAGTTGGGCAGGAGTGTTAATTTGCTGGAGGGTAGGAAGTCTCTATAGAGGCATCTGGAAGGGCTGTGACTCCATGGACCGAGGCCACCAGTATGAGGTTCAACAAGGCCAAGAGCTGGGTCCTGCCCTTTCGTCACAACAACCCCAGCATATTGCTACAGGCTCGGGAAGAGCGGCTGGAAAGTGGCCCAGCAGAAAGAATCTGGGGATGCTGGTCAACAGCCATTTAACATGAGCCAGCAGTGTGCCCAGGTAGCCAAGAAGGCCAGTGGCATTCTGGCTTGAATCAGAAATAGCATGGCCAGCAGGACCAAGGCAATGATTCTGCCCTGTACTCGGCACCAGTGAGGCTGCACCTCAAGAACTGTGTTCGATTTTGGGCCCCTCATTGCAAGAAAGACATTGAGGTGGTGGAGCATGTACGGAAAAGGGCAAAAGAACTCGGGAAGGGTCTTGAGAGTAAGTCCTATGAGCCACAGCTGAGGGAGCTGGGAATGTTTAGCTTGGAGAAAAGGAGGCTCACCTTATCACTCTCTACAACTTGCTGAAAAGGAGATTGTAGCCAGGTGGGGTCGGCCTCTTCTCCCAGGCAGTTAGTGACAGGACAAGAGGAAATGGCCTCAGGCTGTGGCAGGGAAAGTTCAGGATGGACATCAGGAAGAATTTCTTTACTAAAAGGGTGGTTAAGCATTGGAACAGGCTGCCCAGGGAGATGATGGAGTCACCACCCCTGGGAGTGTTCAAGAAATGACTGGATGTGGCACTTGGTGTTATGTTTTATTTGACACGATGGTGTTTGATCAAAGGTTGAACTTGATGATCTCGGAGGTCTTTTTGATTGTTATAAGTAGTTTTGAAAGTGTGGGAGAAATTCAGAGCTACAAGTAAATCATGGGTTAAAAGATAGGATCTCAGTGATGTGCAGAGTATGCCTTCCTTAATCCTGTTTGGTGTGTCTGGACTGGAAGTTTCTGTCAGAGAACATGGCAATGATACTTTTTCATTGTGGGGGCATGAGGGAAGGAGAAAAGGGCAGAGTTCATTACTCTAGGGAGTTGTTTGAGTTGTTGTGGTATGCAAAGTGGGAAAAGACTGTACTCCTTTTAAAGTCCCGAGCTTGAGGCAGTAATACTAAGCTTTACCTCTTCAGTCTGCCTGCTATGTATAAAAGCAGTTGCCAGTGTGAGAGCTAACCCTAACAAAGGGTTCCATTCCCATTCTGGCTGAGAAGGAGAGTAGAATGTGGAAGTCGTCTTTCTGGGTTAGTAAAAATAAAAGCAGCTCTCACTCTCCAGCTATAGCTACAGAGTCTTTGCTGTGGTTGTTTCCCATAGATTTTGATGAGTCACCTAAACACTTCGGATGTTCTTGCTAGTTGTAGTTAGCAGATACTGTAACACCTTGAAAACAAACAAAACCTCAGTATCGGCTCTTAACTCTCTTTGTATGAAGTTGTTTGGTTTTTTGGCAAGGTGCTCCACAGATCTGGGATTTTGGTACTGTGCTGGTTTGGGCTCAGGTAGAGTTAGTTTTCTTCAGAAATTAAAATTGGGTACACATAAAAATTTTTAGCTATCCAGCTTAATTTACCTGTTTATGTGTGTGATAGGTCTATTTACAACAGTCATGAAAAAGCCTTATAGGGGGTGAGATTTTGTTGTATATACTCATCTTTTATACAATAAAAACATTTTGCTGTAAAGTCATATTTTAAAGATAAGTGATACTGAAATTTCATACTTTGCATTTCTTCTGAACCTGCTACTCTGTGTACTGGTTAAGAGAATTCAAATAGCAGTTACATTTGATCACAGGGAAAAACTAAAAGAAATCTTGTTTGTTGTGCAGTATGCTTTATGTCAGATTATATAATTTCATAATTTATGATGTGCAAAATGTTCATAATCCATATTGACCATAGCATGTCAGCTCACAGTTGTATGTCATCAGATTATCTGAACTGTGAACTAACCATGCTGCAGATCTGAAAATAGTTCAGGTGTGTTGGGAGTTGGCATGACATGGCACAGCACTACATAAAATCTGTCTTTAATGTTTCACAAGTCACCCTGTCTCACTGCAACTAACAGCAACCAGTTTTGCCTGATAAGAACTGAACTGAAGAAACAGTTGCTGTATAGAACCATCTTGGAGATGTGTTCCTGAGCTCCTGAGCACTGAGAGGCTCAGCACAGAGGTGCCCATTCTGCCTGAATTCCGTTCAGCTTCATCTGCTGTCATTATTAGCTCTTGTTCTGCTGCGTGTAAGCTGATATCACCTTAAACTTCCTTAATATTAGGTTTTGAAAAGATTTATTTTAGCATACTGTAGCACCATGCGTAGCACATGCAGAAACATCTGATAGGTAAAGGATTCCCGTTGGAGCCCCAAGTGGTTTGTGTTGCTACTACTTGAATTGTTCTGTAGAAGACAGTTTGGATTCAGCGGTACTGGTGCTGAGTCAAACCTAATGAAATTCAGCCAGTATTTCTGTGGATTGCCATTACTTTTGGGGTTCATCTACTCACTGTTGGCTTGAAAACAGAACACAGGTTTTGTGATTAGAATGAATTGTGGTTTATGTAGCAGGATTGACTTTTTTAGTGCTCTTAGTTATAAGCTTGGAAAGATGGGAGTTGTGAGAGAAAATTGAACCTAAGTGGATTTTAAGGTTAGTGTTTGGATACCTCTATTATTTGTTTAGTCTTTCTTATCTATAATTGTAAAGGCTTATCTCAGCCACTTTATCTGGGTGCTCAATTGTCATAGAAACATTTCAAGTATTAGTGCACATTTTAACTTATTCCAACAAACCAAGCAGATAGCCCCACTAACTCCATTGCAAATGTACTTTAAGGTGCTGAATACTTGAAGGTGACTTCCTATTTCCAGCTTGCACTTCATCGACAAGGTGATTTGTAACATGTAAATGTGATTGATAGCTCTGGCTGGAATCTGGAGGCTTTGCATAATTCTATTCCTTGCTGCTAATTAGCCTGCTAGGCACTTGTTTCTCATACGATCCTTTATATATTGACAATCCTAAGAGCAGTATTCGTCTTGTACAGATATTTCTCCACAAACAGCAGACATTCTGTTAAACTCACAATCTCAAGTGGCATACTGAGTGGAGACTCCATATAGAGGTTCCCAACCTAAGTACTTTTGGGAGATGACCTGACTTTTGTAGGCAGTAAACTTTTTGGTATTAAACTTTTTGGAGGACCAACTCAGTTGTTAAATAATTCTTAATTAAAATAACTTGCTAAAGACAAGCAGACCCTTGTTATTTAAGCAGTATTCTCTGTGGAGAACAGCCCAAACGCTTCAATATTTTGAAAATTGTGTCTCTCAAGGTCAAATTCCACATGAGTATCTGTTATGGTAATCTATTGGTTTGAGGCTGGATTTGATTGTTGCTGGTACCATGAAAACGTCTTTAAGTAGGACTTTGTGTCATTTCCATGCAAGTGAATAATAAGAGAAGGGTGTATTCCAGACTTATTTTCATAAAAATTTAGTAGAAGAAATTATTTAAAGCATTCTCTTACATTGAAATAATGTAAATCGAACCCATGAAGAATTAAAAAGATCAGAGAGAACAGGAATTGGTTAGAGCTGGGCTGGGTTAATTTTGTACCTGGATCTTTGTGCTACGCCTCTTAAGTGGTGTCTTTGCTACTTTGAATTCAAAGAGAGACTTCTTTTGTGCCCAATAAAAGAAGGGGCTATAGCTGATAAAAATTAGGAAGAAATCCATCTGGTCACAAGAGTTGACCTGAGCTGTCCCTTTGTTTTCTTGATCTGTCATTGATTCTACCATTCCATACGATGAGGAGAAAATATTCATAGTGCAGGAAGTGCTTGAGGTTTCCAAAAGCTTTAACTTAGGTTGAAGATAGTGGGTTACACAAACCACTTAGATCCCTGCCATCATCTGCTGCTGCTTGGAGGACATGGCAGACCATCACCCAAAGTATTGCACCTCTCTTCTAACTAGAAATCTGTTGACTGTTGAAGAACAGCACTTTCTCAGGGTGTGCCATAGTTATTTCTGAATATTTTATGTGCACTAGCTCTTGTAATCCCACAACGTAGAATAATATTTTGGCAATATAAGATGCAAATTAAATAAATTTAGTGACTACCCAGAAATGTAATTTGGGAAGCAACTGATGTCTCCATTTGTTCTGGCCACAGCGGATAGGCCTTATGTCCCATAAGTGAGATTATTGTTTGTGCTGCTTTGCACAGGGATGTGGATGTGGACATTTGTTTTAGATGAAAATTTTCAAGGTGTGTTGTTCTGCTACAGGCTAGAGCCTTCCTCTGTGCCTCTCTGCTTATTTTTTTCCATACTGGTGCTGTTGGTTTTTTTCGTAGCAATAAATATAGCTGTCTAACGTTCAGTTTTTCAGCACATACTCTGCTCTTAATGAATGTGATCATTTACACAGTGTCACTGTAGTATTGGCATGCTAAATAATTTAGTGTGCTGTGGCAGGTAGATAACTCTGTGGTGTCTATGTTACTATGGCAATACATTTGCTTAATGTAAATATTAGTCATTCTGACCATATGAATCTCAGGGCTTCTGACATTATTAGCTGTGTTTGGGAGGTGGGAATGTGTGTATCTAAAAGAAAAGTTGTTCTGGAAATATTAATAGTTTAAAGATTACTTTCTTTTTTCATAATTCCTTCTGCTTTGTGACTGAGCTACATAATCTATTGATTGTAATGAACAGAGCAGAACATTTCTGCCATTTCTTTATCATGGTTGTAATGCAGCTCCATTATAAAGAAATATATAACTGTATTCTGATCCTCTAAAAATGCAGCCGACTGAAATGAAAGGAAGTAGGATCTTGAGGTCCATCAACTTTGCTCTCGGTCAAAGAGTCAAATAAAAAATCAAACTTGGAAGAAAAATTCCAGGGATATTAGACTGAGTTCCATGACTTGAAAGGGAAACTGAATGTGAGAGGCTTTTCCATTCCCTTTATGGGTACCAGCAGGTATAGAATTACTTAAGAAACACCTGATTTGTCATAAATCAATGCATAAGCAATATGTTAATGAAGTTTGTTTCTTAAATATTTATTTAGATTTTTTTTTCAGTCCATTTTCATGGATCGTTTCCAGGGAAAATGAACTACTTTCTGCAAAGCCTTTTCTCAAATGCCAGCTGGTACCTGATTGTATGAACTATTCTTTGTCTGTTATGATCTGCCAGCACCTTTGAGGCAACAAACAGAAGTGGTAAAAGAATTAAATCAGTTACCTTTTCAAAGTATGATATGGCATCACAGTTGATAGTCTGTATAAATGTTCAGTCACTTCAAACCACGAATACTGAATGTACACTGGTAATATTTGTAAGATTTTACGTGCTATTTGAAACCTTTCTGTGTTTAACTGCTAAGTTTAAGATCAGTTTTGGAAAGAAGATTTGTCTGGAATGTGCCACCCTCCCCCCTGTGTTTGGAATTGTCCCCAACCTTCCTGCCAAACACCTGCAAGATAGGAAAAGAAATCACAGTAAGTGGTGAACGAAGTCTTTAATTATTTCTAGGGTAGATTATACTGGAAGCTTCTGTGTGCTGCAGTCTGACATCGGTGCTCAGCACCTATCTGTGTTTGGCACACCAACAGTTAAAGAAAGAAATAATTAAAAAACCCCAGTAGTAGCCAAGCACAGAGTTCCGAGTTCTTTGCATTTTACAGAATAGACTTTGCTGGGCTTCTCTAAGTGTTCTTTACTTTTCCTGTCTCTGAGATGATAAAACTTTTGCTATCAGTGCTTGCATGTAAGGCAAAGCTTTTACTGGACAAGAATACAAACTAGAGTTTTTAGTTACCTTTCCGTGGCACTGATGCTCACAAATGCTAGTCTGGAATTCAAGTTAACCTAGGAAAATTAATTATTTACCACATATCTTTTCCTGGCAAGGCTGCCTGTGGGAATACTGTGCTGCTGGCTGTCTCTTTTTAAAAAATATAATATGCTTTAGGTGCATCTGTTGATTACAGATGCAGGGAAGTATTGAAACATTTAGATTCAGAATAACCTACCAAGTATTAGCATAGTTGAAAGAGTAATTGGAGGAGCTTCTCTGATGATGCTTTTAGTAAACAAACCATACTCATAAAATGGCTTGGGAAAAGCCACATCTAGTGCAATGTATTGGAGGAAAAAGACTGCAGAGGGCACTTTATACTCTGTGGGAAGAACCTGTGTAGAGAGAGTTGCTCCTGTGAAATCAGACTGGCAGGATTTTCCCTCAGGCAAAGAGGTTTGATGGTTCTGCTTTTCCAAAGTCACAAGTATCCATTTTCAAGACAGATTTTTGGGAGGGTTAAATTTGAGCACTCAAAAACCACTCTGTTCCAGGTTTGGCTGATGTGTGGCATAGGAACCACATGAAGAGTATGGCAGAGGGAATGGTGGGTGTGTGTTGCTTTGAACTCATGCTCTCAGTAACTAAAAGGGTCTGGTGGAGGCTCATCTGGCAGTGAGTTTGTGGCGCTAGAATCTACCACTGAAGTAGACTGCTCTCTCTGCCTCTCTCCTTTTCTTTTTTTGTGTTGTGCAGCATGGACTCAGGGGTTCCAGTGAATACCTATGGATTCCTCCAACCAGGGATGCAGGGGAATGCTTCACAGCAAGGCACATACTGAGTCTTTTTTTTCTGAGCTGCACTGCATTTCTTTACTTCTACTGCTGAAACATGGCATGCCTGTATTTTAAAGCTGGGCTGAAGAAAGTGGAATGGAGTGCATTACAAGCTGAATGTTTAAATTGGGTGATAAATTGAAAGGAACAAAAACGTGTGCCAAAAAGCAGTTGCATTTAATGTTTTACACATGATTTGCTCTGCTAGTTTCTTTTATTGTCACACTGCAAGTACCTTTTCGCTTTACCTCACAGAAGAAAAAAAATCTAGTAGTTCTGCAATGCCTTTTTTATGTGCCTAATGAATGTCTGCTTTTGAGTATTACCTTACAAATAAAAAGTGGAGGTTTTATCTGTACTGTTTTTATGCTTTTTGTTGTAATTCTTTTTGTATATTCCACTTTTAAAAGGTAATGATGGCTGTCGAGCAGTCCCGTACCTTCCATGACTCTCTTCATGGAAGGAGAGCTGACGCCACTCTTGTCTTGAGACGGGGAGATCCCAGAGGAACTGTGCATCTCAAGCTTGTGCTTATGCTTATGTTTTTGGACTGACACATGTGAGTCCTCACACTGGGTACTGTTGATCCATGGATATCTGGCACTTAATTATTCCCTGTCTAACCTTCTTTCCATTGCTGTCATAGGATAGATAGATTGTGGAGATTAAAATGGAAAGAATATTATGGCCTGTGTCCTCTTATGTTATCCTTAAAAATGGTTGTTGTCCACTTAAGGTGCTCACATAGATGCGACATCAGAAGACACAGGGTAGTGTAAGGCCTAAATTGTATTTTCAGTATTCTTTTCAGTAAATGATGGTGTTTTTATAGTGATATTTCTAGTTCTGACAGAAGATGGTGAAAAAGGAGAGTTAAATCAAACAGATATGGTTTCCAGGCCTTTGTTGTTAATTTAAACAGTTTAGAGAGTATATGACAAGTGTAAATGTCATATATTGTAGATACAAAGATACTTTTAATCCTTACTGTTACTGCAATAAGACAGACAGACGCTGTTGAAATCATAGTAATAAGCGATGTTTACCTGCCTTTTGCATTGTTAGAAGAACATGGCTCTGGGCTCTCAGAAGGGTCAGGAAAAAGTCACAGAGGGCTGGTACTTTCTTACAGCATGAACTCAAAAGACATTTATTTCCACGTGCAGAACACTTAACTTCAGAGCTACAGTAATACTGAAAGATGTGATTCTAACATCCTGCTTGGTTATTACAGTTTAATGCCACTCAGCATTATAATTAGCTTTACTAGACATTAATAAGTGGGTTTAATATTCAAACCATGGAGTTGGAGTTAAGTGTGCCAATGAACCTTATCAGTGGAGCAAAATGTAAATTTTAACTCGTTTATCTCATTAGCTTTTAATAAGGCTGTGCTTCGCAAATCATGGCTGCATCATCTGCTGATTATATCCTCTGATCTACTAAGCAAAATAGCAATCTAATAATAGCCATACATTGCATGAAATCCTCTCACTGGTGTTCTGAAACACTTCATGTGGTTTTTTTTGTTTTTTTTTTCATTTAGAGGGCCTTGATTGTGTCTTATCTCTTCTGCACAATGCCAAAATATAGAAATGAAGGTAAGGTGAGAATTCATTACTTGTAGGCCATGGGTTTAGAAGTGTTTTGCCAAATAGAAGTTTCTGATAGGGGCTGTAAGTCTTAAGTGTGTAGTATGAGTGTGGTGCATAGGGATTCTGAGATTTTTCGGGGCAGGTAAACAGCTAGACTGTCAACTGAATAATGATGACTTACTGCTTGAATAATAATCAGAGGGCTCCAGAACTCTGTGGCTCATATATTAAGGGAGAAACTGGGCTCAGTGATTTGCCTTAGGCTCATGTAAAATGGAAGAGAACTGGAGGAGACTGTTAAGTCTCCTGGCTTGAGCTCTTGCATTCAGGCAGTTACCATTGCTGCTCGTGATGATCGTTGTGTGTGCCCTCCATGCTATTCACAGCAAGTAAGAGGAAGTTAAACACATTTGAAGTAATTATTCTGCTAAGTCCAGTTTTGATACTTTTCCCCAGCAAATTGCTCATACAGTCTTGTCTGAGTCCAAAGAAACTTGTTCAATCCATCTAGAAACTTTCAGGCTTTGAAGGTTTCCTAGTAGCAGTAGCTACTACCCTCACGGATACACGGAGTCTGTTGACTGACTGCTACCAGAGGTGGTACATCTACTATGCTAGTAGTCATCCATCACAGTACTGTGTTTCATTTTTTGTGTTGATCTTCTTGATGGTTGAGTTGGTAGATAGATACATTGTCACAGGGAAAACTCACTTTTTCCTTTGTCAGAGAAAACCATGGATCTTGGCTCCCAGTCCTGCTGATTTAGAGGATGGAGAGACATTGCCACACCACCACCTTGGAATCTAGCGGACTTGAATTTTCAAGTGTTGGCAACTTCGGGGACCGATTCTTTCCAATTAGGTTGATCATTGTGGTTTCCATAATTGTAGACATGTGCACTTTTGGTATCAGTACTCCTGAAGAGAAGTTTTCATAGAATCGTAGAATGGCTTGGGTTGGAAGGAACCTTAAAGATTATCCAGTTTCAATCCTGCCACCATGGTCAGGAACACCTTTCACTAAACCAGATTGCTCAGGGCCCCATCTAACTTGGCCTTGAACACTTCCAGGGATGGGACATCCACAACCTCTCTGGGCAATCAGTGCCTCACCCTGCTCTGAGTAAAGAATTTTTTCCAATCTTATCTAAACCTCTTCCCTTTTAGTTTAAAAACGTTCCCCCTTGTTCTATGACTATCTGCTCTCCCTCTGTTTTGTAAGCCCATTAAAGGCCACAATGAGGTCTGCCTGGAGCCTTCTTCATACTGAAGAACCCCAACTCTCTCCGCCTGCCTTTGTAGGAGAGGTGCTTCAGCCTTCAGGTCATCTTTGTGATCCTCCTCTGGATCCGCTTTCTTGTTCTGAGGACTGCAGATCTGGACGCAGTACTCTGGGTGGGGTCTCACAAGGGCAGGGTTTTCTTCTATCCTTCATTAATTTGTCATTAGTTGCATGTATTTGGTTTAGTGCTGACTTACAGCACCATTTATTTTCATGTAGTTTTTCATCACAGATGCTTGATTGTGTGCAAATGCTCTCATAATGTCACTGAAGGGCTCCTGAGACATTCTGTGACTCTCAGGGCTGAAGGTTCGTGTCCTTCAGAGTACAGGTATACTTGAGAACAGCAGGGATCTCACAACACTGCCTAATGGAGAGATGACATATTCTGAAACAATGGTGAAGGGCTTTATTATTGGAGTGACCATGTCATGAATTACGGTGCAAATAGAATGGTGTCTATGAGGCAAGGAGGACTTGAAGACAGAACAGAGATGGAAATATATGTGATGACAGTTTTGTTTCAACAGAGGGACAACTGGTGAATGATGTAACAGTTTTGCACGTAGTAAAGTACTTTGTAACTGGTCCATGAAAACAAAAAATTGGTTTGACATATGCTTTCTAATTCTCATAGTCTTTTTCACCTTTCAGTTGAGAGGTTGAAAAAATAATCGTAAATTTGTAATTCAGTGTCAAGAACCGTATCCTCAGGAGTAAAGTTTGAGATCTCACTTCCAAACATTCAGTGGTTACAGCTGACTAACACTCAAGGCCTGTGCATACAGACAGACTTTCTCATGCCTCTTTGAACTGCTTCTGCCTCTAGCTTGTGGTTCTCCTTTGGAGCTCTCTGAGGACTTGTGTGTCAGACCTGACTTTGCGTAAGGCTCAGTTTGCAAATTTGGATAGCACATCTATTACCAGTTTTCAAGAAAATTGTAAAGGTGAACTGAAAAATTAAGGAGACGATATGGCAGAGGAGAGGAGCTAGACTTTAGGCCTAGGGGATAAGAGAACACTCCAACTACTTTGAAAAAAACCCCAAACCTTGGTGTACTGTAGCTTCTGCAGCTCCAACAGCCTCAGACGGAAGGACAGAAGTAGAGGTGAGAAGAAGCAGGGTTCCCAAAGACATACACAGACACTCCCAACTTTCAGAGCTGTGCAGGCAGGAAGAACAACCTGTTGATGGGTGGAACAGACATTCCCATGCCTGTCTCCATAGGTGTTACAAAATTAGATGGGAGAGGCTGTGGTTTGGCTTTTGATTATCTATACTGAGAAGCATTCCTGCCAGGGCTGACATCCAACTCCCTTATTTAGTAGGTCTTCAATATTGATCATTCCAAGTGTTAAAAAGTTCAAATAGTAATTACATTTTATTTTTACTTTATTCTGATATTTATCCCATTTTTCGTAGGTATGTTTGTTAGGTTTGGTGTTTTCCAGAGCGCTCCCTTTATGAGATGAATAGTCTTCTTTGCAATTTGTTAGGTTATTTGCCTTCATTTACCCTCCAGGGTATGCAAGTTACTGGTTTATCTTCATTCCTTGCTGGACTAGAAAGTCACCTATATTTCTGTTCATGTTTTCTCAAAGGTTCAAAGGCAAGACTGAAAAAATTTGTAAGAATTGTTATGAAAGTGTCAGATTACCTCAGTCATTCCCCTTCCCCACCCAATTGTTCCTGTGATTGTTTATCAGTTTGTTTTTTTTTTTTTACATGCTGGCAACATGTCTAAGACAGGTGTTGTATAGACTATTATGTATTACTTTTCTTGCCAGTGCATTCATCTCTCATTAACCAGGAAAGGTAGTCATGAGAACAGAAGATGCTGTAATGTCACTCAGTTTCCATTTGCACAAGATTGGGTGGTGTAAGAATGTAAAGTATTTTCATAGTAGAGCAGACTTGTTTTAGGGTATCAGAGATGAATAATTAATTTTTACTCTGCGTAATGGCCAACTTAACACTGTTTACACGACACAAATAATTTTATTCCTAGGAGAGCTGGAGAAGCTTCAAGGAAAAAATATCTACCACCTGTAGAAAATGCAATGAAACTAAACAGAAATAGAAATATAAATAACATGTAAATTTTTCTTTGATCTGGCTTTTTATGCACTAAACATCATAAAAATGCCAACAATCCACTTCGGATTTTGTTGTTTACTACCATATGTATTAAAAGGAAAAACTTTAATGTACAGAGAGAAAGCCATAATCTGTCAAAGTCCACTCAACTTGCAAATCTGTACTAATATTTTTAAATAAGGGTGTCACTGCAGGAGGAGAGGTTGATTTTTCATGGATCTATGCTCACAGATAGGGAAGTGTTATTTTATTGAGGTTCTTGACTTTGCTGTAGGAATTAATATAAAATGAATCTTCCAATTCTGCTTGTCTGCTCTGAGTTAGAATAAAAAGGGAGAAGAAAAACAGTGTTCTTATGGAGTTTCCTATCAGACCTAATACCTGGGGTTTTGTGCATTATGGGAACAGGAAACTGGAGGGACATGATTGGATTTTGTAAGGAGTGCTCATTTTACCTTTTTTTTTCCTTTTGTTTTCATCTTCATTAATCACAGAATTTGATTATTCCTCATCCTTGTTCTTCAGCGAACAGTGTGCTATAGTGATTTGTTGGTCTCATCTTAAACAGTAATATTTATTCAGTGGTTTTCCCCAGATTTGAGAATTGATAATCATAAGAATAATTTTGCAAGTGCTTTCCTCTTTGCCAAACCTTGAACATAATTTAGGGCAAAGGAAGTTCACTAGCTTCTGGAGCTTTCTCCAAGCTAAATTGCAGATAGATATCTGAAGCAAACAATGTTGGTTCACACAGTGTTCTGTTCTTTCTATTCTCCTTTTTATTTTTTTTGAAGAAGGAAAAAAAAGACCACAAAAGTACATTTATATTCAAAAGTATCAATCCACTAAATATAGCACTTAATCATGAGGCCCTGTCTGCTATCAGGCAATACATGTACATAGGGTGAGGTATGAAAATGACCTTTCAGATTTCAGCAGCTTGTTAAGTTGACTAGGTTTAAGGAGTAATTTGTGATGAGCTTCTGTCATCCTACAGTGCACTGAAACAGTTGTTCTGAAGCTCTGTAGTGATATGCTTTTGCTCATTCCCTTCATTCATTAGTTCATCATGTCACTAACATGTTATCACTTCAGAGTGTAGGAAATTATGTTGACTTGGTGGATAGGTATCTTGGGGTGGTAATTCTCTCTAAAGTGAGTAGTTTCAGTTAATCATGTACAGAAAGATACATGACAAATTCCAGTTATCTGGCCAATTACTACAGTCTGTGTACTATAATGAGCATACTGAGAAGTATAAAAGGGTTTTTTGTGTGATAGATAGCTACCTAAATTTAGACAGAGTTATCAACCCATTTTTTCCAGGAGAAAGGGAACTTTGTGTTGGGCATTAAGTTTTGGAGAAATAAACATGCTTCTAGAGTGAGTATTATGTTAACAACTATGCAATATCCGTTCTATACCTAACAGTTTTGATTTTATGGCATATTCTGTCCTTTTCTGGTGTTTTTTAGTTTGAAAGAGGGATAAAGAGAAGTATCATGTGCATGTGAACAGAGAGCAATTCCATCTGTGAAGTAGAAGTTCTTTTCTGAGTGAAAACTTGGCAACAATCCACTTGGGAAGCTTGTTGTTTGGTTTGTTGGTTTATTGATCAAATAATCAGGATAGTCTTAATGGTGTTTTACTGCTGATTCTTGTGCTTGAACTATATTTAGAACCTGCAGAATCATCTCAGAGTTTGGAAACTATAAACAAAAGTTTGTGGCTTCTTTATCATGAAACACGGAATGTTTAGAATATATGTGTATTTGCATTTTATTGTGGATTAGTGCTGGAAGCGTACACATCTTCTTTAATGTCACTTTGTAGACTTGAGAACATTATTCTTGTACTTCTTATGTTTATTATAATGAGTAATTTGACATGTTCTACAAATCACTTGAAAAATCGTCTTACATATTATTGCTGTAGCCATAAAATATATACCTTAATCTTGTTTTCTGTAATCTACATATGATAATTACAGGTATATTGATAACATTTCTCTAGACCATCTTTCTCTCGGGAAGGTAGTATTTCCTATTCTGTACACTAGTGTTCTGAAAATAGCTTTAAATCTTCAGAGTATGGAGTCTTCTACTGCTTTACTGCTCTCATTCATCTTCCTGTCAAGAAGGTTTTGTAGAAAGGCAACTAAATAATTTCCTATGAATTTATTTTATACTTTTGGCTATAGACACTGTTTTACCTTTTTAAAAAAAATGTAAAAAAGAAAAGGTGTTCCATTCAGTTCAGCATCACAACTTCAAGAAGCATGTGGGTTTCCTAAACTATGAGGAGGCTGGGGCCAGGTTTGTATGTCACACAGATGTCAGAATTATCTTGAAAAGCAAAATTGATGTGCAGAGTGTATGGATCATTTTGATTTCCCTCTTCCACTAGCATAGCCAGAACATAAAGTGGGTTTTGTTAAATATCCGCTTTCTGATGCGTTGCTGCCTCCTACTCCTGCATAGTGATGAATTTTGAAATAAACCCTGTACAAATTCTCAGTAGAGATGGGAAAGTTGACAACAACTATTTTTTTTACCAATAATTCATTTCAATTATGACAAAACAAAATTACTAGTGTAGACATAGCAGCTGATATTTGTAATTTACCTATAAATCAAGGAATGGAAGGTACCTTTCATTGAGTGACGTGTGCTATGCTCTTTGGGGTTGTTTTTTTTCTCTTTGAAGCTTGGTATGAAAGCACACTCACAGTACAGAGTTTTAAACCGAGATTTGTAATGCCTGTCTCACACAGTATAACATTTTAATTACTTGGTATAACATTTTAATTACTTGGTTTTCTATAGAAACAGGCTTTTCTGGGGTCATCAGTTTTGGTAGTGATGTGGGAATGAACCAGCAAAGTTAAAGCCTTGAATTGATTTCAGTTCAGTGACATCCGCCTTCTTTAGTATGTAGGTAGAAGTGAACTTTTCTGAACTGCTCTTTTTAAATTTGTTTTTTTTCCCCAAGTTTACTTTAAGCTTTTAATATCCCTTTTGTAGCAGCTGTCTGCTAGTAGCAGACAAGATACCTCAGTCATATTGTGCCAGAGCTCTACTAAAAATAGAGAGGTCTATTTTAGATTTTAAGAACCCTAGTTGCTAGTTTATTCTTAAGTTTTCAACCAATGTAATCTGTATTTTGAACTTCTGTTACTGAATTGTTGCCTTTCTGAAGTAGGCCAAATGTGAGGAGATCAAATACAACAGAGAAACAGGTTTGTTATGTTCCTTATATAAAAGGAACAAATTGTGCCACTTGAATAGCAACGTAATTTTTTTTCTTTCCCTTGCTTCAGATTTATGACCCAGGGATATGAATGTGTAGTTCATTTCTCCTGGGACTTTGCAAGAGCAACTTCAGTGATTCTGTGCTCTTGAGATCCAGTGAAATTGCCTGTGTGCAAATACCTGTGATAGATGAACATGCCCTGTGGTGTAACAGGTAAATGGGGCCTTCCTTGAGGAGGTCAAGGTCTCTGTCAAGTATTTTGTGTTGTTTAATTACTGTTTTCTTGAGCAATCACCGCCATCTCTCTAGCTTTGGTAATGTGCTCTTTGATGAACTGTCTTTGCTGGTTAGCTGTATACCTTCCGGGCCCCACTCTGTGTAGTTTTAGCTTAACCCATCAATACCTTTTGGACCATACTACCTAACCGGCATCTCTGTTCTTTCATTTTGGCTGACCCATGCAGTAGTAGTCTCTGAGGGCTTGGGATTTGGCTTAGCCTGTGTCCCAGTGCATAGGCTTGCCAGCAAGAGTTGATCCCATTGCTTGCCCAGGAATCAAGCCCGTTTATGCCACTGTAGCACTCCTGAACTGGGGCGGTCAGCTGGGCCTCTTTGCTGTCACTGCTGCTTGTTTACTGTGGGGGAACTGCCTGTTCGTGTGTCTAGAGAACCATGTACTTATTTAATGCCCTAACGTGGACCTCCTAATGTATAATACCACAGGATTATATCGATCACATGAAGAGCTTAGTGGTACCCCAGTTGAGCTAATGTGAATCTACAATAAACGTGTGAGTCGTGTAGCTCCACAGACATTTGATAAAAGATGAATTGTGGTTTTTAACTGCAGCAGGCTGACTGTAGATGGGACAGTAATATTTTTGTCTCATTAGAAACCATACTGTGTGTGGTGTTTCTCATGAGATAAATCGTTAGGCAGTCTCTGTGGGGACAAGTCACAAGATGTTCATGTTAACAGGTTGGGTTAAATTGTGCTTGATGAGAACAGATTGATACTTTGATTAACTACATTGTTTTACAATTTGTGGTGACTTGTTCTCTGTTAGGATTTTAAACAGGTAGTTTTATCTCTTCTCACACCTACACATGAAAAGCATAGTGTCTTTGCAAATACTGGGTAGAAAAGCTAGATTGAAAAAAGTGACTAAATGTGAAGTGTTTGTTTGAGGCATACGAAGGACAGGACAATTGTTGGACTGAAGCATTGAAACACGAAAGAACAAATGAAGAGGGAAAATAATTGTTCATGTAGTTTAAACTGTTCCTCTAGTAATCTGCTTCAGCTTTCCTGCTAGTAGAGCTTCTGAAGGTGAGTAGGACTTAATGAAAATGAGGATCCTTTAATGCAGTGACTTTTAACCACTGATAGTTTTTGCTTGCCTACCACAGACCTACTGATCTCCAGTGAGCATCCTGTAATCCTTCTGCACTCTGGTGGAGATTGTATAGGAGATTTAGGGTGGGGATGTGACTGTTCTTCATAGGTTTTGCTTTTGCAGTGAAACTTTGCACAAGAACTGTGAATCTTTTCCTTTGAAAGGATTGATGTCTTCCTTTGAAACACTAATATTAATAAAATTTAAACCCTCTCCCTAATCACAGTCCCTGAAGAAAAGCTAACAAATTTGTGCAGAAGGCTTTCTTTTCAATCAAAAGTAAACAAACCCTGAACAAGGTCTCTTTTAAGCTGGAACTAAGTTGAGGCTTGCGAAAATTTGCCACTCACTTTTCTCCTACCTTCGCTCACCCACTTATCAGAGACTGCAGAGGTGTGATTGCATACCTGTGTGTAAGACCATATAATTTCCCGCTACTTCTTTGAAGTGGTCTAATTTCAAGCCTCTTTTATGCTACACTAATCCATGAAAACACTTTGATATATGCTGTTTCTTTCACTGCTGTCAAGGTTTCTCTGTTTGCTCTTGTTTACCTGGGCTGACAGGGTGCAGAGCTTTGGCCGGTACAGCAAAAGTGTGCAATGTCTTATTGCAAGAAGTACACTCGTGTTCCTGAACTGCTGGAGAACATGGCATCTTAACCTCTCCACAGAAGACAACCGTGATAATTAAATTTAAGAGCCTTGCAGCATATTTTTTGCCTACCTTACTCTATTAGGCTGTGTATCTTTTGTCTTTTTATTATGCATTGCCCTGGAAACCCCAATCTTGCAAACTTCTGTGCTGGTTTTTTTTAATCCAAAGGTGAGACTTTTGAGAAGAGACGCTCCAGTGGGAGGAAGCAGACTTCACGAGGGATTCTTGCTAGGCTGTTCTTCCAGTGTACATTGCAGTAAAATAAGTACTTTTGTTGACTGGGGAGTTCAACTCTGTAATCAGCTGTGTAAAAGGGTTGAGGACTTACAGACTTCTGGAGGAGAACTGCAGCAGATATCCTCCATGAGTCCAGTGACCGGGTCTCAATCTCATTAGTGTAAAGCTGCCCAGCACAGTTATGGTCTGCTGCTTTTTTTTGTACTGGAAATAGGCTGAGTTGTACTGAAGTTTTCTGCTCTCTTTCTTCCATCCTCTTCACTTACCAGAGACTGCACAGATGTGGTTATAGACCTATGTATGTGACTGTACAACTTTGCTGCTGCTTAAGGAGAGACAGGTGCTTCCTAGTATGTTTGTATATGCAACACTTGACCTGATTTGCAAGGAAAAAAACCCAGCCAACTAACTGAGTCTACACTGAAAGGTATTTAATATGAAACCAACAAAGTTTATGAAAGTAGAAATTAGTTGCCTAATTTCAAAAGCTCTTGTCCAGTTACAAAGAGAATATAGGAAGATCTTAGGAGAAATAGTGACTTTTCTCTTTGAACCTCGGTTCCTCGTGTGTGAAATGTACACTAGTGCTTCTTGTTCCACATGGGGATTGTTAGATATATAAAACATTAGTGGTAATTGAAATAGCTGTAGAAGGCGTATGTAAGTGGACTTGACCTTGTGATACAGTTAAACAACTAAGAGATAAGATACGAAAGATTTACCTGCTTAAGAAGGTTCTGTTATTGTGTGGCAGAGTAAAGGTATTAAACTGAACAGTGGCTTTTGGAAGTAGAATTTTGAATGGCCTGCATGAGAGGTGTGTTCACACTTGGTAGATTAATAGCTTAATCAGGATTTAGCAGAGACAAAAGGCTAAATTTTTGTAAGATGTTGACCATGAACTGATTAAAATAAATGGTTACTATTGTTCTTAGTGTCCCCCAAGTTCACTCATACCTTTTCCTCCATGAATCCATGTTTTATAAATTAATTTATTTTCTCACCTTTGGACTCATTGCGATCAGATTATTTGCCCTCTTTAATTGGAGTTTGTTTTTTACTTCACAGAGAATAATGTGATGTTGCAGTTACTGTTGCACATTGCATCTTGCAAAATGATCAAGAAAACCTACTGTCTGGTCTAGTAACAAAATCTGCTTGCAATTAATTTATTCTGTCTGCTACTGCTGCTATAACTAGAGCATAGTAACTTTAGATTGATATGTATCTTAAAAGATAGTATCTCTTCCAATTCATTTAGTTTCCTTTTTTAAGTAGGGACGCTGTTTTTAGAATCTACTTTGTGACCACTTAAGTTGTCAAAAGCTTTTTGAAACACTGAGTTTGGAGTCTTTGAAACCTGCACAATCTAACAGTGTTTTGTATTACTGAGGAAATCCGAGCATCCCAAGATGCTTTTGAAACTGGAAATATTTGTTTTCTTAAGGGAATTGATTTGAACTTAGAAATATTATTGCACATTTTAGTCTGCTTGTTGCTGTCTTGTTACTTTTAGATTAGAGATGATTAAAAACCGTAGAATTGGTGGCTATGAGGGTAATGTCTGTGTTCTTTGACTACTGTCAGATTTCTGATGCAATAGCTGGGCTAGATGCAAGCGAACCTAGTCCTCATCAACAACGTTTGCTGCAGGCAAGTTGTTTTCTGCTAATAATTTAAATTTGCTATTTTTGTTCTTACATTTGATGCTTTGTACAGGCTGTTTATGATGACTTTGTGCAGTAGGAGTAAACAATCAGAATGAACTATTCGAGATGTTACTGTTTGTCACCACAGGACAAATGATCTTTTTGTGATTATTTGTTAATAAAGCGGTAAGTGGCTTTAACATTGCGATTGTATGTATGTGCAGTATACTGTTACGTGGAGGTTTTATTTATAATACATAAATACTGGAGATGAATTTGCCATTTTACAGTTTGTCAGTCACAGATCCAAAGATCTGTGCCAAGCAGTGGGATAGTGTTTGTGCCTGTAATAACAAATACAGTTAATGGACCAGACAGGGCACATGAAACATCAGCTTGAGGAGACCTTCCTGAAAAGTTTCTTGACATTTCTTGAGTTAGCAACACTGAAAGCCCTTGCTGTTCTGATCTAACTCTGACAGAGATGCAATTTGAATCAATATGCTGGCAGCTGTTAATGACCTGTGTATCTGAGAACTCCCTGTGTTGTCATTTGAGTGTGCCCAAATTGGGACTTGGAAATAGCAAGAAGTTCTTAAATATCTTGGATAAATAAGACGTTAGGGGATGATATGGAGGAGATGAGGGGGTACCTGCTTGTCTTGAAGATTTATTTCGCCAGAGCTGTATCTGTTCTTTATATATGTTGACTAGACATAGGATATCCTTGTGTAGGAAGAGATGTCTGTATTACAAGTGCAGGCTGTAGCAGTCATCTGCCTGGGCAGTAAGCTGTTAACAGAGACAGGACTTGGGTGTTCAGTAACACAGTGGTGGTTATAAACTCTTAACACAGACGTCAGTAACTAAATAGCCCTGTTGTGGAAAGTGAGCTTTCCTACTGGACACACAGACATAACAGTGGCTCTGTCACTGGACCTCTTGGCATCTGGGTGTATTTTGAATGTGTGGTGAGATATGTACCATTTCTGTTCACTTGAGGTCTTCTCATGGCTGCAGAGTGCAGGCAATATTTCAGGAAGCTGAAGCACCAGTATGGAACCTTTACCACAAAAAAGTCTGTTTAGAGAGCTGCAAGATAGGGTAGTTATTTAAAGGGGGGTCTGTCTTATGGTGAGGGAATGAGTACTGTCTTGATGTTTGAGAAGTAATGTCTGAGGCTGGGATAGGAAAGATGCATAAAGAAAAAAGATGAAGAAAGAAAATAGTGAAGGCCAAGGAGGACGCAGAACAGATTACAGGAAAAAAGAGGCTAACAGTTTAAATAGCTTTGGGTTGCCCATGTGTGTAACATCCTAGAGCTTTGCATGCATCTGGAGAGTCTTACATCACTGATCTTTGATTTTTATCAGAATTCTTGAAGAAAGCCATAATCTCCCTTATTGTTGTTTACTAATTGAAATAGTGGAAGCCGATCTGAAGTTTCTGATTCTACTCGTGGTGTCATACTGCTGTGCTGCTGACAGAATTTGTCATGTGATAGCTAAATGTGTAATATCATTTTCTTTTATTTAAATTCTTAAACAACACACAAAGGCTACATTAAAACAACCTCTAAGTTGCCCAGTCAAGCAACTCATGAATTCCAGAACCGAGCTTGCCTCTGCTTTGTTAATTAAGTTCTCTTGCTACACCTTCTGATACCATCTTTAATTACACAATCACATTAGTTTTTCCAAAGCTGCTTGCTTCGTGCATGGGACAGATCTGCTAAAAGGGTGAATCAGGGCTGTGCAGTGAAGGACACTTTTGCCTGGAGGAGTCTGCTGGACTTCTACAGCAATGGAAAGATTTCTGATTGAAGGAGAGTGCTAACAAAAAGGAAATTGGCAGGAAGTGGGCAGGTGATCTGAAGAATATGTCAATTAATTAACCAAATATTCCTTGGATTATTAGGTATGGTATTAGGCAAGCTACTTAGAGCAGACTTTTTCTAAATGGTGTCTAAGCATGCATCTTGGTTCCCGAGAGGTTTTTGGTAGGAGTGTTGAACTCACAGAGCTGCAAGCACGTTGCCAGAAGTTGTGTATATAATGTATGGTCGTACTTGCTTAAGTCGATAAAACCTCCCAGATCCCAGGTCTGAAGCTGGGTTTTCAAATCGACTTGGTACTTTGATCTCTGATTATTTTGGTGTGGGGTTTTTTTTGTTTATTTGTTTGTTTATTTGTTTGTTTGTTACTTTTTTCCCCCGACGCAGGAACATCAGTAATGGAGAAATAGTACGATTCATTTTTCAGGACTGTTTAAGAAGTTGCAGTATACAGGTAGATGCCTTCAGGTAAATGAGCACACAAAACAAGCTGTTGAGAAGGAGAATGCTTGAAAGTGTAAGGCCTGTATAAGCATGGAAGAGTTAGGCAGGTGAGAAGTGTGGGTGGAGCAGGAGGACAACAGGGATAAAATTTGATGACACTTTGTAGGAGATTCCTTCTATTTCCAGCATTGACTGACTCTCATAAGCTAATTCTCACTGGTTTTGCACAGTACTCTCCAGTGCATCTGGCTCCAGGTGGTTCGTTATCTGGAGAGTAGCTTGTATGGAGTGCCAGCTTCATTCTGGAAGTGGTGTTACCCAAACAGATAAACTGTGCAAGATTTATGCTGGTTATGCTGGCTTCTTCACACTGGAACATGTTACCTGCAAAAGGGATGGACTAGATTGTGTTAATGAGAATGCTTAGCAAGTGCATAGGAAATGCATCTTAAATACTGAAAGAAGCAAGGGTTAGGATGGAGGGGGGAGGCTGATCGTGCAATTGAATCTTGAACATATGAATATATGTGTACATATATAAATATATATATACACACACAGGGAAATGCATAACCATTTTTTCATTTTTGCTTGCCTCAGAAATCTTTAAAGTTATATGCTGTATGTTTTTGGACTCTTTGAAAATGGCAAAAGTTGCTGTTACTTGTGAGGCAGGCTGTATGTTTTCCTGTGCTAGCAGAGATGTCCACTAGAGAGAGAAGATTTTCATCTTTTAAGATATGCGCAGGGAAGTCCCTTCTGTACTGGCAAAGTATTGCTGTATGGGCTTTGGCAGCTTATGGTACAAAAAAATTCTGGTTGTTGTTGGATGCCTTCCCCCCCCCCGCCATGGTCCCAAACTGAAATAAATTAAATGCCTAGTTGGTTTGCAAAAAGGAGAATAAAAATGTAAACCTTATGGAGGGTAAGAAAGAAAGCGGGGGACTGTGTGACTAAGATATTGGTGCTTGAGGGAATAATATGTTCTCTTAAGCCTCTCAAATATCTGGAAGATACCAGTCTTTGTTTCATTTTAACTTTCCCCTGCAGGTGTGCAACTACTTTGATACTCAGATATCTAGGATATTAAATAATGGATGAAAGGAATGTTTCAATGTTTCATCCTATTCTCATAGTCCTTTAATATGACATCTCAATTTATTTGGCTTTGGACACATAAAGGTTTTATCTTTTATGTTGTTTGGTTTTGTTTACTTTGGTATTGATACAGATGCACCCTTTTATGTGAATATGGTGCTCTACAGATGTTTTCTACTGCTTATGATATGATTTCTGACAGAAAACTTCTAAGTATTTATAATTATATCTGTTATTGGAAATATTGTTTTTAAAAAAAATAGAGAACTTTTTTTTTTACCTGTGTAATTCTGTGCAGCATTAGTTACTAAGCGACTCTGAAGAAAGATATGGTCGGATGGCAAAAGTATCATAACAAAAAACTAAAAATGTAGTGACTTGCATAAGATGTTTACTGCATAAGCTTCTGTTGTACTTGTTTATTTCAGTAGCATCTTATTTCAGTCACTGCTCTCAAAAATTTGAGCTTTGTAAGCTATTATCATGAGCGAAAGTTTGAGATTGGTCCCATATAACATACTTTAAAAAATCCTATCCTCAAACAGAATTAAAAGAAAAAATGTTTTAATGTTCTCTAATTATGTTCTTTTTTGTTACACGCTATAATTTGACGTGCATAGGTATACGTGCGTTTCATTTTGGTTTTGTTTTCTTTTTAACAGATTTCTGTGGATACTGAAGCTCAGGACACGATATCAATCTCATCATGGCGCTTGAACATCTGTAGCTCACTGGCGGATTTAAAAGAATTCAGCATGGCCTAGTTGACTCGACCTTTGGAAAATTTATAATGTCCTCTGGAACCAGTATCAGCAAAAATCGGCAGGCTCCCCGCCTGCAGGGGGTTGACCCAGAAACATGCATGATAGTGTTTAGAACACACTGGGCACAGGTAATGTTAATTAGTTTTATTGATTTGAAGTAAACTGCATTAATAGGAATTTGCTTCATTCTTTCTTTTGGGATAATCCTGAATTGCTCAGGAACAAATGTCTTTCATGCCGAATGTAGTAGAGGGCAATGAATTATTTTTAAAATGCAAAGGAATTGACCTTCCAAGGTATGGTTAGTCTTTACTAATCCCACTTTGAACTGCAGATTTGCATCTAAATGGAAGTGGTAGGACATTGTAATATCTTACTGAAGGCGTAGATCTTCTTACTGGCTTTCCTGTTGATTCACTGTGACTTGTACCCTGCTGCAAATTCTGTGCTTCTGTTCCTTGTGCTGGGTAAGGCTTGCCTATCTTTTGTGAAGTATATTAGATGCATAGTGCAAAGCTGTATGCACTGTTGTTTGTTATGCACAGATGTAGATTATACACTTCAGCATATTCTAAAAATTGTTTGCATGTCATCAGGATTATAATTGCTTTTAGGCGAAGATGTTTTGCTCTGAGCACCATACTTTTAGGCCTTATCTGCTGCAGTAACATGAATAACAGTTTATGTAAAATTGATTTCTGTGCTGCTGCTTTTGTTGTCCTTTGGCTATCCCAAGAAGCAAGCCAGACAAATGGTAGTGTTTCTGAGATGTTCCCAGTGTCAATCTCACTTAACTCTAGTGATGTTGTTATGTTAGGGGAGCCACTCTTCCTTTGTGGTTTTGTGGCAGTTATCCTCCACTAAAAGGCTAAAGACAATGGTTATTTCACAAACAATGAGCTTCATGGTTTGTATGCCCAACAGAATTTAATCCAGGGGTATAAGTGCTGGGTTGACAATTATTACTCAATCCTAAAACTATATCGAAAGTTGCATGAGCATGTGGGCATCGGCGGCCATTCAGTATCATATGAGATGGGGCAAAGAAAGAGCAGTGCTGTGCTGCTGCTGCTACTCTTACTACTGCAAGTCATCCCATGATACTGATACTCCTGAGCACAGTTACTCTGGCTGAAGAGCAGGTCCTTTGATTTCAGTCCTCTCTGACAAAGAAACTTATTTCAAACATCATTGAAACTCAATTTCCAAACACTGAGGAAACCTAGCTTATCCCTATTTCAGAGAACCCCTGGCTTTCAGCAATAGGACAAGTGGCAAATTTAGTTTATCTGTCAAACTTTTTAAATTTGAAAGCACAAAAAGACTCTACGCTTTTTTTTGTTAAGAATTTTGATTTTTTTTTTTTCCTTTCAGTGGCAAGTGCATATTTTTTAAAATGCACTCAAACTGATCTGCCTTTGTTTCTCTTTAGGTTCTGAAAATCTTAGAGAAGCATGATCCTTTGAAAAACACTCAGGCAAAGTATGGGGCAATCTCACCTGATGAGGCCAGCACTGTTCAGAATTATGTGGAGCACATGCTTTTCTTATTAATTGAGGAGCAAGCAAAGGATGCCTCAATGGGGCCTATTCTGGAGTTTGTGGTCTCAGAAAACATCATGGAGAAGCTTTTCCTTTGGAGCCTACGGAGAGAGTTCACCGATGAGACAAAAATTGAGCAACTCAAAATGTATGAAATGCTAGTAACCCAGTCTCATCAGCCTTTGCTGCATCACAAGCCCATTTTGAAGCCTTTGATGATGTTGCTGAGTTCCTGCTCAGGAACAGCCACTCCAACAGTGGAAACAGAGTTGGTCGTCCTCTTGAACCAGCTCTGCTCTATTATCGCCAAAGATCCCTCCATTTTAGAACTCTTTTTCCACACTAGCGAGGACCAAGGAGCTGCCAATTTCCTCATATTTTCCCTGCTGATTCCCTTCATCCATCGAGAAGGAACAGTAGGCCAACAGGCCCGTGATGCGCTGCTTTTCATAATGTCTCTGTCTGCAGAAAACAACCTTGTTGCAAACCACATAGCAGAAAACACCTATTTTTGCCCAGTAAGTTGTTCTTATTTTGCATAGTCTTCAGTGCTAAGCTGTCTCTCCTCCATTCTTTTCATCCTTTCCTGTCTTTTTTGATAAAGATGTGTTGTAACACCTTTATTTCTGCTAACAGCTATTTTGCAAATGATAACACTGTATAAAACCAGCTCCAATGCCAAACACAGTCTTGCTTCTTGTTTCCATATCAGTGTCTTGTGCTTTTGGGCCAGCACAAGTGTTTTTGCAGTCACACAGTGAATTAAATTGGGAAATTGATGGAAGTTATAACAGAACTCGGTCGGAGGGAAACCTGTTCTGTCTCACTGTGAGGCCCCTTTGAGATTCTGGGGCTGAAGTGTGTGAGAAATGGGAGTGAGGTGTTCTGAGGAGGTTGTTTCTGGTGGCAGTGCTGGCTTAAGCAGGCTGCGCTTGCCACACTGACATCAGTTCAAAAAACAAGTGTGAAAATAGTGAGAGTGTTATAAAAATGTAATATTTTTTGCAAGATAAAAGGAAGATTTGCTCGTTGTCACAGAATGGGATGTTTCTATGGCAGTCTCAGGCAAAGAACCATCTTGCTGTGTTTTGCTCTGTTACAAAACTTGGTAGTACTATTCCATTGTTACATCTGGCAAATCGCTCTTACTACATGAATAGCAAGGCTTTGCTGTTAAGTAATTAATCTAATTTAACTAACAAAGCTGGCCTACTGCAGTTTTACAGCTAAAGCAGAATGGAATAACACCACCTGCTTCTTCATGCCTTATCACAGAGATTTGCAGTGGCTGTGTTCAAACCTTAGTATCATTCTCTACAAAAGTTGCTCTCGTGTGTCAGTTTTTGGACTGATTCTTTTATCTTCTTCATGGCTTGCATTTTAATTTAGTAAATGCCAGAGCCTCACACAGGTACTAAAGCAGAGAGCTCTAGAACAGAGAAAACTAGAATTCCTGACTTAAACATCACTGCCTGACAGCTGCTCCAGCCGTAGTTTTCCATTTATTCCAAGATTGCTTTGAGCCATAAGGCAGAGCCAGGTTTGCAGGCTAGGGGAGGCCTACAAGTTGTAAAACAAAACTTCTGAGTGGTTTCTTTTGGTTAGTTGTAAATATCACATCTTTTTTTTTTTTTTTTCTGATGAGAGATTCCAGTTGACCTTGTTTAATAGATGCTGCTAAAGAATATGATATTGGTCCTCAAACTGTCCCAGAGACAGATACCATAATTGGATCCATGCTATAACTTCCAAAATTACATCTTCCAATTAATGAAAAAAAAAAAAGAAAGAAGCAAAACAAGGAAAAAACCCCTTACTATACTGAAGATAAAAGCCAGCTTCCAACATCAGGGAGCCATGATTGACAATCATTCCAATTAGGAAAGCTTCTTGTCAAAATGTGCTAAAATCAGATTTTTCTGAACAGTAATGAGACTGGCCTAAGTCTATAGTAAGACTTTAATGTAATGCCATAGATTCAGCTAACTAGCTCACTATCTTTCTGAAATTTGAGTTGTGATGAGCTGAAGAACAGATTTTGTTCTGGTGGAAGAATCTGTAGGTGTCAGTGACATTGCTGTATGTCACTCAAATCAGTACGAATGTTGCCTCAGGTGCTCTGTAAAACAGTTATCACAGTCCTGTGCTGATAGGAGCCGTGTTTGGGGGGCACTGGTTCTAGGGCTGGCTTGGCATATAGGGTTTTCTTTGCTGTGCCTTATTGCATAGTATAGGCAACCCCTGTGATGGAGTCTGGCCATAAATCTGTGCTGCCTCATATATCCAGATCAGTGTTAGATCTGTGCCAAAGTGAACCTTAAGGCTTTCTTGATACTGTTTTCTGACATAACTTTGGTTAACAGCTTTTTAAAAACTGGATTGTCCATAGTTCCATAGTATTCAGAACTGTAGGTGAATAAACTAAAAAGGAGGAAGGAGAGAGGCTGCAGTAAGGTACATCACTAACAAATGTTTTGAAGACACAATGTGTAGGCAAACTACTGGATAAAGTTTTCTGATGTCACACCATATAATTTTTATCATGTTTCGATCTGAAAGTTTTCTGAATCTGACTGAAGACACTATCTGTTCAGCATTATAATAAGAAAATAATGCTTCTTAAAAATTTTGAGCTGGATAACATCTCGAAGTCTCTCCATAAAACCTCGTATTTGTAAATACCTCAGAGCTTAGGAAAGCAAGTATTAAAGCAGGAGGAGGGATGGCTCTGCAGTGTCGTTGAAACTGCATAGATAGAAAGACTATGGATGTGAGAGGAAAGGGAATTATTAAAGGGAAAGAATTGTCCAGGTAGCAATTGATCATGCATTAACAACATATGATAATCACATAATGTGTCTGTGATTACAAATTACGTAGTCAGTCGGTGTGTTCTGTGAGTCAAGAGAAAGTAAAAATTGGTTGATGGTGAGAAGGAACCTGCTGGACATGCTTCTGAAAGTAGATGAGCATGTAGGGTTGACATGACAAATGTTGGGAAAAGTTTAAAAGGACACTGCTTTGCATAAAACAAAAAATAAAACCAATCTTGCCCTTTCAGGATGTGAACTCATTCATTTCCTTACTTCTCAGATTTTTTTTTTTTCATTGATGTTTTGTTACTGATTTAAACTCTGTCATGTAGCCTGTATATGTGCAGCATTTTATAGATCTGCTTATAGAATGTTCTGTTGGTAATTTCAAATGGTAATCCTGTTCATACCATATACTGCTGTGAATGTTTTCAAATATTTTTTATCTAAAGAGATGAAATTGCTTCCAGTGGCTACTCTCTTAGTGCTTAAGAAACAGTTTCGTAGAGCCATTTTAGCTGTACTTCATAGCAAAAATAAGAGCTTTCTAAACTTTACAGATTTTAGCAGCTACATCTGACAGTTCTTACTTCAGTAGGTCTGACAGACTAAAGAATTCAAGACAGACTGATTGTGAGTTCACTGCTCCTTTTAGTGGAGAGTAGCATGTTTTGTTCAAGGTCAGTTTCTTATGCTTAGGGACTAATATCCATATGAAGGAGAAATGTGGATAGTACACTGCTTTGAAAATCAGATTGCTTACTGAGACGGTAGGATGTGTTTATGAATAGCAATTAAATTTTAAGCAGACAATAGAAAATCAAGTGTGCATTAATTAACAGCTTGTAACACAAAAGAATCTCAAGTTCTCTCGTCTGAAGCCTGTGGTTGTGAGTGGAACTGTTTGTGTTGGTTGCATACAGGTAGTTCTATGGGCCAAAGTAGGATTTTCATAACTTTTTTTCTGAGCTCTTCTACTGTGAGAAAGAGGAAAAAAAAAAACCCAACAAAAAAGATTCTGGTTATAAAAGAATGTGGTCATACGAATAAAACTTTGCTCAATAGCTTTAGCTTCTTAGTTTTTTAATGTGGCTCCAGCATCGTCTTTTACCTATCCTTCGTCTATCTGCATATATATGTGTATAAAACTGTGTATATGTCACTGTGCTAAAGCAGTGAATTTTCCACAGTATTCCCCCCTCCCCCTTAATATTTGGCTTAATTATATATACCAGAATAAATGCATCTTAAAAATTATGTGAATTAGGAATGGAAAGTATACAGAAAGACAGCCTTTGTCTGACTGGATGGGTTAACAATTACAGTCACTTGCACTTGCATTTGATCAGAACCTGAATCCCCTTCTGTCAGCCCTTGGTCTTTGACCTGCACATTGTCAACTGTTTGTTTTCTAATAGATAAGAGAACTGTGTTTCATCTGAGCTTTGGCAGTCTAGCCCTGTAGATGCCAAGCAGCCCTTTGTAAGAGAAAAAATTCTTAGAGGAGTCTGTTGAATGAAAATTAAAGAGATTTCCATCAGGCTGAGTTTTAATGTTCCTATAAAAATGAGAATCATCATAAAAATTATCCTGAAGTTGTATAAAATCATGTCAGAAAGATAAGAGTACTGAATAATATTTAGAAAGTTTCCAGCTTCAAATAACTTTAATAATTAAAACCTTCACCTGAAGCTACCATATTCTAGATATATTAAACAAAACTTAAAACCACTTTCTGGAAATATGCTTTTTAAATTGTAATTAAAAGTGTGATCTTATGCTTCAGCAATACCTTCTACATAAATCACCCATAAGCCTTAATGTTACTGAAAAAATGTTTAAACAGTAACTTATTTCAAGCTTTCTTATTTCTTCTTCCCCCTTCCAAATAAATAAGAAAGGAAAAAGAGAAGTTCTGAACAGTTGTGGGTTTTGTTTTGGTTTGGTTTTTTTAGGTTTTTTGTTGTTGTTGTTGTTGTCGGTTTGTTTGTTGGTTTTTTTTGGTTTGGTTTGGTTTGGTTTTTTTAAGTGGATTCAGCTGAGTTCAATTGCCTGGGAATGAAAGTCAACATATATCTGTGGTCTAAGTGACGCTGAACATCAGCTTTTTCTTGATGGGGCACTTTCCCCCTCCATTTCTAATGTTTCATGTTTCCAAGTGAAATGACTTCCTGTAGGCATGTGTAAACAGTTACATTTGAATCACCAATAAAAGACAAGCTGTGAATATACAGCAGTGATGGCTGTTTCTAAAAGGGACCAAAAGAAAGTGACTAATGGTTTTAGAAGAATTTAAGAAGAAATTATAATGTAGGATTAAAAATAAAAAAATAGACAAAACAATCTGATCTTCTCCATCACTTTCTTCTAAATACCAGATCTTGAAAGAAGAATATTGTATAGAAGGCTCTTTAAAATATTTATGTCTTTCTGCCCCGGGACTTTTTTGAAAGGAAATGAGATTAATCTTAACACACTCTTATATTCCTGAAACTAATAAGAGAAACCATTTGTGGCATTACCATTCAAGTAGATGGACAGTTAGCTTATTTCCTCTTCTGTTTTTGAAATACAGGTGCTAGCAACAGGGCTAAGTGGCCTCTATTCTTCTTTGCCTACAAAGCTGGAAGAAAAAGGAGAAGAATGGCACTGTCTGCTGAAAGATGACTGGCTTTTGTCACCAGCCCTTGTGCAATTCATGAATTCCCTTGAATTTTGCAATGCTGTGATACAGGTAATTGAACAGAGTTGGCCTGTTCTTTTGAAGTAGTAGTCTTTTATATTTTCTGCAGAAGTTTGTAAATTATAGAGTTAATTTACTTTTTTTAATGGTATGGACTTTTAAAGTTACACTAAAATAAATTGCTTATAAAATGAATGTTTTGTGCTGTCTGTCCTGGTTATAAGGATAAATTAATAAATTTTTGGTTTTCAAGTGACAAGTGTTACAAATGAAAGCTTAATATTTTGTTATGTAATTGGGAGGATTTTCTGTTAAAAGAAAAAACAAATATTTATTGCATTTTAATACCACTGTTGATACTAAAAGTAAATTAAATGCCTTTAAATGTGGGAAAATGTTTTTGTATCTGTGCTCTCATAATAGCATACAAAGGAAAATAGTGAAAATAGTCTGTTTTGCCTGTTGGTGAGTACAACATGAAGAAAGCCTTCCGAGCAGAATTTAGGTATCTTCCTAGAAATATAAATTCATTTTAGATTGGCCTGTTTTGAATCCACTCTGTTCTTAATATTTCTTGTTAACAATTTTTTTTTGCTTTGCTTCCTTACTGCTTTTTTTTTTCTGATTTAAATCTAAAATGAGATTTCTGTCTTTACATATTGTTTTTAAGGCTAGAAAAAACCCCTATAGAACTCTAGTCCAGTTTTTCATTAAAACATAATATAAATTCTACAAAACCTGTAGATTTATATATTATTTGAAGAAATGTGCTGAATAGAATTGAAAGTTTAGTCACATTTATTGTTAAAAACCCCCATGTCTTAATGCAGTGTATGCGAAATAAAGGAACTGATTGACTGTTAAAGCATTGAACAAGCAAAAATAACAGCTGTCATTGTTCAAATGCAATATACAAGATTTTTTAACATGCATGTTTAAACATGAATAGGAGACAATATTCATTTTGGTGTCTAACCAGAGTTATTCTACAGATCTACATTTATGGGAGACCATATTTCATACCTTTATTTTGAAAGGTAATATAAAGAGTGCTGCAGAAAAACTAAAGAGGAACAAATTCTTTTAAAATCACTGTTCAAATAAATTCAAAATCATAGAGGATCTTCAGCTGACATGTAGAAGGAGCAGTTTCTGACTGCTGGTTGATTATGTCTAGTATAGTCTTTCTTCAGTTAAATTGAAAGCTTGCTTACTGCAGGAATTTTTGCTCTGTGCATGCAGTGGTCTTTGTGATGTGGCTTTCTCTGTGTTGACCCAAAAACTTTGACCAGAGATTAAAAAGGGACAGTGTAACCAGGACATTTACTACTTTTTCCCTGGATCACAGCAAAGGAGGGGGCCACCCTTTTTCTTCCCATTTCCAAATTAAGGGTTCCAAATTAAAGGAAGTCTGGTAAAAATTGCAAGTGAGAGAATGTATTTGTGGCCACAAGTAGGCTGTGACATTCCAGTCTCTATGTGAACTTTGTGCACTTCAAACAAAATGTATTAACTTTGAAAGCTTCTGAATGGAATTTTATTTTGCTTTTATATACATGAATTAATACTATGTTTTCATTGCAAAGACAAAATGAATGCTTCATTATAAAAGTGAATTTTTGTCTTTTAAAAACAGTTCTTTTTTTTTTTTAAAAAAAAGATCCTAACCATCCTATTGAATGAATAATGTAGGTTTTGGTATATTTTCTGTTTGTTTTACAGTGGCTGAGAGAAGGGCATGTGAACAGTATATTTTTACCCTATAGATAGCGAGTGCTTTGGTTTACCTATCTTGAACCATAGGAAAGCAGCTGTTCTGCTTTTTCTTCTTGTAGGAAGACAAGTTAACAATGGCAAATCCATCTTCAAGTGACCCTGACGAGGTTGCAGGAGCTAAATTTAGAATCTCAAATCTTCCTTTGATACATGGGTATACACACTTTTCTGTCCATCCATTCATCCTTGTCAACCTGCAGGAAGATTGAAAAGCCCTGTCCCTAACTTTGGCAGACTTACTGTAATTAAGCAATTTCTTTGTAGAGGGAACAGTCTTTAAGAACCTGAATCGTAGCAAATGCTGCTGAGAAGGACAAATGTTTGCTTAAATGGGAAACCTTTTGGTAGTGGATAATAGTTATCTATTCCCTGTTGTTTTAAATCTCACTGGAACTCTTCTGTGTCTCTCTCACTCTCCTAGGTGGCACATCCCTTGATACGTAACCAGCTTGTGAATTACATTTACAATGGATTTTTGGTGCCAGTAATGGCTCCTGCACTCCATAAGGTCAGTGGTGTATGCAAGCATGACACAAAATAATATCGGGTAAAGGTATTATGGAAGACCTCTCTGTAAAGATCCTATTAAATGTACTGTCAGTAGTGACTTCCATACAATTCAGTAAGTTTCTAAACTGACTTTCCATCTTTTCATTCTATGCTTTATTAAGCACGATATAGGTATTTCTGAAAATGTTTAAAATTCTTGAGTGCAGTTCAGAACCAAAATATTTTTGTTGTCCTAGGCTCACATATTGTCAAAAAAGCGATGACATTTTAGGCATTTCATCATGGCAGACATGTTTCCATGAGCATTTTTTTTCCAAATATTTTCCAAAAGGAAAATGCCCACAAGGAAAAGGTCAATAAATATTACACTAATTTTAGCAAAGTTGCTATTGTTTTGTATTTCCTTATCATAGTTGGTAGAGCTATTTTCCTAAAGTGGAGTCTGGTGTCAATTTTCTAATGTGTTAGTGTGCAATTTATGTTACATTGAAGAAAAAAATGTTCCCCTTTCCTTTGAATTTTAGGGGTTATCCTCTGCAAAATATGACACCAATGTTGGTGAATTTGCTTAATTTTTTTTGTTTGTTTCTTAGGCTGCAAGAAGTTACATTTCCAACTGTTGCAGAATATGTCAATTATGTCAATTCTCCATGCCTGGGAGTATTCCAGGCCAAATGGAATGGGGCTCTGAGCAACCTGGTGTAGTGAAAAGTGCCCCTATCCTCTGCAGAGGGGTTGGAACTAGATGATCTTTAAGGTCCCTTCCAACCCAGGCCATTCTGTGGTTCTATGATTCTTTAAATGAACAGTCTTCGTTGCCCTGTAAAAGAACACCTTGTTTGAGGAGAAAAAGGAGGAACTGCTGAAAGTAAAAATCCATTAAAAACTGCCAGAAAATAACCAATAAATTACTTTTTGAAGGTCTCCTGATTTTCACTAGGCCTGCCAAGCAGAAAGCACTGCAGCTGTTCCATTTCCTGAGAGGACAGTGAAACACCATACCCTGCCTTCTTGTCTACGACTTGTTTTAGTAGCACACACAATTCTTCATGATAAATAGTCACCAAGAAAGTCATGAGCAGCGTAGAGTCTTTTTCAATGATTCAGCAGACCTCAAACATTTTGGAACTTGGTGAGGGTTCAAGTAAAAGTTGGCTGTGATCCAGATCAAAGCTGTAGCCTGTCACTGAAATAGTTCACCTCCTTACCTGGCAGTAATTTTTTCTATTTCTGTATCTGGACTTAATCCCTTACCAAGACTGGGAATTAGAAGTGAAAAGCCTAACCAGTTTTAGGTCAAGGTTATGGATAACAAGGGAGATATCAGAATGAATTCTTAGTGAGTTCTTTTTATCTCTGAAGTACTCAAGACTAATCTTAGATTGTTTTGAGTACTACTATGCCAGTAAAAGCCATTCTTATCGGTCAGTAAATCCGCTAACACCCTATAGGGTTGATTACTTCCCTGCTCATGTTACTTAACTAATTTAAAGATTGCTGTTCTGATTACTTTATTTTCATGTGATTAAAATTTTGTTGAACCTCATTTATGTACTCTGAAATTGGGTGAAATCATAGTTCTCTTGAAAATGGGAATACTGGCTGCTAACATGAGAGTTTTAAGCCTAGATCTTTCTTGAATCCCAACACTCTGTTTGGTGCCTTGTTCTTCCAGTAATAAGCCTTTCCTTGATTAGCCTTAAGATTGACCTTTTTCTCGTTAAAAATTAACTACTTGTGTATAAACTTCAAATGCATTTAATGGAGAAGATGGATTGCACCATCTAGTGGATCTGATACAACCAAAACTCCATACAAAAGGAGTCAAGTAGGTGGAGGCACATTTGACCTCTCCAGTCTTTCTTTGCTGTGCTCCATGTTAATTTAACAGAAAATAAATATTTTACATACTAGATTTTGGGACAGATGTCTGTGTGCTAAGACAGATAATTATGCTATAACAGCTCTTTCATATATCAGAGTAATTTCTAGTTACCATTGGAAACATTCATGCTAAGTTGAGGAGTGGGCTTTGAAAACTGTATCACCCCTTTGGGGATTTGTGTTGTAATTAACCTTTAGGTCAATAAAAAATTAGAAAGGGCCAAAATGAGAGAAAGGTTTTTAAAACAGAAGTTCATTCATTTAACACAATACTAAATGGATCTTGATTTTTCTTTTAAACTCACTTGAAGTTGGTTTGATATCATAAAGTCTGCTTGTGGCTGAAGATTTTAGTTTTCATTCAGTCATTCAGTTTGGGTTGTTCTGACTTGTTCTGGCTTGTGAGTTCAAATTCAGTGTGTAATGGAGTGTCGTATAAATACCTGATTGGGAAGACAGATCTGTGAAAAGTTAAAGGGTGGTAAGAAGAGATGATGATAATTTTTGGCACATCTTCCTAAGGTGTTTCTATGAATCTTTTTTCTAGAATTTAACTGGGGTAGAACAGCTGCTTCTGATAATTCTTGGTGATCGGGGGGTGAGGGAGGGAGGGAGGGAGAAAGAAAAGAAAGAAGGAAGAAAGTCTAAACTTCATATAGCATTCAGCCCTTAACATCCCATATCCAATCTGGCACCCGTGGTTCAACCTTAATGTAAAAATTGGAAGGGAGATGAGCTTCTGGGTCTGCTCTTGAATGACCTGGGGAGGCACATTACTACAAACCTGATCTTTCTGTACTATATTCTAGTTTTTCTTCAAGAAATAATGTCTTGAGGAAGAAAATTGTGCTGGAGCAAGACTTGCATTTGTTTTTCCAAAGATGGTTCCAGTCAGGAATGAGTTTGGACTAGATGATCTCCAGAGGTTCCTTCCAACCCTAACTATTCTGCTATACTGTGACTTTTTCAATGTATTCTGTCACCAGGTCTCCATCCCCAGTCAGCAGTGACCATACATTTTTCATAGTCTTTCTTTTGCTGTTGAAGCTCTTCTTCAGCTCCAACTGGGCTTTGGCTCTCCTAATCCTTTCCCTGCACACTTGGACACTTTTTCCATATTCCTTCTGAGTCACCTTTACCTGCTCATGTCTCTTCCATGTTTCAGATTTGTTAGGAGCTCCTAATTCATCCATACAGACCTCTTGTCTCCTTTCCTTGACTTCCTTCCCCTCTTCCATCTTAAAACATTTGACTATCAAACAAGACTTTTAGTTAAAGTAGCATAAGAATTTCAGTAAAAGTATTTCAGAATTTCAGTACGTGGTCCAAAACTTTGAGATATGTGTATGTGTGATCTTGAAATGTTTGTAACATTTATGGAACTGTGTAGTAAGCTCTGCCTTTTTTAGTTTTTTTGCAGATTATCTCCCTATAAATACTTACCATGTACACCGTTCACTGCGTGAATGAAACAGTACAAGACTGTTGAGGATGGAGATGTGTTTCTATGAAAAAGTCAGGGGGTGGGGAGACCAATGTATTTTGCTTGGTGTGATTTTTCTGGTTTTATCTCAGGAAGCTAGTATGGAGTTGAAAAAAGAGTTCTCTGGTTCAGGTTTTTTCCAGTTAAGGAAGTTTCAAATTGATTGGGCAAGCAAGCTAGCTTGAAATAACCTGTTCTTCACAGTGAGCTCTGTGAAGGTTATTTATGTAGCAGATTAACTGTGATGTGCTTAAATAACCCAAACATTCTCAAGCTTATGACTACCTAACTTCATTTTTCAAAGATAAGTATCCTAAATATAGCATATTCTTGTAGCCTAATTTATACCTTTTCTGTACTAGTCTTGTCACTTTATGTGGGTTATCCCACCTACGTGTAATGAGCAATTGACAAGTGTGTTGGTATCTCCAAAGCTGCACATTGCTGAATGGGTAGTCACAGCCCAGATTTGTATTGTGTAGCTGAGGATATGCATTAACTGGCTGTGCTGGATAGCCCTGCCTCGTCCTTTGGTTGTCTGGGTGTTATTGTACTTTTTATAGAAGAGTTAACTTTCTTACTTCTGACATACGAGCTTCTTCAGAGACATCAAAAAAAAAAGTGATTCAGTGATATTGTTTGGGTGGTGGTGGTAGTGTGTGTCTTTGTGCAAGGTCCCGAATTCATTTAAAAACAGAAGGAATAAAATTTTTTGTCTGTAAAGACGCAGATCTAAAGCAAATGTTAATTTGGTAGTTTTCCTTTTGTAGTAACAATCCATTATTTAAATTTTTGCCCAAACTATCTTTTATTCTTTCTGGTGTAAGTGTCTGGGATTTAAGAAAATTGAGACTTTCTGACTAAATCAGTTCTTAAATTAAGACTGGTAATTTTTGATGGCATGTCAGTTACAACTTAAAGTATGCGATTCTGTATGTTCTTCCCTGTTTTGGTACTCAGGAAAAAATTAATTGTGAGAAGGTGTAATTCTGCTCAGGTACAGGGCCATACCATTCAGTTCTGTGACATATTTCACTGGCTATTTCTTGCCACACTTTCAAAACTAACATCTTTGAGCTCTATCAATAAAAGACAAGATCTTCTAGGGGCAAATTATACAAGGGTCTAAGTGATCGAATAAGACTAATTTTCTCCTCAGTTGAAACCTAATTGAAATCCCAGAGTGAATCCAGAATAACCCCGTGGAAGTAATTTTTACTGGTTCTGCTAGAGGCTGTATTGCCTTATTTTAGTCTTCATATATTTGTTAGTAGATTGTGTTTATTTACCTTGTTCTTTTAGGTAGTTACAGCACTACTAAGTGAAATATAAGTGAAATCCTTTTCTGAAGGTTCTTAACATGGATATATATTTTGTAGTCATAACCATGTGCTAGTTAATTAGGAGCCGCTCTGTGGTATATGTAAATATTATGTTATCTTTGATACAATTCAGATTGGTTATATACATCCTTGTACTGTAAGCGCATATGATTTAATTTTAGTTTGGCATTCAGAGAATTTGGGTGGCAAAGACAGTTATTCAGAACATCTCGAATGTTTATGTAATTTGTGGTACTTCAATTTACTGAAGAAAGCACTAAAATTTGACAAATTACATGATAAAAGCAAATTTTTAATGTCAGTGTTTACTGCTTTACTACGTGGCATTTAATTGCTAACTGTGATATAATTATTTTTCTACTTGGAAGGCTTGTTTTAATCTGAATAGGCTTGGTTTAGTCTGAATAATGGAAAATTGTACCAGCTTTTTAGTGTAAAAACATTTCTGTTGGCCAAGTGAACAGAATTACTCTGTGGAAGTGCTGGCATGGTCCTGTCAAATAAACTCTGTCAAATGGATCTCAAATCTACTGCACACTAACCCATCTAAAAGAAAGCCTCTAACATGGCATGCTACTGTGATAATTCAGTAATACTTGCTTGATGATTACACAGCTCAGCTAGGGGGAAATGACCTGTAAATTATACTCTACAGATTAGAAGGAGCATCTTTATAAATATACTACAAGACTGTCAGTTCCCATTTAGAAATAATACCATCTTTCACCTTACTGAAAAGCATTTGGACAGCTGCTGTAAAAACATGCAAACCAAGTGTCACTGGAAAACTTTGAGTAGTCTTGTGCTTTGGAGAAGCCCAGTAATAGCACAAAGCTTAACTTTAGCAGCTATGGTGTGGGTATACGTAAAGGTGCCTTTCACTTTTCGCATCAAACACTGGAGCGCAGTTGAATTTTCACCTGGTGTAAGCTGAAGCAGTTTATAAACATAAGGTGAGGGAAGCTGAGATAGTATGCATTTTCTGGTTCCCCCAATGTGCAAACTTCCTCTGTCCCTGATCCTGCTTGTCCCTCTCTCTTTTGCCAGGACAGCTGTTCATATTTGAAACTGATTGAGATTAAGACTAACCTTTACTTCTCGATAGTTTTAATCTGAATCAATTCCCTCATCCAATTCACTGTGCAGAGAAGTGAAACAGGAACCCTTTTGCTTATATTAGCAGAGGGCAAGAAGTTGAAAATTAATAGGACGGAGTAGAAATGGTTGGAATTTTTTTTTTTGTCAGTGAGGTGAGCTTATTCAGATTAAAACTGCTCATGGATCTAGAGAATAAGTTCTATTAAGAACATTTATGTTCTTTTCATGGGCAATACAAAGTCCTTGTGAGAAGGAAAATTGTGATGGAAAGGAGGAATCATGTAGCCATATTCCTGTAAGTGGGCATGAAGCTGTAAATTAGAAAACATATTGTATGATTCCCAAAGGAAAATAGCCAGTAATAAAGAATCAGTGCAATTGGTCTAACACAGTGAGTGTAATATATTAAACTGAACTCACGACAGTAATTTCTAGCTCTTTGCTATTACTTGGCACAGTAACTTGTAAAAGCTGGATCTCTTTACAGTGTTCTGCCTCACCATCTAATCAGTCATCAGAGGAGGCGAGAAAAGATTTGCTAAAAATTATTACATAATTAGAGAAGGGTATTACATGGCTAAAAGTGGCTTTCTCTTTTCAGTAATCTCCTGTCAAGTATCTATCTGGCTATGAAGAGTCTCAGGCAGTCCGTTTTGTAGCAGTTTACATCTTAAACAGACCTGTGACAAATGATTGTTGTGCAGAAAAACATGTGGATTAGGCTTTTTTAATGGTATTTTTAGATGGACACTTTAAATTTATATATATATTTTAAAAATCCATCAACTTTTAATTGTTACAACTGTTAATAATGAAATAAAATAAAAATGGTAGAGTGGTCTGATTAATGCAATGGATATGTATTTTTTTCTTGTTTTTTTTATTTTCAATCCTATAATTTTATCTTCAGAGCAGCAATATCCCTGGTCTCTGCCATTAGCAGAAGGGATCTAAAGCAAGGGATACTACTTGTGGGTTTCTGTTTTTGTTGTTGAGGAACCAGTGGATTTAATATTACTGAGATACCTTTATCAAAACATAGCTTGAAATTTACTTCCTTAACGAAGGAATTTTATTAATTTCCCTTTGTTGTGGTATTTTTCTTGACATTTGAATTATCAGAGGTGAAGAATTTTCAAAGTAAGTGTCAGATTTGTGTAAGTTTTGACTTGCTTTTTATCATCTTTTCAAAGATGTTCAATTCTGAGGGCTAGCTAAAAGCTTACTTGAACAAATGATACTATAACTGATGTTTACAGTAACAGTTTTTGTAAAGCTGCCTCAGTATTTGACTGTAATGGACATACTTGACATGAGTAGTACCTGTTTAGTTCTCTGGGAACATTTGTTCTTTTGTTGTTTACCTAAGTACTGATTTGAATTTATTAGAAATGATTTCCCTCTTTCCTCAAATCTGTCTCATGAGACATTTGTTTAAGAGGAGACAACCAGCAGGTAGTCTGAATAAAGCTTAATAGCATGGCTTTAGGATCTTCGAAAACAAAGATCTTCAATAATAACTGCACAAATTGAACTAGTCTCACTTTCAACACTCCATGTATTATGTATGATGTGATCTGTAGAGAAGGTGTGCAGAGCTAAAAGGGTTTTTGCCAAGGATGAGATTTGCCTAGTGTAACTTATTTCTCCAATGTCCTTCTCTAGTTAATTGCAAAAAGAGTGAGTTCTCTAGAGGCTCAATCAGAGCAGACTAATGTATCCCATAGAGTAAAAGAAAAATTAGCCTTATGGAGTTAAAATTGGCTTCCTCGAATACTTCTCTAGGTGCCTCAAATATTCAGAAGTTACATCTACTGTCAGATATGCTGAAAGAGAGAAGCAAACCCAGAATGCAAGGTGGCAAAATAAGATATAACTGTAAAAGCACAAGGCACCCGCTTGCCAGGTTAATCAGTCTTTTTCCTAAACTGCAAACATGGCTTTCATTTAAATGCTCCAAAGCAATATTTTTGTTTGATTTGCTCTTGTGGGGAGGCAGAAGGATGGTCTCCTTGCTGTTTTGTATGGTTAAGTTGCACACAAGGCACACTGAGAGAGCACTGGAACTTCTAGAACATGATAGCATTAAAATTGCTTGCACAGCGTTGACTGCCTGCTTTGAGTGTTGCACAGTAAGCTGCAAAATAGACCCTAGCTTCATTTACTGAGAAAGTTTGAAGGAGTGTTGTGGATAAGGCAATGTGTTTTCACTGAAAAATAAAAAGATTTTTACAAATCCATTTAAATATTGACAAAACTTAGTCATCATCTCTCTTTCTTGGAAAATGGTTAAGCAGATTCAGCAGCTTCTTTCCCAAGAAGAACTAAAAATTAATTGTAATGTGGTACCCTGCACAAAATCCCCTCAATTAAAAAAATTAAGATTTAACAAGATTGCAAGTAACTCCCTTGTGAACTATTAGGGCTTCATTAATCTTTGGTTCTTCTAGCTGTGTTTAGTGGTATCAGTGAAGTGTTGGCTATTAAAAATGATTTCTTTTTTTGTCTAGTCCCCAAGCTGTTAGGAGCACTGAATATGCTCTCAGAATTCAGCATTTCTTTTCTAAACTGGTCTCCAGCTGGCTTTCTTCTGCTCTGTGTTTCATTCATGATATGCACTTTGAAAAGCATATGGGTTTCTCTCACTGCTAGAAATGTAGGATGAGCTGTCCAAAGAGTATCAGTTTCAGAAAAAGGTCACTGCCCTTGTGAATCTGCTGGGTTTTCTTCCTTTCATTTACAGGTTCAGTATTTTATGCATATGCATTCTGTCAGCAAACAGGTGTGAAACCTACAGTCCAAGAATGTGCTTCTTTTCCCCATAAAGGATGAAGAAGTGACATGGAGACATGGCGATGTATTACTTCTGTCTGGCCTTTCCTTGGCAGAAGGTTTAAACTCATCAATGAACTGTGTGCTGTAATAATGATGTCATATGATGGATTTCTTGGGCTTTGCTTTTTACTGCTCTTTGCTATTAAAAAAAAAAAAAAAAAAAGGAAGAAAATAAAAGTAAGCCAGTTCTCAGGGCAACAGTCACTAACTCTCACCAGAAAGCTGTTCTTTTTTATACCACAAGTCCCCAGGCCTTTTGGCTTCTGCAAAAGAAAGAAAAAAAAAGAGTTTCTGGTTGGAGCTGAGCTGCTTCTATTTCCTGATGAAAAATTCAACTGTTGCTACTGCACTGGTGCTTTTTTTCTAATGGCAAAATAAGCTGGTAACCCACTGTATTAAGGATGGTGTAGCTGAGTGTTAGAATAAAGCCTCAGACTGATTCAACGACCTTCACTTTAGAGCTTCTGTCTCACAAGGTCTGCAGGCTGCATACCCCATTCCTATGTTCTGTGTAACCAGCCAGAAGCAGCCTGTGATCTTAAATGCTTTAAAGAGAATGTTTGCATCATGACATTACTGTGTACGTGGCTAACATGCAGCATAATGGAACAGGGATTTGAATATTTACAGCATGTTACGTAAATGTTGCCCTTCTGAATATTTTCTAAATCCTCTTAGCTCATAAGTGACAGCTTTTTTTTTTTTTAATAAAATCAGTCTTTTCATTTATCCAGCTAAGTTTGGTAAACAAAAGATGTTTAATACTTCCTTTCATATAGACAGATTCTTGTATTTAAGGGTTTATCTTTGTGCACTTAAGCTTATTAGGTTCCTGGGTAACTATTTTAAAAAAGCTGATTTGGCAAAAGCAGTACATGGTGCAGAGGTGGGCTTTGGAATTTTCTGTGCTTTGCCAGTGTATACTGTGAATAGGTAGTCTCCAAAGGATTGCAGTAAGCAGAGCAGTGTGCATTATGGTATGCAAATGTCACATGGATATTTGAATTCTATTTTGATCTACTAATAGTCAGTAGTGAAGATTTTGGGTTTGGCTTTATGTGTGTTTATATGTGTATACATACTCCTTTTAAAAATTGAGTAAGACTTGTGCAGAATTGTGCTGTGGCAAAATAAAAGGAAGGAAAATTGTGACAAAATTCTGGACATCTATGGGGATTTTCTCTTTAAAGCTCTAGGACCATGGCTTTGTACCTTGCTTTGTGCTCTGACGTTTATTTTTGATTGTGTTAGATGTAGGTTTTCACAAAATCTGAAAAAGCTTCTGAGGGATGACAGAAGTGTGATAAAAGAAGTGACATGGCCAGAAAGGTGGTGGGGATCTTCTAGCATGATTTGGTTCTTTGATTTTCTGTATGTGTGAGATTTGGGGTGTCAGTTTGGGGGAGGGTTCTTTTTCCTGGGGAAGCAAGACAGATAAGAAATGGGTTTAAAAAGCTTGCAAGGCATTCAGAAGCATGATTTTTGAAAATTTGGGAGTGAAGACCTCAGTGGTTTTGTGGCAGTGTTATGGGTGGAGAACTTAAGAGTGTTTACAAGGTATACAGTTGCAAAGGGTGGATGGATGGATGGATGGATGGATGGACATTTGTGAGTGCAGTATGTTTGCATTTACATTACTTTTGCTTTACTTTTGCTTGTAGGTGACTGTGGAAGAAGTGATGACTACTACTGCATACCTGGATCTCTTTTTGCGCAGCGTTTCAGAACCAGCCCTCCTCAAGATTTTCCTCCGCTTTATTTTGCTGCACCGACATGAGAATGTGCATATCCTAGATACACTGACTAGTAGAATCAACACGCCATTCCGGGTAAGGCAAGCAGCTGATGTCTCCAAATTGATCCCATTTGTTAGCTGCAGTATCACTGATGTATTCTTCAGGAATCTAGCCTATATTACTGTAGCATGTGTACTTAACTGTGACGTTACCAGCTTTCTTTGATTAGAAGGTGGCGCTTTCTTGCTCAAGTGATCAAACTGCTGCTTCCTTTTCTTTGCCTTCACTCCCCTATGCAGTAAGGTTTATCTCAGCTTTGCACTGAACCCCTTCTTAGCCCAGGCACAGTGTGCCACAGTAGCTGGAGAGAGAGCTGACAGAGTGAGTAGTTACCTTTGCTAACAGTTGGACCTCCTGACTGAGAAAATGACAACTTGTTGCACCAGACTGCCCTTCTGAGTCTTGCTTGGCTGGCAACCTTGGCTGACTCTTGAGTGGTGCACAGCTTCATGGATGAAATTAAGGATAATGTTTTAGTGCAAGTGAATGTTTAGAATGTGCAATAATATTTTAGAGAAGCCAGAACACCAGCACTTGCATTAAATTTGTGTGTTAGGGACAGTAGCTTCATCTGAAAATTATTTTGAAATATGGGTGCATGCAAATATCGATATATGCTGCTGTTAGTGCATCTCTAAGATGGATTAACTATGAGAACTGAAACAGCTTCTGTCAACAAAAATGCAAATTCTGTTGTCTCTGCTAATCATTAATACTGTTACATAGGCAAACAAAAAGGGAATTGTAAAGAATTCTGCATCCCTGAGCAGCTCAGGATCTCAGCCAAAATGATTCTGTGATGCTAAAGAAGTTTTCTGCAGTATAGCCTGGCCAAGTGCAGAACTGCCAGAACTGCAGCCTTCTGTGTGTTTCTGTAGCACAAAAGCTGTGTACATTATTATTGATGAAAATACTGATTACTAATTTGCAGGGTTAAACTTATGTACAGACAGGCAACTTGTAAAAAGGACTGTGCTTTTTCCAGGACTTGTAAAAATACTGTCCTGTCTCCTGAGCATATTTTAAATCTTTTTACAAAATTGAAAAATAGATTTTATTTATTAAAAAAATTGTCGTTTTGCAATATGGTTGCAAAGACAAATGAATAATATTTCCCTGTAAACTGAAATGTCTTAAATACAGGATAATTTAGGGCAGCAGCAGGTTTTTTTGAACTTTCATGGCATGAAGAAAAGTTATACTTGGCTCTCTCTAAATTTCACAGAGGAAATGAGATTTCCTGGTTTTCTCCGATGTCCCTCCCCTGTCTAAAACACACCTTTCTTGTAAAAATCTGACTTTTTCCAGAGGCTTGTTGTGAAACTCTTCAACTCTGTCCTCATGTTCTTGTTAAGAACTCCAGTTGCAGATATTTCTCTCTCTCTTGTCCCTTTACTCTCTCCATCTATTTTTGTAGACTTGAAGTCTTGGATTATTTGTTGACTCCTAGCACGGGCAGTGGAGAGCAGTGACAAGGCAACAAGTTTGAGCTGTGTTTTGCCTCTCAGCAGGCTAGTTCATGAGCATTTTCCATTTCTCTTCTCTCTGCTTATTCCCTTTCTTTGGTTCTGTTGGTGATCCGTGACCAAACTAGGAAAGGCAGTCAAAGAAGGTGTTTCTCTTTTCAGAGGCTATCAAGTGAGGTTCACTTAAACTTTGTTATTTAACTGTTTCACAGAGATACCTACCAAGTTGGGGGAAATACGTGGATGTATATATATATTTCAAGAAATCTATGCATTCATTTGGTCTTGGTCACCATGGACAGCTGATCACACTGTCACTCATCTGAAAGAGAGAATCAGAAATGGTGAAACAAAAAGTCTTTAAGTTGACATTCTTGAGAAAACACAGCCTGGAGAGAGGAACATAGTGCTGTTGCAGAGCTAGAACAGAGCATTTTAACAGTGGGAGTAAGGGAAGTGACTGCAGGGAAGAGGAGCCATGTGGAAGAGAAGCAATGCCCAGGCAGGATGCTGGATTTAATCCTGAATGAATTACAGGTTATGTTCAGTGATTGAAAAAATGAGGTCGAGAAATATCTGTAGCTTTTTCCTCACTTTGTCCTAATCTGTTTATTTTGTTAGCTATTGAAAAGTGCCATTAATTTAATATATTATCATATATTATTATTTCATATGTTATTTACATAATTAATACAGGGAGAGACAAGATTTAAACACCCGTTTGAAACTTTAGGAAAGGGTCAATTTATGCTAAATAACTCCTGCAAGAGTCAGCCTGGTCTGGGAGCCTAAGCTGACTATAAGATACTGTTTCCATGAGAGAGCAGCACAGGAGAAATACACGTTAAGAGGCAGGGATACAGAGACAGTGTGGTCTGTGAAAGCATACAGTTCATGCTTCTACCATTTTGGGCACAACTGCAGTCTAGCAAGTGTCTGGCAGGTAGAAATGTACTGTATGAGAGCTTTGAAAGTGTTGTATGTCTAATTAATGACCAAAAAAACCTGCAGAAGTCCATGTTTCTAGTCTGTCCTAAAGCTAGGGTGAAAGTGGGTTGCTTGTCACAGAATGGGTATGATTTTTGTCTCTGTTGAGTGTGACTACTGAAATACCTAGTTACAGCTGTATTTAATCAGACCTCTGCCAAAAAGGCAAGCATGCAATTCCCACGAGGAATGCTATCCTTTCTCCTGGTCTTGCAAAAAGGATCTTCGTGCTTTGCTGTAGCTCCCAGCTGTTCAACTGACCTGTAATAGAGAGATTATGAACACTCCATATGGAATAGATTCTGACAAAAGATGGCTTGTTTGTCCTGGTCTGTGTCCAGTACCTTAAGCTGTATTTCTAGAACCATTCAGCTTCTTAATGTGCAGAACACTGATTGTTCCTTATACTTAAAGCAACAGAAACTTGAGGTGATTTATAACTTTTCTTTCAGGAAAGACCTTTAATTGGTTCAAATTCTGTGTCAGTCTAACACACTATATTGGAAGTTACAGGGTTTAGTTCACACTAAATTAAATTAATAAATTTGAATAATAGTTAAGACTGGTAAATTACTGACTTTTTTATAGCTTATTTGGAGGAAAGCTCTGGATTTCATTTTGTTAAAATGAACATTATGTGTATAGCACCCATGGGATGCTGACAAAATGAAATATTATACTAAGAGTGTCTGTAAAGCATGATGTTCTGGCGGAGCCATTTTGTAATGTAGTATGCAGGGAAGATTGGAAAGATCCAATTTTCAGATCAAAAACTGACAATGTTTATTATTTTCCAGCTCTGTGTGGTCTCCTTGGCATTGTTCAGAACGCTCATTGGCTTGCATTGTGAAGATGTGATGTTACAGCTAGTTTTAAGGTAAAGGCCGAACTCCTGTTTCCATTCTTCATCCTGACTCTGGGACATATAATCTCTACCTGTGGATGCAGAGCTTGATGAGAGTTCTCCAAGAGAGCGGAAATCCAAGCAACTACAGAGATAAGAATATTTATGATCGTGACAAAAGTCTACCAGACCTGATGTAGTATGATTTACGTCCTGAGATCTTCAGAGCAAGAGATTTTTCTTGTGATTTATTTCTATAGAAGTGAGAGAAGCTAAGAATATATTTATCACCTCCTTATTCCCTGCTTCTAAATGTGTAATTCTTCTCCTGTGCATGTTTTCTCTAGTGTATTATGCACTGTGATACAAAGCTATATACTTGTTTGCAGCTTCCACCTTCTTTCTTGTTTTTCACCTCTTTGATTCCTCTCTCAGTGAAAATACTTCAGGTTCCTGAACTGTTGTAGGTAGATTGTAGTGTACTAAATGCACTGATTATTTTTGGTTTTAAGTGGTGATTCTGTACATTGCTTCAAGATACTTACTTATAATTTTGGTGTGTATTAGATGAGAGATATTGGTGTAACTAACTTGGGCTTTTAGCATTGTAGATCACATGAATGTTTCAGATACCGTGTGTCCCTCCACACACAGGCATTAAGGTGAAATTCCCTATAGCTCTTCCTATTGTTCCTGGGAATGCTGTGAACACAAGTATGTCACTACTCTAGCAGTAGAGTGCTGTGATTAATTTTTTTGTTTATTTGGGGAATCTTTTAGAATTTGTTTGCATTTTAAATGGCAGAACATCCAGTTAACACTGAGGGTCTTACTAAAGTGCTTTTTAAAAGTAAAACAAAAGCGCTCTAAAGAAGTTTAACATGTGCTTCCTCTGTTTCTTATACTCCCAGTAGTTTTTTCCCTCCTCTGCCTGAGAGCTCAGTCTTGATCTACTGCAGTAAGACACTTTTTTGACCCTTCCCTCCTTTTTTTCTGGCTGCTTGCCTGGCAAACATAAACTGCCTCTCTCTGGATTTCCCAGGAAAACAAATAAATTGAGGATTCTGGGACAAAACTCATTCATTGTCAGACCAACCCATTCTTCTGTCCTTTGACATCTGCCCATCCCACACTTGCTCCATACTTTCTTGCAACAGGTTTGCTCTAACCTGCAAAGGATTTTTCACTTCCCTGTTCTGATGCAACTGCTCTCCTGTCTCTACTTGTCTTTATAGTTTATCATCAAACCAAGTGTCACAATATAGAGTCAGGGTTTCATGCTCCTGAGAGGTTTAGAAAGTGAATTGCTGTAAATATTATTACTGTTTCTTTTAATTTGGAGAAGGCAGAAAGGTAGGAGGGGAGTTTTGTGTGTTGCTGCTTTCTCTAACATGAAAGGATGATAAGTAATGCTAAACACTGCTGTTTCAGGTATCTGATTCCTTGCAACCACATGATGCTGAGCCAGCGACGCGCTGTGAAAGAGAGAGACTGTTATTCTGTGTCTGCTGCAAAACTGCTGGCCCTGACGCCAGTCTGCTGCTCCACTGGAATCACTTTGACATTTGAAAGCCAAGGAAAAGATTATATTCTATGGACAAAAGCAGCACAAACTAAAGGTAATTGGTGCTCAGGGGAAGACCAGATCATTAAGTGCATTGGATTTGGTAGCAGCTCATGGGAGGAAGTCAGAAAGAATCAGAGGGGAAGGAAATGTGGTGGGTAACAATAAACTGGACAAGCCTGGACTAGAAAGCTTATTTAATTCCTTCCATGTGTCCGGATCTCTTGAAACATTATTTTAACAGCTATCCAGCTTGAATATGCATTCATGAAAATAATGTACAGATACATGACAGCAACCCTTGCTGCTTCAGAGTGGTTGCTGCTTTAAGGTTTGAATGCAGGCTTCTCTCTCAGAAATCTTGAGTTACAGCTCTATCTTTGCAATAGGAACAAGTCATGTATGTTTATGAGCAAATCTCTTAATTGTTATGCTTTTGTCTTCCTGCCTTATTGGATGGTTGGGGTTAAACACTCTGCAATATCTTAGTGGATCCCTTGCTAGAGAAAATTTGATATGGTATGAGTTGTCTTCTTTACTTCTAGATTCTGGTAGATGCTCTTCTGAATCTACTTGCATTGTGGAATATGGAAGAGCTGTGGACATCAGCTACTTGCAGTACCTGGGGGAAGCTCAAGAAGCCATCATCCAGTGCTTGAAAGATTGTAAAGTTTGGTCTGCCTTGTATGATGGAGTAAACCCTGATCCAGACACCTTTATCCAAACGCTTGCAGAGGAGAACAGTACAGATGTGGAACATCCCATGTTTCAGCTCCAGCAAAGGACACCTAGCACATGCAGCTCCTCTCGAGTAACTCCATTCAGCGAGAAGATGCAGTTGGAGCTAGAATGGGATGATAGCTATGACACAGGGATTTCTCCTGGTTCTAATGTGAGCTCACCACAACCATATGATGATCTGGGAAGCACAGAAATGCAGCCACCTGCAGAGCCACCGAAACACATACAAGAAATGAAAAAAAATGCCATTATGCTCATCAAAGGTTCTTATATAGAGGAATCAGACTTTCAGGATGATGTTATGGTTTACAGGTTATGTGCCCAGAAGGATACTCAAGATGATGACAGCTCCAAGGAGAAAACTTTAAATGCAGCCAGAGAACGTAAGGTCCAAAGCCAGACAGTAGTCAATGGGCCTCTTGCAAAGACCCAGCTGGAAATGGGCTTGGATGAGCACAGTAAGAGAAATTCAAGCTCAACTCAAGGTGTGATGAAAGAACAAATAAACCAGAAAATGACTGAGATTGATCCACAGCCAGACTTAGAGTTGAAGATTTCTCCTCAGGAGGCAGATTGTAACTTAAGACTGCTGAGCACAGATGGTGAGGATTTCATTGCACAGTATGACAAAATTATTAAGGAACTGGATCCAAACAGTGCAAGCTTGGAGGAGCAGAAACTGGATACTCCTGACCCTGTCTCTCCAGCAGAAGAGGAGGAGGACTTCGAGAATTTTTCAACAGACACCCCTTCTGCAGAGAGCATATCATCTCCCTTTGGACCAAAGGAGGATGTCTCTCCTAAGCACGCCTCGAGGAGCCAGAGTGCTCCGTTTACAGGTGGAATGTCCTGTTAATTACATACATAACAAATGCAGGATGGCATGGTGATTAAGGGGGGGCCAAATGAGATCACACTGTGTGGCACAAAGCACAAGCATAGAGCAAGGAACAGTTCTGGCACTAAAGAGGGTATAGCCCGAATAGCTGAGACCAGTCCAAGGAAAATGAGAGATCCAATGTGAAAATACAGCAGAGTCATCTCTGTGGTGACAGCAAATGATGGTTTCTCAGGGGATCTTCTTTGGGTGCTATTTTTTTTTCGGTAATTATTTAAAACACTGAGCAGGGGTTATGTTGTTTGTATGTGAGAGCTCCATCACTCTAGAGGAAGCTTTTTCAGTTGAAAGGGGATTGGAGTAGCTGTTCTAATATACAGAGCCCAGGTAAATAATTTGCTTTTTTATGGTTACTTTCATCTCTGATGCAGTGGATGCAGTATCATGGTGCCGTTTTTCCCCTCTCTGCTATTCCACATTGTAGCACGAGGTGTCAGCACTGGTGCCACGTCTGTATGTGCCTGTCTCCATGCTCTGCCCTGGCATCCTGTTCCTCCAGTGTCATCCTGCCCTCGCTGTTGGCATGCTTTTCTGTCTGGTGCCACGCAGCAATTTAAACTTGGTCTCTGCTGACTGTCCAAGCTACTCAAGAATGACAGTACTACTAGAGGTCAGAGTGGGCTTTTGATCTGTATGTGTACAGTTCCTTGCACTGCAGGCTCCTAATCTTTAGTTCTGTCTCCTAGATACCAGAGTAATGCAAATAATAAAAAATAATAATAATGTATCTAGGTTTCCTCACCCAAAATAAAACCTCTATAAGATGGCTTCTTGTTCATTTGGAGGGGGAAAACGTGTATTCATTGAAAACTATCCCTTTCTGGTCAGCTGTGGTCAGAATGCTTGGCACTGTTTCATAATTGAAAAATGCAGCCTGATTTTCAAACAGTTTGCTCTTTTTGCTGTGGCGGCAATTTCCTTGTATCAGAAGCTAATCACATCCAAATCTCTGTTTCCCAGTATCTGCTATCAAATGTAGTCTAAAATGTTGTCTATGTCTCTCATTCTTCATCTAGTCCCCCCCCCTCCATTTGTTCCTTTCCAAAAACCCACATCAAAATCACCCCCTGCCCAAACCCAAGAAAAACTCAAAGCTGAAGAAAATGAAGTTAAAAAGCTAATAACAATAAGCCTCACTGTTTGCTCCCCATTCACAGCATGTCTTACTCTTAGGTTGTTTACCTTGCTTTAATGCAGATCTTGGTGATTGCATGTAAGGAGATGCTCAGAATCACAGAATATGCTGAGTTGGAAGGAACGCACAAGGATCATCACCTTAGCCCTGCATAGAACCATCCCCAAGAGTCACACCATGTGCCTGAGAGTATCATCCAAACACTTCTTGAACTCTGTCAGGCTTGGTGCTGTGACCACTTCCCTAGGGAGCCTGTTCCAGTGCCCAGTCACCCTCTCGGTGAAGAACCTTTTCCCAATATCCAGCCTAAACCTCCCCTGACACAACTTCAGGATGTTCCCTTGGGTCACCACAGAGAAGAGATCAGTGTCTGCCCCTCCTCTTCCCCTCACTAGGAAGTTGTGGACTGCAATGAGGTCTCCCCTCAGTCTCCTCTTCTCCAGGCTGAACAGACCAAGTGCCCTCAGCCACTCCTAACATGGCTTCCCCTCAAGGCCCTTCACCATCTTTGTTGCCCTCCTTTGGACACTCTCTAAGAGCTTAATATCTTTCCTATATTGTGGTGCCCAAAACTGCACACAATATTCAAGGTGAGGCCACACCAGTGCAGAGCAGAGCGGGACAATCCCCTCCCTCGACCGGCTGGCGATGCTTTGCCTGATGCCCCTCAGGACACAGTCGGCCCTCCTGGCTGCCAGGGCACTTCAGCTTGCTGTTGACCAGGACAGCCAGGTCCCTTTCCATGCCACTGCTTTCCAGCATCTCATTCCCCAGTCTTTATGTACATCTGAGATTGCCTCATCCCAGGTGGAGAATCTGGCACTTCCCCTTGTTGAACTTTGTATGGTTGGTGACTGCTCAGTCCTCTGATTTGTTGAGGTCTCTCTGCAGGGCTTCCCTGCCTTTGAGGGAGTCAATAGCTCCTCCCAGTTTTGTGTCATCTGCAAACTCAGTGTCCCTTCCAGTCCTTCATCCAAGTCATTTATAAAGATGTTAAAGAGCACAAGGCCTAAGATGGAGCCCTGTGGAACCCCACTAGTGACAGGTCACCAGTCTGATGTTCTCCCATTCACTATTACCGTCTGTGCTCAACCTGTGAGCCAACTGCTCACCCACAACATGGTGTGTTTATCCAGGTGTGCTGGACATTTTGTCCAGAAGGATCCTGTAAGAGACAGTACTGAAAAGCTTTACTGAAATCCAGAAAGATTACATCAACTGTCTTCCCTTGATCAGCTAGGTGGGTTAACTTGTCATAAAAGGAAATCAGGTTTGATAAACAGGACTTTCCTTTCATGAAGCTGAAGCTGTGACCGATGACTGTGTTGTGTCTCAGGTGTTTTTTCAATACCTCCCAGAATAATCTTCTCCATAATTTACCAGGCACTGAAGTGGGACTGACAGGCCTCTAGTGCTTGTAACACTACCTTGGAAATCTTGAGATTGCAGGGCCTTTCAAAGGTAGCAACCTGGTCTAGTGGGAGGTGTTCCTGCTCTTGGCAGGGGGCTTGGAACTAGGTGATCTTTAAGGTCTCTGCCAACCCGAACCATTCTATGATTCTGTATTTAATTTGGAATAGTGTATTATGTTTGTAGATGTGTTTGATAAAGTTTTGGCTTGCTTTTACTGTTTTGGGATACTGTCATGAGATGAGGCTTCTCTCTGCAGAATTGAATAACCTGACAGAGGTTTCCTACACCTAGTAAGTGTCAGCAGTGCAATGATGCTTTCTTCAGGCCTATAGATCTATGAAGAAAATGTCCTATTGGTGTCTTGTATCCAGTGCAAAAGCATTAAACACTATCATCCCTGTTTTCACAGGAGCAAGAAAGAATGTGTTGTTCAGGAATAAGAATTTATATTTTGTTCCCTCCCTTCATGGCCATGAAAGGAATAATTTTTTGACTTTTCATCTAGTTACCCTGTTTCTTACAAGGCTCCCAAACTCTGCTTACTTCCTCTGATTCTCATTCTAATAAATTCTTGGTGGTAAAAGTCACACTTATCGCTGAGAAATTTTTTTATGTATTCGGTAACCTCTCTTGCAGTGGCAAGCAGCAGTTGTTACAAGTATCTAGATTCAGCTTTACCTGCTCAGCTTTAAAGTGTTACCTAGTGGAGAGAAACACTGACACCTTCTCCTGCTATCCCTTTTGGTAGAGTTTCCACTGCACTGTGGTCTTCAGGAGCTCTGTGAAAATATCTCCATGAACATGATAGGGGAAGCAGGAAGTTGTGTTGGGACAGAAGAAACTATATCTCAACAAAAGGGGTTTGAGGCTGCTCCACGGGGTACCCGGGCAGGGGGCATTCCTGCAGCTCTGATGGCTGACATTGTTCTTGCAAGGCAGCAGCCTATAAAGCCTTGCCAACACTGGCCCTCCCACCTTTCATCTTGTGAGTGTAGCTGTGCCAGATGGTAGCCGTGTGCAAGGTGAGGGGAGCTGGAATGGGGTTGGATTATGGCCACCTGCTTGACCCTAGAAGTGCCCATGGCATGCATCTTGTGCCAAGATTGAGGGTGGGATATTCAAAGTTAGCAGTGCTTTAACTGCATCACCGAGGGATTCTTCTGCCTGGTTTTCCTAGCTTTTATGCAGCCAGAATAGTGGGGGGAACTGGGGGTGGGACAAAGGATGTTTCTAAGACTTGACTTGTGATTAGGTCACTTGTACAGGCTGCCTCAAGCATCTCATCAGCTGTGTGGTCTAGCAACATGTAGTGAAGTCATTCTCAGCTTTGCAAAGGTTTCATAAGCTTGAGCACTAAGGGTTTATGTACTTTCATGGTAAATGCTTTTGTATTTCAGTAGTTGTCCTGCAGCATGAGTACACAAGCTAAAGCTATTATTTATTGGTGACATTTACATGCTAAAGCCTATGTCTAGCAATAATTTTGCTTATAAATCTATTTTCATGTCTTCCCTGCTTTGTGTGACTGTTTACAGTACTGCAAATGCCTTTTCTTGTGATGTGAACTATCACAGCTCTTGATTTTTATGTTTAGAATAGCATTTTCATGTTCTAAAGAACACCAGTTTTTTGATAAGACAAGAAAGCTAGCTATAATTTACTTTGCCCAGTCCTTACGTAGAAATAAGGCACAGCAGGAGTAAAACGAGCAGATTCCGTTTGCATTGAAACTGGTAGTACCATTCTGATTAACTTCAAGGGGAATAGAATGGTAGACCATAATGTACTAGGCTAAATCCTTTTTGGTACATGTAAAGTAGGATAGTTATGCATGTTAAATATGCCATTAATGCAAACTGATTGGCTATCTAGCAAATGTGCTTTTAATCACAAAAGCTTTTAACACCTCTGTTAAGTCTGTTTTGTCTGTTCAGCTACAGTTTGGTTTTTCTACCTGCTGTCTTTTTTTAGTGTGTGGGAGGTCTAATTTTGTTAGTTATGATGATCAAAATTCCTTTTAAATAACTATTTCCTGGATCTTAGGATTTTTCTTCTGTGAAAACAAAAGCATTGGTTCCTTTTTATTTTCTTGCAGGACCGTTCATCAGTGTAATGTTGTCGAAGCTGGAGAACATGCTGGAGAATTCCTTGCATGTAAATTTACTGCTTATTGGGATTATTACTCAGCTGGCAAGTTATCCACAGCCACTTCTTCGCTCCTTTCTGCTCAACACCAACATGGTGTTTCAGCCTAGTGTGCGGTCACTCTATCAGGTATTTGACCACGGGTGTTAGCCATGCCCACTGGAGCAGTATTTTTGGTGTCTCCTTAAAATTTACATTAGCTCCTTTCAGTTTCACTTGTAGCTTTCCCACCTGTCTGAGAGCCTCTTATTTAATTTCCATGTTTTAATTACATTTGTGCAAAGAACTGGAAATTCTGTATGACCATAGATTTTGTCAGAACTCTCTTTTAATGCAAGTAGAGAAAGGCCAAGTATTCAGTCTGTGGCTGCACTGGGAGCAAAGGAGGAAGAAGTAATTGTTACTGTTGTTTTGACAGGTGCTGGCATCTGTGAAAAATAAGATTGAGCATTTTGCTTCCATTGAAAAAGACTTTCCAGGTCTTCTCCTGGAGGCCCAGCAGTACTTGCTTTTTCGTGTGGACATGTCTGATGCTACGGAAGAATTGCTAACCAAAGGTAAAGGTTAACCATGCCCGAGGAGTGCTGGGTGGAATGACTTACCAGTTACCCCTCTCCTTTTCTCAGATGATTAAAAGAAGGTGTGGTGTGGTGTGCTGGGAATATCATTAACCAGATGTATCCTTCTGACTTTAAAATGACGATGCTCAGTAGAACCACAGTGTATGGGTCTATTTGGATGTTCTTTGCTCTTTAGAAGCTTTTATTTGTTACATAAAATGTCTGTTTAAAGAAGTAACAAAGTCAGTTCTTGGCTTGCTGTCAGTTTGGCCATAAACAAACTCACTTTTGAGGCATGAGGTGAGGTGGCATATGTGCATGATTTCATTTTATTTTTAGCCTGACCTTCAGCTAGTCACTGGTTCTTTTTTGATAAATGTTAGGGAGGACAGAAGTCCACGATGAATTGGTTTCTGCAACAATTGAATAGGGCTTCATATCAATTGAATAGGGCTGCTATGAAGGAGATAGATACTAGCCAGAAAACTTTTAATGTGCTTTCTTGGATGACAAACCAAGCAAAACAAACAGAAAAAACAAAGGGGAGATGTGTAAAAGCCAGGACACTTTGAGAGCAGTGGGGACTTCAACAGGTATCATCCCACAAGCCAGCTTTAGAGAGGGACTTCCATAACATCTGCTGCTTCTCCAGCACAGTGCACACTGCACCTGTCTTTCAGTTACCGATATTAGTTTATACTGCTGTGGGGCATGCTAGTGAAAATAAGCAAAGTGAAGAGTCTTACATGTTAACTAAGAACCTTCCAGACACAGCCAGGCAATGGGTGGAGTTGGGGCCATGCCCTGAGGATGTGCTTGTTCTCAGCTTGCTGCTGAGCCAGCAGTGTTAGATTCAGTTTTCCCTTGAAAGCCAACTACCCATGTGATGGGAATATATCAAATTTGGTGAGTGATTAAGAGCTGACTCTGCAAAAGGGTTTGTGAGACGTGGCATTTACAGGTATGTGCTTACTCATCATTGGGAGTCCTTAATAATCACCAGTTCTGCCTACACCTCTGTGAAGATGTTGAACTATTCTTCCATTTCCAGAGGTGTGGAAAGCAGGACTCTTTATGTGCCACTTTTAATTGTATTTTAATTTTTCAAGGCTCTGACTAATAATCTACCTAGTTTCTGGTCAGCATAGCGTGTGTTTCTAAGGTTTGCAGTACAACTAGCCTGTAAAATTACGATCCTACTAAGGCTGCTTCTTGAAGAATTGGTCTGTGGAAGGTGCTTGTTGTAAAGAAGCTGCATACTGCAAACATCAGTAGTGGTTTAGGCTCTGCATTCTGGTGCCAGAGATTAGAAAGCTTTACAATTAGATGGTATTGTAGCTAGCATGTGGGAGATGAGATTAGGAGGTAACATTTAGAGTCCTTTTTTTTCAGGTGCTTTTTTTTCAGGAGCTTTTATATAATGAATTCCTGATGGCATTTATTTATACTTCCGATTTTACATCTGTTTTCTTCTGTGGGCTTCAGAATTTGCTAGGTTGACTCACGCTGATCATTATTTAGGAATTTGAAACAAGGCTGCTTAGTCACCCTGTTGGTACATTTTCTTCTGTATAGTAGCAACTCCTGCAAGGAAGGCTTCTCTTGACAAATGAGTGGAGAGTAAACAAACGTCTGGATAACTGCAGGCTTGGTTCCCAACAGGACTGGTGATGGAAGTCATCAAACTGTAATCCTGCGGGAAAGTTGGCTCAGTAGTCCATCAACCAGTAGCTCATTATATTGATTAAGAAGTGCAAAATAGGAACTGCTACAATAATGATAAATTAAAAAAAAAAAACAAACCACAACCAAACAAGAAATTAGGAACTCCTGTAGGACTTCTCTGCATTTGCTTGAATGCCACCTCTGAGCGTCATGCAAGTTGGCTGCTCTCTGAGGAATTTTTTCCCTTGGACAGGAGTGGTGAATAACCCCAATGTTCTCTACAGGTCTGAGCATAACTGGCTTCCTGCAAAATCCACATCTGAAAACCTGAAGCCAGACTTAGTGGGAAACACAAATGTAAAACCAAGAGTGTTTCCTTTCTCTTTACAGGGATGATCTCTGAAGGTGTCCAAGCAGAAATGGACAACTTACTATTTTCTGCTTGCAGTAGCTTGTGGTTTCCTTACACAGTAGATTGGGTTTTGGTTACATATACAGAGCTGTCACGATGTAGATTCCATGGGAAAAGCTGCCTTTCTTTCAGTGTGTTGGTAACCACTTTCAGAGTACTCATTTTCATAAGTTTCAGTTGTATGATTTATTTTGTCTCCTGATCCTAGAAAGAAGTGAACAATCTTGATCAAAGTAAAGAACTGGAATCTCTGATTCCTAGATCAGCTTTCTGTGCTTTTCTGCTGTTCTGTTTTTTTTCCCCCCAAATAAGCAGTTAAATCTAAATCAAAATTTAAAATATTAATTATGAAACATTTTGACATTAGAAAATCTGAAAAAAAATCTTCAGGGGAAGCTCAAAACTTTATCCTTTTATTGTAATTCATAATGTAAGTTGTTTTTCCTCCCACAGTCAGATTTTTCCACAGAATTGAAATTCCTGTACTCTGTCTCTAGTAGATAGAAATGTGTAGAATAACATCATGAATGATTGATAAGTCTGGGGTTGGAAAGGTGTTTTAAACTCAAGAAAAGTACGAGTCTGTTAAATGATTAAGATGAAAATTTCTTTTGAGTGTTTGGAAGTGTTCCACAGTGCCTTTGGAGAAGGACAAACAAGGAACAAAAGTGCAGAACTGTTGAACAGAGGGATGGCTGTGCTGCTCGCCTTTGATACTTGGAGAGATTTCAGAACAAGGCTGGTGTCACTTGAGACTGAGTTGTTTTAACATAAATTGCATTTTAAGGGAAACCTCTTAATGCAGAAATGTAGTGTTTGGCTTATCTGCAGTATGTGAGTTAATATAAGTACTTTCAGGTTTTTTTAATGATTTACTTAAACAGCTTCTGAGAGCATCCACTTGTAAGTTAAACAGGATTTTATCTGCCCATGCTTTTGGCCTCAATGACATCTTGTAGCAGTGAGTTCTGCAGGTTAATTTTTCTTTGTAAAGTATTTCTTTCCATCAGTGTTAAATTTCGTCACCTTTTTAGTTTCACTAAATTAATTATCATCTAATTAAAGGGCAGCTCTGCTTCAGGTTGAAACAAGGAGCAGTTGATTGAAATTTAGGTGCTGCTGTCACTGTAATTCCATGCATTCTGATGCTTGAGCTCTGATCCTCTGAACTCTGGCAGCAACACACACTCTAGCAGAGCACGCAGTGGTTTTTGCTTGTTCTGTTTTTAATGTTTAGTTGCTTTACAGAGAGTTTAAGGTAAGTGTAGTTAGTGGGGCCCGAAGCTGCAGAAAAATCAAATTTTTAAACCTTTTTTCCCCTTAGATTCTCGCTTGCTTCAAACTCATGCGTTGATCTTATAACTCAGCCTCAAATGCATTTACATGATGATTCACAGGGAGAGGATGGAGAAGAAGTGAAGTCAAAATGTCAGTTTGATCTGGGGGAGGGATAGAGCACGATGTCGTTGAAATGGAGACAGCCATGCTGGGTCTAGATGGGGAGATATTATCTGCTATTTCAGAAAGTAAATCCATATTATTCTTTCCCTTGACTCCTCTTCTGCCCACATATTTCTCTCATCAGAGCTGGAACTGAATAATATATAACCTGGGGAAAGATAGATAATAAAAAATGCAATAGAATAAGGCCACGTAGAACTTTGGAATGTTGGATCCCTGCACAATCTGGGTACTGCAGATTACAGCTCTGAACACAATCCTTGTAAACTAGGTTTGGACACTGTACATATACTGTGTGTGCTTAATATACAGTCTTTTTTTTTTTTTTCCTGCTTTTGCCTCTCCTTCTTCTCCTGGCTTTAGGTAATGTCCAGCACAGCAGTATGGCAGGGAAAGGAAGGAACCTCTCTGAAGCTTACTCAGCTGTACTGCAGCCTTTCCTGGGACAGAAAGGAAAGAAAGGCCTGGCTCATCCCAGCCTTCCTGCCCACGTGAGGAACGCCGTGCTTGCAGCTGCCCTTTTCCCAGAGTTCCTGAAGGAGTTGGCAGCTCTAGCCCAAGAACATTCCATTTTATGTTACAAAGTACTGGGGGATTTTGAAGATTATTATTAGTGGGGTTTTTAAACATGTTTTAAAAAAGCTTTTGGAATTTAAACAGATTTTTAATGCAAAGCTGCTTACAAAAGAAGGTTGTACTTCAATATTTCCTGAAAATACTTGATTTAGAGGGGGAAGAAGGAGGCAAAATATTATTCCAGTTAGGCCTTATAATTTCCCTCTGTGCTACATAACTTATTTGAGAGATTTCTGATACTGCTCTGACTGCAACTTCCTTCTTTATCCCTTCCTCTTTACACAGCCACCCTTCTTTGGTGTTACTAATTCCTGTTGAATTTCTGCAATAGACACTTGTAGGCTGGCTAAGAGAGGCAAACATGTTAGCTTTTTCTGTTCCAGATATACTCTTCTGGATAACTTGTTAGGAGACTGTTTGAAAAAACATTTCCCCGTGGGGCAAGTTCACAGTATAAAAAGACATGCACAGTCTGCACAAAACCCTTTCATGTGAAGGACTGTGCTTCTTGGTGTCATTTTCCTCTTCCCTTCCTTTCCCCTGAAACCAGGTTCTTACCAATCCACATCTGAAGCCATCTTTTTAACTAGTGGGTCAGGTTTTTGAATTCAAGTGATCTTATGTGTATTAAACTCCTGAATAGCTGAAAGCAGGTGCTGGACCCTACACATACCATATTGCCTTATGGTGCAGACAGATCTGCAGCTATCAGCTGTTGGGCTTTGAAGTCAAATGAACTGTGTAAGTGGATGTGGATTGCAGACTGCCTGGAATTTTCCTTGCAGTTTCTCGGCATTCTTGGGTAACTACTGCATTGCTACCTACATCTCTGCAAGTATGCCTTATTTAGTAAGATTTGCACAAAGTACAAAACAAAATGTTTCTATGCAAGCTGTTATTAGTATGTAGTTTATTTTTATGCTTATTTTAATAAGCTAAAGGAAGATATTCAGTATCTTTCTGTAGTGTTAAATGGACAGCAGGCTGGTTTTGTCTGTTTTTTCTTTTTTATTAAATGAAAAAGGTTTGCTTGCTCCTGAAAGGTGTTCTGTTTTACTGTTATTTTTTTTTTTTGCTTAAGGGAAAGTTAAATACTGTTTGTTTACTTTTAATGTAGGTGTTGACTTTTCCTAATATTGCACTTTTGGGATGGTGAGGGGAAGACCAGACTATTCACCAGCTGCAGAAAAGGAAGGAGTAATGGGGAAAGCTGTCTGCTGGTGACTAACTGCTTGAGAAAATGCTCTGCTGTGAGTAATGGGCTTCATTAGAAGAACCCAAACATGATGAATTGGTGCATCACCACTGCATTTTGTCTTATCTTAGTCACATAATTGTGCTTCCAGTGTGCTGTAGTTGGCTGCACAAAAAGTGGCTTAGTTCAAGAAAGCCTTAAACCCATATCCCCAGGATAGAAACTAACAGTGGCTCCAAAAAATGTGAAGAAATAGAAATCAGAAATAACACTTGCATACATTAGATCTCCTGGTCATTGTAATTCCATAATGTGGGATGTTCCAGTTAATCACATCCTGATGTTGAAACCCATTTTCTCAGAGATTGCAAGGAAAAAAACCCACTTTTAAAACAAAAAACAAGGACACTCCAGAAGAGTCTAAATAATTACAGGTCAAATTTCTCTGGAATTTGCAGTGCAATTTAAGCTTCTAAATCCTTTAGATGGTTCAGAAAGTTCTGCCTTTAATCTACAAGCTGTAGATTAAAGCGTCTGCATTCATTGTGTCAGACTGCTGTAGGATGTTCCCAGGAAAAAAAAAATCCCCAAGTCTACCTCTAACAGAATCACCTCAAGAACTTCTCTGAGTCCATCTTCACTTGTTTGCTTCACATTCTTCACGATGGCTGGGGGTCATGTTGCTCCCTAGCTGAGTCTCTCTGGTTTGCTTTCATTTCGAAGTTGTTTATTTTTTTTAGGTGCGATTGCATCCATCCTGTAAATCACCTAGTGACCTCCACATGGCCCTCTTTCACCTCACAAGCTTTCTTGGAAGCTGAAGACAAGGCTGTGAGATTTTTTTAAAATCTCAGTTGTCCAGAATGAAGAGAGCTCTTTCTTTTTCTTCTTTTAACCCCTGCATTGTTGTTGTAAATGGGTAATAAGATTTATTGATTTATTATTATTTTTTTTTAAAACTTGTCCTAGACCATGGTGGGTTGTTTCCCCACTCCCCCCACTATTACCATCAATGTTGCCATTCATGCTGTACTCACGGGCCTGGCCTCAAGGGGGTCAGTAATGTGTGCTGAAAGTGTTTTAGCATTATGGATGTAGGGTCAGTGCTTCTTCTCACCTCTTGTGCTAGGAACTCCACATGAGCGAAAGAAAAGTGTGATCAGCTGACTTCTAGTGGTTCAGAAACAAGTGCTAAATTGCAGAAGCAATCTAATCCTTTTTCTGAAGGATTTTTAAAAAAGGAATTGTAAAGAATTATTTTGCTTTTTTTTTTAAATAAAGAACTCTGCAGACCAGTGCTCAAGGCAATAAGGTTACTACATGAACATTCCCTTCCCTTGTTTGTATTCTAAAATAAGAATCTTTATTTGCTGAGTAGAAAGGATTTCTTTAGAGGTTGTTAATTTTAACTGGTGTTTTCAACAAATGTACAAAGTCATGGCAGTTTTATCCCAGCAAGTCTATTAAGCTACGTGGGGATTTTAAAATGTGGACTGCTCCAAAAAGCATCTGTAAATTTGAGGATGGAGAAGATTTGCCTCATAAGCTGTAGTAGAGCTTATGCTCTACATCCAGCAAGATAAAGTCAGCCTTTGAAATCTGGAGTAGTGGGGAAGACTTCTTGCTGAAAGATCAGAATTGTGTTTGTGCCGTGTCCCCTCGCAAATGGAAAATCTGTCTGTCAGCTCCCCAAAAGGAAGAGGTGGATGAGTGCAGTGACCCTGGCTCAGGGCTGTAAAAATGGAGATCATGCGTGTACCTTTGCATGTAACCCTACCACTTGGTTCCTCAGTGGGGTCAGACTTGCAGCTATGTCTTAGTTGTAATAGCAGCATAATGTCTGGCACCCAGCACAAAAGCTTTTGGCAGGAATTGCCTCTTCCTGTCTTCAAAATGCAGAACCTGTGATTTAGCTTGAAAACGTTGATCTTTTGAGATTAATCACATCTGCATGTGTAAGTTCTTCAGCCAAATGCTTGTTTAATAAGCTCCTTCCCTCCAGTTGGATAATGTGTGATCCCATCTCTCACCAATGATACATTCTTTTCCCAAAAAACCCTGTGCCTGTGGTCCAGCCTGTAGGCCCCTGGAGGGCAACATCATTATGCTGGAAGAGTCGGGAAGTGCTCTGTGGTCTGGTTTTCCCCACACTCAGGGGGGGTGTGACTAGAGCAGTCCCTCTTTGGCACATTGGCTCAGCATCAGTCACGAATGAAGTGTCTTGGCCTTGGCAGACCTATTCCAAAGACTGCAGGTGGTGGCTCAGTGATACCAAAGTTAATTTCCAGTCTCCTCCTAGATGTTTCATACTGTGAATGCCACATTTCTAAACATGTAGCCTTGGAACAGTTTCTAAGCTGTTCTGCTATAGCAAGGAATCTTACTGGCACCCTACCTAAAAAGTGAACGCTGTCTTAAAACAGTTGTGGTCATTCTCTTTTACCTTTGGCCATTTTTGGATGCCACATGGGTTAGTCTCAGCACATATACACCTGGTTTGTATTAATTGGACTAAAGCACTCAGCAACTTTCATTCAGAACAGCATCCCCTTTGCATGTGCTGATCTTTGGACAGCTGCAATTCATGTGCTGTACTTACTATCTTTATTATTAGGTATTTTTCTTAAATTTGATTTTTTCCATTTGTGCCCTAAAGAATAGTACAGTATTTCAAATGAGATCAAGTTGTTAGTGTTGCAGTTCTGGGCGTGAAAGATGCACTGTCTTTTTTGTCCTGGTACCTTTGTCCTAGTAACTTCTGACCTTAGTTTGGAAGAATAGAAATGAGAACTACTGTTTTCAGCTGTATTCTGTGGGGATGAGAAAATTCCCAGTAGCAGGCATGGGCTGTCCCTCACACCAGCAGACCCAGATACATCCTTCCAAGCATCCAGTTCATAAATTACTTGTTTTCTCTTTCATTGGGGTTTCAAAGGGGTTTGTCACTTGGTAAAAGGTCTGATGAATTCAGCAGTGTCCTGCTGCAGTACCTACTTAGTGCATTTGCCTTTTAGTAAGATGGGTAAACTTCCTAGAATGGGAGAAAACGCAGCGGGATTGGGGTGGACCTTGGGCATCGGCAGGGGCGCTGTGCTTTGGAATGGGAGCAGGACTGGATAGACATTAAGCCTGAACAGCATTTCTGCCACCAACACCATTCCAATTGCTCTTTGGCCTGTGCACACAATGCCCAAGTGGTCTGTTCAGTCCTGCAGAGAAAAACATTTGCAAACAACATTGCGGCATCCCGCAGAGTCCAAGGGTTTAAGTTCAAGAGGTTAAGTTCTGTTTACCAAGAGAAGTTCACTACTCAGCACAGAGTGTATGCACTTCCTACCCTTTTGTGAACTCTGCTTAAGCCTCACAGAAGGTTTTGTGCTTCAGGAGGGGTTTTTGAAGTCCCCTAAGACACACAAAAATCTCAGGGTTGGAAAGAAAAGGATGGGAGTGGTGTGATTTGTTGCAGTTAAATTATGTCATTGTATCATCTGAATTTGTAGCCACAGCTCCTGTTTGAGGGCAGCTTGATTTAATAAGCAATTTACTGTGCTGTGTTTACTGAAATTGCTATGTCATGCCTGCAGTTTTTATGACGGCTCCTATTACATTTGTAACGTTTAAATTGCATCTGTGGTTAGAAGTAGAACACTGGGATTTTCCTTTCTTTTCTCTTAACTCAGATAGCTCTGGCCCTATACAGTAATGATGCTGCTGTGTCCAGATCTGATTTAGATAATTACAGTATATTCTTCCTTGCACCTTTTTAGCATTATCAGCACAGAGTGTACATGACACTTGGGCCGCTCTCGTTAATGAGCAAACCAAAGGTAAACCACTGCAGATTAGCAGGGGGCACCTGCCTCTATGTGAAATGCAGTAAGAATTTACATTTGTGTTTCTCTGATTTACCAGAGACCAGAAAGAAAAAGCTCATAGTAAACTTGAAAAATTAATATCACCATGTCCTATTGTACCTATCCAAGTGGAGACCACTGCCATGTGATGGTTTGGGCGAGAACTGTGCAAAGGAGGGTAAAAATTGCTCCTCATGAAGGTGGTGTCAGGCTTGCATAAGTAGTATTTGGGTAATATGACAGTGGTGCCAGCTGTCTGACCGCAGACAGCCACAGAGTGCAACGCTATTTCAGTGACTTTGTTGGCGGTGAAAGCCCAACTCTGACTAAATGCACTTTATTTTTTAGGGGCCTCCACATGTTGTGGCCCAGCATCAATGTACTTCATTTGTTATATGCTCAGTTGGAAGCCTCTTATTTATGAATAGGAGCATTACTTGGACTCTCAAATATGTAGGTACTTAAAGTGGCGTTTTGTTGCTGACTGTGCAAATCTTCTTTTTGTTCATTGATTATAATGGTTCTTGTGTGGCAGCTGGATTAAATTAAGACTGAAGTCTCTGGGCTAGAAGCCCTGATGGAACTTTTGTGCAAAGGCTGCATTTCTCAACCAAATAACTTTGGCACTTCGGCAGACTGCCTGCATACAATTACGTATTGTGGACTAAATACCTGCAAACTTACATTTCTGATGAAGCCAGTTCCACAGCAGCTGTGTTTTATTGCAGTCTAGTTTAAAAATAACTAGCTTGGATTTACACAAAAAAATAACGTGGACGAGTCAAGTCCAAGACAACTAAACTCTCTCCAGTTCAGTGCTGCTGTGTCAGTTTGGCCAGAGCTCAGACAAAATGCCATCTCCTCAAAGGAGAGGGAGTGGCTCTGGGTCTCGGTATCCCTTGCTGCAGCCTGAGCCAACAACTGGTGTCTCTTGGTGTCCAAGTGCAGCTTGGTGTAGGAAACTCTAACCAATGTCGTAAAACTCCAGGGTTGTAACACTGGGGTTTGAGCTCTAGTGAGAAAAAAATCTAGCAGCCTCTCAGACCAGCCTGAATATGTGGCCTCTTAAGCTTCAGAAATGAGAAGGTAAAATATAACTGGCTATGCCTGCTTAGTGGGTGTAAATGCTTTAGATAATTAAAGCTGTGGCTGATGCAACCATATGGCAGGAGAACTTTTGCTCTGCTTACACAAAATGGCTGTGCATGGAGGGAACAGTGAAGCTGTTGGCCTTCAAGCGCTCTTGTGAGCATCATGGTGGTACTGAGCTCAGATGCAGGCCTTTCGCCAACGGCTGCCATGACAAGGCAGTGGATGTTGCATGGGGTAATTTGCTGCCTGTGTATGTGCTGGGTTAACGTGGGGTCTGGCACAGCTGTCACCAGTCTTTTTCTGGGTCAAAGCCAGCAGGTGAGATGGAATCATTTGCAGGGTCATGAGCTGGACCCCACAGACACAGATAAAGGGAAGGTCAGGGTCCCTCACAGTACATGCTGCAGACAGTTGAGAAATGCATGTACACCCTATGGGAGATCTCACAGTTTTGGTCTGGGACTAGGATGGTCCTAGAAGGAAGGCTCAGTTCTCACTGGGACCATGCACAGCTGTGTTGCTCAGTAAACTCTGCCTTCTTTCTGCAGCTGTGTTGCCTCATGGAGGCACCTGAGCACTCCTGCAGTTTGCTTTATTGCAGTTGAAATTCAGACCGTATGGTCTGATGTGGGATGTGTGTTGGAGTACAGTCAGAAGAGAAGCAGCATTCCTGGTGGTTTTCTGTTCCCACTGCAGTCATCCCTAATCATTGATCTGGCTTGGCCATGGGGCTCTTCAAGACTGAGTTTAAATTTGCCATCACAATGGGCAGAAAAAGGTGCAGCAAATTACAGGTCATGACAACTTAGGAATTTGTATTTTATTGCATTCCTCACACTGTTTAGCAGAATTCTCTCTTTATATACACTACCTGAAAGTTTATGGCTTCTGAGGGGACAGGGATGACTTGCACTCAACAGCCAACCCAGTGCAGGTAAGCTTCTAAGCATTTGGGTTGATAAATCTTGACCTCCTGTCTGCAGTAACTTGGTTTTATGTGGCCATTGCCTGAAGCAGAATCCAATGAACTTTGGAGTATTTGTGAACAGCATTGCAAGGACGATGCAGGCAACAAGGGCAAAAAGACCAGCAGCGTGCTATTCCCTCTTCTCCCTGACACAGTCTGAGAAAAGGGAGTTGATTGAAAACTCAATTGGTTTTTCTTTATGTGTAAAAAAACAAACACTCTCCATGTTGAGCATGCACACAAGGCCATAAATCACTGGCAAGGTGCTGCTGAGGTCAGTGCTTGTGAAAGCGTGTAGGTAGAAGGGTGCTCAGAACTGAAATGAGAACATCACAGAACACTGACGCCGCACCACACAAGTGCAGTGGGAAGGGGCCATAGTGAAATCACAGCACGAATACTCTAGCTGTAAATTTTTTAGTTAAGGTTCCTATCATATGCTTCTATTTTTAACACAGTTAAAATTAAATTCTGCAGCCGAGGCTGAACGCTAGAAATTCTTTCTTCACTACTTACAGCATTGCCAGCATCTTTTTAGACAACTTTCTTCTCCTCTTCTGCAACCTCAGATACAGGATACTTCAGCTATATGTGATAGTAAGTATCAGCTCTCCACCCTCGGGACTGACCTCCTAAAAGACTTCCAGCAATGAGTAGATGAGATTGTCGCAACAGTGTCTGGTGTCAGCTTTTAATTTGTGAGCATTTTCCTTGGCCCTCTCTTTGTTGAAGGTTACTGCTGAAAATCTGCATGAAACTGTCCTTAATTCACCCTGCCTAATGCTGTTGCACAGATGGCATCTGCAATCATTAGATCAGAGAGCACTAGAGTAGCTAAATGAGACTTGCAGGTTGGGGTCAAAGCCTCAATCCTAATTCTTGAGTTCCTAGCCTTGATACAACCACACTTAGAACAGCCTCCTGGTCTGCAAAGTGTTCTGACATCCACACTTCACTGTCAGGCTCTGCCTTCTATCCTGCAGACCCTCCTGCCCTGTGGAGTTGTTTTGTCTTTAGCAGATACTAAATTCCTTGAGGCTGCTGCTTCTGACTTATGTGCTCCATCAACGACTGCTGTGCAGATATAAACCAAAGCTGGTTTGCTTTGTACAGAGTTCACCTGTTGAGTATTTAGAATTTGCCTTTAGCTCCATTTAGGGGAATGGGAAGGTGGTGGTTGTATTTAGGCTGCTCTATCAGGCCCTTGGCAGCAAAAAGGATCCCATGTTTTGGTTGTATTAATTCAATCAAAAGGGCGTGAGGTGACTGATGAGCCTCTTAATGCAGGCTGGCATAGTTGGAGCAGTGTTAGCTGCCCTTGCTGAGCCTTCCTGTCGTTAAGTCCAAGCACTGCCAGCTACCGCTGCTTTGATGTTGGTAGCTGATATCTCCACAAATGTTAAAAGCTTCATCATCTTGATCTCAACTGACTGAAAACACTTTTTTTTTTCTATCAGAAAGAAATTTACATTTTGTGTGTGTCTGCAAAAGAGTTCTTTAAAAATTTCAGAAGTGACTATTTCATAATATAGTGCAAAATGTATAGATTATGGCTGCTCTTTCCATTCCCTGGGTCTCGCAGGTAGGGTGAAAATAAATTGAGACTTACAGTAAATCACAGAATGGTTTGGGTTGGAAGGGACCTTAATCTAGTTCTAACTCCCCTGCCATGGGGAGGGACACATTCCACTAGACCACGTTGCTCAAAGCCCCGTCCAGCCTGGCCTTGAACACTTTCAGGGATGGGGCATCTACAGCTTCTATGGGCAGCCTGTTCCAGTGCTTCACAGTAGGGACTTTTTTCCTAATATCTAACCTAAACCTGCCCTCTGTCAGCTTAAAGCCATTCCCTCTTGTCCTATCCCTACATGCCTTTGTAAAATGTCCCTCTCCAGCTTTCTTGTCAGTCCCGTTTAGGTACTGGAAGGTGCTGTAAGGTCTCTCCAGAGCCTTCTCTTCTGCAGGCTGAACAGCCCCAGCTCTCTCAGCCTGTTCTCACAGGAGAGCTGCTCCAGCCCTCCGACCACCTTTGTGGCCCTCCTCTGGACTGGCTCCAACAGGTCCATGGCCTTCCTATGTTAGGGACCCCAGACCTGGATGCAGTACTCCAGGCGGGGTGTCACCAGAGCAGAGGGGCAAAATCATCTCCCTTGACCTTTCCTCTTTTGATGCAGCCCAGGACACGGTTGGCTTTCTGGGCCTCGAGCGCACACTGACAGGTCATGTCAAGTTTATCATCCACCAGTACCCCCAAGTCTTTGCACAGGACCACCTCTCAAGCCTGTCCAGGTCCCTCTGGATATCATCCCATCCCTTCCCTCCAGCCTGCTGACCACACCACACAGCTCAGCGTCAGCAGTGAACTTGCTGATGAGGGAGCACTTGATCCCACTGCCCATCTCACCAACAATGATGTTAACCAGAATCACTCCCAATACCAACCCCAAAGCACCACTTGTCACTGATCTCCACTTGGACATCCAGCCACTGACTGCAACTCTTTGTGTGCGACCATCCAGCCAACTCCTTGTCCACCGAGTGGTCCATCCATCAAATCCATGTCTCTCCAGTTTAGACGAGGATGTCATGCAGGACAGTGTCAAGTGCTTTGCCCAAGCCTGGGTGGATGATGTACTCATACAGACTCTATTCACAGAGAACCTGGTTCTTGATTTTTAAGAGGTTTTGTACCATATTAGCAAAGTATAATTCTACAGTAAAAGAGTGGCTAAGAAGTAGCCAGTAGAGAGAATTATCAGCAGTAGCCTTGCTACATTAGTTGAGATTCTTCCTTATTTTAAATCATCTTAATTATTACTCTTCTAAATACACTGTTATTTTGATTTCTCTTTTTTTAAGAGGCACCCACTACAGCAGTGGGAAACTCAGCACAGCAGCATACAGCTGTGCAACAACAAGCATTAACACTGGAGGACCATCTATGGGAAACAATTGTGTTTTTCTAAACTGAGGGAGTACCCTTAAATTAAGATTCAAGATTTCACGCAGACACCCTTTTGCCTTCTTGTTTCTTGCTGTCATGGCAAGATTTGAACAGAATTCCAATATTTAAAGTTTGTTGTATAATCTAAACCTTTATTGCCTGAACACCCACCTGAAAACTCACACCACTGTAACTAAAAACGGTACTTTTTGCTCATGATGTGAAAAGTGATAGTAAAAGCCTTATTGGGAAGGTCAATTACATGAAAATAATGGGAATGGTGTGATTTGGGGAGTTTTCACAGGTTTAGTTTTTTTGTTTGGTTGATTGGTTTTTGAAGGGTCACAGTTTTTGACAGCAAGCATGTTACTGCTTTTTGTCAGTTGTATGACTTCTGAATTGTAAAGGAATTTTTTGTGAATAATGCATATACATTTTATTCATTAAATCTATCAAAAACATTCTAATTAAAGAGTTCACACTTGAACCTCGAGCCAATTTGTACAGCAATGTCCTCCTGCAGATATACATTAGTGCTGTGACTCAGGAGAATGAACTGCCATCAACCTACTTTGAACTAGTGTTGCAAGTACCACATTTGCAAAAGGTGACTGAAGTCCCAGGGCCACACCTGCTGCTCTCCTGTGACAATGTCTGGCCTGCAGGCAGATCCTAAAGAACAATTCTGAAGAAGTAGCTCTGAGGCCTGAGGTAAGTGTGATCTTTAAAAAGTACAGCTTAGCAGTCTCCAGGAGGGATTTAAGAACTTCAAACCCTGGGTACTAAATGGGATTTCTCTCCCTCCTAGATGTAAATTAGACAGCCTTCCTCTAGTTGCATTTCCTGTTAATGGTTTGATCAGCTAAAGTGGGTTGGGATAGGGAAGTTAATTCTAGGTCCATTTCAGTGGGTAGTTAAAAGCTAGGAACTGAAAAACAGAAGATATAAAAAAACCAAAACAAAACCCACCAGCATACCACACCCCTTAGGATTAAGTAGTGGAGCAGGCCCCAGACCCCAGCTGAAGTCTGCTCAGTTTTGGTAAGCCAACTGAATGTTCCATTCCTTCCCCAAAGCAGTGCAGTTCCAGGTGATGGCAGAAAACCATGTGCCAGGGAAACAGCAGCCCTTGGTGCTGGGCCTTTGTAACACAGGGTCACGTTCTCACCTGCAGAGAAAAAAACTAAACTGGAACAAGTGGTCCTTTTACTGAGCTACTGCATCAGAGGAAGGCACCACTTTCTCAGGCAGATGGTGTGATTCTTGGGGCTGTCCTGTGCAGGGCCAGGAGCTGGATTCTCACGATCCTTGTGGGGATGTGATTCTACTTGTTCCTCCCTAAGTTGTGCAGGGCTGGCAGAAGCACATCTGCTGATGCCAAACTGGGACGCGACCCTCAGAAGAGCTCAGGCACTCCTGAGAACTGAGAGCAGGCAAAGCAGATGTTTGGGTACATAGCTGGGAGGAGGAAAGCAAACAATCTGACACACTGGGATGCAGGCACTTCTATCTGTGGCACTAGCCTCAGGCACACACTTAAGCAGCTAGTGATTTCATCCCTTCACCATCCCTCAGAAACCAGGAAGAATGATAGGAGGGAAATGTTTTTCCATTCTGTTAGGCATCGAGGCAGACGTGGTCTTCTAGGCGTTTTAATCATTGTTACGAGCGTGCTCACACTAATTCACAGTGAGTTACTAGTGTGCACCACCACACTGAGTATTTGAGATCTGTGAATTTCCCTTCTCAAAAACAGGCAGCCAGAAAAGCTGAGTTTGCACCCGCTTTATTAGAAAACTAACCCAAACAGCTTCAGCTTTCTGCATACTCACAGACGCTCCTGGGAGCCTGCTTCCCAGGGCTATGTGGAAATCACGTTTCCAAATGCCACATCAAAGTGAAAGAGATGCAAATGGCTGTATCATCTGCTTTTCTTTGGCCCATCTGCCTTTGGCTGATGCATCCAGGGAAGGCTGGGACTTCGAGCTGCTTGAAGTAAAACCAACAAGCCCGATGCTACACGAGGAGACACCAAAGTGCATTTGCAGACAGAACGAAGCACATGTTTCTGTAGTCACTTGTGTGGTTTTTCTCTTGTGGCTACTTCTAGCTTCTTCTCTAATAATTGCTTCACCAGAACAGGATTCGACCGTCCTTGTGTTTCTCTTTGTACCAGGCCAATTAACTTATTTAAAACTTTTAAATTTCCTGCCTTTATCGCCATAACCTTAAAGAAAAAAAAAGCAACAATGTTACAGGAATACTGAACATCTTCACTCATTCCCAGACAGGGGATGAATATTTTTGTCTTTTGGACCATTGTGAGAGAACCCTACATTTTGGGCTAAGGTGTTATTTATAAAAACTGCCTTCAGCTTTGCAATAAGCTCCTGCTCTGCTCCCATGAGAGTACAGCAAGTCCCCAGAGAAGCAGGGCCTTACAATTAATAAAAATAGCTCCTCTTACAGAAAGAGTCGAAAACACTCCTGGATTTTAACAGTGTCTGCAACTTGAACAGCAACTTTCTGGAAAAGAGCCAGAGAAGAAAGATGGACTTTTCTTGCTAATAGGATCTACCTTCTTACTGAATATAATATTCTAACAAGTAATTTGCATCAAATCATAGCCTATTTGATAATATTTGTGAGGTCCTTAAAGAACAGATGTAGGTGTTTTTGTAACAATGTGTTGCTTCCTTTAAGCACAGAATTCTTTGCAACGTGACAATTAATTAACTGGTCAGAAATACAACTGGCTATCAGACAGCAAGTGACTGATGCACAATCACTTGCAAAATTGCAAGGGCCATATTTAAAAGCTAAAAGGATCAGAAATGTCACCTCTGGGCATTCCTAAAGGAGAGCCTACTGCTGAAAGACAAGCATCTGGCCTTCATACTGCTTCTGTGGCAGGGAAGACAATCTCTACATTGTTGGAGTTACTGGGTAGAACACAAGAGCTGCCAACTAAACAGGATGTCATATTTGCAGATATTAAGGGAAGGGCTGTGAACATAGGAATCACCAACTGTGCCAATAGCAAACTCAAATGCAAATATTGCTACTCATTACAGTATCTGAATTATTGTCAGTCTAAAATCTTCTTTGTAATGTCACACTATGGAAAGGACTCATTACTCTGGATCTGCAAGTAATTACCTATGTGGGGCAGAGCGCAGTGCAATCCAGATACTGCACTGTCATAAAGTGCCCAGTGCCGGCTTGAGCAGCTGTTTTTAAATTAGTTCATTCTGAAAAAAGTTACTCTCAAAATGCATTGAAACAGGAGTGTGGTTATGGATCTGCAGCTCCTGCACTTCCCAGTTGGTTCTAACATCCCTTCTGTCCACGCCTGTACTTTCCTACCAGCCTGAAAATACAGCAGCACTTTTATCAGGCTCTGCAAATGAGTCAGTCTGATGGAGGTCATGCCGACCTACTGCAAGCTCATTTTCTTTATCAAAACCTTTTGCAGAGCTGTTAGCATCCCCCAATGAGATCTGGAGTGGGTGGTATTGTTCTCAAAAGATGTTAATGTTTTTTTCCAAATGGCAAATGTAGCTAGACATTGTTTATATTAGAAGTAAGCTATTCACTTCTGCTTTTACATTTTTGCTCCAGAGAACATATAAGCACTTGTTTTCATTTTGTTTTTTATAAAGCAGATTATATAGACTCTGTCAAGATCCATTCCAACTCCTCCCCTTCATGAGCAACAAGGGCTTTTTTCCCTTTTTTCCAGCTCAGACCTTGTTAGACCGATGAGCCACACTGGCTGCTGTGTCTTTCCAAGGAGATGGGGAAGAGCCAACCTCCCCCTCCCCCCATCTTTCCTACTGCAGCATTTACGTTGCTTCCATAGCCCAGCAGAACAGCACAGTGGGCAGCAGCTCTGGAGCCACCACTGCTGCTGCCATGGGGTTTGGCTCCTCCCCACCCCACAGCCACTGTCAGGCAGGACAGCGAGCTAGACTTGTCTTTTTGGCAGTGCATGGGGACAGGACTCTATCTGACAAAAAGAGTCAGATACAAGTAAAATTTTTGCATTGCCAGTTTCTGATGCATTCTCTAATTCCGTAACTAATATATGCCTTGCTGGCAGGTAACTTCAGTCTCCGGCTTCAGAACAGTTTAGCAGTGTTGCCCCAATATCACAACAGATGACACAAAAATCAGAGTTTTTTGTCAGGTGGCAGGGTCAGGTTAATGGCAGTACAGCCGGAGAGGGACAGGGCCCTGTAGTTTTGCTTTCCCACATTAAAGTTTTAAGGTCTTTCAGAATGACTTAGCACATTAGCCAGACTGATAATTTCTTCTGCTGATCATTTTGTGCAAGCTTCAATTTCAAAAAATCCACTTAGTAAAATAAGAAAGGAGAAGAAAAGCCTGATAATATCTTGGCAGCAGCTTTACTGCTCTGGCTCTAGAGCTCAAATGCCATCAAAAGGGAAAAAAGAGAGAGGCCATTTTAACGCCCTTTCAGTGCCACAGACTGCCACAGTGCAGAAGGTTCCTAGCACCATCATAATCACCTCATTTTCTTGTCTATCAATCACTGCCTGGCAGATCTGTTCGAGCTCTTTTTGATCCTGTAACAGTTGAAGTTTCTGTTCTTTAACAATTTCAAGAGGAGTCTTCCCTTCTCCCTTCCACAATTCCACAAGCACCTGAAAATCACAATAAAGCAGCAAAGGTCAGTGCCTTGACTTACCAATGTTGTTTACATGCAGTATTTCAGTTACTGATCCAAGAAGCTAGATTTTAGTTAAAGCAAGAGCAGATTGTCTAAACGAGAACAAACCCAAGATTTAATCCTGTGCCTCTCTGAAAGAGCCCTTGTACTCTCCCCCTCCTTTTCTGCATCCTGTAATAAGACAAAGAATCATCACTTACTGCACGAGTACAGGTTAATGGTTCACCCCTGGTGCTCTGCAGCCTCCCACAGTCCTGGGACCTGCCTGCTGCTGCCAGTGCCGGTACATCTCCAAAGATGTTTGCTGAGCACAGCCCCATGTGCCTCGCTGCACGGAGAGGGGCCACCCCAGCAGAGACTGGCACGGACTGCAAGGCTGCTCCTCCAGCAGCACTCGTGCTCATCTCACATTATTCATGTGAACTATCTGAGAGCAGTCAGGAAATGCACCTCCATGAGCAATGGCTCTACCCGAGAATGACGATTAGCTGACTATTGTACCAAGTCCAATCGCAGGTAACTCATCCCATTACCAGTCCTCACCAGCAAGCTGTAATGAGGATACATATGACAAAGCAGAAGAAAAATGGTGCCAAGCAGAATGAATGCAGCAGTTCCAGCCCACCTATGCATCATCTCCAAGTACCGGACTGCTGGGCAAACCCAGGCCTGTGGAATAATCACTTGTTAATGCTAGTGTGGTTTCCTACACTGCGGCCGGGCTATTGCCCTGGAATACACTTGAGAGGAGAGAACATTTATAAAAAAACAATTTCCTTGGGTAGTCATTTGCTGTATTCCCTTTGCTCTTATTTCAGGGCTGTGGGAGGAGAGTAAGAAAACCTTTATTAAAACAGCTCCTTGAGCTCCATCCTGAGCTGAAGTGCCATTGCTGTGTCCCAGTATGAAAATGGATGCCATGTCAAAATTTCAGCATTAAATATTCACTGTAGGATGAAGAAGAAGCTGGGAGGAGCATTCAAACTGAATGTTAAATAATTCACAGGGTAGCAAGAGAACTCGGGAAAAAAAGAAGCATGTGGGTTGGTATCTTAACTGCCCCAGCAATTTTCTTCAGCTTGACAGATTTTCTGGTACAAAAGACTTTCAGCTGAATTCTGTAGCCACAACATATATTTAAGAACCACACATTGATACGATTCCTGCAAGAGGTGATTTGTTTGCCAGCAGTACCCCAAAGCTTTTTATGGGATCTTATCACTCTTCTGGAGACCCTGTGAGAGGGTAGTGATATGCTACTGCATTGTGGAAGCTCCATCTTAATTTTTCCCTGTTAAGAGGGCTAAAGGCAGATCACGATACTGAAGTTACTGATAAGCAGCCAGAGTTACAACTGCTGTAAGTAAAGCTTTCAGATGTTTATACTGAATAAATCAGTGCTGTATATAATGTCTTCTACAAGATCTTCTTTGTAGTGCAGTACTTGGAAGTCATCATGCCAGTGCTACCTGCAATACTCCTAGAAAGAAATACACTACATCCAACAGAGATTCAGCCTGTCTGAGCCTCTTGCTTTTTTTTTTTTTGGGGGGGCTCTCCATTGCTACCCCAGGCAGCCCTTCTGCTTCTTCCTCGAGGGACTAGGCAGGAAGCTTTCTGTCCTCTAGGCCTCCCAATGCACCCATACTGTACATCATCCTCAGAGTGAGCTCTGTCCTCATTGCACAGCACAGCCCATAGCAAACACCCTGGAGAGTCTAAGTGCTGCACAAATCAGGAGTGGACAATGAATAAGCCCTTTCAGTCTCCTGGAAAAAGGCAGATGGGATTTTTAGAATGCCATGGGCTGCAGGAGGGGGAAATCTGCAACAAACAAAATCTACACAGCCGACCATGGCAGAGTTATTCAGGAGCAACTCATACATCAGGCTGACTTAGAGCAGGGGCAGGACAGCTCGACAGTCAGAGATCCAGCTCTGATTCCCTGTTATGCCTATGCCAATATTTCCTGGCACTGAGAAAAGCTTGGCCATTAAAGACCTTGAAGGCACTAGATTTTCCCTGTGTGACAGCTGCATCATGTGTACTACTCCATTTGGTAGAAAGCATCTCCACTTAGCTAGTAGAGCAACAATGTTATCAAGGCCCTTGCTTGTTTACAGGTACGTAGGAAAGCAGAAAGATATGTGGCCAAGACCTGTCAAAGATGCACTTTTTAAAAATGTGTCTCTCCACTTGGCAAGGAGCATGAAGCTAAAGAAAGCAGTTTAAAAAAACGATTTCAACTCATTTACACAAACTGCCTGCACCAGCACAGGAGGATCAAATTATGAAGTCTCCAGAGCCAAAATGTGAATTTCAGGTCTCATTTCCATTACTGAAATCTCAACAGTTTCTACTATTGATTCTTGCCTGAGCATGATTAGATTTTAATAATGTTCTGCAGTTTCTACCCATGCAGGCACAGCAGCATTGGTCAAGATGAATTAATCAGGACTCACATGTCTGGCTGCCATGGGCATCATATCAAACATTTTGCAACTGGTGAACGTGCCAGCTGACTGCTGTGCCTAGGAACGCTCCAACTGGAAACCCTGTCTGCAGTGATTTGCTGCCAAGGGTGGGAGGAAGCAGCAGGCAGCACCACTCGAGTCAGTCCTGTGGGCATCTCTCATTTCCAGTGACGGAAGCCTTGATGTCTGGCAGTTGTCCCTCAGCCTCTCACAGAAGCGAGGGGCAGGCTGGGTCCAGTCCTCCAGATGGTATAGCCGTAATTGTCAAAGCAGATGGTTCAGTTTAGGTTTGTGTACTGTACTCATTTCCTTGCCATCTACTTTAAAGCAGGAGTGCCCAGTGGGTCTTTTGAAGTTATTCCTATGTGGGTGACCTATGCAACTGCAGAAGCCAGCAAAACCTGGGCTCTGCTCTGTTCCATGGCCTACTGGGGCATTGATCCCCAGTGAACTCATGACAAGGGTGTCCACACGGAGTTGCTCCAGCACGGCTCTCGGCAGCAGAGGAAAGTTTCTGCTTCCCTGGCCCAGGAACCAGCCTCTTCCCACAATGCCATAACTCAAAGGCAGGTCTGTCATGCCAGAGATGCACTTGCTGCCATCCAGGCAAATAAGGAGTGAGGCCCCATCTCAGAGACACTCCCCATCGGACTGGTTTCAGCCCTGGGTGAGCAGTACTAACACCTCCCACTGTGGGCTTCAAAATGGTGCCTCTGTGGTGGGCCACAGCTGCCCCGATCCAGGACATGCTCCCCCCACATACCTGCACACCCACAGACCTGGAAGCTGCTCCTGCCTTTGCACGGGCACACTAGCCTGGAACTGCTTCAGAGACCTCTGGAGTAGGACACTGATGGCAAGTTGGGCGTGAGCTGTGTAATTACCAACATGGTAATTATGTGAGCACACAGTGCCCTTTGCTTGGCACATGCATCCCACCATACAGTGCTCTGTGTCTACAGTCAGTGCTCACAGCTTTTATCTGCCTGTGTTTAACTGCTTTACACAGCAGAGACTGAACACAAAACCTTTTAAAAAATTTAAGCCTTTAACAGCTTCCCGCAGCGAGCACGTATGTGTACACATGTCTGTGCACTCACCCCATCCAACCCTTCCATCCTCTCCTGTTGGATCTGTGTCTGCCACTGCACATCATGCTCCCCCTCCCCAAGTACTGCAATTCATCTGCTGGTGTGTATATATAGCCTTTTCTGCCCTCAGGCCAACCAGCATCTCTGCCTACTGCTGAGAATTGTTATAAACATTTGTTACTCTTCTGACATCCAGGCAACCAAAATACTTTTCTAAATGTGGCAAGGTTTCTGCAGTCTGATAGCATCATCACCGGGTGATGGCAAACAGTGCTGTGATTTCTCTGTGTCCAATTTCAGAGCACCGAGGACAACAAGCACATTACAAGGAGTTGGTAATTAAACAAGAAATGCATCTCTGAAATTCTTGACATTTCATAACCTGTCAGAAGTGCTGGCACACAAATATATCACAAGGCAGAAAACTTCCACAGAAGAGCATTAGTACCCTATCCCTACCTCCACAAGGAAAAGACTTAGGACTGGAGTTCTGAAGCTTCCCTTTCAAATGCAGACACCAAACTGATGGGTGTGCCACAACCCCTCAGGCACAGAACTGCTCTGCATTCCAATGCTTTTCCTATTAATACTTTATCTCCTTTTTCAAGCTTTTACTTTTCCAATACAAAATTTCTAAACACACATGCCTGAAGCCAGGCACTTATATCCCTATTTATGATGCCTGTTTTATGCAGCTGGCTATCCACAGAAACAGACCAACAAGGAGACCAACTTAATTAAGAACTACAAGCACCTCCAAAAAAAGAAAACAAACCAGAAATTTTAAAAGTCTCCAAGTAGGATAAAGAGCCATGTTTGCAACAGTTACACTTGGTTTATAACAATGCAAAAAACCCTGAACTGACTTCAATACTATTCCAAAGTTGTACTTGGATTTAATGGATATGTGTTAGATAGATGGAAACCTGCTCCATATATTTCAGGGCGTTAAAAGTTTGAAAGCAGTTAAGGCAAGTTAAATATCTTAATTAATAGTTTCACTGATAAACACACAAACAGGTTCCTATTGCACTTATCTAGAGTATAATAATTAGTCTGAAAAGACAATGTATTCCACATAAATGAGCTGGCAATAATTTAAGTTGAATGATTAATTATTCCTCATCATAAAAACCCCCAAAGTTTTACTATAGACACAGCAGTCACTGTATCCATTAAAACCAGCTCACAATTTTAGACATAAATCATCAAGAACTGATTTTTCAGACTGTCCTAAGCAACATGATATTTTAAAAAAAACGAGCTGTACCATCTTTACTTGTGTGAGAGGTTCATAACAGCACTTGCTCAAAGAGGCAAGGATAAAAGAAAGGCCAGACCTCTCCCACTTCTGACTCTGGGGTACACCAAAGAAGAACTCTTTTTGTGACTACACTCAGGTGAATTATATCCTTTTCCACCTGCTAATGCTTGGGAACCTTCCTGTCCCTTAGTACGTAGTAAGTGGTACTCTCAGCTTAGCTGCAAGCTATGGATTAGCTCCCACTGACCTTTCACTCAGGTCTGACTCGAACTGTGAAATTGAGATCTAGTGTCTGCTCTGTTCAGAAGGAGGATTTATTTAATTGACTTCAGTTCACACTGTTTAAGTCTACTATTTGGCTTCTATACCCTTCTAACACTGAATATGCAACGTATCTGTAAGATAATAAACACACACAAGGCATTTGCATCTATTATATTATAGATACAAAATTCATCCTTCATCACCACTAAACAATTTTCTTCTGAAGCAACCACTGTACTGGTACACTATTAATTATAAAATTGCTATACTACTGGAGTAAGCAGCCACAGATTCAGAGTACAGTAAAATCAAGAAGGTACTTACTTGCTTTGCTGCTGTAGATGAAATTTCTTTTTTTTCTAGAAGGTTCAAAAGGTCAGCCAGGAGAAAAGAACTGATTGGACTAGGGAGAAAGGGAGAAGTTACCTCAGAGAATAAGGTGACGTAATATATCTATGCTACTGTTGCTTGTCTAAAAATCATACAAGCTGGTATTTTTCCTCATGTTACTCTGTGTTCAAGTTTGGTATTTGAGATAGCCTACTATGCCTTACCATCATCATATTCTAAAGACAGAAGACTGATTACAACTCTTAACTACATGGTCCTCTTCTCTGCAACATACTTGTTTGACTCCATTCAGGATGACAGTGCCAAGGCCTGCACAGCATTGCCTGGTGTAACAAACTTAACAGGTAACAACTAAAGCAGCAGTGGGCAAAGGAGCGACATGGTATTATTCATGGCACTTGAGAAAAGGATCACCTTTGTTTCACCAGTGTATGAATCACAAAGACTGACCTTTCCTTTACTGTAAGGGAATGTTGTTTCAAGTAACTGAGAAGGTTATTCAGAACCCAGCCGATCACTCTCTTTGGCTTCATTCGGGTCTGTTTCACCACATTTTCATAGAATTCTGCTAATCCATCTTCATTCTGTTTAAGAAAAGTTAAACGCATCAGAGATACCAGAGTGCAAACATGATTACAAAATCAGAGAATCACAGAATCATTAGGGTTGGAAGGGACCTCTGGAGATCATCCAGTCCAACCTCTCTGCCAGGGCAAGATCACCTAGAGCAGGTGACACAGGTTACAGGTTACAACTAATTATACAATTACACTCGGTGTATAAATGCTCAATCCTAAAGCAAACTTCAGTTGTGAATTCACTGCAAAGGCACAAAACTTTGCAGTAATTTTATTAACATAGCAGCAAACAAACTATCTTATGCCTAGAACAGATACATAGAGCTTATCTGTCAGCCTGCCTGCTTCAGTGGAACTTCCAACAAATGAGTGATCATTTTTCTCTTAACACCTCCCTAAAATCAGCATTTGGGAGAACCTTTCTCCCAAATGTATAATGCTAGAAAATACAATGCTGCCATCTCACATGCTGTCATGCTACTTTTTACCACAAACAGATTTTTCCTGAAACTGTCTATAGATACTTCACTCTTGATGTTGCAATCACTTCTATTTGTTTTGGATGGAACTAGTAAGTGTAGCTTACATTTCCCCTTCAATGATATGGAAAGGTCATACTATAAGAGGCAGAGTTTTATTCTACCATTTTTTTTTCAGAGAAGCTATGTAAGCTTTTCCACAGCACCCTTAAATGCTCAGAAGATATGACAGTAGGGGATTCAATTTATAGCCTAAGTGAAATCCGAGATTGTTTTTAGAAGAGCAGATACTGCACAGTCTGTTGAATGCTATGGTGTTTGTCATCAAGCTATTGATGGGTCTTTAACTGCAGCACAGAACTCATTAGGTTTACTGAAGGCTGAAGAAGTATGAAGTGGCAGCTCCTACCTTTTCAAGGAGAAATCCAAATCCAGCATGCCACTGGCCTTCTTCAGTGTGTGGCATAAACACACAGGAGGACAAGCCAGCTCTCAGAAGTTGAGAGGTAACAGTTTAGAGACAGCCAAGGAGCTATTCTAAGTATAGTCATCACAGCAAAAACATTTCCCAAGCACATACTGACTGCAGCCAGATCTTGGAACAGTTATGAGCAAAAAGAGTGCAGGGTACACACTAAACCAAAGCCTGAGTTCTCCATCCACACATATCCCATCAGTCTCATATGCCCTTGTTTTTAAAGGCCATTTATTGCCATAGCAATACAGAATTTTAGACTTTCCCTCTCCAAACTTTCACAACACAAACTTCCAACAGCTCTGGATACCACATTTTTCATTGGTAATGATGTATGGCTTTTGAGAAGACTGCAAACTACTGCTCTCTGTTCTCTGAAACAGAACAAAATGTACTTAGATTAATGTCTGATATGCTGTAAAACTGGTGTGATAAAAATCAGACCCACCCCCTTTACCTTGAGACCATGAGGAAAGAAACTAAGTTCTCATCTTAGGAAACCACTGAGGTCTTTTGTGAACCAAGGTAAACCTATATCTATATAAGACATACAGATGTAATTCTCTTCTCCAGTGCTCTTACTAATTTAACTAGCAGTTACTTTGTAATCAAATTATGCAAAACTAAGGCTAAACAGACTAGAGGAACAAATTTGGCTTTAAAAAAAAAAAAGTAAAGGAATTACCAAAGTACAGTAAACTTGATTAAAAACTGTGAGTGTGTTAAGTGGAATTACTAGAATGATGCATTGCCAAGTACTGTACTCTTTCTAATTCACCTCAGGGTTCAATAGCACAAACAAACAAACACTGATTATTTAAACAGTGGGTTCCCTTACACAGAAACACCTGTCCAATTTAGATAGGAAAAAGTTAGCTAGTATAAATGCTGGTTTCTTTACACATGCTGCAGAAGGTTTTACAAACACTCCATGCAGAGCAACTCCAGCTACAACATTATGCACAGGCAAACAATGTCTGCGGCTGCCACATGTCTGAATGCAGCTACAGAGTTCAGATGCAGCATGTCCAACACTTCCATCATGTACAGGCTAGAGAGCAGATCCCTACAAGTGGGCACATTCAGATTTCTGGATACCTACAGCCTGGCTGGAGTTACAGCTCTGACCCTGCTGCCAGACCTTTGAAAATTGAGGACAAACATACCCAGCCTTCGCATTTTAATCAGATGTTTTCCAGGCAGCAAGCACAGAAAAGCCCAGAAAAACTCAAGAGAGGCAGACTTACATATGCTACCAGGTCTAGGAACCCCATACTCACTACTTGCACACACAAAACCAGACACATTTCCCAAAATTCCCTTGCATTTTGTTTTAGGTTTTTTAAAGTGACTTGTCATTTTCTATAGCCAAGGAGTAGGAAAACCTAGCAGTGTTAGACTGAAATGAATAAGGCAGAATGTCAAAACATCAGAATGACTGACAGAATTGAAACATTTTCCTTATTTTCTTGTCATATGAGAAAAAACGTAGGCATAACTTGATTAGCTTCCATTTCTAGATACTGTACTATGTGAACTTTAATTTTATATTTTGGTCAACTTTCTTCATGCCAAATTCACTCCAACTACCAACACATAACACACACCTGTCCCTTGCAGTAGATCTGATCTGAAAACCACTGCAGCACACTCTAACATGCTGGATTACAGGAGCGCCAACTGCCTGATCTCTCTTCATTCTGAATACTCTATTTTAATCTTCATAGAAAGAAAACCAGAAATCTGGAAAAGCAGCACCATGTTTGTGATCCAGGCCCCCTCAGTGCTCCCATTACACACCAAATATGCTGTAACTTATTCATTACAGTCTCACTGGCATGAAATCTGACATACCAGTATTTCAACCAGATGCAAATTTCTTTTTAAACATGGTTTAAAATGATCATTTCATAGCACTGAGATGTCAAAACCCCTAGTGGGTGGAGTGATTTCAGACACCTTTTAAACAGCCTGAAATAATACTTTATTTTACCAAATACCATGGGTACAATTTTTGGGGACACTGGGACTGTAATGCAAACTTATGCTTTTAAAGATCAGTAGTGTTTACCAAAGAACTGAAAAAGAAAACTACCTCAATGTTCATAAATAAAATGTCATTTGTTGCTTTGTTATTCCCATTTTCACCATCATAGTTCCAACAATAAACAACTGTGAGGTAAAAACTGCTGCAAAAATCTGCAAGATTGTCAGGGGAAAAAAAACCAAACTGGAACATGTAGCAGATAAGCAGAGCAGTTAAAGAAAGTTCAAACTTTTTCCTAAAGCTTCTTATAAAATTATTTAAATTCTAAAAATAAGCATAAGTTCACCTGCATGCCAACATGTATGAGAATGGCATGTCATAAAACAAAATGGTCAAAACCAACTGCTACAGCAGCCCACTTCTGACTGTTTGAAGGAGTCCCAGTGTAATTGTTCCACCAAAGCAACTAGCCCAAGCAGAACAGTCAATTCTATCTGAGTGAGCAGAGGAGTGGTAAATGCACAAGAAGACTTGGAATTCACATGAGAAAGAAAGTGATCATACTGGTTTTTTCTCATGCTGTACTGTGACAACTGATCTATTTTCTGTTTGGACCTCAGCATGCATTTAGAAAACAAAATGTCACAGTAATACAGTAGTGTCTATGCAAATATATCTTATTTTTTACTCAATAAGAAGCAAGACAAAAATGTTATAATACCATAACTGGCAAAGTTGTCAAAGATCCTTCTTGACTGATGTATTTGCCAGCTTACCAGCTTACACAGCAAAGCAGAACTTGTATGCAGAAATTGAGTACCCAAATACTATGGAGTGTACATGGCTCAAAGAATTGTATCCTTATGAATAAGAATAGCTCTGCATGAAGAAAAATCAGAAACATCATTTATTTTTGCAAATTATACAAAACTGTCAAAAATTTAGCAGTTTACACTTAAGACATTTCAGATATAAAGATATTAATAGGCTACTCCTTCCATTGTGCAATTAGGCAAAGGAGGAGTCTCAGTTTCTCAACACCACAGTATGTACAGGCAGCTACTGTGTCCGAGAAGGAAGCTCAGGAAGCAAGCTCGGAAGCAAACCTGCACGCTGGAGTTTGTTGGAGGGTGTTGTTTACTCTAACTCTGGCGCATAACGCTTCCTCTAAAAAGCTGGTGCAGAACAGACTTTGCATTTTAGAGCCATCCCTCCACAACAGCCATTTATTTAATGAGCACTCCTGGGCGCTCTAACCTGAACGGATGCTCATTAGATTTGTGCATCTGGCCCTATCAGCAATCTCCTGCAACTTCCGATGCAAGCTGAACGCAGCAACGCACACACCGCTTTCCGATGAATAAGGTTAACTAGTCTCCCAGTGAACAGGCAAGCAACTTTTATGGAGAGGATACGTGCTGACACTCTAATGCACAATAAAAGGAGACCCGCAATGAAGAACGCGTTCACTTCATGCATTCAAATGGATGCATTATCTTATTACAAGCTGAATCCCAAATTTCAGCTTGGAGCTCATTAATTGTCTTACGCGTTGCAGAAAGGAAAAAAAAGATAAAAGGGAAAAAGCAAAGGCAATAATGGATTTCAGAGAACAGCTGAAAGAAAGGGCAGGATGAGGCAAATATATAGGGCTAGTTGAGAGAGAGGACAGAAGCCACACAGCAGAAGCCATCCATACTAGCAAACTGAAACCCACAAAAAGTGGGTTGATGCCAAGTGAAAGCAGTGGGTGTACTGGGCCCAGTTGGGATGGAGTTTATTTTCTACAGAGAGTGCTGTGTTTTGGATTTGTGACTAATGCAGTGCTGACAACACACTGGTGTTTTGGCTACTGCTGAGCAGTACTTTCTTTTTCCACTCTGTTCCCCACAGTGAGTAGACCAAGGATGGAGACAAAGGCAGGGACACAGTCTAGCCAGCTAACCCAAAATGACCAAGGTTATATTCCATGCCATGTAATGCCCTGCTCAACAAGGAAAACTGAGGGAAGGGGGTACTGGGGGAGGTAATCAGTGTTATTGGCTGCAGACTGGCTGTGCATCAGTCCATTTGTGGGATGTGGTAAGTGACTGCATTTGCATCACTTTTGGGTTTTTCCCTTACCCGTTCCCTCACTTAAGTGTCTTTATCTCAAATAATGAGTCTTCTCACTTTTGCTTTTCCTACTCTCTTCCCTGTCCAGCTGGCAGGGAAAATGAGCAAGCAGTTGTGGTGCTTAGCAGCTGGCACAGGTCAACTCACCACAGAGAGGAAGAAGAAGAAATCAGAAAAAAAAGGTGCAGGACCTATCTATCCTGTCTACCCCTATTTCTATTTTAATATGTGAGATATATGTTGACATGAAAAAATGCATACATGAACAGGAATACTGGCTGCAAAATCACATTTTACAGCTTATACAATGAAATAGAAAGGTAAGAACTACTAACACCTCTCAATACTTTCACTGCAGTCTCATAACTTTGATAAGACTTATGACTCACCTGCCCACTAAACAGTGAAACATCTGCAACTCACTAAAATGGCACAGCACCACAAAGGCAGTTTTCTTAACAGCTTCCTTCAGAATAAAGAACCATTTTCTTTCTGTAGAATCAGCTTCTGTACAAGTGTGTTAAATTACAGACACACAAAGAAGGGATATGAGGAAGTTATGTGCACTGCTCTCCCTCCATTTACAGTCAAAGGAAAGGAACTCCTCCAGAGGACAATTTAAAGTACTTACGGTTCTGCTCTGAATCTCACTCTGAAAAAGTCCTTTTCCTTCTGTCTCCACTAATCATAGAGGTAACCAAAGCAGGACACTCTCCTAGTTTAGCTGGCTATGTGAAGTGTCTAATCTTTGGTGAGTATAGCCCCGTCCCCAGAGTTATCACTGGCAAAGAGAGATGCCACAGTTTGTATTTAAGAACCTCAAAGTCCTTTTTAATAATTTTGGAGGTTATGAGATTTTGCTGTCACTTCTGTCTTTATAACTGTATTTGCCACATCCTTTTCCTTCTCATCCCCTCTTCTGAACCCACCCTTGGTAAACTGCGCTGTGAGGTCAAAGTTGATGCTGTGCAACCATCTGGTGTATTTCCCAAAGAATAAAGAAAGAATAAATAAAGCTGAACGATAGATCAATGGGCCTGTGAAGCTGAAAGATTTAGATTTTGGATTTTGGTTCGTATTCGTTACATATGGTCAATGTGCCCAGCCTTGTATCAGGCCCAAAGATGAGGAGAAGGCACTTGCAGCCAAGGGTCTGTAACCAGAAGTTGTACATTTGGTGCAGTCAGTCACGGGTGCGTCGATGTGTAGACAGTCAAGATCAATATTAAATAATAGTTATTTGACTGCACTTTGCGTGAGAAACACTTCTAGGCTTGTAGTGTCTGCTTTAATTTCTCCACCATTCTATGTATATGGCTCCTTGGTACAAAGTATGCATCAGACATACTTCCAAATAAAAACATCCATGAGGACTGACAGCTGGTTAATACGACATTTGTAAATCTTTTCAAGAACTGTGCAACTTTGAAGTTTCTAAGCTTCTTTCAGCACTTGATCAATAGACCTACCAATAAGGCAAAGCTGTGTTCAGGAAGAATCCCATACTGTTCAACAAGCTTTTCCCTCTTCACACTGGGAAGGTCAGGAAGTCTCTCATGAATCCAATCGATATTTATCACTTGCTGGTGGTTCATATTAGCTGGCAAAGATTTTGCATCGTACAGAATCAATGGAGGAAGGTTTGGCTCTGGCATGAACCTAGTAAAAATGAAGAAAAACTCCCTTGTAATTATTTTCACTCAGAAGCTAAACAACAAGGAATAAAATTTACATCACAAGTTTATACTTTCCTGAAAGTTGAATCACTCTTTCAAATAAACAAAATATTAAAAATTCATGACTTGGTATATCACTGGTAAGTAGAAAGGGACTAGGCCCTGAACTGGTGCAAAGTGTCTGTTTTCTTTCTTTGAGTATTTGCCATCAATTGTCAAAGAGTTTATAATAGAAAAACTCTTCTGCACCCAAAATAATAAAAAACGCCAATAACACCACTAATAATAGATATAAAAATAAGACACTCCTTTTGGCATCCAGTATTAATTGTGGACCTGGACAAAAATGGGAGTGGACTGGCAGGGAAGAACTCAGATTGACAGCCAACTGCAGGGAGTGATCTGGGCAGGTTGTAACCTTTTCCAGACAAACTTCAAAACTCTTGATGAAACCTCATGCTGTGCTAAAAGCAAAGTCACTGTGCTCAGCAGAGTGCCATCACAGAACAAAAGGCTCCCTTAGAGAGAAGGCCAATTCAAACTACTCAGATAACTGCGATTGAAGCAGAAACTTCACACTTACATGATCAAATGAGAGGTTCAAAACCATCGGAATAAAGGGCATTGGGCACCCTCTACATTTACTATAATATTTTCTATTTTAATGTATAATGTGCAGATTTTAAGTTTAATGTATAATGTGCAGCAGTAAGTTACATAAAAACCCCTGAAAAACATAGTTTACAGTTTAATACTGATCGTAACATTAGCACTAATAAGTTTTATGGTCTTTATTTGAAATATCTTAGCCTCATCAGTTTTGCCTAGGTTTTTATGAATTTTCTTTTGCATTTATTCAAATTAGTCTTTTTAAATAAGCCTCATGCCAGCCCCTACCATAACAAGGAATTCACAAAATCATCACTGCTGCATTTCTACAAAAATACCATTTAAAAAGCAGATTTAAAATCAAAGTTTGTGGGATGTCTTCAAAGTCATTGCTCTGCTGTAGCAAGACCAGTGGTAGAATATACGCGGATCTAACAGGAACACAGAGACGCCAAAGCTAAGAGGCTCTGAAAGTTCTCCTGCAGAACTACAATTCCCCATGTGGGAAGTGAACTCTGGGAAGACCATCTCTGTGATGCAAAGCTAGGGAACTACTAGGAGGATGAACACCAAGATGACCCTAAGCAGGTGTGCTGCTGCCTTGCAGTGTTGCCTCAGCACTTGTTCCCAGCAGCACTGCTTTCCAACAGGACTCATGCCTTGCCCCCTTGCCCTACAGCTAAATCCTTCTTAGGTGACTGTTTATGTCTTGATGGCTGCCATCTCACACTGGTGGAAGGCAAAGTACTTAGCAAGGTAACATCGTCATTATATCTACAAAGATCTTCAAGGCAGAAACCTGCTTATGAATGCTGACACCTTTCAATAGCAGTTAGGACTTTCAAGCAGCGATTGTGATCTATGATCACAGAATGTAAGTATGGAGAGACAGGGCCTGCCATCTGAAAACCATTTCCCTCAGTATTTACTTAAAGCAGGAGCAATGCTGAACTCAGAATATTCTTATGTTTTATGTCAGGCATTCTCAAGAATACTTGTACTGTCCACAAAGTAAACCTTCAATTTACCTACTTTGAGCTCAAGTACTCCAACTTAGTCTTTGGGAAAGGTCTAGGGGTTTTAGCAGAGATAAGAAACAGTTCCAGATCTGGACTGCTCAGACTAGGACTTACTTTGATAGGTCTCTGCCCCTTCCAGTGGAATGTAAGCTTCCAATACATGCTCACTATACTGACTAACTTTACATATCCTTATTACAATGACTACACTTAAGAAATTTAATGAATTCTCAGTTCATGAAATGTTAACTTTATTTAAAAAAAATACCGATAATCCTGTTTTCCTTCTTTGTCTCTCATTGGTACCGTGCACCTAAAATAAAAAGAAAACAAGTGTGGTAAGAGGTACCATAGAATTGGTTTTATGGCAAAAACACAAAAACTGCCTCATGAAGATCAGGAGAGCCTCTTAAAACTACTTCAAAGAATGTGTGCAAGTCATTGAAGAGGGCAGTCACTGTCACACAGACACTGCTTTAATGCAGCACACAATCTGCTGTGAAAAAGCCTCAGCTTTAAATTACTACCTGTGAGGAGACTATGCTTGTGAACATTACCTTTAGAAAACAAAAGTTGAGTAATACTGTATTACGTCTCCTGATCACATCACTAAGTATCTGGGGCACTCTAAAGTGGCTATTCCTATGTTCCTCCAAAATAAAAACTCACCCAAGCTTGGAATCAAAGGCTCTTGTTTCATTCAGAATTGTTCCCCCATTTTCAAGTTCTTCAATTTGCCTCTGTATTTCATAGTCTGACAGTAAAAAAAGAAAAAAGAGTAAGCTTGTTAGACTACACTAATAGCGTTCATGCACTCCACTAATTCATTTTTCACTGCTACACAATAATGAAATAGTTTGTGGTTTTAACCTCAATGAAATCAACAGCAGTAGTTATAGGCAGAATTATCAGTCACTGTCTCTCTCCAGCACTGTTTCTTTCTTTGTGTGTTTTCCTCATCTTCTTTCATTTCCTTTAAATGGAAACCATTTTCTCCCAGGCTTTGCAGCCAAGCCATACGTTCCTAGTGACCTTGCAGTCACTCAGTTCAGTTTTCTTTTGGAGATGTAACAATCATCTTTTCTTGCTCATACCCAAGCTGCATCTGAACTTCCACATCACTGGAAAGCAATTCTCTCCATTGGAGGACACGAAACCACTGTTACCATATATCAGTACTAAACATGCTAGGAAGAGAGTTTACCTCGCAAAACCTGCACACTAACATGGCTGCTATTTCCAGAGTACCCTATACTAAGATCTGTTCTATCAGGGAGCAGCAAGAGTGGGGCTGCTCCATAAAGAGGGATAAACCAGGAGTCAAGAGTGACCAGAGCCTAGGCAGTGCCCTCATGGTCTGATACAGTCCTAGTGCCAGTCTGAACAGCGTGGGCAGGGGTGTGTGCTACTAACACAGGCCCACTGACAGTCTCAGTCAAGGTGAGGGGGTGAGCCGAGTCCAGGGTCCATTCAGGGAGTTCAGTCAAAAGCAGCAGGAGTTAAGTCCTGATACAGGACTGGGAACAGGACTACAAAACAGATCCAAGGTCCTTTAGAAGACAGGACTGAAAACTATGATGTGGCAGCTCAGGCACAGCCTAAGCTTAAATGGGACTCCTGAACCCACGGGCAAGGTGCATGGAACAGACTCACAGGTAAAGCCAGTCAGGGCATTTAAAGCAAATTCCTGCATTCAGGAGCTGACATATTTCATCTCAGACCACATAAAATATCTACAATGCTCTTGTAATTAAGCAACCACCATTTACCTACTGCTTTCGCCAGAAATCGTATGCTATTGATATTCTTCACTTCAGTCCTCACTCCATAAGGCTCTCCAGGGTGATGCACAGAAACATTGGCATCCACTCTCAGCTGACCCTCTGTAAAAGGAAATTTTATCAACAGAACCGTCTGCCCGGTACACTGGCGTTAAGAACTGCATGTTATGTGCAAAGTATTAATAGCAGACTTCTCTATGTTCAGAAAGGAGCAACAACCATTTCATCATAGCTTTCTGCTTCTGATTGTACTTCAAGGCATTGCCTTGAATAATTCAAAATATTTCTGAGAATAATGCTTGTGCTTTTTTTAAAATTTTTTTAAAATCATGGTTCATAAATCCTCTCAGAAAACTGCATGGTGCAGTGCAGCACAGATCCTCTAAGCTATACAGTGAAAAGAGCTTCTGAATCACAGCTCTTAAATAAAGGGCAGAATTAGACAAGCAAAGTGGTGGATTGTGAGCTTCCATTCCTCTCAAAGCAGCACAAAAATACCTTTTAGAATTACAATTTGATGGATATACACTATCCTGGCATGGAACACAAGAACTTAAGGTTATGTTGAACAGATTTACTAAGGTGTTCTTGGAAATTTACAGCTCAAGGACAAAATGTGAGAAGCAGTGGATTTTTTTGTAATTTTCTCCTTCAAGAAAGCGCAATCTTAGCCCCCAGAATGCCCCTGGCTGCCAAAAGCTGAAACTGAATAAAAAGTTTTATATAAAAGCATCCTGCAGTTTTAGTCCAAAATGGACTAATGTCCTTAGAGATCTTTAGTGACTCAGCCACAAGTAACTTGTAATTTTATCTTTCTAAGTATTGCCCCTCTAACAACATCCCTTCTGAGAAGAAAAGGCTTGCCACAGTTATCAACTGCTGTGAATAAACAAACAGCGGAGGTTGTATTACATTCTGGAATGTTAAGAAACATTATTTTTCCCACATTACACACCCGTAGCCTTTCCCTGTGTTTTTTTAAATTTATTTTTTTATTTCAAATACAGATAAAAAGAAACAAACACCTACTATGTAGATACAGTAGCATTATTAATGAGAGTGCAAAAGAGCTCAGTTAAACCTGTGAAGACAGGTACAGCTTCAGAATCCATTCCAGTCAACAGATTTAAATTGACCAGAGAGGCCTGGGTACAATTTGTGAGAGCAGGCTGGAGGACAGCACACTAATGTCTTCTGTCTTCGTAGAGTCTTGCCAGACACGCAAATGAAGAACAAAGGTGTTGGACTGACCCAACATCTCTCTCAAGAGAAGTGTTGTGCATGTGCTCCCTTTTTGGGTTGAAACAAGTACTTGTTCCAAAAGGGGAACAGTCTTGTCCTGCCCTTGTTTTATTTTGAGACACAACCTGTTTCTACTTGGATGTACGCAGACAATATATTTGATTGTATATTGGATGTATTGTAGACAATAAAGTTAATCAGGCATAAGCAAAAGGAGAGCCAGGCTGCAAATGTTCTTAAAAAAAAATATCTTTTTTTTCCTTTAAGCCCAGTTTATTTTCCTTTCACTTTGCAATGAAATAATCTTTTCATCTGTTTGTTTTTAATGACATAAAAACTGATAAAACTGGGCACTTGTCTTCCCTGTACATGCAAGTAGAATGAAGGTAAATTATGAGGATGTAAAGCCTTTATTTGAAAAAAAAGTAATTACAATGAGGGAAAACCACAGCAGAAAGACCCTAAAACCTTCACCTTGAAAAAAAATCCAAATACTTTTAAAGCCATCTGTTCTGGAAGAAAAATATTTCCAATACTCCTATAAAGGCAGAAATCTCTCTGTGATAAAAGGTATCATCATGCAATTTCCAATGGCAATCTGAGGGCCAAATTCAATAGTTATAAATCATGGTATATATTTATGCCCACAAAGGCCCTTGAAGAAGCATGCAAACTGTCTGCTTAATATTGACAACTGTGCCTCATTTGATATCAGAGACACTACTGTGAGAAAAGATTCAGAGAAATAGATAATGTCTAGCAATTATTATTTCTGCCTACATTAAATTAAATTTGCATCACTAGCCAACATTTACTGGATCCCATTTATTGGGTGATACATGGGCCACTGACTCAGTTCTCTGTATCCACTTGTATAATGGACTGAATTTGTTGCCAGACAGTGAGGCCAACTGTCACAGGCAAAAATATAGCTTACACTGTGAACACTAATAAGCAGCTGATAATTATGTGTATGTGTGGAGGGGATGAATGCCTAAAACCATACTTTTGGACTCTCGAGCAGAAGCCTGCTGTATGCCAGTTGTAACCGTGGGCTGGTTGTAAATTTTGGTAACATGAGGACTGAGGAAAAATGGCATGACCTGAATTTTCCAATTAATAGAAACATGTGAGACAGAATCACCAGTTAGGAGGCTGAACACAGGCTATGCTTCTGCAAAAGCAGAATTGGGGCCTTAAAGTTTCAGAAAAAGCTGGTGCCAGAAACAGGGGTTCCTACAAGAGGAAGCCGGTCTCAGAAAGATAGGTAACCTTGTCTAAAATTAACCCCAGCACCATGTCTGCGTCATGCTGACATTTACTCCATCTCATCCACAACAGCAGCCCAAGTTTACTTTCTACACTGATTTTATGACTAGCTGAGACCTAAAACACAACTTAGAAGATGATTCATGGTCCCACTACTTTGTCCCTTAACTTCCATACTCTACAATTAATCCCTACTATGGATCTTCTGTGCTGTAGTGCTGTGGCAATCAAGATGGAGACAGACAGGGAGAAGCACCACAAGAACCCTGGGGACATTTCTTCCTGCTTAGGTTTATTCTGTAAATTACTGTGTGAGGAAATATAACATCTAGCACGGCAAAGTTCTGCAGACAAAGACAGGCCTATAAGGAGTCCTGAAGCATGGCAGACACTAGGACAGACTCTGAGGACTGTAAAAACAACAGCTACAAAAGGCTATGCACTATAAACAACCACAGAGCAAAATAACCAGAACCTGCAAAACTCCTGCAAATGCAGAGAATTACTGGTGACAAAGAAACATGCCCTTCCCCCTTCAGTACCTGCCATGACTGCCTGGCTGCTCCCAAGTGTTTGAAGAATGAGCTGAAGCTCTCTGACTGCTGCAGCTGCTTCCTCCCCACAGCACATATCAGGCTCCATGACAACTTCCATGAGACCAACTCCTATTGAGGAAAGAGACAGGAGATTTTCAACAACAGCTTTTGATCTTGGCAACTGGCTAAATACATGAGAGAACTTGGGCTTTTTTCAAAACAACCAAACAACCATATACCCCCATGTATTATTTAGTAACTGTCACTATGGACCTGCCCAGCTGCAGACTACTACAGAAACTTTTCCTCTTTTTTTAAAGTAACAAACCATAGACAATCCTCCATCCTTTCATCACATGCAGATCAGAAGGACCCATTCCTCTTCTTTCTCTAGAAGAACATTTAAAGCCAATCGAATTCCAGATTCAAATTTATTTATCTTAAACTAATTTTGGAAATGACAGAACTGTAAACAGATGTAGTCTAAATTTTAGCTTCAGAACCCAGCTTTCAAAGAATAAGAGCAGCCACAGCCCTTAACTTCAGTGGACACCCGAGCACTGCCTCAGTTAGCTAGGCCAGTAAGGTTGCTGCCCATGTTGTGTGCTAATTTGGATCTCTTCATTTACAATTTCCGAGTTAAAAGAGAAAATTTACATTTTTTTCAAAGCTAATAATTAAAAGAAATGTCTGACTCATTCAATGACAAATTCCCACAGCTGCTCCTTCTATATACAAACTTGATTCCCTGGGTCTGTGATATTTTACTCTTTTTTTTAAACAAGACATACAGTGCAAGAGCTTAAATAGCTGAGTGGCTCTATGTGAGCGACACATACAGTTTTGAGTAAACTGGAGCCAAGAGATTTCCAACTTGCTATAGCCAGTTGCCATCAACCAACAGCAATGGGAAGGGTCCACTGGCCATTAAAAAATCAAGTATTCATCTGCTTCTAATGTAACAGTCATTTTAGTGAATGTTTACTTGAAAAGAGAGAGACATAAGGCTGTTTTTATTTTTTGCCTGTTTCCTGTCACCCATTTACCTTTAAAGACTCATCTTACACCAAAAGGAGGAAAAAAATAGGAAAATAATCCAAGCCTACCAGCCCTGTTCAAGTCCACGAGAGTCTGGCTCCTTGTGTCATCATGGAGACTTTTTCCACTGTCTTGCTCCAACTGAATTTGTTTAATCCTCACAGTTTTTGTCACCATCTGGCTCATCTTGCTGTCTATGCAGAGACAGTACGACAGACTTCCGTTCACCGCAATAGGAACTCTTTGCTGAGTGATTTGATAGCCAGCCTGTCAACAATATTAGCTTTATATTCAAATGAAACATTCAAAGTTTTCACAAAGCAGTGTCATGGCCAAGTGCAAATATTATTGACTAAAAACAAAGCTAAAAATGCAACATCTTCCATAGTGACCTATACAAGAGGACAGAACACATGCACATGTAAATTCAGAAGTTATTTTCCTTAGATGGAAAGGAAGCAAGCTAGAAGACGGGTCTAGAATTCAACATAACTGTAAAAAACTGTAAGTCTGAAAAAATAAGAGCACTCCTCAATACAGGTAAGTATACACACCATACTAACTGCACTAAATAATCAACTGCACTATCTCTTGCCAAGGATGACAAACTTCTCAGATACTGTCCCGGGGCAGGAAATGGACCGGAAGAGGTTCTTCCATGCCTGTGGTTCCATGACCATGTTAAATCTTGTTTGAAGCCAGTTACTGTACTTCCATCCCCAAGCTGGGACTATCACTCATCCTCCCAACAGGCTGAATATCCGTCTCTGTTTGTTCTGAACTGCATCATTAGAGGGAAGGGGTGGGGCCATGGAAATCAAGAAAATGAGAAAACTCAATGTCATTAATGTAGCAATTTAAAAGACAGATACTGCGACCCCACATAGGGCACATAGCTGACAAATGCCCGCTCACGCCTAGGACTCCACTCAAAGGGGAAGCTGCTGGTCAGAAAAGGGGTTGCCAGTGACAGGGTATTGGTATAACTGCAACAATGTAAAAATACAGAAGTGAATCACTAGCAGCTGAGGTGGGGTCCCCATCACTTCTCCTCACCTGCTCATGGCACTAGTGGTGAGAATTAAAAAAACGTCTGCCGATGCAAATGAACTGGGAGGAGCATCTGCATATTTTGCAGGGATGACAAACTTACTCTGAAATGCAGAGATGGTGACAGGGCACTGGAATGGAGAACAATTGTCTGGCCCTGTGAACAGCTGAATTTATATATGCAACAAAGTGCATGACCTTCTGGTCATGATGACTATAAGAAAGATAAAATAACTGATTCTGTGCAGCCTGTGATAATCACACAGCTCTTCTCATTAAAATGATTTTTTAAAGCTTGAAATAGTGAGTGACAACAAATAACACGAATCCCATTTCCCATCAAAAGCCCCATTTTCAGGAGTAACAATAATCCCATTGTTAAATGACCCTAAGAGCTGGATTTATTTGTTCTATACAGCTTGTTAGCCTAAACTCTGCATCTTATTAAAGGGTTCCTGACTAGACCGTTCACTATGAAACGCAGGTCTGGCAGTTTATTGTCAGTGCTTAAACTACAGAAGTCAGCCAGCAGAAAGCCAGAATTATACGTTTCAAGACAATAAAATGTGTCAGCATCTCCCTGACCAAATTTCCATGCTTATCTGACCAGAGGATCCTGTAACTCATGTCTGCAGACAACGGCAGCCCAACTGGTGCTCACACGTTCTTCCACCTCACTGTTCTCCTCTTAAGCACATGGATGCGGATTCTTTCCTGTGAGAGCATTCATCCCTTATAGTTTCTATGCAGCAGACTGATAGAAGACATCACAAGAATAAAAGAGATTGTTTTCAGTTTAACAGCACAGGCACTAAAGGTAGCCTGCAAACAAATCTGTGATGGTTTTGGTGTTTCCTTATGATGTGTAGAGGAATTTTGAAAGTCATGTTTATTTCCTGCTATTCACTTTTTTCTCCTTCAGGTCTTGAAATGGGCTTTAAGATAGTTCTACAAGTTAAAAAAAAAAAGTACTGGCAATTCAAACTGCTAAGTTTGCATTTCACAGTCCGAGGAGATCACTACAGAGCCCCCAACAAAGAGCTCACAAATATTAGCAAACTTATCTCAAGAAACCAAATCAGAACTACAAGCCACAAGTTTCCAACGTAGAAGAGAACAGAACAGAAATCTCATCTTAGATCCAGCTCTCCACTGGACAACTATAATATAATTCTCCTTCAAAGGTGGGGAGAAATTGTATTTGGAAATGTTTTGTGTAACTTCAAAATATTTCAAATGTCTGAACAAGAGTGGGAAAGAACGTAATTTGGTTAATAATACAGCATCCCTATACATTAATTTCAGACCTGAGAAATCTCCCACTCTGCTTCTCTGGATGTCTAAGAGACTTCATCTAAAGAGAGAATTGGCTAACATGCCTGATTTTTCTCAGATAAAATAAAACCAGGTGGTTTTTTTTATTGCAATCATCAGATCTTCACCCCAGAAACAGAGAAAGCAAAACTAGTGTCCTCCCTTTGACAGAGTGATAAACTGAACATTCAGTACAAATAAGTTGACAGATAAAAAAAGTTTAAAGTTAGAAAGGTTTAATTTCATTAAAATAGAAAAAAAGGCTCAAACACTGCTGGATCCTGTTGCAATGACCGAAGTCAGGTTCTGAAATGATATCAATATTTCAATACATCCATATAAGTGCAGCAAAACACATTTGACTTCCAGTGACATCATCTACCCAATACAAAAGCTACCAATGAAACATATTGCAAAGACTTAATTTCTCAGTTGTTTTTGTTTTGGTTTGTTTTTTTTCATTTATTGGAATCATGGCTGAGGAAGTTTTGAAGGGAAATTAAATATTTTTAGGTCCCTAAGCATGGGCAAAAAAGGGACTACTATGTTTATCCCACTGAACCTGTGTTTGTTATACATTCACTTTAAATGAAGGACTATTATCAGAGTGCTTTCACCCTAACAGACAATTAGTACTAACCACCAGGAATGGACAACTTAAGGGACAAAGCAGCTCCAGCTCCCAATTCAATTACATTAAGCTACTGGAATTGTGCAGCTAAGCAAGGAGTCAGCAATCAGAGCAATCATATTCAATCAGTAAGCAGCAGGGTACAGCTGCCTATTTCATCAGGGCACAGCATCTGGGGTGAGCAGAGCACTGACTGAAAACAGAAAAAGCATCTCTTCACTCATGCCCCACTGCCATCCATGCTCCAGACTTGTCCTTTCCTACAGCTGCAGAGGGACCAGCTATACTGCATACTTACAGGCAGATCTGCATAGAAGTAGTGTTTTCTGTCAAACAAGGACTTCTTGTTTATGCTGCACTTGAGTGCCAGGCCTGTCATCACTGCTGCTTCTACACATCTCCTGTTGAGAACCTAAGGAAACATGACACATGGCTTTGCTCAGATATTCAGTATGTAACAAATGTGTCTCCCACACACTGCCTTATAAGGAGCACATATTCAATTTTGCTTGCCTTCAGTCACCATTAGATCTCTTTACTTGTGTGGGTAGTTCTTACTCATCATTAAAGTTGTGGTAGCTATAAATCTGCAAAGCTTTAAGATGAAAAAACAAGCTGTTCAGTCATTTTGTCATACTACATAAGGAGATGTACACTGTTCTGGCTTGCTACTTTTGCAAATGTTCCAGTGCTTTTGAATCTTTGAGGGTACAAGAGACAAATCACAGTCAATGATAACTGACTTGTAACTAGCTGTCAGCTCATACTGGGAATTGGAAACACAGGGGATTTGCACTAAGGACTGCAGTGCCATTTCAGTAAAACACTTCAGAAAAACTGTAACCACAGAACTACAGTGAATTCATGAGTATCTACATATACCATAGATTTTAATACTTTGCTTGACTAGGATGAAATGAAGCACACTAACATGCTTCGCTGAAACAGAATCCAAAAGACATCAATTGATTCCATGGCAAGTATACATGTTTCCAGTACCCAGGTAATCCATGGCATTAAGGTTCTTGCAGAATGCCACGTGATCTGAAGACCCACAAAGGCCTTCACGAAGAACCAAAGGAGTTAAATGTGGTTTCTCACCAGGGACCCATTGCTACCAGTACTACATCCTTGTACCTCCTCAGCAGGGTCAGAAAGAAAATTTCAGATGAGAAAGAAAATTTCACTCCAAAAAGTACTGACAAGTTATGTTGTTTTCAGATGTGCTCTCATTAATTTAACAGCTTGTTTAACTAACATCAAATAGATGAAACTGAAAAGGAAAAAAAGACTGAATTTGTTTTAGTACAACTCCGACAAGCTCACACTTCCAGCATTTTGAAACAGGAACAGAACTTTATCCATCCTATTCTGCACTGTACAGTTGCCAAGAAGTCTACTTCCAGCAGGACCATTAAAGGGGCACATTATGCAAAAGAATGTACATGACTTCATCTGCATTGAACAGAACATAAAATAAATAATGTTTTATTCCACGTTTCTGACAGTATTTACTTTTTTAAATTCTCCAATCTGAATTCTGAAAACATATTAAGCAGCTGTACATTTCCCATGATCCCACATCTTCAGCTGGAAAATTACTCTCTTTGCTTTATTCATTTAGTATTTAAAAATCAAAATAATAAGAGAGAATATGGGAAACTTACTGTAACAGAAACTCAAAAATTGCTTATACAGAAAAGAAATTAAATATTTAAGACATTTAACAAGGGAACTTTCAGATCTTTAGTGTAGCTATATACGGCTAACCAGAATACATCATCTGTTCAGGCATATTTTATTTATGAAAAAATTTAAAAGATACATAAATTCTAAACGAGAAAAAAAGAACAATCTCCCTTTGAAATACTGATCCATGACAAAATGAACACAATTAGTCCTGACTTGTAATCTAAAGCAAAATTAGTGACTACGAAACATTAATTTATTTTAGTAGCATAGCTGCAGCTCATTATATAGTAAGCACTCCTCTTGTCAACAATTAAATGCTTCCAGATAGTAAAGATACTTTTCTTTTTTTTTTTATTGTTTAAGGAATTCTGTAATCATGCTAGTCAAAGTGATCATCGTTTAAAATAACATCATAGTTCTAAATACACGGGCAAATTTCCTTCTACTAAAGCCTTATGGCACAGTCCTGCTCAGCTTTACAAATTAGTGAGGACCATACCAGTCAGTCCTTTAAAAACTGGTCACTAGAAATCCATTAAGGTTCCATAAGAACTGGTAAACTCAGAACACCACTGCAACAAAGCAGTGAACCAGTATCTTGCTACAATTCCTGATGGTGCAGGGGTTATGACTGACTGCAATCAGCAAACAAGACAAATCCCAAAGAATCATAATCAGTCAGAGCTTCGTAGCACATTGTTTAAACACAGGTCGAGATTAGCTAATGATTACACTACAAATACTGCCTTTGACCACTTGCTCTTCCATTGTTGTTTCAAACAGGGCTGAGTGTATCTTACTCATTGTCATAAGGGATAACACTGTTGTGAGGTGAAGGAAATAATTCCCACACACATACTACTCATACCAGAGAGAACCTTTTGCACTATTGCTGATGAACCATTTTGGTGGCTCTAGGGAAAAACAGGCACAAAATTGTGACGTATTGATTATTTTTTATGCAGTATTACTAACCATTTAGATGACTCTAATCTGTATGTGTCCCCAGTGTACTGGCTGATACTAGTCAAATCACTGTATATGCATCACTACTCATTCAACTTCCTGTGCTACTCCTTTATCAATCTCTGTGGTGATAGAAGGCATTGCAAAGCAGATCTTTCCCACTATGGCATACTGAAATGTCTACCATGCCAATCTGCTTCCTCTGTCCTGTGTCACTTTAAAAGGGAAACAACCCCAACGAGATGACTCTCTACTTCTTCAAAAATGAAAACTTATCTGTTTAATACTGCTTCATTTCTGAAGTGACTACTACTACCCATCCCAGTGATCAAGGCTGTGAGAACAAAGCAGAATTGTTTAAGCAAACTACTACTTTTCCTTCAAACAAGCCTGGCTTTTCAAATAATCTGCAATGATAAACATCAATTCAGTATGTGAAACTTCCCATACTAATGACCTAGAATAAGTCCTCCAGCTTGTTTATGCAGTAGGCTGTTATTAAGTTGACAGCTTTGACTAGCACCAAAGATTTAAATTACTGGCTTGAACTGACAAGCTGCCTGTCTGGTATGTTAGCAAAGTGTTGGCCTTGAAAGCAAGCTGTGTACTTCCTGCAATAGCTATGGACAAAACACAAGAGTCTATAAAGGCTTCTTCAGTATTTCTGGTCCTCTAAAATGGAAGTATGCCTCCTAATATTTAAAAAAATCCTAGAGAGCTATCACAAAAAGCAATGTAAATTGTTTGTACTGGAAACTCATGAAAAACCTTACCAATGGCATCACAACAACAGCATCATTTCCCTTGTAGCTACCCTATTCTGCTAGAGCACCATGGTAACTGAGCACTAAACAGCTCTTTCTTTAACAACAGGTTTACTCCTTATATTAATACATTAAAGAAAGATGGTACCCTCTTAGGTGAAGATATACATTTCTATATTTAGTAAATTACCATTTTTACATTTTAAAGAGGGTAGGTATGCAGTTCCTTATTTTGCTAATAAGTATTATATAGAATATATAATTGGGAGGAAAAAAAGAAGAAACATCTATGTCTCTCCTGGAAAAAGTTTATTTTTGTTACCTTCTACCAAAAAAAATTATTTTTGCAATAATGTTTGCACTCAGGTAGCCTATATTACAGAACAAAGTACTGCTTGTACTAAAACCAGTAAAATCAAAGTAATTCCCCAGAAATTTTTAAAGGTTTTGATTCTAGGTCACATATTTTAATAAAGTAGATTTAATATTAATTGACTATCTTAAGACCTTCAGTCCTACTTACAATCATGAAAAAAATCAGCATTAATCAGATTAACTACAGGACTGTTTACCTAAAAAACACTTAATCTTAGCTCCTTTTCATTCAAAGTAACAGCTGAAAGAAGGAGGTAGTGCAATGTACTCAGACAGCTCTCTGCAGACCAGGTAGTAATCTTTAGAAACCTCATCAGATATATCTAATCGTATTTCCCAGTACTCCCATTTCATATCACTCTGATTTTTATTTGCTTCCCCTAATGGATATATTCACTCTTACTATTCTTGCTGTGTTAAAAGTACCAGTTTGCTGCAATACATGGTTCTTTGAAGTGCAATCATAAGTTAAACTTCAAAATAAGCTACTCTTATATGTACTTAGTCCAAATGTAATTGTGGCTGTTCAGTCTGACACTGTAGATGAGTACTTCACTGCAGCATTCTGCCTTGGCATCCTCCCACACACAGAGAAGGGACTGACTGCCTTGGAGACATGCATGTACAGAACGTACATAATATAAATGAAGACCTGACCATTTCCCAAATGAGCCATTTATTTCAATAGGTTACAATGAGACTCCATCCCTCTAAGAATACAGTAAAAAGTTAAAAAACCAAGCCAACTAAATCTTGTCATTGTAAGGTCTGCAAAGAACTCACGTTCCAAAACCTGAGATCTCAAACTGCAGGTGGAATTTAAAAAGGCCAACTTCAGTTTAGGGTCTTCTGCATGTCAATCCATCATCTACTTTACAGCATGTTTCCTGTCCCAATATGAACACTATGTTCTTACCCCAAAGGAAAAAGGCAAGACAGTAGAGGACAAAGCACCAAACGCTTCAAATTGAGATCTTAGATTAGCAGAAAGAGATTCCAGCTTAAGAGAACAAAATGGCAACTGAGAATCTGAAACAGCAAAGAAGATGGGGGGAGGGGCATTTAATGCATTTTCTAACTTTACCTTTTTTAACTTCACCTTTCCAGTCTGGTACCAAAGCTATATGCTGTTATACAAACATTATTATTATTGCTGACCTTCTCTGATGGCAAAGTTGGCTTGTGGTGATGTAGCACGCATTGATTCAAGTTATACCTTAAAACCAGGCAGTTCTGACATTAAGAAGTACCCAGCTCCCAAACACATTACTTCACGTGTACTCAAAAGAATAAGAGGGCACACTTTCTCAAAGCTGAAGAGCTAGCCTGAAAGCTTGCATCACGAGGCTTAGAACTGGAGGAAGCACCTTCCAGTGTCAGTGATGACCAGAAAAGTTCAGCAGCAGTAGGGAGAAATGCTGACCCCCAGGAGCAAGAAAAACAGGAAGGTAATACCAGATACAAAGCTATGTAAATAATGACACACTTATGGGTTTCTCAACCCACAGGGAGTTGCTAAAAGAAACACAAGAGGAAAAATCCATTAAGACCACTGTGTGGGCAAAGTGCTCAATGGTCTCAATAGAATAAATCTGTTCTCTGGGGTCATAGGAAAGCAGCCAATCCAGTGGCATTGCCCCAAACCACCGATCTTTGTATGTCAGATCCTAGCAGCAGCAGCTAAAAACAAAGTTCTACCATTCAGGACCAGTTCCAAGCAGGACAACCCACAGGGAAGACAGGACAATGCAATGGTGATACAATGGTTCATGATATCCATAACCAAAAAATGTGCTTATATGATGTTACCATAAAGAAGTCCAGTACCTCTCGAACATCCAAGCCCTCCCTGTTGACAGCAGTCTTCTGCATCTGCCACATGGCTTTTTTGACCTGTCATAAGGATACTCCTTCTTTTATGCCAGCTGAAATTTAAACCTTTACTAATGCTATCTGATCCAGGACAAGTTAAACACAGGAAGATCCAGTGAAAACATTTCACTGCTGCTGGAGGAAGTGGACTGAGCAATGGCTAAACCCTAAGTTACAGGACATGATCAAATACAAAGTCAACAGGAGCCCTCAAGTGAACCTTCTCAGACCTTTTTTCCTACACTGAGCTCCACAAAAGAAGGCCAAAAAAGGCTTTTAAACAAGAACAACATCTGTCCTCTTCAACATAACAGAGATAATGTTTAACTTCTTAAAAGGAGACAATTGAGAGCATTTAGGACCGAACAGGTTATAAACCAACCCCTGCCCTGCCCTGTTTATCCTTGCAGAGCCTTTGCTTGTAGTCTTGGTGGAAGTCAGCTCTGCCGTTTTCCAGTTGTAACAAATTCTGACCTTTGGTACACATTGACTGTCATTTTCTATTATTTCTAAGTTTTGGCTATCTGCCCACTGCTCCTTCTTGCAATCTTTGTGTATCTGTGAGCTCACACTAGATACATGCTGAACTCCCAGCCTTTCCTCCAACTCCCTTGTTCCTTTTTTACTTCAACTGCTGTCTCCTGAAATATGCTTATTTGTTCCTCAGAAAGGTAGCCACCTTTCCCTGCAGGCTGACTTAGCTCTCTTAAGTGAGCACAACATACAAATGGGAGTAAACCAGAAGTGGTCTTTCACACGTTCATAAAAGAATTCACTGGTTCAGGAAAACAATATGCGACAAATCTTGCAAAGAACTATTAAGAAAGCAAACTAAAAAAGTTGTTCTGGAACAGCAGAATCAACAGAGAATAATCTCCTCTAAATAACATCCCTAGTTTGTTTTACATAAGCAGTGACCCCAAAACTCTCTCCTCCATGATTTCCCCATCTTCTTGTCATTTCATCAAACATCCCCAAATGAGTATCATGTGGCACAAATATCTGAAGAGCAGCAGGCCAAATAAAGCTGAGATCAGTGGGGAGATTCAATCAATAATTTCCTCTTCATATGCTTGCTAATACATTCACAAAAAATATCTACAAGCCTAAATCTTTCTGGAGGCAAATTTGGCTGAACTTGGCAGCAAAACTGCAAAATCCACACATGTAACTAATAAACACCACTTGCAGAAGTTTACATAATCCTCTCAAAATCAAATACAGTCATGTTTAAGGTGGCAAGGTGACTGATAATCAGAGAGAATACGAAGAAGTTAATTTTACCCCAGGAACCAATTACAGCCTAATTGCACCAAGATAAGTTTTAAACAAAATACATAAACCTGACAGCTATGCAACATTATACTCAACACAGCTAATCATGAAGAGAACAAAGACCCAGTCTACCATTACCTGTTATTATTGTTGGACAACACTTCCCTAAATAACTTTCAATGAAAAAAATCTTCAAAAAAAATTGTTAAGAAGAAGAATGAAGCAGCAAGACGTCAGTTTGCAAAGCTAAGACGCTAAGAAATTGGTGGAATCATGAAACTTTTGATTAAGAGAGCACTGCTTACATACACATATACACAATATACCACCTTGGATTTCCTGAAAGGGGGCCACCTGGAACTAGACTGTCTACATACTGTGAAAAAATTAAATAAAATCAAACATTTAAGGAAGCCAGAGCACGTATAGTGACTCATAACAGAAGCAACAGAAATTTGTACCAATAAATTCCCTCACAGGTCCAACTTTGAGAAATTCCCAGCCCACCGAGAAAAGCTACTGCAAAAAGCTGGTGTGCATTTCAGCAGCAATTTCCAACTGAATTCAGAAGGAGGGGACACCAATATGTCCAGTTGTCATGTAATGGTTGTGCTGTTCAAAAGTATCAAAGATGGCACAATAACTGCAGTAACAGAACTGTGTGAAAGAAAGGAAACAAGATACTGCAAACTCCTGCTCCCCACTACGAAGTAGAAAAATACTTATGTAAAGCAAAAGGTAAAGCAGTAAAAAAACCCCACAAAACAAGGTAAGAGAAAATATATAGATAACAGCACTGAAGGATCTACTGAAATAAGTGACAGCAAGATGTTTTATCAGCTCAATGCCATTTAAACTGGCAAGTTTACATCAGCCAGAGGGACCTGTTAAGGGTGAACAGGAGAGCCCACAAGAAAAAGAAACTCAAGAGAGAGCTCAACATTTACCAAGGTGCTATGGAGACAAAGGACTATATGAATTGTAAACCTTGACATAAAGATTAAAACACACAGAATGAGTCTCAGAAATACACACAAATACATGAGACACAGCAAAAAGCAAGAGAAAACGTTACAGGGGACTCTTTCAAAGCTTGAGAGAAGAGCAACAACTGTCATCAAATACTTCAAAGCAGAAGAGCAGAGACATCTCCAGGAAAAATGGCCTACAGTTAAGCATGAAATAAAGTTGAGCTAAGCAACTGCAGCGACTGAGGAAATCACTTCTCAGAGGGCAGTGAAGGAGGTGAGTTCCACAGGTAAACCCGGGGCTGTGAATGATCCCATGAAAGGCAAAGAAATAGAATGAGGAACAACCCACACCATAACAGTCCTGAAAGGCACCTGAAGCCAGCCTGCCTCATCTTTCAAAGACCTCTTCTGACCAGCACAACAGCTTTGAACTGATTAATAGCTTGAAATCAGGTAGGTAGGCTTTAATCTATCATGAACTCAGAAATTTCAGGATCTATGAACTGCAAAGGCATCCTCAGGGAGCAACGACTTGAAAGCCTATTTCACTTCCCTAGTTTTTTTTTTTCAAATTATGTGGGATTTCCTTTACAGAGTCTTTCTGAAACTGCAAGTCCAGCAAGCTGGAACTGTGTGAACAACAAAAGACTCTTAATCACTGATTAAGAGTCACAATGCATCGCAAACCCAAATATTATCAGTAAAGAAAGGACTGCAACAGAAAGGTACCATCAATTTCTAAGAAAATATCTCCTTTTCCCTAAATACAGTTACTGCAGTTTTATTGAAATAAACAACAAACAGCTTAAGTGAACCTAGACATAAGTAAATGGTTTTAAAAAAGTATGAATTCACTTTTCTCTTCAGGTAGTGCCGCTGTTTTTAGAGGAGAGCAACAACCCAGGCATCAAGTGGTTTCAAAGAATAGAAGAAAATTTATATAGCGGAAGCTAAACCAACATGCATACAACAATCAGAAGATTGGGCAGCTCCCCATCAAAAGGGCATGCAATTTAAACTGCAGTCATCAAAAGCCAAGCTAAGAAGCAAAGTTTTTTTCAAAACAAAGTAGTATAAGAAGGGAGTAAATTCACATGCATGCCAGCATGAACGTCAAAACAAAACTGCAAGCACATGTTGGTAAAGTAGCTGTTGCAACCTCCAGATTTAACAGGCACAGGATATCAAAAAATCTAGTTTCAAGCTCTAAAGTATAGATTCTGATCTAAAATGCTGTTTCTGTTCCCATATGAATAGCTGACAGATCCACCAAAATCTCACACAAACCTCTGAGTGCCTTTGAAAGCAAATGCATCAGGTAAATCCCATATATTGTGATGAATTGTACATGTTTTTAAAGTCTGATAACCTGTCACCCAAAACATCTGGAAAAACGCTGGGTATCTGCCACTGACAAGAGCAGATGGATGCAGTGTCATTATAGGAAACACCCTTTACAATCCCAAACTGGGTACTAGCCCTGTCAGATCCCTGGGCAGCCATCTCAGCAGTACAGCATCGCAAGGTGTGGAAGGCAACAGCAAAACACGCGTGCTCTCAGCTACTGCACAGAGCTGCACTGACATTTGTCACCTTTGGAGAAGCCCGAGTTTGGAGTTTAGGTTGCCAGTGGTGCAATGCCAGAAGGAACATGGGCTGATATCAAGTTGCTCTAGCACCACTCTCTTCTATGAAAAGGCATATCCAGTTGCCTGACTGTCATTATACAAGTGAGAGAAGACAAAGCAGGACCAAAATGCGTCCCTCTATACTGTTTACAGAGGGAAAACTAAACGAGTTAAAAACAAGAGGATATGAAAATCTGAGTACAAGATAGCAGCAATGAGTGAGTTGTCAAGCCCTTGAAGATGTCCACTGGCACAGGAAAAAATTATATATTCAGATAAAGCCATGCATCTCATGATACTCTACAGGAGTGCTTAACACAGATCTTACTCTGTTTCTTCCAAGGTCAGAGGGTATTTATCTTTTCTTCATTAAAAAAAGAGATTGTTCATTACCAGGTGTTTCTGAAAACTCGCAAAAAAGGATAAAACAGATGCTGTTCACACTGTGAAGAAAATGAAATTCAAATGCATGAGAAGGTATTAAAAAATTCAAAATACTTAAGACTGTAGAGCTAATATTCATTCAAATCTTATTAATTTAAACCTTGGTTATGTAAATCCTAGATTATTTCTTTGTACACTTGCCTACAAAGGACTGCCTACAATAGGATCATGCTTTCACTCCTGTCATGCAAGAGACATAAGTAAAACCTGCAACAAAGACTAAGCACAGACAAAAAGGTTTCAGCCTTTAGCTACTAGATCTACTATCTTATTTCTGTGTCTGAGCTACAATTAACCTTTAGTCAGCTACCTCAATCATGAGAATAGATAACCATGGATTCTCTTTCTGTGAGCCCAATCTTAGTTTTAAAAACCTTTATAAAGACCCTTAGAATTTTCAAAAAGGCTGAATCAGACTGGGAGTGCAACCATCTTCATGGATCCACAGAAGAATTTTAGTTCAGCCTGCAGGTGTGATGCACTACTTGCTACCACATATAGCATAATACTTCCTTTATAATAGGTCCTCTGAAGACACCAAGCTGAGATCACTGCTGAGTCCATTCACAAGGTAAAAAAACCAGGCCTTTGCACATTCCATTACATGAAATGTAATGTATGTAGTCTGATGTCGTCCCAAAGAAGGGACAGCCTTATAGTAATTTGAGTAAGATGCTGTCTGGTCTGGTGGTGAGGGGCTTCATCATCACAGGGCACAAAAAGTGTGCTCAGTAGCATAGGATTTGCCATTCAGTCTCACTACTTCCAAATCTACTTTTTTAATCAAAGATGTGCCACATCAGTCAGCTTCAGTTGGTCAGTCTTACTTTAGTGCCCAAAGATTATGGAGCCAATGGAAATGATGCTAAGGCACATGGAAAATAATGAGGTGATTGGTGACAGACAACAAGACTTCACTAAGGACAAACTGTGCCTGATAAATTTGGTGGCCTTCTACAAAAGGGTTACAGCACTGGTGGATAAGGAAAGAGAAACTGACACCATCTACCTGGACTTGTGCAAAGCATCTGACACTGTCCCACGTGACATCTTGTCTCTAAACTTGAAAGACATGGATTCAGTAGATGGACCGCTCAATGCAAAAGGAATTGGCTGGGTAGTCACTCAAAAAGTTGCAGTCAACAGTTTGATGTCCAAGTGGAGACCAGTAAGGAGTGGTGGTTCTTCAGGGGTTGGTATTGGGACAAGTGCTGTTTAAAGTCTTTGTCAGTGACATGGACAGTGGGATCGAGTGCTCCCTCAGCAAGTTCACTGACAACTCCAAGCTGTGTGGTGCGGTCAACAGGCTGCAGAGAAGGGGCTCCAGAGGCTTGAGAGGTGGGGCTGTGCAAACCTCATGAAGTTCAACAAGGCCAAGTGCAAGGTCCTGAGAGTTGATTCTCCCACACTACTCCACTCTTGTGAGACTACCTGGAGCACAGTGTCAGGCTCCAGGGCCCACAACACAACAAAGATGTGGACCTGCTGGAGCAAGTCCAGAGAAGGGCCATGAAGGTGACCAGAGGGCTGGAGCAGCTCTCCTATGAAGACAGGCTGAGAGAGTTGGGGGTGTTCAGCCTGGAGAAGAGAAGGCTCCAGCGAGACCTCACAGTAGCCTTCCAGTACCTAAAGGGGGCCTACAAGAGAGCTGGAGAGAGACTTTTTACAAGGGCCTGTAATGATAGGGCATGGTTTTAAACTGATAGAGGGCAGGTTTAGATTAGATGTTGGGAAGAAATTCTTTACTGTGAGGGTGGTGTTGAGGCACTGGCACAGGCTGCACAGAACAGCTGTGGATGCCCTATCCCTGAAATTGTTCAAGGCTACGTTGGATGGGGCTTTGAGCACTTTCACTGGTCTAGTGAAAGGTATCCCTGTTCATGGCAGGGCAGCTGGAACTAGATGATCTTTAAGGTTCTTTCCACTCAATCATGGTCCTTTCCATGATTCTGTGATTCTATAATAATTATTTTCTGTCTCATGCCAAATAGGAGTGCACCTGCATAGCTCTTCTTGCTTATAGCTGTATCTCAGAGGCACTTTATGAGCACAGCACAGTGAAATGGTCATGACACACTGTGATGGTCCTCCTAAGGCCTACTTGCAGCAGGAGCATAAAACAAGCTGTATTAACATTACAGGAAGAAAATATGAAGAGGAAAGATGGAGGAGAGCTAAATACATTCTTCTAATTTCACCCCTCCTGAGTAGAGCACAGCAAAGGCTCATGCCTACACTCATTAGTGACCCAGTAATGTATAGCAACCAGAAAAGCTCTCCTCTGCTAATAGCACCATCATTTCTGGTCCCATTGAGAAGTGGCAAATACTAGCACAATTGTCTATCAAAACCATCTTGTGGTCACACAGTAAATTTAATCCCTGTGACAATGAAAACTGACCCTATAGTTCTCAATTTAAAACAGCAATTATTCTCTGCTAGGGACAGCACAATTACTGGATAAAAACTTCCCTCTTATTTTTTTCATTTCTCAGCAAAACAGAGTCCAAAGGAAAGGCCAAATATTTACCTTCTAAGCAGTCTTCTTAGGCAGTAATCTAGTAACATTTGTTAAAATGATTTTTGTTTGTTTGCTTTTTTTTTTTACAGATACTTCGAATTTTCAAAAACGACCTTCTATCTCTCAAAATTCCTCAAAATCCAATTCTTCTTTAGATACTACTGCCATATAAAAATTTACACACGGAAAACAAGCCCAACTGATCCCAGAACAAACACTGGTCTCTGACATTAATTCCTGCAGTGCAAGTACAATGGGAAAATAAAGCTACGACTGCTGACTGGATTTTGCATCACATTCCAACATGCAGGAACGTGTATTTCGTAACATTCACTTCCAACTCTATGTTCACTAATACTACACTAATAAAAATATTTCTTCTCTTTGTATAGATAAAAGCAGCTGGTAGAACTTAACGCAGCATCACTACTTTTAAATTAACCTAACCGTCCTGGCTTTTTGCTTTTCAGGTGTAGTTATATTCTCTACCGAAGCCCCCATGTACTGGGGGTTTCTCACAAAGGTCATAACAAGCCTCATTTTAAAGCACTTTAATAAAGGAAAAAGACACACACATACACACCACCCTTAATAATAACATACAGAAAAATTAAACTCTTCATAAACACTAATTTTTGTTCACTCAAGAACAGCTTTTCTACTCAACTAAAGATAAGCATTAGACAATTTAAGAGGATTTCTGTGCATTAACAGAAGGTTAAGTAGATGGTCTAAAACCACAATCTTGAACTCTTCTATATTTTGTGACTACCTAACCTAGCTCTGCCCCAAATGAAAGGAACTCATTTTCTGTCTTTAAGTCTAACTAGATTCTTTTAAAACCAAGTGACCGCATAAGATTCCCATTATCTCTGCAAAGTTTCCAGAATTTCCATATAGTTAGGTCTGAAACTCAGCCCTGAATTGCCACTGTAACCAGACTGAAGCCCAAATTTTATCGACATCTAAACTTCACTTCCTTAGTTTTCAATACCTTTGCAAATACAGAATGAAAATATCAAATCATTTCCCTTTTTAAGGATCATGTGACATATACTGAGACCCTAGAAATTCAGCCATAAGTTAATCCTCAGTTTCAGAATATTATTTAAGGCTATTTTATGGTGATGAAAAGCTTTCACTGGATTAAAAAAATACATATCTGCAACTGGAATTCAAACCTCCACTCTAATGCATATACTCAGCGAAATGCTTCTGCATTAAATAATTAGACCCCATTATAGTCTCTGCATGCTTGTTGCACGTGGTAATGGTAAGTCTACTCAATATTTATTTTCACTGTATAGCAAGAGCTTATGTTATAATTTTTTAACCATTAATTTTTTATTAAACTTGTTAAATTCTCAGAGAATTCTAGAGCAGTACTGTCATAGCCATCACGGTTATAATTAAGCTGTGAATTCAAACACTTATTATGTTTGCACTAATAAACCTCATTGCTAAGTGCTAGCTAGCTATTCTGACCTATTATTCCACAATGTCTCACAGAGATTACTTTTTTTTTAAAATAATTGCTTTGCTCTGGAAATAGCAATGGTTTACACATTCCTAAGTCAGAGACTTTCTACTTAGGAAGCAAAGTACCTCCATAGTGAGACATTCCAAACGGCGAATGACAGCTACACAAACAAACATATGGCAAAGTAACATCAAATGGCCACTCAGAAATCTAAGATATTCTTCTCTCATAGGGCTTTAAGTATCTCTCATATTTAAGGAATTTCCTGTGTGGCATACTAACCAAATACATCCCCTCTGGCCTCAGAGAAATACTGCGATTCATTCAGCATGTTGAAGACACTCCTAATTTTTTTCCCTTGCAGAGGATATCAAGTATCTGTGGCAATAACCAGGGAGTGAGGAAATCGAAAAGAAACTGTACTAGGCATCTCAGGTTATCAAACAACCAGAAATTAGACAACTAGGTGAAAGCAGCTCCACAGTCAATAGAATAAAATATTAGAAACATATGCAAAGTTGTCTGACATTAATCCTGACATAAATTAAACTGTAGCTTAACTTACTGGTAAAGTTCCTGGTAAAGAAGCATCAAAGAAAGACACCAAAGAGTTAGGAGGTGCTGCAAACTGGACTTCGGAACCAGAGAAAAGTTTTGAGTTGGAACTGATCTGTGCATGAATTTCCAGACCCACAACTGGTACCCATGGAGCAAGACTGAAAAGGAAAGGAGGGAAAAACAGTTTAAATATAGATGACATTAAAACCCACAAACACCTAGAAATACAAGAATTAAAAACTCCTCATTTATTAACAAAAATTAAAATGTAATTGTAAAAATATTGTAAATGATGCTGCAAATACATCTACAGTGTAACAGAAAAAGCTGTGCCACAATACTGCAGAAATGAGACTACTTGACAATATATGGGGGGGACTATATGGCAAAGTGTCTTCATTATACGCAGAAAAGAATGTAACAAAAAAAGGAAATGTAATGGTTTGAAAGTTTTAATTTTTCCTTACATGAGAAATCTTAGAGAAATTAATGAGGCACACTTGCATGCTGGATGAACCCTAATTTGGTGCCTCATGAAAATCACAAAATCATCATAAATATGAATTACTTCTCAGGTAGATTGATAAATCTCCAACAGACAGGTGGCATAATAAATTATGTATTCTTTGCGAGCTAGTCACTTGCATGCTGGGAAAGGTGGCTCTCCAGAGCAGCGTTAGCAGTATATTAGCATAAACATTAGTAATCTGGTAATAGAGAAATCATCATTTCAACTAGAGAGCTACTATTCTCTGAGCGTATTCCACAGAATAAAGCTTCTCCATATTATCTAAAAAGTAATTGCAATTCTCACATCCATAACCTTTATATGGACAAGAGGAAAAGGTCACCTTTACAGTATGAATTGCTTGACAGTTTTTCTAAGTAATTATCTGGCCTTGTACAAATGAAGCGGTACAAATAATATTTCAGTGATGAAATCACATTTCTGTGGTAGAATACTTCAGCAGCACGAGTACCCAGATAGCTACAGGAGATAAGCAAGCTATGAAAAAACATCAAACAAATACATCAAGTACAGTGTTCCTTCCAAAGGTGAACATAATACATTGCCAGGATTTTAGTTCTCCATCTGCCCTTCAACAGCAGAGAACATCCCTACAAACACCAAACTAGTGATACAGGTGTCACTTATATCACTGCTTTAAGTATAATAATATTATCATAAAAGATTAAGGTTCAGGTGCTTAAAGGAGTTAATACATTTTCTTTTACCAAAACACAGTATTTTCTTTGGTGTTTTCAACTATAAAAATGCTTCAAGGTCTAGAGAAAAATGTAGGGTTTTTTCAAATTTTGGAGACAAATTCATTTCATTGTTTCAAGCATTCTTTAGAAATGCATCTCCATCATATCATGACATTAAAAATTACATCAGGCTTCGCTTAATCAGTGTGTTGGCTTACACTCAGAGAAAAAGGCAGGTGCTGCAGTCAGTCCTCGAGTCCTACTAACAACGCTGATAAGAAGCGTGAAGCTTCCTGCCATGTTTGTTCCAGGATTATGTTTCTGTGTGTCTCTAAACAATCAGCAGCACGCTTATGCCGGTGTCTGCTCAACTTTCATGAGGTGATCAGCTGTGCAGAGAGAAACCTCTGGCTCACCAAAGAATAGCAGAACTTGTTCATGCCGTCAAACTTTCAGTTGCACCAGGAATGAAACGCGCGCTGCCCAAACTCTCACAATCCTCCACTGGGAGAGACAGCCTCCTCTGGACCAGCACAACCCCTGAAAGCACGCCCGGGAGCGCTGGTGCAGCCCCCGCTGCTCACACTCCGCACACGCGGGTGCTCCCGCACCCGAGCCGCGGGCTCTTATCGCAGCCCAACGTGCCAGAGGGCCACGGCCCCGCTGCCGCGGCAACCACCGTGTGGGCTCTGGGGAGGGGTGCGACACAAACGCGTGTTCACAAGGTGCTGACAGCCACCTGCAAGCTGTACGCACATTACTCCGCTCAGAAGAGCGCCTAACCCGGGACCTGTCCCTGTCACCGCCGCTCCCGTGCCCCCACCCTGCGGCTCCACCCGGAGGGCGGGATGCCCTAGGGGGGATCCACCTCCACCCGCCCCTCTCCCGGCACCGTACCCGCTCTTCCCCGCCGGCACCGCCCCGCCTCTCGCGTTACAGGCGACAGCCCGCTGCCCGCGGGGGAAAGGACCCAGAGCGGGGCCGCGCACCCCCGTGCCGCGCTGCCAGCCCCGGCAGCAGGCCCCGCCGCAGGCCCGCGCCGCCATGGCCGCCATGGCCCTGCTGACAGCACAGAGGTTCCCGCAGCGCCCCCTGGGAAATGCAGTCCGGGATGGCAGCACGGAGCGGAGAGGGCGGACTACAACTCCCATGAGGCCGCTCGCCTTGGCGCCGCCAAAGATAACTGGGAATGCGGGTTGTGTGCCTCGTCTGGGAACGCCTGCCCTGGGAATGCTGAAGCTAGAGGCGGCGCTGCGTTCGTGACTCTCTTGTAGCTGTTGTTTGAAATGTCTTAGGCGGCTCAGGTCCTCACAGGTGCCTGTGTGCGGTTTTCCTCTGGGTTCACGCTGGTACAAAACCAGCCGCTGTTTTATAGGTGGTAGTTTGCAATCCTTGGGCATCAAATGATAAGGTACCATACGGTTGGAGTCTTGGATCTTCTTGTGAACTGCAAGGTCCAGTCTCTGCAGGTCCTGGGGATGTTATACGGCAATAAAGAACGCTGTCCAGGGCAGATGCAAACACCTTAAATGTTTACACAGCTACGTGTCACAGACAATAAAATTAATGACCTTCCATCTTAAGACACGGGCCTGTGGAGCTTAAATGGGAATGAACGTAACCTGTTGCTTATGTCATCTTTGCTCTATGTCATCTACTGCCAACAGGAGTTGATCAGTCACAAACACGTGAGTGAGGCTGATTTCCTCCAGCAGAGGACAGTGGTGCACACAAGCACTTGACAGTACCTTGCAACCCCTACACCCTCTTGTCTTCCCAAGCTCAAATACAACATGCTCAATGGTTCAGAATCATGTAGAATTTACTTTATCCAAATAAGAAAATGTTTTATAATTGATGTTCAAGAGCGCTAATTTTCCAATATATTTATATTGTAAACAAATTAACTGGAAGTTCTTTATAGAAAGAATCAGTTGAGAGATACCTTCAGCAGACACTGATCTATAGTTGTTTGTACAACATAACCTTGTTTTGATTAGTTTGTCACATTCCTTTTCTTGGGGAATATCCCTCCCTTGTACAACAAAGAGTGACCAAGAAAAAATTCCTTTCCAGTAAAGAAGAAAGGGAGAGATCAGATCATCTGGGACATGCAGTGGTGTCTGAAAGAACTGGAGTAACCCTTTTCCTTCTCTCCTGCTATAAACTTCTTCACATATGAGCTAACCTAATATAAAGCCTGTGTAGCAGTCCTTAGGCCAATGAAATAGGTAAGAGTTTTTGATAATTCTGATATGACTTAGTGAGGGCCTATGCAAGGTATTGTGATGAAAAATGCATTTTAGGCTAAAGCTTTAGTGTATGATTGTTATTTCTGCAACAAATTTACTCTCTTTGCAATTGTCCTCCACAAACTCTGGATTTCATTGTTTTTTGATACTTTTTAGGGACTGGCAGGTCATTTTGACTCAGCTATGGAAACAGGTTCTGAATATAGCTCTAAAGTATTTCTACTGGTGTAAAAATGGTAGGTTTCAGATTATGTGACTTTCTTTTAAGACTGTTATTATGATGTAATAGAAGATTTCATAAGTAGTGTCTAAGAAGTTAAAACCTTAAGAATATTAAAATCATGTTACTTAAAGTCTTACTCTGCCTTGATTGCACAGACTTCTGCCCTTTGCACATATTATTTAGAAGGGAATAGACAACAGAGAGGGGTTGAAATCCACCCCAGACTATTCCTCTGGAACTTTTAGCTGTGTTAGATTTTGTCTTAGATAGAGAGGAAGATTGGGAAGTGCCACTGTTTGTGATTTAAATTGTCTCGTTGCTATTTTAATTCCTTTTCCAGAAAAAAAAAAAATCTCATTAGAAAACCCTTTTCCTTTGCAGCCTTGTGCCAGTAACCCAGGAGGTAATAAATGAAAGCTCACACATCCATACACAGGAAGCTGGCCAATCACAGACAAGAAGGGCATAATTACCTTTCTCAGCAGTTTACTTTGAGGTAGAAAAGGCTACATATTTGTTCCTTATATACCCTGGGCAGCAGCTTCAACTTTGCAGTGTGCTTATAGATCATGCTGTGACTTGGAATAGGAAAATAGCACTGCATAAAGATTTGTGCAATGATAGTTCATTACTAACTATGTAGACTTATGTCTTAGAGAGGGTAGATCCAGGGGAGAGTTTGCTCTGAGTCCGAATTTCCTGTTACTGTAAGAATTTAACCAATGCCTGAGAGGAAATTGGAATTTTCTAGAGAAAAAAACCCCAACAGTCTGTCATTTAATCCATAAAGATGCAGTCTCTCCCGTTTATTTGAAAGAAGATCCCTCTGAGTTTTAGTTTACAGGGTCTGAGCTTTAGACTCTGCTTTCTTGCAAGGCATACTTAGCACGCATACTTGGTCCTTTTGGGGACTGTGAGATCTCTTTTTAGTATAACAGGGAATGGGATATTCAGATTGGAGTGTTTGCAAGATACCTCACAGTCTGCCTGCAGTGTCTCATTTCAGCATGTGAAATAAGGAACAGGCAGGAACCTCTGTTAAGATTTTGAAGTGGAGGGTAGGACTTTTGGAAGAGTAGATCCATAGACATTGGCCTACAGGAAAAAGTAATGAGGAGAATTGTTAAGTTTGGAAGCAAAGTATGGTAAGGGATGTTTTCAAACTTTTAGGCCCCTAAGATCACCTCTATACCTTGAAAGCTTTTTTTAGCTACAGGTGTAAAAAGAGAAATTTTCTTTTTTTTTTTTTCTGCCACTTTCAACTAGTGAGGGCAATGATTTTCAGCCTGCATTGATTCAACTTGTTTAACTGTTAATAATGGGGGATGGGAGATGTACGAAATGTACAAAAAAATGTACCTGATCTCGCAGATTGGAAAAGGGTATTTCTACTGACTGAATATTTAGGGAGCTAATAGAGCTACCTTCCATGATCTGCTGACTACATGTGCATGCATGTGTGCATGCATATGTGCAGTGATAGACTGGGTAATGTCAAGGGCCTCATGGTTCGAGAGGTCTTGTATTGAAATGTGTTAATGTACAAAATGGCATCAATTTCCTACTTGAGAAGTAGTGCCATTTTATTTTATTTTATTTAGTAAAAGTGTTATTACTCATGAGTTGAAAATAAGGGCCAGACTTATCTAGAAAAAACGCTACAAGAAATATGTATGCAAAAGCAATTTCTATAAACAGTAAAGAAAATGAAAGTTACATACTGGTACTGATGCTACTGTAGAAGGTGAATTCACTATTCCTCAGAGGCTGTGTTGTTGAAGAGAACCTGTATCTCTGGTTCAGCCACGAGGAACTTGTTTATTACAGCCTTTCTGTACTTCTTTTCACCTAGTTTGTCTTGCCTGGGAGTGCTGCAGTGAGTGTTGACTACACCTGTGATTTGAATCAGGTGCTAGCCATCTTGAAAACTACCACTTAGGTGCAGAGTAGCTCCTTGTGTCTCAGGATCCTGACTTGGAAGCAATGTGGTTAGTGGGCTTGTTGTAGCTGGGCTACCTTACAGTTCGTTCTCCAAAGGCAGAGGCAGTGTTCGAGGAAGTTCTGTACCACTGAACTTGTCTAATGGTGAGTACTACCCTAATCCTATTGTGTGATAAACTAAACTCTTATTTTTTTCCAGTGTGAAGTTCCACTATTATAGGCATAAGAGGATTTCCAAGTATATCATTGCCACATTGTTATTGCATCTTGATTGAGTTATTAGAAAGTCTGTGTTACGAGACTATGCTACCTTTGGTATGATTTCTAGCTGCTTAGGGATTAATTTCTTTGGGTTGGAAATCAGCATGATTTCCCTCCAGGGTGATCACTCCTTGTGATTTGGGCCTGTTTTAATACACAGTGTTTTCTAAATGCTTGAGTTGTAATTCAGGAATCATATCAGGTTTCTGTTTGGATATTTTTTGGTCTATAAGGAATATGTTATAGTGGGTTTTTTTCATACTATATTTTTCAGGCAGTGGAAACTGCATTTGGAAACAGCAGAGGCTGGACTAAAGCATCTAAATTTGAGTCCAATAAGTTCATTGGATGAATCACATGCGTGTACTGTCTGTGATGATTATGCATAAGAAAGTGATTGATAATATTTCAGCTGATCTAAAATGTACTAATGCATTCTCTCTAATTGTATTGGAATCTGCAAGAAAGTCTTTAAAATGTCCTTCCAGTCTTTGGTTTTCATTTTCCTCTGTATAGTAAAGAACATGGAAGGATAGAGGAAAAAGCACCTAGAAGTGAGACTAATTTATTCCTCTGTTTCATTACTTTTTGTGTTGCATTTTTGTATTTTCTGTTTCTTCTGTTTACAATTTTCAACTGAAATTTTCAAAGAGCTGCGTTATGCCTGAGGCCTGCTACTTCCTAAATTAAGAGTCATAACTCTTGTTGCAGGCTATCTTATAACTTTATATATATAAATATGTCCTGGACCTAACATTTCAGCAGCATAGTTTCACATAACTAATACTCGAACAAGAACTTTCATATACTCATTTATAAGATTCCAGCTGACAGCCCAGCCTAGGAAAAAACAGACACAAAGATCTATGCTAAATTTGTTAAAGAAGGAAAATTTTAGCTGAACAGTCAAATTGGGAATACGCATCAAAGTGTTTTCCCTGACTAAGAGAGGGTATTAATAATCAACAAAACCTTCAATTATTATTGACTTCTCTGTCATGAATAAAGTGAAGGAATAGGTTGAAAGAGTTGTCAAGCAACATAATGCTTGAAGTAAGCTGGTTATAATAGTGACATTAGTTTAGTCTAAAATTAATTTTTTAATCAAAACCAATGTAAAGATAGTCTCAAATATTAAATCCTGTCAAGGTGCTCCTTTTCAGAGGGATTTCTTTAGAATGTGAGAGTACTTGTAGGTTGAAGCCAATTCAAAGAGGTTATGTTTTAAAAAAATTTTATTCCTCAGGCTTAGCACAGTGCTTCTAGGGGCTGCCTTTATTGTTCTTAACACTAAGGATTATTTTTAATTCTCTGAAGCAATGAGGATACGAACTAATGCTGTTGACCAGATGGAACTTTGTGATTTATTACTGCACTAAAAGCACAGCAGAAATGCAAATGAAGGAAAATGCTACAGATAAATGTTCAAAAGCTTTGAATAAGGCTGCAGATCCTGAAGTGAGCCCTGTCTCGCCTTCTTCCTATGCAACATCACAGACTTCTGTTTTACTTGTTTGGGGTTGATTTATAAGGAGTTAGTTATTTTCAAAACTTTTTGTATATTCCTTGCTTTCAATTACACCTGTTATGTGTAAGCCAGGTGGGCTTGAACACACATTGAAACCCTTATCCTGCTGAATACAATGTCTTTACTCTGGTACATAATTTTTTCTTTTTTTACTTTTATGGCTGCACTGCTGTCCTCATCTTCCCACAGTGCCTGTGGCATTTGAAGCAAAATCTGAGTTATGTTCTGCTTTTTGATAAGAAGTGACAAGAATGTTTGTGGTGTTTGTTTGGGTTTTTTTCCCCTCTGTCATGTATTTATGCCATACCTATGTGTTTGTTAACTTTTCTTATAGTAAAATAAAAAATGTAAACATTGCTTCTTCCTGACAGTGGCAGTGCCCTTGAAATTAATCATCCATCTCACAGTGCTGTTTGTTTGTGTTTGAGGTTGGTTTTGCTTTTTTGTGGGGTTTTGTTTGTTTGGCTGGTTTGGTGATTTTTTTTTTTTTTCTTTCCCGCAGACTGACTCATGGCTTTTGAATCTTGATTGTGATTTCTCCATGGACCTAGTGAAGATAGTTAGTGTGTTAGTCAGAGCCCTTAACTGAGAGCTTGTAAATGGAGACAGACTGTGACAACCTGGAGAAACCTGCCTTTGGGTACAAAACAGGCTAGAATACACAGAAGCAGAACAAACGTATTTCCTGTTTTGTTACTTGTGTATCCTAATGTCCTAATGGAAAGGACTGCTGACAATGTTGAATCAAATATTTAGTCGTGTCATTTATTCTGTCCTTGAGTTTTTTTGTGGTGCCACCAGTTCATGCTTACTGGTGTGAACTTCTGCCCAGCAGTAACTGCAGCCTATATGAAATAGGCTGACAACTAACCAAAGTATTTTAATTTTTCTTTAAACTGTGACCTGGGATAGCAGCTCATTGAAGAGTCTTGGAATTGTATTTTGTACAAATTATATCACAGAGGCTTTGTTTTCCAATTTATTCTTTGGAAAAAGTATGAATAATTGTCCAGTTTTGTGGACAACAGACATTTTAAAGCTATATGCCAGTGTATAAAATACGTTGGTAGTAGAATGCCTCTTTTACTATTATTTTAAAGGTAAGGAAAATAAGTGCTGGATTTTTGTTTGTTGGGGTTTTTTGGTGTTTTCTTTTGTAGGATGAGGGAAAGTTGGAGTTCGGTGGGATTTTTTTGGTTTTGTGGAGAAGTTTTTTTGTTTGTTTTGTGTGGTGGTTTTTGTTTGGGTTTGTTGTTTTTTTTTTTTTTTTTTTTTTACGTCATCTTAGGTAAGATGAGAGTAAATTTTTCCATTGTGGAAGAGAAATTCTCTCTATAGAAACTTTCATTACCTGGTCGATCAGTAACTGCTTTGGGACTGAAGTGCTTCAGTAACTGATTACATCATCTCAGATTAGATGAAATTCTTCCATTATGGAAGTGAAATTCTCCTGTAGAAACTTTTATTAACCAATCAGTCAGTAACTGCTTTGGGAGTGAGGTGCTTCAGCTCCAGTAAGTGATTAGTAAATTGCGGTCTGAAGCCAGAATGTAAGAGTTGTTGTGTGCTTTGCACATATTGGGGTAATGGCTCATTAGTTTTAATAAATTGGATGATCTTTGAAGTTTATATTTCCTCCTTGCCTTGTCCAGTTATAGCAGCATGTGCGGGGAATTCAGTTCAGTACAAGCCAGCACAACGCAGTATGCTTAGACTCTGTCAGGGGGCTGCTTCTACAGGCCTTGTTCAAACAAAACTCTGTGGGGCTTCAGTAAGAGTTTGGGTTAATTCCCCAAGTCATTGCTAAAACTCAGTGGAGGTAGCATATGTTAGATAACTGCAGTAACAGCTTTGCCTAAGGGACTTGAGAGACCAACCCTTCTAGCTTTGCCATATGCCCTTCTTCTCTTTCCTCTCTAAATGCTAGAGTTTGTAGTATGGTAGCACAGTTTTCTCTCTACTCTACTAGTATTTTCTTTCTCACTATAGTGACCTAAGTAGCGGTAATGGTATGAGAATGCATTGCTGGCTTTTGTTCTAACAATACTTTTGATTTCTGTCTTCTTTTGCTACTGTGCAGGTTACGACAATGCATAAGTGATTACACTGGAAGCTTTTCTTATCAGGGTAGTACCCTTATGATGAAAAGTGATGCTCTGCCAAGTCACTAGACAATTCTTCAGAAGAACTTTTCTGCTAGGCCGGGTGTACAGTAGTGACTGTGCATTGGAAGGTTATGTGATGTACCCGGCCTCAACAGGTTTACTGCTTCCTGTATTACCGAGATGGAAATTCAGTGGCACATTGAATAGATATGCAGCTGCCTTACATGTGGATGAAAGAAATATATCTGTGTATCAAGATATTCTATTTTTCCAATTATGATCTGCTATCTCATGGTACTAGATAGGAACTGTCTAGTTCAGGAAGCATTTTATTACTGCTAGACGAGTTACGCAAAGCTCGCTGTTTCTTTTAGGTTCTGAGAGGGAGAGATTTTAACTTCTTCTTGGAGTCCTCTTCCCAAAAGCATGTCTGTTGTTTTCTTACAATTTTTGAAATATGGAATTAGACATTAATTGGAAAAAATGCAAGACTTGCTTGTGTGTCTTGCTTGTGATTATGTTTCCTTGGTCTTTCCCAATCACTAAGTGTCTCCCAATCTCTAGTTTTTTTGTTCTAAATCCATTTTTACTGTTACACACAGAAAGCAAACATGTTCAACTCTAACATAAGGAGAGGGAAGAATGAGAAAATTTGTATTAAAAATATATTCAGTGTATCTGCTAACCTCTTCAGAACTGAAGAAAATGGCTTTGTTGTCTCTTTGTACCAGAAGGCTTGAAAGGTTTGCAAATGCATGGTAGTAGCATAGTAAATAGGCAGCATATTGGGAAGATATCTTTTAAAGGCCAGGGAATAGCTTAAATACTCTTTTAAGCTGTGGTTGGTATAAAACATTTCCAGTTGGATCATGTATGGAGTAATTACTTTTGACAAGTTAATTTTGCAAGTGTCCAATTAAGCTATTCATTCACAGCTTATCTCTTCACTGTGTGGCTGTATTCACTTAGATGTTCAGGCTTGAATTTCTATTATGCATTTAAATATGAATCCAAATTCATGCAATGTGAATTCATTGAAAGGACAGCTCTTAGAGTTTGAACCCCCCAATTGAGATCACAAGACTGGCTTAAATCAAGAGGAATGCATGGTTGTCTTTTTCTTTCCTTAAGTAGTAGTAGGTGTTTGTTAATCGCTAGGCTTCTATTTTTTCAGAGCTGTTTAGATTCGTATTCTGAGTTTTTCTTTAAACTCTCTTTAATTCACAATATAAAGTCAAATTTAGGGGTGTGATTTTCTCATGAAGCCACCCGACTCCCAAAACTTGGACTTTAAATGGAATACCAAATATTAAAAAGTACCTTAGAGTTAGAAGATACAGAACTTACGAGTGTAAATATGATGAGAGTATAGAGTGACAAATATTTGAGATCTGAGGATGGCACTAAGTATTTTTAGTTGATAATGGAAGCTGTTCATTTATTGCTCTTGATAGAAGTGGAAATAAGCCAAGTCAGGAGCATACTGTGATTATACAAAGGGTTCAAGGGCATCTGTAACCTGCTTCACTCAGGTGTTTGGATTTTAGGAATGAACTAATAATGTGCATTAAAGATGGACTTTGGCCTCTAGAAGCTTTTAAAAAAAGAACTTTAAAAAATTAATATCCAGTGCTTATTCTCTGAGCGAGCAGAGCAGGATTAGGGAACTGCCACATGATTAATCAAGCTAGTGATTATACCAAGCCGAAAACTCAAGGGACCAAATTTACTGGGCCCTGGGCAGGTAATTTACATGATCTACCCTGGTATTAGTGAGGCAAATTCAACAAGATGTATGATAGTGATGGTAGATAGTGTTTCCTCTCTGTCATCTATCCTGTTTTTCACTTGCACAGAAATGTCTGTAGTGGTAATGGGACCAGGTCAGAGCATAGCTGAACCTTTATAGTTCTTTGCTGCTGACACAGAAGTTTGTAGGTTCCTGTTCTAAATCCCTCTGAGGGCAGGAATGGAGGGACCCCCCCCCCCCCTTTGCTGATATTCATGTGGACATTCACCCACAGACTTGAGTACCTATATGGCTCTTTCCAGTCAATACTTCAGGACTTCCGAGTTCTTTCAATTCCTTTGTCTGTTTTGAAAGTTAAGCTATAAATGGATCTTGACATTAGGTTTCACACAGGATCTAGATATCAGACTGTATCATCCCACACACATATTTAGATTAATTTCATATCTGTTCTACACCTCTCACATTGACACCTGTTTGAACATGAAAAAAGCCCTTTCCCTTGCATGACTGGAAGTTGCTAACATGAGAGGAGACCAGAAAAGTACGTGTTGGGAAAGGTAATTGAAAGCTTTGAATGTTACATGGACGTCTAGGATTGACAGGTGAACCCAGCAGATTTCAATCACCAAGTTTCATTACTGCCACCCAAGCAGCAGTGATTCTTTTTTCCAGACTCTCTGTAGCTTGACTTTCTGAGAAACTCTGCACTTTGGAGAAGATCCCCCTCTATAACTTACCAAGTGGTTCAGGATGCCAAGAAACATTGTCTTCTCTAAGACTTCTGAGTCTATGTCTATCCAAAACACTACTATATAAGTGCTGTTGACTTATGTTTCCTAAACAAGTCTCGTCTAATGCTATTTATCTACCTCCTTATTAAACCAAAAAAATCTGATCTCCAGTATTTGTCTGTTGGGCTATTTCTCTGAGATTAATTTTGTGAGAGATAGCTAAAAATCACTTTATATATTGGCTTTCATATCCCACTGTGGATTTATCTAGAGGATAATAGTAATATAAATCTTACACCCAGATTTTACAGCATTGTTTCTACTTTTTTTCAGCACAATTACACTAGGTCTGAGTTCAGTTTCATATTGCTTCCTCTTGAGTCACTCCTTGTATGTGAGAAAATAACTGCAAAAACCCCTGTGTTCCAGGGTACACCTATGATGACCTCTGTTTTGGTGCAGATAATGTGATAACTGCTGACCAATAATACAAACACATAACAGATTTAGTGTAATTATTCTTATCTCAGGCAAGAAAGCTTCCCTAAGCTCCATTCCAAGGACAGCAAAGTAGCAAACAAAGAGAACTCCTGTGGCCTGAATTTCAGAGGAAATAGCATTAACAATGCAAAGGAAATATATGAGGAGGGACAGGGAGAGGTGCCTTCAAAAGAACATTAAACCTATGAGGATTTTCCAGGTAGGAAAGCACGTTCAGTTAGTTCAGTCATAACCAGATTTTCTCAAAGCTAGTGTGAGAAAACCCAAGAGCTGGTATGGTTTTGGCTGAAGAAATAAAGCATTATTATTGTTTCTTTGAGTGTTGGCAATGCAGGACTTCAGAAAAATGGGTTAAGCACCATTGCATTAAAATGTAATTTAAAACAAACTGATTCTCTTCTAAGTTTTGATGGAAGTCAAATTGCTTCTCAGCAGTCCTCTTCACTAGTGAAGTGTGGACACAGCTGAATGTTTTATTCCTGTAAGAAGCAAACAGAGTTGTGGTGCAGTTGAAGCTTGGTCAATACTAGATTAAATCAAACCTTGGTGTAAACAGGATGGTCATCATTCATGGCTAGGCTTTGTGAATGAAGATTTGGGAAAGGCTCTATCCACATTTGTTACAAGCACACTGGTGGCTAATGAGGCCAATATGAGATAGACATGTCTGATTGCAAAAGGCACAGCAGAAAGACTCCTTAGGTGGTAAACAGGACGGTATTACAGACATATAAAATGAATGTAGTTGAGGTTGCTATCCAGTCCAGAAAGTCTGTTCTTTGGGTAGAGGACTTTATGAATGTGCTACATCTGCTCTGCTGCCCAGTAGTAAACTGGTGGATGCAGTGCCTGATGGCTTGGGCTGCATCCTGCTTGGATTACTGACTTGCCTCAGCAATTAGTACTGGTATAGTACAGTAATGGTGTATTGCATGTTGCATGTTTGGTTTTGGCGTCAAGATTCAAAGATGTTTTAACCTTCAGTTTCAGAGTTTATCCACATGTTTCATAAATACATCATTAGTAAAATTTAGAAGTCTCACTGTTCTTCCTATCTTATGTCACTGCATTAGTATTTAATTAATCCTCATTTCATTAGTTATACATTTATTAGCATAGGCAAACACATGGGTCTGGATTCATTGTCCGTGTAATGAGTAGTAAAATGATTTAAATGCAGAAAAAAACCCTCTTTAGGGGATTAAAGGGAGGAAGTCTGATTTACATATTGGGACACTTCAGGGTTAGCCAAACAGTGACTGACAACCCATTCAACTAGGCTGGAATGAAAATGGAGAGAAAATACAGCCAACAGAGAAAATGTGGTTTATTGAAATGTGTGTGTATGTGTGTGTGTATATGTATATATATGTATGTATGTATGCATGTATATGAGCTTTTAGGGAAGGACCTTATGAGAGGGGAAGTGAGTGCCCTATCTGTTCTTCCGTTTTTTTGCAAGAGGGAAGTAAATGGCCTCTTACAGTCTTACTCAGTATGAGTATAATCACCAAATGAGTCTCTACTGGGCAACAGAAGCATTGTCACCTTTGCTACCAGGTCTTGGGGGCAGGCAGCTTTTGCTGTATCAGCTGTTTTCTCCACCTGTATGCTAGATGTAAACACCATCTTTCCTGCAGCACATGCCTTGTTCTCTGTCTGTGCTTTGGTGTATTGACACAGAATGTAGGTTTGTGCTAATGTGCTGGAGGGCTGGCTGAGAGACAGTCATGATTTTGCCGTCCTGTCTAGGATTCCAATTGTGCTGCTCCTACATTTGCAGTAGAATTAAGCTATGTACTTTCTCTATGCCTTGACATAGGCATATGACACTAATGACACACTCGTCCTTTAAATTGGTGAGACTGAGGTGTAAATTACTACCCTTAATGAATATGTTATTTGACCCTATTCCTCACAAAAGTGGATGAAGTTTCATATGTTGGTGATAGTATCTGAGTAGAATTGTTACCTCGTTCTGCAGTTAATCTCAAGAATGGAGGAAAAAATATTTTTGGATCAAACCTCCAGTCTTTTCTAATCTAGATAATTCCTTGACCCCACAAACAGTCCCATAAGATTTCACACTCAGAGACTATTTACTCAAGAGGACACAAACATGAAACAAAACTATGCTTATAGTTTTAAGATTTTAACATAAAATAAGCATAAGTAGCAGTCCAATTATAATATTGATTAACTTGCCACGTTTCTCATGTGTAGTTGTATGAAACTTTGTAACATTCACCATACTGGAGCCTGTTGGAATCCTCTTGGTTGTCAGTTCTTACTGGAAGATAAATACCATAATGGAGCTAAAAGGTTAATCAATGCTGTGGTGCAACAGCTATTTTTATTAAGAGAAAGACCTCCAAAGACTTTTTGCCCATATGCAACACTTCAAATAATTATTATTTATTATTAAAGTATTGGTAGCATCTGCCCCCACACTTACTAATGCTACTGTGCTACCCATTCATAAACCTTTTTGTTAACTCTTGCTTCTCTACCACCTTCTCCTTCCACAAATAAGTGCTAGAGTTGCTAAATCATGTCTAAGAGATGAACAAATTCTTAAACACGTTGAGGAGAGAGTTGGATTATTTGTTTGGTGTGCTGTGATTTATTTGACAAATGGACATCCAGAAAGATAGGACATATAAATACTGCTGTGTTCTTGCTTTGTCACTTTTGAAATTTCTTAATTTCCTTTATTTCATTACCTAAACACAATTAGTATGTACATGTCAGTTGCCAGATATGTGTATGTCTTTCTAGAATTTACATAGCTTTTCACATATTTTGAAAGAGAAATGAAGCACAGTACACTACATAAGTTGACAGCTTTGATGTATTGCTCTCAGCCACAGCAATGCATAGCTTTGGTTTAGCAAGGCCTTTACCAGCCCTCAAGAAGTCTTTTAGTGGATTGTACTTCCTAAGTTATTACTTTATTCTTTATATTACTTTTTTTCCTCTAACAAATTCAGGTATTTTCCTGAGGTTTTTTTATCCGATAGAATTTTTTATTTCAGCTAAAACTAGGCATTGTTTCTGAGTCCTCAAGCCTGGCAGTTCTGACTGCCACAGCTTTCAGTGAGTGAATGAACACTTTCACTACTCTACACCAAAAAGTGGAGATGGGCTAAAATGGGTAAGAGGTATATGCAGCAAAACACTTTGAATAGGAAAAAGAGTGTGCAAAGAGTCGGAAGATACTCTTGGATCACAAGAAGTCATCTATGTCTGGGCCTGTACGCTGGTGGTGTTCCTGACAGGTGTTTGTCTAACCTATTCTCAGGGACCACTGGCAGTAGGTATTTCAGACTTATTTCAGTCCTTCACAATCTTCACTAATGCAAAACTCTTCCTAATATTTACCACAAATCTTTTTTTTTCCTTTGTGATGATTAAGACTACTACTCGTTGTCCTGTCTGTAGACAATAGGCCAAACAAATAAATCCCTTCCTTTTTATAATCCAGTAAGAATCCCACTAGTATGTTTTCACTGATCTCTTAAAGCTAAATATTCCTGTGTCTTTCTTTGTATCTGATATTTTTTATATCCCTGATCTCTCTTCTTCTCTGAACTCTCTCCATGCAATCTATGCTTTTCCTGAAATGTCATACCTACATGGGAATTCTGGCTTAACTGATGCGTTACTTGTGCTGAATAGAGATACTTCACTTATATTTCAGCTTATATTTATGCCTACAAATGGCACATCTGCTTTTCTTATTCTATGGTACTAAAACAAAGAAACAAGATTATTAATTAATATTTGTGATCCAATGTAACCATCAGATTCTTCCAACAAAACTGATACCTAGCAAGATGTCCTTCACTATGTGCTTTGAGCAGTTAATTATTCCTGTACAAATATGAGCACTTTCCAATTCCTATTAGAAGTTATGTAGGTTTTCTTAACGAACTAATTGTTCTGCTTGAGAGAAGGCAGGTTCTACCAATTTCCATGTAACAGAAATATTTGCAATACAGAAATAACTTTAATGATGGCAATTGAAAAAAAATTAGATAGCAAGTCAGTCTTCTCTAGGGGATTTTTCTGGGATTTAAGTCGAATGGACTTCTCAGTAGCACATTAAAATTTCTCTTTTGAGTAGTGTGGGGTTTTTTTCCTTTCCTTGTACTCTGAAATAGTTGGGTGGGGAGACTTGTTTTGAAAATATGTGCAAACTTACAATGCTCTTGCTGGCAGAGGTGAAGATTGCAAAATTTCCACAATATGGAGTAACCACAACATGATTTGTCCTGTCAGGTCCAAAACTGTCTGTTAGAATTTCAGAAGCCTGTTGAATATTAGGGGTGTGATGATCTTTTAAACTCATTTTTTCTGTCATTTCATTGTCAGAATGTTCCCCTATGGGATTGGAATATAAGTGTAGATTTGAATGTTAGAAAATGCATGTGTTTAAAGAGTTGTTTTTAAAAAGAATAAATTCTTTTTATGCGAAAAAATAAGAAGATGAAAATGATTAGTGAAGAGGACTGTAATAAACCCAAGTTTTTGCAGGGAAAGCAAATTCTACCCATCTGGGTGGAGCACTTGAACTGCATATGATAAATAGATTGTAAGACTTCCTCTGCTCCAAGTGCTTGAGAAATCATTACAGTGCAACCTGGTACATACTGGTTGACTAGATGGAAAGAATATGACCTTCTCTCAGGTCATAGCATGCAGAGACTTTGCTCAGAGACTTGACTTTCGAAAGAGTCTTTAATCCCCAAAACAGGGAATTTATGAGAACACAAGCAAACAGCAAAAACCAAGAGAAAAGACTGGAGTGTGTTGCCCATTTTCACAGGAATCTGGAAACTGTCCGAAACTTAAAACACTTTCTCCTCTCTCAGTAACTTGGGTATGTCTGTCAGCATACTTGATCACTAAAAAGCTGTTATTTTGAGATCCCTGTAGGGACCAAGAAGTCTGATATGTTGACTTGCATTGTTCAGCTGATCCTCAGATCAGAGAAGGTGATGCAGGCTCATGAGAGTATGATGTGGGTTATTAATATTTATTATAATTATTGTGATCCAGTGGATTTTGTGAAAAAGAACTATAGCTGTTGTAAAATTTGGTGACTGATTTGCATATGTTGTTGCATAATCGCAACAATAAAGATTGAGGTGAGATGCAACAAATTGCCCTAGTAATGACTTTTTAAAGCACCATCTGTGGCCTGATACTTCTGGCTCTTTAAAAGTGGTATTGTTCAGAAATCTGTTGTGTGGTATACAGGTGGCTCATTCAGTATTTGCCTGCTAATCAGCAGTAGCCTGTGTTGGTGGGGGATACTTCCACGATGAAAGACAATGGTATTTATCATTTTTTTTTTGGAGCAAAAGTACTCCCCACAGGCTACAACATGGTGTTTTGTTTTGATTGTCAATTTCCCATAAGGCCAAGTTTCCTGAAAAGGACAAACAATAAACCAAATGCTCATTATTTGGCTTCATGTATTTGAACACAGCACAGCAATCTGATATAATTGATTCAATTCCGCTAAGTAGCATATGATGATGATGTTATTTTAGGTGCATTGTACAGGGAAAACAGCAGGAAGAAAAACACTCTCGTGTCATGTCCTTATCTAGTGACCTTCAAAACTGAATGATCTGGGTTACTGAATCTTAACTCAAAAAAACCAACAATAGAATAATCAAACACGAAGACCCCAAAACAAACAGACAAAAAACCCGAAGCCCCAATCCCTCACAAGTAAATCCTGAATGCCCTGAATACATTAGTCAATGTTGATGTCAAGTTGGCATCCTGTTTACTTCAGTGCATTATTTTATGTAGACTCAAGTGCCAGACTGAAAAGTGTAAGTAAAAGATAAACTGTGGCCAGAGCAGAAATTGCATTTAGTGTGTGTTACAGTGTGGCACATGACTATATTATCCCTGGTAATACCAGATCTCAGTATTTTTTAGTTTTGGCATTTGCCATGGCTTTCAGTTAGAAGAACAATGCTTTCGTCTATTGATATCTCACCCACCTCTGCTGGGCACTAAGTAATCTGTAGTATTAGTTATAACAGTGTTTCTACCGTATGTTAATGAAATAGAATTTTTTAGCATTAAACAGAAGGCGAGTATTGATACGAGCTTTGAAAAAGTTTCTTCAGTTTGGCTGGGTTTTCTTATTCACGAGGAAGGCATTTAAAAAAAAACTTATGTAGTATTTGCCCAGAGCTTGTCACGGACTGATTGAAAAGTACTTTTGAGATGCTTCATTAACACTGGTTAGAATTCATGTTGCATAGTGCTGGTCAGTTAGAACTTGGTTACTGAAGAAGTAGAACAGATATGCAGTAAAGATAGTGAATGAAATAAATATATGGTAGGTCCCGATAGAACAGTAAATTCTGAAACCTATAAAAGGAAGGATTTTAGTAGAAGGTATTTGTTCAGCAATAATATTTGAATCTCATTGTGCTACTTGCAACACCTCTCCCTCAACCACAAAAGCTAACTCTGTATCACTCTTATTTTGAAAATATTTTGCATTTCACTACTTTCTGCCCTCCAGTTATACTTTGACTTTTTTATGCTAAAGCTTGATTCAGTAGTTTCTAAAATTAATATGCTGTTAAAAAGGATGGATGAGATTGAAGTCTGTAACAAAATCTGGTGGAAAAGATTAAGGATTTGCAAAAGCAGGGTGAAATGTCTTACAGAAATCTTTATTGCAGATAACCTTAGTTCATTGCAGAATAGAAACTATAGAAGATAGCATTAAATCCTACGAGGATAAGCAGCAAATGCTGAAGATTCTGTATTGTATAATAATTTGTCTTTAATCTTAAGAAGTGGTTTAGCTTATTTCAAGTGGTTTTGCATCGCTTCGTTTCATGTCTTTTACTATAGGCTTGAACCAAAACCCTTTAAAGTCAATGAGAAGATAATGTTTCGCCTTTACATCAATCGGCTTTGCATCTAATACTATGACTCATGAAACTCTGTGGAGTTCTTATGTTACACTTGACTGATAATATAGTGGCCATTCAGGTAGCCAGGAATTTAAACAGATTTGGAAAAATGAAACTCTTCTCAGCTTGCACACAGTAGGAAACAAATTTGGATTTTTAAAAATGTTTTGCTTTTCTTAATAAAGATGTTCCTCAGGTATGATTTGTACCATTGTGGATAATGCAAATGTAGGATCAAGCAACACTTCAGTACCTGCCTTTATTATTTTATGTGAAGATCAAATGTAAAAGGCCTCTTTTCAGACTGATGCTGCCATATTCAGAAATTGGCTACATTTGATGAATAAGTTCTTTCATAGATACCTCCATAAAGCATGCTTCCTGTGCTTCAGAGTGTTCTGACATCCCACACATTTATGAGGAAAGAAAGAAATTACTTTATCGAAGGAATGTCACTCACCATCAGATCAAGCTTCAGGACACCTGGTTTTATATGGAAAGGGTAAATTAATGAAACCCAGACTGTGGCTACATTCCTACTAACTTCAGCAAGAATTGTTGTTCTTGTCTTCCACAGCAGGGTGTGTTACTTTCCTGTATTGCTGTTGTGTTTGTTCACATTTTCCCTTGTACTATCAATGGTGAAGAATGCTGATGAGATATGTGCCACCAGTCCACTGTCTCATTTTGGGTTTTTTTTGGTTGATTGGTTTGTCTTCTTTTACCACTTACTAAATTTAGCGTTCAGTAGACAGTCTAGTAGATGGGATCTCAGGGTTCTGTTCTTAAGTCAATCCTTTTACTTCCAAGTTTACTTCCTTTACTTTCAAGCTTACATCAGCTGTGGTTAAAGCACGAGTATAAACTCATTCTTCAGTAGGCAATTTGAAATATGTTAGTGCTTGCAGTGATAGATACAATGGATCACTGACAGTCACTGCAGGTGGCTCCTGAGGTAGACTGAAGAGAATGGAAAGGCAAACAGAAATCCCCACAACAACTGCACTGTGATTATATCTATTGCATGCAGCATATGCCTGCTCTTACACACTGCACACCCTGCATTGTAGGTACGGCCCTGGCTGTTACCCTTTTTAAGCCACTGTATAATGCTTGCACAAAACTCTTCCTTGGTTCTTTGAAGAAGAAAGTAAATTGATCTTGCTTGCTTGAGTGAGAAAGTGGTGTTTCAGCCTTACTAAGGAATTTAGCCTATGCGGGGTGATGGTTTAATTTGACCAGGTCCTCAGAAATAAGCAGAAGAGGTATCTTGGACAGGTAGATATTGAGTTTACAATACTGATCACAAGACCATCTCTAAACTGCTTCTCACCAGCTGCCTAGAACAAAGTTTCTTGTTATGAATGCTGTATTAATTTGAGGGAAACCACTGAACTTTCTCTATTCCTTTGTTTGACACATAAGGAACCTGTTCTTCCAAAAGTTGCTTTGTTTAACGAGGAGGAGAGTTGGGCTAGAGAGATGCTGAAGTTTCTGCCTATGTTAGAATTTCATGACAGTATTATGTAAGCAGTTATATCTCTCCTGAGCTGTCAGTAGCTCAGTCTCTTCTACTTTGATTAGACTCGTGACTAAAAAAATTACCATAATCCACTGACAGGCATGAAGAAAGCCATAATAAGACTGATAACAATGTGTCAGTTAAGAAGCTATTATATTTTACTGCCTTACTACAGCAGACTAAAAATCCATTCAAACTTACTATTGATATAACTAAAGCCTTTTAAAAATCTACTGTCTACCCTAGTCTTAATAATACTTATTATGCCTATGGGAGAAAGAATTAAAATATGCACCTGTTTACATGAGCGTTTAGCTGTTGACAGTTTTTCTGCAGGCATACTATATAACTGCAAATAGAGGGCCTCGGGTTTTTCCTTCTGTGAGTGGGAAACTTACAGATCAGGCCTAGAAGGGAAGCACAGAAAGAAGACTCCAGCTTTGAAACACTATGCAATGACAGCTCAGACCTGCAAATCCCTTTTTGTGGCAACTTTGTAGGATATCAGATATTTAGAAAGGGTGGCATGCTCTCTGTTTCAGTCTTTGCTCCTTTTTCCTGTCATCCCCTTCACAATAAAGTTTTCAGGGTAAGTCAGTACAGGGTTTTGGAGGCCTCTCCTCTTTGGAGGAGACTGAGGGGAGACCTCAGTGCAGGCTACAACTTCCTCATGATGGGAAAGGAGGGGCAGGCACTGATCTCTTCTCTGTGGTGACCAGTGACAGGACCCAAGGGAATGGCCTAAAATTGTGTCAGAGGAGGTTTAGGCTGGATATTAGGAAAAGGTTCTTCAGCCAGAGGGTGGTTGGGCACTGGAACAGGCTCCCCAGGGAAGTGGTCACAGCACTAAGCCTGACAGAGTTCAAGAAGTGTTTGGATGATACTCGCAGACACATGGTGTGACTCTTGGGGATGGTTCTATGCACGGTTAAGAGGTAGACTCAGTGATTCTTGGGAGTCCCTTCCAAGTTGGCATATTCTGTGATTCTGTGAAGATGTGCTCCATGATTCCAGGGCTTTGGGTTTTACTCCTTACTTTTCTTAAGGATCAACATAACACACTTTTTTTTTTTTTAAATTTTGTTTTATCAGAGGCTTGATCACAATAAATTTTCATGAATTATAATAACCATGTTTTTATCAGATGGACCGACTTAGCCCCTTCAGGGCTCCAGGTTCTGTCTGGCTGTGTGGACTTGAAAAAATCCTGCTTCTGTAAGTAGTCATAGTTTGTTACTCTTCCAGTGTTGGCTATACTTCTTCTATCTCTCTGGTTTTTAATGCATGCACACACATGCATGCAGACTAATAGGTTCACAAAGACAAAGAACTAATAAGGATCAACAAATCATATTCCCTTTAAGTTGGTTATCGTGACTTCCATGTAGAATGTGCTGAATTCTTTTCTTGTACCTCCTGAATCTTCTCAAAACCATCCTAATTCATATCCATAGTCTCCAAAAGCTTCACTGTTTTTAGTCCCTTGTCTTTTAGAATCTCATCTTTTGAAGATACAATTTCTGAATAGACATGAACACATCTTCTGGATGCAGACAAGATACAGAAGTATTCTACAACTTCCATGATGAAACTAAAATCTTGGCCTGTCTGCTATCTGCTTAGGCCTTTATGTGCACCTCTTGAATCTCAATAGAGCTGAAACAGAACCCTTAGCCTTCCCAGTCATCCTCATACCTTTCTCTTGTATACCTTGATTATGCCAACAACACTTCTAGCCTTGACAGTGCAGTTTTGATCCACTTCTGTCAATGATAATTGCTTCTCTAAAGATAATTTCCTTAGCTCTCGGTTTGACCTCTGTCACTTCTTTCCTTGACTTCATCAGCTAGCTCCACCTAACCTGTCACATTAAATGTAGGATGTTTGTCTTTTGTTTTCAAGGCTCTTTATTCTCTCACACATCTCGTCTCCTGCATTATTAAAACATTTATTTCTGCATTCAGTTGCCAATCTCCGTAATCCATTTAATTTTTTAGCATATTTTTTAATGCTATCATTCTTTGATTTCATAAACAGGCACAGAACTGCTTGCAAACTCTCCTCCTTCAAAGCCTTTACAAAAAGGTTCCTTATTTATAATGCCAGCAAAAGTTTACTGCCAGGTAAGCAGCTGTGTTATACCAAGACCACTACTATCCCACTGTTTTCTTGTGTTTTCCCTTTTTGCCGGCTGCTGTCTCTTGCTCAAGTTGTGGTAGCAGACTTTTTTTCCTTCTTCATCTTTGTTCATACAGTGCTTAAGAGAATGGCCTGAGTTGCACAGGCACCATGGTAACAGGAGCTATAAGGGACAATATTTATGACTATGGTTTTCTTTTCATCCACAAGCTGCCCCTTTGCGTACTGTGTTTGCAAACCTCCCGGAGAACAAGAGTCTGCAGAAGAGAAGTTCATCTGACTGTTTCTTCTCACTTAGCATTCCAACTGTAAATTCATGGCTATAGCAGGGAAGCATTACGTGCACAACTTGTGCTCCTGGTCTCAACTTTGCTACGACACTGTCTTCAAACAGGTTAGATTGTTGGAAAAACTTTGAGCACCATTTTCAAATGGTGCTCACTGTAAGAAATACTTATACAATTCTCTTGCACCTAATGCATTTTGGGCTTTCTCTTTTGATTGCAAGGCAGCATTTCAGCATCTCTGCTTCTGTATGAGCCCAAATTCCAGAAACAGCTAATCATTTTGATTGCTGTGTGTCAGCCAGCATTATCCCATTTTGCAGTCTATAAGAGAAAGTGCAAGTGTGTGTTGCAACTGCAGATGTGCCACTCAATGAAATGCTATGAAATGGAGCACTTCCAGAAAGCATACTCCTCAGTTCCTGTCTTCGCATGCTGTTCTTTAAGCTCAGAGCATTAGATATGTGTCCACCAGGTGCTTTGGCTCCATGACTGTGCGTGATGTGAGTGCAGACCTACTCAGTAGAGCCTTATTAGAATTTGAGGCAGTTCTTGTTTCCTCCATATGCAGTTTTTTAAAGGTGGGCATTTATGAATACATAACAGATTTTCACCAAGCCTGGGATAATGCAAGTTTTGTACTAGATAGGAGTTATTTTTCTGTCTAGATAGATTGCTGGTAGAAGTCGATGCTTGCTGGATATGCTTTAATATCTTCCCATTCCTCTTGTGTATGCTGCTTGCTGTTTTAGATTCTGAATCCTCTGAACACTGATAGAATCTCTGGAAATTATCCCCTGGACAATGGGTGCAATTGTAATTCAAATGAAATAATAGTAATAATAATAAGACTTGATATATTCTGACTGTATGTAATGCAGCAGACAATAGCTTGATATGTTTGTTATATTTGAATCTTTCTCCGTGGAAATTAAAGATTTCAATTTTTTGTAGTAGGCTGCATTTTGCTCTAGCTGTGTTTGGAATTTCACACATATCAAAGTCTAATATGAACAAATTACAATGTTTTCATTGCAGTGTGATTTACAGACTTATTCCTGCTTTTGGGATTGCTTGCCCACCCCCTTCTTCATTCATGTTATTTTTTTCTCCATGGTCTTTCCTTTCTTGCTCTAAATTGGGAGTTTTTTCCTCTCTCACTGATTGCTTTTGGATCCAAGTGTGAAATGACTTTTTTTTTTTTTTCCTTTTTAAATGAAAATACCTGAGCTTATCTGGGTCTTTTGTATCCTTCATATTCCTGGACACATTCATGTATTGAAATAAAAATAAAATTTAAATCTGAATTCTGTTTTGGCTGTGTGCACAATGTCATTCTTATATTCTAGCTTTTATACTTACTAACTTGTGATTTCTAGAGGCTGTGACAAGCTGCATATTAGCTGCAAGAAACTTATAGTGCCATCATAACTTTTCTCTGCTTTAAGCTACTACTTTATTCTTCAGATTTTTTTTCTTGCACCATCTGTGCTTCTGGAACAGCTTTTCTTTGTGCTTCTCTCTGTCACAGTCATAGAAAGCTCCCCACATCTTAACATTCTTGACTCTGCCATTAGCTAGATCTTGGAAGAGCAGTGGAAATATCTTTAACTGCTCCTAACCCCACCAAAATCACATGTCTAAACTGATTCAAGTCTTGTGTTTTAACTGCACTATGTCATTCAAGAGAGATGGAAGGAGAGGAGAGATCCTACAAGCAAATAACAACTGTGAGGAAAAACATTACTGTCTTTCATACAGATTAGGTTTTGTTTTCTTGAGGTATTTGTAAATCACAGCCCAGGAGGAATGTATATGTGGGCTATAGAGTATGGGTATATTTTCAAAACAAGATGGAAAATCTGAATCCTTTCTGTGCCATCGTATGACCTGTGGGGTCTCAGCTGGGCTCAGCAATCCGTGTGTGTTCTGCCACTGTTTGTACATCCTTTGTTGTTAAGTCCCATAAGTTTTCCGTCTGTTCATTTCTTTGATAGATTCCTTGAGCCAGCGCTTTAGATTCTTCCAGCTGCCCAATTGCATGCTTGCCATGGCAGATGCTCTGGCTCCATTCTTTAACACATATTCCACATGCTTCCATCTTCTGCTTTGTAGATAAAAGTTGTCAAATACAAATACTTCAGAATTTATTGACAGTTAATTCAATTTGATTGAATACCTATGATGAATGTTCACAGTTCAGTCTCTAGATAATGGCCAGATTAGGAATGACTACAAATTTAGCTGTCTTTTTGTGACTTCATTACATTATTTCCTCTAGTCATTTTCAGTGGCTTCCACTATATATTCACAAGGATAACTGATTTTTTTTTTTTATATTCCTTTGTGTCCTACTTACTGAGAGACAGCAGGACACTATAGTTTCTGGCATTGACTCCATTGTGTTACCTGAAGGAAGTAACATGAGTTAGATGAGGGAAGAAGGGTGATAGTGGTGAATTTGACTATTTAATTAAGATTTTAAATTTTTTTTTATTTCCCTATTTATTCTTGAGATGTTAAGAGGTATGCTACTAACCTGGAACACTGAGCATGATAAATAACTTCTGGAATGTGTATCTGCTGCATTAAGTTGGCTGCCTGCCCCCATGGTGGTCTACCTGTCAGTATGCCATCACTTTGCAATTGTGTGTGACTTCTCTGGGTGTTTCATGCAGATAAATCAAAACTTACCAGCATGTTTTAGTCTCGGAGCTGTGTCTGCAGTGCTCTTCTATAATGGCAGCTCCAGTGTTTGCCTACGGTGCATGTTACTGCAAATAGGAATGACATTCCATACATGTGCAGTAGCAGCTGGAGCATGCCACAGCTTTACAGAGGTAAGGCAGCCTGTCATGCACCCAGAGGGAAAAGATTTCCGAATCCAAGTGCATTTTGAGGTCATTAACGTGTCACTGGCAGCACTATAGTTAGAGGGGGCTATTTAATTAGAACTAATTGCTCATCGCTCATTGTGTGCCTCGTGAAGGATTTACTGAAAAGCATCTCATAAGATACAGCTTTGAGAGAAGCACATCTTCTCTCATGTACCCAAGCTCAATTTATGTACGCTTTTCCGTGTATGAGATGGTGGTATCAATGTTATTTTTATTTGCATAATGTTTATGGAATGTTTGAGGTATTTTAAGTACAAGGCGTGGCAGAATAAAGAAGAGTCATGGGCAGGAGCCAGGTCTAGCATGCAGTATGTGTTAGTGTTGTGGGCTTACTTATTTATTAATTTTAAATGGTAGGAGAGTAGAATGTCCTTTGATAAATCTGCTCACTCTCTGCAACTCTCTTATCTTTCTCTTTCTTCATTCTCCCTTCTCTTTTGTTCATGTACTCCTTTCAGCTCATTTTTGTATGTGTTTTATTCTGACAAAGACTGCATTTTTTCCCCTTTTTACAGCTTCTTGGCTACAAAGAGGAAGAACTGACAGGTTTGAAATAAAGGTAATGATAGGTAATGGTTCATATAACTCTGCCAGTGCAATCAGAGAAAAGCACTCAAAGAGCTTTCGTATGATAGCACCAGCACAAAATAAAGTTAGAAGGTTAGGATGAAAAAGGAAATTAATTGTGTAAGGGAAGAACTCTGATATTTTATTACAAGAACTAATTATATTTGGGGATTAGAAATGTGGAGTTTAATATTTATTAATGTCTTAATTGCACCTATCTATTTTTTACAGCCTTTCTGCTGTTTTCCTATTTTGATTCCTGCTCTGTAACTTCTAACTTGAATCCTGTTCCAGTTGTGTGGACCTCTGAATAGCGCTGATGGCACAAACAGGATTGACTTTTTTTTAATGACATATTTTTGCCTTTTACTAGTGTAAAATATAATAACAGCAGTAGTTGTGAAAAATAGAGATTTTTTTTTCATGTATCCATGTCATCTTTTCCAGTGAAAATGGACCATGACTACCTGTACTTTTCTTCATAACTTTCATTGTCCTGAAATGCCAGTGATCATACGTAATAACATTCTTTGAGTAGCAGTGCCTATTTGTCAATGTTCCACAAATCTTTCTTTTTAACCTAGCCCTTCTTCTTCACATTTGTATTATATTAATTTTTAAGAAGACCAGTTTGTACCAGAACCGACAAGGCTGCAATGCTTTTACATAGCTGCATCCCAAATCTGATTCCTTTCTGTTGCTGTCATGCTCTGTCTTTTTTGGACAACACAGTACTTATAGCCAAGATTTTATTCCTACGTGAATTGTTTTTGTACTGTTGTGATCCATCATGTATATAACTAGTGCAACTGGTTTTAAATTTTCCAGGTTTTAACAAAAATTAAATTTACAACCTTTTAAAAGAAATTTGTATTAGGAAAAGGGACATTTGCTTTAGAACAGAATTGGGAAACTCACTCTAGAACAGCTGATAACATAGTCATTAAGACTCTGTTTAGAGTCCTTGGACCACCTAGTTTGGATGAGGATGTTGCATTTTTGGTGTTGTACACAAACCCACTCCAATAGGGAGACTGAAAAGTGTCCCTAAGTTATTTCTTCATTGGAATATTGAATATTACTCAGGTAGATTAGTGTTTCTCATTTTGTTTTGACTTGTTTTTGTTTGTGGTTTCAAACTTCAAAAGACCTTAGTTATGTCCTAGTGTACTTGATCTTCAAAGAACTTTACTGACTTCGGATTTAATACTATGTGATGCCAAATATGTCCTGTTAGGTGTTGAATGCTTCTGCTTATACTTGCACTTTCACATGAGTTGGTCCTATTACCTAATTAAATAATTTCCTGACTGGATCACTTGATTGTAAAAAATAGTTCACACACATTATACTTCATAAGTTCTAATAAATTCCCTTTACCAAATCCTTTTTAATTTTTTTTAATTATCTAATATATTGGTGTCTTGGTTTCAGCTCAGATAAAATTAATTTCTTCTTAATATCTTGTGCAAGGCTGTGTTTTGTATTCAGTATGAGAATAATGCGGATGACAAAATGATGTTTTGGTTGTTGGGAGTAGTGTTTATCCTAAGACAGGAACTTTTCAGTTTCTCATGCTGTGCCAATGAGGAGGTGGAAGGGAGTATGGCAAGGACATCTGACCCAAACTGGCCAAAGGGAATTCCATACCATTGAATGTCATGTCCATAATCTGGGAGGAGTTGGCTGGAAGGGTCTAATTACTGCTGGGGGATGGGATGGGCATTGGTCAGCAGTTGTATTGTGCATCACTTGTAGGGTTTTTTTCCCTCTGACTTTATTTTTCCTTTTTTCTTTTTTTATTTTTCCCCCATTTCTATTATTATTATTCACAGAATAGTTTGGGTTTGATGTGACCTTTAAAGATCATGTAGTCCAACCCCCCCTGCAATGACCAGGGACATCATCAACAACATCAGGTTGCTCAAAACCCTGTCCAACCTGACCTTGCATGTTTCAAGGGGTGAGGCATCCACCACCTCTCTCAGCAACCTGTTTCAGTGTTTTACCACCCTCATTATAAAAAACTTCTTCCTTATATCTAATCTCATTTTAGAATCATGGAATTGTTAAAATTAGAAAAGACCTCTAAGTTCATTAAGTCCAACTCCTAACATTGCTATCTTGACCCCTAAACAAGGTCCCCATGCATTTTCTGAACACTTCTAAGGATGGTGATGCTACCTCTTCCCTGGACAGCCGGAACACTCTTCCCATGAAGAAGTTTTTTCTAATACCCAATCTAAACCTCCCCAGTGCAACTTCAGGCCACTTCCTCTTGTCCTTTTTTCTTCTTACCTGGGAGAAGAAAATCTTACCTCTTCCCATCTTGCTATAACCTCCTTTCATGTAGTTGTAGAGAGCAATAAGGTCTCCCCTGAGCCTTCTCTTCTCCAGGTTAAACAGCTCCCTCCTCTGCTCCTCATGTGATTTACTTTCTAAATCCTTCTCCAGCTTCCTTGCCTTTTTTTTGGACATGCTCTAACACCATTATCCCTTGTCCTATCCCACAATAAGGTCTCCCTAGAGCTTTCTTTTTTCCAGGCTGAACAAACCCATCCACCCTTGTTCATTGTCTTGGGGTCCACGGTAAGCATTTTTGCATGTGAATCACCCTCTCTTTTGTATACTTTTGTTACTGATATTGTTGCTGTTACTGTTTGTTTTATTATCTCATTGCTGTTTCCAGTAAATGGTTCTTATCTCAACCCATGATCTTTGCCTTTTGTGCCTCCCATTGGAGGGGTGGAGGGAAGTGGCACGTAGTCTTTTTAGTGGAAGTAGTAAACTGGGGAATACTGTTCCTAAACCACGACATCCATCCATGGATATCTCTCCAATTTAGAGAGAAGGATGTTGTGAGGGACCATGTCAAGTCCAGATAAATGACATTTATCACCCTTCTCTTGTCCACTGATGTAGTCACTCCATCATAAAGACCGCTAGATTGGGTCAGGCAAAACTTGCCCTTGATGAAGCTGTGCTGGCTGTCTTGAATCACCTCCCCATCCTCCATGTGCCTTAGCACAGCTTCTAGGAGGATCTGCTCCATGATCTTCCCAGGCACAGAAGTGAGGCTGACGGGTTGGTAGTTCTCAGGGTCCTCCTTTCTACCCTCTTTACAGATGCATCCAGTTTTTCCCTTTTTCCAGTCATCTGGTACTTCACCTGACTAGCATGACTTTGCAAATATCATAGAGAGTGACTTGGCAACTACATCAGCAAATTCCCTCAGGACTCTTGGATACATCTCATCAGGTCCCATAGAAGTCATTCAGGTTTCTCAGGTGGTCACGAACCAGTAAAGATCACTGATCTTTACTTCCAGTGGAAGGGACTTTGCTCTTCCAGTCCCCATCCTGCCATCCATCCACTTGAGAGGTGTGGGAAGAGACTTGGCCATTGAAGACTGAGGTAAAAAGTTGAATACCTCAGCCGCCTCCTCATCTGCTGTTTCCAATTGTCCAGCATGGTTTACTGGGGGGGATATGCATTCTTTGACCTTCCTTTTCTGGTTAACATACCTGTAGAAGCCCTTCCTGTTATTCCTTGCATCCTTTGCCAAGTTCAGCTCCAATTTTACCTTGGCTTTCCTCAACTCATCCCTACAAAACCATACTTCATCTCTGCTTTTCTCAGGTCACCTGTCCTAGCTTCAACTGCTATGAATTTGCTTCTTTCCCTTCAGTTTGACCAACAGTTCCCTACTCAGCCATGCCTTCCTTTCACAATTTCATAAGTCTATTGCCTTCCTTTCACAATTTCTTGCTTCTGGGAATTGACAGCTCTTGTGCTCTATGGAAGACTTCCTTAAAGATCTGACAGCTCTCTTCCACTCCCTTGTCCCTGAGGGCAGTCTCCCAGGGGATCCCTGCTGACTATCTCCCTGAAGAGCTGAAAGTCCACTTTCCTAAAATTCAGGAGCCTAACTTTACTCCTTACCTGACCCATATCCCCTAGGACTGGAAACTCTACCAATGTATGATCACTGCAGGCCAGGCTGTTTCAAATTTTGATGTCCCCAGTTAGGTTGCTTATGTTGGTGACCAACAGATTCAGTAACCATCTCCTCTGGTAGGGCTGTCTATTACCTGGCTCAAGAAGGTATCCTCTGTGCATTCCAGGATTGTCCTGGATTGCCTACAGCTTTTAATTCTACTTTTTCCCAAGATATCAGGGTGGTTGAAGTCCCCCAGCAGGATAAGAGCCTGCGAGCCTGATGCTTCCTGTAGCTGGAGCAAGGAGGCTTTGTGAATAGGCTCCCCTCCATTGAGTGGCTTGTAGTAGACACCAGGGACAAAATTCCCTTTGTTCCTTTGGTCTGATTCTTACTCACAAGCTTTCAACCTGCTTATAGCTGTTCTTCAAAGGAAGCTCTTCACGCCCAATCTTCCTCTTGATGTAGAGGATAACTCCTTCACCTCTCCTTCCTCCCCTGTCTTTTCTGAACAGCCTGTAGCCATTGATAGTTGCATACAGTTTGGTGTGGTCGGCAAACTTGCTTTAATTATTACTTTTATAATACTTTGTTATAATTAGTATTATCATATATGACTTTGTTTCAGTTATGAAGCTGTTCTTAACTCAACCTGTTAGGCTTATTTTCTTCCCAGATTCTCTTCCTCCTCCTGGGGCAGGTGGGGTGTGGAGTGAGCAAGTGACTGCATGGTGTACTTAGTTGCTGGCTGGGGTTAAACCACAACTGTTGTCATACCCTACTTTTATCTTTCTCTTGTTTAATTTTTTTCCCTAAAATAATGTTTTTACTTACATGACTGTTCCTTTTAGCACGTATTTCCAGACTAATTATTTTACATTTTTCTACACTAAACTGTGTTTGCCATCTGCTTGCCTTATTACCAAAATGATCCAAATTCTTTGAAATCTGATTGTATTGCTCTTCATTATTTCTTCTGACTCTAATTTTAGTATAATTTGAAAATCTGGAGATTTTACTGTGATTATTATTCTCTAAATCAGTGCATAGGTGATGATTTGACTAATATTAATAGGTATATGTAACACTTCCCTTCTAAGTTTTAAAGGTAAACTTTACCTCCAGATAGATTCCATTTATTCACCATCTATTTGATCGTCAAAGAGCTGAACAGTTAGATTTGATCCTGCAAGGCACTACCACATATTGCAAGGTGCTGAATGTCTTCCACTTACATTGGTACTGTCTAGATTATGTGAGGCTTATAAACTGACTCAGTTTCATAGTACTTTGTGAGACAAGTAGATATTTCCCTTCAGGGGGCACTGAGGCAGAAAGATGTGACATGTCACAGGATGTAGTAGAAAGCAGTATAAAAATAGATCTCATGTCTAGAACTTGATTTATCAGTCGAAGCCATAGTATTGGCCATAAAATCTTGTAACAGTTCTTTCCCTCTGACCTGTCAATGTTCATAGGAAAGACACATGCCAGCTATCTGTTTAAGGAATATAAATGTCAAGTAGGTTAACTTTCATTTTGATGAATATCTAATTTTATCTATAGTTCATTATTGATTTGAGAATTAATTTTGTGATGGATCTAACTGCAGTTGGCAGTTTTGCAAGTTAAATTAACTAAAGCCACCTTATATAGTATTAAGATACCTCACAAGTTAGAATCATAGAGCATAATATCTTTCTTATATTGTAGTGCCCAAAACTGCACACAATATTCAAGGTGAGGCCGTCCCAGTGCAGAGCAGAGCAGGACAATCCCCTCCCTCGACTGGCTGGTGACGCTTTGCCTGATGCCCCCCAGGACACTGTTGGCCCTTCTGGCTGCCAGGGCACTGCTGAGTCATACTCAACTTGCCATCGACCAGGACTTCCAGGTCCCTTTCCACAGCACTGCTCTCAAGTCTCTCATTCCCTAATGTAGTTGATTATATCCTGATATGTCCAAAATACTTCCTACCAATCAAAATGTGTGCTTACAAAAAACCCCAAAACATACCCAAAACCACCCAAATCTTCCACCCCATAACCCAAAGACTAAATTGAAACCTTTTTAAAAAGTCAAAATCCATTACATATATATCCTCAACTTTTATAATTTTTTAGTTCTATTTTTATAGTATTTAGTGTGGAATCTGAATATTGCACTTGTAAGGAGCCTTTCTGGCTTGTGCAGTGCTCTGCACAGAATGTGCTTTTCAGCCTGGCATTTCACTGTGTAGAACAGTTGCCTGCCTGCTTATCTTAGCATCGTGGCTGAAATGCAATTGTATATTGGCAAACCCTCATATAGATGTAGCTTATCCAGATTCCCCAGGGATAGGAAGCTATTCTGCCAAAATGTTCTTTTCTGGTAAAACTGAGTAATTTTAGAAATTTTTGTGTTAAAATAACCTGTTAAAAAAAAACCCCTTACTGAAACTGATTGATAGTCTTCAGCATAGTAGTCTCCATGCCATAGTGAGGGGCTGTATGAACTTTCCCCTGTTGATTCCTCATGGTTTTCTTGTATATAGTCTGTGTGTGTTTGAGAGCCTGTGTGAACATGCTGATACCTGTGTATCAGCATGCACACGCACTGTTCAATATTATGGCATGCATAGATAGGTGTGTGTGTATCGTGGTATCATGCTGGCAGAAACTGTGGAAATGAGCTTTAGGTCCAGTGAAGGGTAGCACAAAATAATTGTCAAAATTCCTGGTATACACTTCTCAGAGATGTTTGCTTTTCTTTTCTGATAATGCGGTATTTGGCGAGGTGTTTCTAGCATTTATGCTAACCACTTCTTAGTGCAAAAAAGGCTTAATTTTCTTTCCTCATTTTAAAATCAACTTATGTCATGAGGAAGGGAAAGCATGTGTATCATGCTTAGGCTTTTGAAGACTTTTGAGAAAGAAAAGTAGCTGTAAATTGCAGGGGAAGCTCCACTGAAATTGAGTCAGTAAGTTTGATTAGAATAGCTCACGTGCCATTTGCCCCTGGTATCCCCCTGACTGATACCCCTTTTTGAAATGGTAGTTACTGACTGGGGAAATTCCCCTGGCAAAATGGACACCATCATCTGGAGTAATAAATCATGGACTTACAGGGCAGAAGTCATTGTCACATAGACATAAATATAGCTTTTGGCTTTTAAATGTTGTAACATGCAGATTTGAGAAGGTTGAGTTATACCTGACATTTTGTACTGTCATATCAGTTGTTCACTTTTTCCTTTTACTTACCATGAAAAACATAATTTAAAATCTCTACCCAGTATATTGCATTTTTTTCACATAATGGCACTATTAAGTTGAACAATAGAAAAGTTAACTGTTCTTACCAGCTGTTACTTTCAAAAGGATGGCTGTGGGCTTTTCAAGACTGTAAACAGGATGTCCAAACAAGTCCCATTTTTCTCATGAAAACAGAAAGCAGTAATGCACAGTAGAAGTGTCTGACATTCCTCTTAATGCAGCATCTTAGCCACGTGGGTTCCTTATGATGAACAACGTGTACATGAAGTGGATTCTGGCTGTTGTGTTGATTAACAGCCAAAGAAAGTATTTCCAGTCCCAAATTCAAGGAGCTCACACTCCACAGTCCCACTGCATACTGAAATACAGGGGAATTCTTGTGTATGGGAGAACTAGGGATCATGGCTCATGATCTGGATGTGCACCTCCTCTTAAAAGCAGTGTAGTACTCCATACTTCTCCACATCTGTGTTGCTCTATTAAAGAGCAATTTGTAGTTTCTGGGGTGGCCTGTAGGCACGTAACTACAGATTAATGGGGCAAAGAATGAAAACAAAGCCTAGATTGGGCTTCACAGGTGTCTTTTGGTTAACTTTAAGAGCTAAAATGGCTTAATTAAAGAAATACTTCAACTTTATTTGAAACTTGAACATATTCAAATATGCTAATTTAAAAAAAAAATGAAAGTTTGCTGAGTGAAGCACTCATGAATTTTTCTCCTTATCATTTTCTAAAATGCAGTAATGTCATATACATCAGCAAACAGGAAGTGAAAGAGAGGTCATGACGAAGAGAATTTACATTGTGTTTTCTTCATTCTGGATATGAGTCATCAAGAAGACAAATGGCCCTTATTAGATTGAAATTTAATTTAGAATTCTTCTGAATGAACATTTTTGTCATGTTTTATCTATTGATATAAAGTAGATTGAAGAACTCTTGAACTGATTTTTTTTAAATTTATTTTTAAAGCAATTTTACATACAGTTAATCATTACAGGGCATTAAGTCTTTCATTGGTTTGGGTTGTGTTCTTTTTAAATCCTTCCTGCTGCATAGAATAAAAATAAAGGAAAGAAGACATTAAACATGCGTAGGAGTTTATTTTCAGAACCATTTCCCCATAAATAATAATGTTCATGATAAACAGTGTTTATTAAGAATGCCTGCTCTGATGCATTGTAGGTTTTGTTGCAATCTTAAATTTCATTTAACTGCTTGAGTACAAACCACTACTCACCCAAATGTGCCTTATTACAGTTATTAACAAAAAAAAAAAAGAAGAGTTAAAGGAAATGAAATGTGGTATTACAGTAGTGTGATGGGCAGTTTCAAGTGCTATAGAGGCTGTACAAAATGAGGTGAGCTGAGGATGCTACATGCTTAAATATCTGATGGACTAAAGAAGTAAGATGTAGTTTACAAGATGCTCAAAATCTGCCTCTGAGGGATGCAAAGGTGACATTTTTGTTGTTTCCCAGTGAGAACTGAAAGCAGTGACTGTTTCACAGGAATAGTTCCCTCCTCTTTTAAAATTCATTCTTGTCTCTCAACCATAACCCTTTAAAGTGTAATTATGTGCTGTATGTATATGAACCACTGGCTCTAGGCAAATTGAAGTTGACATTTTAGAAAGAGAACAAGGCACTATAAACTCCTAACTCTTTACTGCCCATCACTATCATAGCTGGGGTCATTGAGCCAGTCAAGCAGCAAGTGCACATCCCAACTGAGACTAACAGACAAACAAACAGAGCAAACAGATGAAACTGCTGATAAGAGACACCACTGAAGAAAAGAATCCCGCTCCTCAAGGCTCTGCCACAATTTCATTAAGGAAGTAAACACTGTTCTTCATTCTCTTTTACTTTCTTCAAGCATTGCTTTTACAAACAATTCAACCATTTCCTCATCTCACTAACCACGCTACCATGAGTTAGATGGATATTGTACCTTTAATTTTACTTTGTCAAAGCAAAAGGCAAACAATTACATGGGCATACCATGAGTTTCTCTGAACTTAAAGGAAAGATCTTGTTCTCTTGTACAGAAATTCATTTAATAAAGAAATATGTTTGTCAGGAGGAAGATCACTCCTCTCAGAAAAGGTATCAAATACAATTTGACTGTATAGGTACAGAGTTGTGAGGGGAAAAATCCTAACATTTGCAGCTCTTCCAAGTTAACAAATTTCTACCTACTAGTTTGCAATAAATGCTGACCCAATTGCTTGTTCCCTACCCTGCGTATATGGGTCTTTTTTTTCCCCACAAGGCATTACAGCATTCAGTTCCATTGCATGTGATGCAGAGCTGTGTCTGCATGACTTGACTTTCTAGAAACGTCTTTCTGAAAGAACACAATTGCTTGTCGGGCTGGTTGTGCTGTGTGTGGTTATCATATGTGGCCTCACAAGGTGGGGTTGATATCCATTGCCAGATCTTATGATTATTTTTGATGAGGACTGATGCAAGTTTTATAATAGGAGAAGAAGTTTCAGTTATGGTGAGAATAAATGTTTTGCCTTGTCTGCCTGTCTCATTTGCATGGCCTGAAATAGAGCCGATGATCAAAGTTGCTGTTGGGGAAAGGTGGCCGCGTCCTTAAACAATATAATAATGTTTCCTCACGTGGTTCACTTGCTCAAGGAAGTTCAGTGAGAGACTTGGGAGTCATGATCTAGAAGAGGAGAAAAAAATCTGTAATGCCTTCCCACCCTGCTCTTACAGGATTGGAGGAACATCAAAGATTCATGTGAAGGTTTCACAACAACAATTAAAGAAACTAAGTTGCTACAGCATCTAAGTGGTCAGTCACTTCTTGGGTGAAAAAGAGGTGTGAGGTAAGAGAGGGACCTTCAGGAATCACTATCAGTGAGTCAGAGGAGATAAAACATTGAAATCTCCAAGAGTGCAATTGCTAAACGTGTTTCAGAAGACAAACATGGTGTGATAATGGTGAGGAACTCTAGCAGGACCTTGGGAAGTGCTGGGGGTGAGGTTGTGGGGAGGAAGGTGGCAGATCAAGCTTCAGAACTGATAAAAGTGATCTAATGCATCTCAGTAAAAATAATCTAAACAACTCCCACACAATGCCAGCTCAGAACAAGCAATTGCAGCACAAGAGGAATATCTTGAAATCAATTGAGAGATTGCTGAAATTGGCTGAATGTGCAGCAGCCAAAAAAAATGGCAAAATGGGGTCATTATAATAAGACTGAGGGCAGGATTTTGGCACCATATGAAGCCTTGGTATTTTACACAGCAGGCAGTGAACTTCTACGAGCTCCTTACAGCATGTTCCAGAAATAGAAAATTTCAGCAGGTTCACAAGAGATTAGACTAAATCACATAAAACAGGTCAATAAACCAAAGGATACCAAAGGATTGGGCAAGGATGTATCCTTTAGTATCTTTCAGCATCAGAAAGCAACACTTTCTGATGTTGAGGGAATATTAGAGAAATGGATTGCAGTGAGTGTCAGGCTTGCTTGTGTTTTCTAAATGGCATTCCCTACTGTCGCTCTCAGGAACAGGATCCAGGGCTAAGTGATCTGATGCAGCAGGGCAATGGTAAATGAGACAGCTGGAACAAGTTGGTGACTGAACAGATGTGCCACTGAGAGATAAAAAGGAGGAGTAACAGGAGACTGGGAAGCACAAATTGCACAGTGGGCAGACTCTTAGGGAATGAGGCAGTACTGTTTGGTGAGTTTGGAGAATGGAATGGAAGGGCAAAGAGTTGGGCCAAAGGTGGAAATGTGTGCAGTAGAAAATGTGCTGGTAGCAAATTTAGCTTCCTCAGTAAGCTGTGCTCAGTGAACAGTGCTCATTGTCCCTCTGACACAAGAAATGGATCTAATAAGGTCCAAAATGAGAGAAAGAACAAAGATGCAATGTAATCAATCTCTAAGCTAGTATACAATTTTTTATATGTGGCCACAAAATGAAAAAAAAGTAGTTTTTAAAGTTGTGTTGCTACTGCTAAGATATTAGGGCTCATAAATTATTCAGACAGTAACTATAGCTTAAAATGTACTTTTTATAAGCTTCAGCAACTGATAGTTGTTCTGCTGTCTGACTGATGCAAAGGTGAGGAAATAGATTAGAGGCTTAAGCTTTTGTACAAATAATATAAAAGCTACCCTGACTGAACATTTGTGAGAAACCTTCTAAATGCTACCAAATGAAGAAAAAAACCAAAACAGTAGTTTGATGAGCTTGTTAGAGCTGACTTTTCTGTATCTGGTCCAACTTGAGATGTGAGGGAAATATTGCAGCATTCATAAAGCAGGTTCATGAAGTAGATCAGGTTGTTCAGAAACATGTAGTGTAAGAAGTAAGTAGTCTCTCATCTGGTCCCCAAGCAGGCCTAGTGAACCTTTTAATAGTGCTTGCCTGTGCTAAAGCACACCTGGAAGTTACAACTCCCAAGGTAAGTGATGTTCAGTACCACACCACTCCAAAAGACTCACAAGTGTGTGTCAATGATAGGATTGTCAGTCCCCTACATCCAAAGACAGAACATTGACTGGCTCTTTGCTTGAGTCGGTATGTATGCTAACAATATAAAATGAAGCTTCCTCCATTTTTGAGTTCTCAGCTTCTCCTAAGTTAGCTGGTGTTACTGACTCTCAGATTGACTCTGTGAAGTGTTTTGATGCTTATAAGAGCCCTCTCTGGACTGTGTAACTAAGTGATAGGACAAATATTCATATGCCATGCGGCCATGCTGTATGCATCTTGCAGCTTCATTCAGGTTCTCAAGTTGTAATTGTCTTTTCCTACCTCTGTTTACAAACTTTATTTTCACTGTCCCACCTCAGTTTAACTGTTTTTCTTTGATCTTGTATGTTCCTTGTATTATTGTAACTTGCATAGGCAACTACAAGCTATTGCTTCTCTTGGAGGCCAGGAAGAGAGAGAAGCAAGAATACCAGAGCATTCTATATTTTCTGTGGGTCAAAGCTATTTTCAGTTCTTGTGGAAATGGTGTGGGCAGCTCCACAGTCAACACCTCTTGTCTGGACAGGAAGAAAGGGGAACATCACTAATAATTTTACCGGTCCTACCTTGCCCTATCAACAGCTCTAACTGATTTCTCTGCCTTCAGAGGAAAAGGAACCATCAGGAAAAGAGGTTGTATGATTATCTATGCAAAATGTTTTCTGTTAGGGCTTTAAATTCAAGACAGCCTGCAGTAGATTTGTCATTCTCTTCAGTGTCATAGAGCTTGTCAGAGCCCTACGTGGTCAACATAGTATTTTCGAGATGTTTCAGTTTCAATTCTCTGCTCACCATCAGCACTGGGGATGAAATATGTTCTGAAGTCTTGGACTGGATCCCTAATATATGTTGGAGAATGTTAAGATTGCTCTCATAGTTATGAGGCCACCTGGAACAGTGTTGGATAAGATATAGAACATGCTTGAACTTTGGACATGTCTCCAGTATCAAATGCAGTTTGCCATGACATACCAGAGCCATGTCATGAGGTGTCTTGATAGTAGAAGTATTTTATTTTATTCTTCCTCAATGGATTTAGAACTCCTATGTGTTGCAGCAACCAGGGACTGCCAAGCAAAGTAGCTGTTATTATTCTAACCACTAGTATTGTTGTGTCAAGATTTGGTCGAATCTAGGTGGTATAGTGGCTTAAGTCCTAAAACTCTGTCCTTCACTTCTGCCAATATTTCTGTGTGAGGAGCTTTGTTGGGGTTAGTACTGCAGTGGGAGATTAAAAAATGAAGTGCTGAGATATTAAGTTGTAAATAAAACTACAAACTAAGGTTATACATTAAGAAAAGTCTAGAGCATTCTCTACCTGTGCCTTGTATGTGGATTTTAATCATCACAGAAGTATGACATGCTAGCAAATGTGTTCTATTTAAAAATTTATTAGCTAAAAATTTTGTTTTCGTCCTATTAGGCAGTATTTTTCAGCTGTATTTTGAGGAAGCCTTGAAGAATTAATTCGTCAAGATTCCTAAACATTGTATGGAGAAAATGGCAGTGGCCTACACATTTCTTCTGTACAGCATGGTGTCCATACACTCCTTTTGGAGCAGGGGAGGAAACAGGGAAAAGCTCCTTCAAGGACAAAGTTGCTAAAAGTAGAAGGTTGTGTGCGAGGCATCTTTTTATTTCTTGGCCTTTTTAAACTACTAATAGTAGATTCTGTGGGTGTAAAACTATTGACAGCCACATATAAACAATGCTGCAGAATTTCACTAACCCTGCTGCAAATTTTAGGTCTGTTGTGCTGTAATTTCAGAGCTTCTGTTTTTGTATATCCAATTGTAGATCTTTTTTTGGTGTTGAAATTTCAGCAGGTGGTTATAGTAGGTACAAATCTAGCTAATTTTTATATATGAAATCATAAAACCAAGCAACAGAGACAAAGGTTGATTGTAAACTGATTGTGATTTAGTATTGTTTCCCATTAAAAAGAAAGGGAATACAAATCCTTATAGATTTGGACCCCTCTGAACAGAAAGGTTTAAATGGTATGCAAACTGTCTGTGCTCTACATATGGACAAACATTGCAGATATGTGAGAAATGATAAACAAGTTAATTGTGTTGTAACTGTACATAATCTCATGAACTGTTTTCCACTGAGGTCATAATTAACCGTCTGCATGCATAGAGTTGCCCAATAACGTTTCCTAGCAGCACTTACAATCAAGGGCTTGGCATTAGGTTAGAATGATTTACGTAGAGCCAGTTAGGAATTGTGATTTTCATCAAACAGTACAGTACTTTTGTCTGTTCTGATTAAGAACCACTCTCATTTTCTAGCTTAAGATGCAGTGACAAGTGTCAAAGCAATTTTTTCATTTAACAACATATTGAAGTATTGGTGTTGCCTGGTACAAACAGGGGAAAATCATAATCCTAATGCAGCAGAAAAAGAATGGGTGTAATTGTCATGTCCATAAACTGGGATTTTTAGATAGTAAATTTGGAATTTATATAATTTTGATAGCTGAATGATCTTTTTTTCTGCCTCTACCTCCATTCCTATTTGAAGGCAAAATGATCTCCAGTTCTATGTCGCATCTTATTTTAGCTAACTAGTAAGGAAAGTAAATGGTAAGAAATCATATTGAATTTTCTAATGCCACATGCTAATTCAGAGGCAGAACAAAGACATTTAAACGTTTTTATAAGTAGTTGAAAGGTAATCTCTCTAGTGATCATGTAAAATCTAGACTTCAGCTTGAGTATGCTCATGAAATCCCTTCAGATATCAACCCACATTACAATCTGCTATTTTGTTTTGAATGAATGTGTCGTGACTAGAAGTTTAAGTGGTAACTACAGATAAGATTGAATACAGTGCTTTAATGATATCTCTTTTCAAGTTAGCTGCTGGAAATATTTTCATTTAATTTGCTGAAGTCCATTGAGAATATAATTTTATTTTGCTTTACATAAAATTAACAAACTTGTGATGTTCAAAAGCCGGTGCCAAAATCTTAATTGAAACAGGCTTTTTTTTTTTTTTTTTTTTTTTCCCTACAATCTTAAGCATGTTGTTTGGAAAAGAAGCATCCTGTCTGAAATAATTTTATCTTTGATCTTTAAGTACTGCAACAAATTTGGTTGGAGTATTTTGCATGTGTTTCAATTGTGTACAGCATTTGAGTTTCTGTGCTACTCTTCTAATATGTTGTACCACAACACTGTTAGTTTAGAAGAGCGCCCTTGCTGAGTTTTGTCCCAGAGCATTCATTCTTATTTTCCCTAGAGAGATGGATCTGGTTTTTGTTTGTTCTCAAAAATTTTAGTAAATCTGATATGGAATACTGTATTTGTCTTACTGGTAGTAAGATCACTTCAATTTCAGTATTTTAACCTTTATGAAATGCATGTCTACCTTCTGGTCTGTAGGAGTGCAAAAGTCTTCTGAGTGGTACTGGCATGGTTTCACCAGGCAGAAATGGTATGTGTGGGAGGACAGGAACTGAAAGTTATAATCCAAAGAGATCAAAAGAAGGATATACATATCTTTTTGTCGAATCTGAAATAGCATCTTTTTGATCCTGTAAAGGACAGGAGCAAAGCAGTGAACTGAGATGGGGGGAGCTTGCACAGCATTTCTTCTAATCCTTTCTCTGCCATCCTCTAGGATAGATGTAAGGTACAAATGCACTCAGGCTTGCCCTGCTCATTCTCAGAGCTGGCCACATATGAGCTTAGTTTGGTTTTAAATTAAAGTGCCTTGTCTCTCAAACAGCTTTCATGAAAGCGTTTACATAGATCTAAAGAAGGGAACCTACATCTTTTGTATTTTAACCATGAACAAAACTGGAGCTGAGAAGGGAAGCTGAAACTGAAAGACAAATCTTGTAATTTTTGTTCTTAATGTAGATTTTTTTAATAGGATTTTTGTGTATGGTTTTCAGATCAAACCCTTTAAAGAAAACTATCTGCTAAATCTAGATGCTACATTGCTCCAGATCCATATAGCAGTGGTATTTTCCAAATTTTATTTCATTTGATCCATCATACTCCAAAGTGTTTTTGAAATGAGGAATAGGGATCCACTGATTTGCAGTCTTTACTAGGACAGCTTCTTTGGGCTGTTGCCTCCAAATAATCCAGGTAAGAGTTGACATATGAATCTAGTTGGCAAGGATGCCAGTGTACCTATTTCTTGACTGTGATGCTAAGTAAGACAGTGAAAGCATTTTCTTACTGCCAGCTTTACATTGTTATTTGCCCTAGGGTCACATTGAAATAGCTTTGAAAGAATACAGAAAGTAAATCAATGAAGTTTGAAGACAACTGATGATTTCATATGTAGATAGGATTTGATTATATAATTAATATAATTATTTCCTTTGAGTATTTAATATTAAATATAAAGATTTGCTATTAGAAAAAAATGAAAAAGGAAAAAAAATATCAAAAGCAACCCATCCCAAAAAACCTCACTCAGGCCCCTAAATATTTTCCAAATTAAATTTCATCCCAAGATCACTAGCAGATAAAAATTTCACTCAAATTTGTTACAGTCAGGTCACAGTAGTTCTACAGGCTGGACACAATTTTGTGAGCTATTCAAAAGCAGTTCCAGATATGTTTTTATAACACAAACATGTGTTGTGACTGAAGGTCACCCTCCATCCATCCTCTCCTTTTTCTTCCTTATTATACATTTCTTGAAGTGTTTAAGGCATTAGATACCAAATGCAGAACATTGCCTGATCATAAACTGCAGAACCTTTGTCTGTGACCCTGTATGAGGAGGAGTCTGAATTTGGAATAACGAAGTTCATACTCTCAGTGCAGAGCAGCACTTGTACTGCCTGCATGCCTATGCATCTCTTTCTGAATGAAGTGCTCAGTCTTAGCTCTTTGGGGAAGTGTGTGGCCTGAGGAACAAAAAATCCTCAGTAAAAAAACTAACTTGGGTTTGTCTGCCACTGACCTTGGGATGAAATTGACCCTTTTTGGGATGTAGCCTTATGGTGTATGATAAAAATTTAGATGTTCTTGAACTCATGCCTACTGGAGCTTTACTGAGCAAGTGGGTTGATCAGTCTTTATTAATTCAGATTCTTATTTCCTAAGTTGGCTACCAATCTTCTTGCTTTCAAAGGACGATCAGTGAGGTGTCCCAGCTTATTAATGCCTTTAATTACAACCTTTAATGTAGCGTTTTTGTAGGGGCATGAGGTTGTGGGAGATCTCATTCCCTAGCTGGCTGCCCACTGGGAAAGAGAAGTCATTCATCCAAGCTACTTAAGCAAACCAACACTATTCATTGACTTTTTTTTTCCCCCTGAAATTTCCAGAACTTCTGTTGTAATACAGCAAGAACAGTTCAGCAAGTCTGAAAACCTGAGTTCTCCTCTCCCCATCCTTCCTGCGTAAAAAACAGGTCTGCCCCTCAGATCCTCATTCTTTCACGAACTTTTCTTCTAGATAATAACAGTAACCTCTGAAAAAGGAAGTACCTTTTTCCTATGAAAGATACAGGAGAGTATAAGATCCCCTGAAACTGTCTTTTGCCAGACTCGGAAAAGTACTATGAGTGTGTGAAAACTGTATTGAAAACCTTTGTGGGACAGAATTCAAGGTGGGGGAAGCATGAGTTCATATCATAAATAATAAAGGGCAAAGAAGTAGCAATGTTGGTGTTGCCTGACTGACTGGAGATGGTGGCTAAGGATAGAAAACTTTATTGATATGAGTGCAGAATTTATAGGGGTTTGGCATAAGCACGTTACTATTGAACTGGAACCAAGACGTATTGTATTATGACAGGGAGGCTGAAGTGAAGATTTTTGGGGAAAAACTATGAATGAATATATACTCTCTGTAGAAATGTACATGCTGTTATTTCTGTTGAGATGCATGTCAAAATGGCTGCAGCAAGGGCCTAAAATCGCATTATTCGGTTTAAAACTGTGAGGGTTCCAGTACCATAATTGTTACACATGCTGTGCATGAGGAGGGGCCATTAAAAAATAACTTCAGACAAACCATAAATAGAAGATATTTTGAAAGGCCTTTTATTTTGTAACAGTCTGGTAATTTTTGAGAGACTATAGCTTAAAATAAAACCAGTCTGTCCCCTTTGCACTGTCCTCTTTTAAGGTAGAAAAGCCTCCTAAACTACATGCTGTGAATTCAGTATTGAGAGGAGTGTTTTTCTCATTGCTCCAGCCTGAGATGCTTTCATTCAGCACAGCATAGCAAAAGGCTGCCTATGCTGGAATTGTGGAAACAGTGAGAAAGGCCTTTCACCATAGACTGGATGTGGCATGTGGATGAATTTTTGGGTTCCCTGGTACATTGCACACTGAATCTCAAGAGCTGATCATCATATAGATGATAATACAGACTAAATAAAAGAATATCTTTCCTAAAGATAGACTAACTAAAACCAGTAGCTGTACAGCACTGTGATCCTCTTCCGTCTGACAAACCCTGTTGTGCAGTAACAGACTTTGATCAACGTGGTCCCTATATATAATGTATATAGTTCTATTTCTAGCTGTACTATTTTCCAGAAATGTTTCTTCAACAACTACCCTCTAAGATACTGATTTTGGCTTTAAAATTATGAGTATTCCTGTTCTAAATTGTCGAACTGCAATTCATTTTCTATAAGCTGTGATATCTTTGCTAACTGTTTCTTGAGTGCATGTTCAAGTTTCTCAAGAATATCTTGTTTGTTGCATGGGAAATTGAACTCTGTCTTTCTATCAAGTACAAGCAATCAAATATCTGACTGAGCTGACATTTTAGCCTGCTTGTACGGCATGTTCTCTGCTGCAACTGTAGGTGAGACATTCTGCACTCGGGTAGGATATCTCTGTGTTAAGCTAGGTACATGGGGTCAGGAATAGAAGCAGCACTTGTCTTGCAAAATACGCTATTGAACTGTATTGATTTCTCATTTAGCTGTATTGGGTGTTCACCGTGGAAATCCAGCTAGGTTTCTAGTTGCTTATGAGAAGGCTGATTGGTGTTGTGTTATCTAATGAATGCATATAGACACTAAGGGCTTATGCATCTTTTATGCACCCTGAACAAACCAGAGAAGACATCTATAAGAAATAATGAACTGCCCAGCAAGTAAATCATGGAGTTTGTTGGACTAATCAATTAAGTTATTTTTCAGTTCTCAGAAGGCAGAAATAAACAATGGATTAATAGTTTGATTATTTGTCTGTTTGTTTTAAAACAACTGTGTACTTCGAGATTCTGCAGTGTAAGATGAAACAGCAGAAAGATACGATTTGGAAACCTGATGATTCAGGTTAAGCATACACAGCTAGAATCTTCATCTCTGCTTGATTTGGTCCCCGATTCAGGTTTTGGAATTATATGACCACCCAGGAGTTCCAGATGTCTGCTGAGGATTGTCTGCCTTTCACATAGCCCTTCCAAATATTTCTCAAAGGCAATGTTGGCACACTTTCTAAGAAACACTCTATTATGTTAGCAGCCCTGGTTGTCAGACTGGGTCTGTAGGTCAGTGCCCTTGCTTGTCTTCATTTCAGATGATGTAGATATCAATGGTTGGTGTGTGGCAACTACTTTTTAAGTAAGGTCAGACAGCTAGTGATGAGTTCAAATTAGACAAAGTGTTTTTCAAAAACCAAACCAACAATTACTGTTCAGGATCATACAAGGTCAAAGTGTTTTGTTCTGAGTGCCCAAGTAAACTGCCTTCAGAAATAGAATGATGGAACACTCATATTTCTTATTGAAATCCATGAAGAATTTCTTTCATTCCATCTTCTGCATTTTTCTTCACATGGTCCTTTTGATCCTTGCTGCAGAGTGTTCCTGATTTTTAAAGTTGATGTCCGGTTGTGTATGTGCATGTGTGGGAAGAGGGGAATGTTTCATTCACTGCCAAGGTATGCTTTTATGAGTGGGAGAGTTTCATTCTGTTCCTAAGGATAGATTGCATATCACATCAAACAGGACATGCACATTTTCACATGTTTATGTTAATTTTAATGTGAGAACTTTGATTCATTTGTTTTAGAAATTATACCAAAAAAAGTAGGAAACTGAAGCGTGTTCTGTAATCATAACATCATTGCCAAATGTTCTCACATTCTTTCTTCATGAAGCACGCTGAGTAAGATGTTGACAAGTAATATCAGCAGTCTAACCTACCGTTGCACTATTAGCCATGTAATGGCTATGATAAGTAAACCCTTCAGCTGTATTCTCATCTAGACTGGACATTACCAATTTCTTTTAGTTTCAGATTTGTGTTAGTATCTGGGAATTTATAATTTCTTGGTCATACTTCACATCTCAGGAATGGGCTTGGACTTGACCCTGTCTATGTTACAATGAAAAAGATTTTTTGTTTATTTAATGAGAGCTTTTTTGCCATTTATTAAAAGACAGCTGTGATTAAGAATACTTCATGTAAGTAATGTAGTGTAAAGCCTTCATCTACAAGCAACCAGAGAGAAGATGTAGACTACTGGAGCAGAGAAAGTGATTCAGAGGGAGCTGAGGGAGTTATTTGCAGGGACAGGGAAGAGAGGGAGATAACAGGGAATCAGAGGCATAGGTGCTGTTAAGATAGAGATTCTTGGGGTAAACTTCCATGTAAATAACACTGATATTTCAGAAGGTTTGTTTGGTTTTATGCAGATTTGAAATACCATACTTATAACTTCCACATGCTTTGTATTCATAGAACTTTTCATAATTTCACTGACAGTCGTGCATCCTCTTTAATATAGAGAAGTTGGGTTAGAGTGGAAACACGGTAAGTTTGAATTTTACTTTTAAATGAACAACTGTTGTTTATGAAAGTAATGATTTTTACATGGAATTAGGAACAGCTTAGTCAAAGACAATACATAACAAGCTGCATACCTCTAGAGCTTGTTTTATCATACTATTCTGTCCAATAAGGAAACTCTTCTATTGATTTCATGGTGCTTTGAATCCTTACATGAAAGCTTGTACACTATAGCTGCCCCAGGCATGATGACAGCACTGGCAGTAGATTACAGAAATAATTCCACAGTGAAGCTTAATATAAGCATGGTGCCAATATAGAACAAAGTTGGTCTTGTAAAATGGGGCCTTCATAAGTTGCTGCAATGGAAATAAAAGGACAAGAATGAATATCCAAGCCTATCGATTACAAAGCAAATAAACTGCACAAAGAAAAGCTGTATCTTGAAGAAAAGGAGGATTTATAGGATACTATATAGAACTTTAGACAGTGAGAATTGCTATCATATAGTCAGTAGTCATGCAGTCAAGCCATTCCCAAGCATTAGTTGTTTTGATTTCATTTCACACGCTCAAACTGAGTTTTGCTAACCACGAATGGTGCGGCTTCAATAGCTGGACAGATGACTCTTTGTCTTGCCAAATGTGTTTTCATCTATGCTATCACCATCTGCTACTTTAAATGGGAGAAGCATTGTTAGTGTCTTTTGCCAGATGTGGTTTAAAGCTCTCATTTAATCTGTGGTAATAAATGTGCTTTTATAGGCAACTGAAGGTGTGTCAGACTTGGTTTGTATAGGTGAGATAAGGTTTGCAATGTTGCTACTGTTGAAATGGAGCTGAAAAATGTGATACCTATGTGGACATAGCGTATACCATATACAGTGGAGTTATGCCTGCCTGTCAGTATCATAAAATGTTTGCAAAAAATTAATCTTTAACACAGAAACTTGTTAAAATAATTGATTAAAGCTTATTGCACTTCAAAATTTAATTCTCAACTTTTTATTGTTTAATGTGTAGAACACTCTTAAGCTAACATGTTTCAAAGTAAAAAAAGTGAATATCACTTTGCTCATAACAACTTGTAAAAAATTAAATGAATTCTGCATTTTTGTTTTATTAAATGGAGTAATTTTCAGATTGAAGAGCTCTTAGATTTGATTGGCAGTGCTTTCAGTCTCTAGAACAAATTGCTTTCTTCCTGAGTTGTTCTTTTTTTTTTTTCCTTTTGCCTTTTTTTTCTGTTTTTTTTTTTTTTTCATTCCACCTCTGAATTTCAGGTGGACACAGAGAAGTATCGGTTTTCCTTGTTTTCACTACTGTGATTTTGGGTACTTGCTGAAAGCTCTAGAATGAGGAAGATCAAAATATAGCTGATTTAGGAATGTGTTGGTTTAGTTACTTTTATATTTATTTGCTTATCACTGCATATCTGCCCAGCAGTCTCTCCCTTCAGTTCCCCACAGTGATGTCGGTGTGCTCTCGGTTGAATCAGCAGGCGGTCACAGTGACAGTGGCAGTGCCCTTCCCTTTTCATCACCTCTTAAACTCAGCCTTCCGGTGACAGGTTAGTTAATACCTCATCTCTCTAGGTGAAACAATGCAATTCCTCTTGGGCTAAATTTAGGCGTAGAGAGTAGCCCTCTGGTGTGGTCTTTTGCACTAATGAAAGTGGCCTGCACTTCTACACCCTTCTCCTTTGGGAGATGATTAGAGGGATTGAAACTTTTCCAAAGCAAGTATGATTTTTTTTTTTTTTAACTTGCGGGTATACAGGCTGTTAGTATTTAACCCATATTTTTTTACTATTAGCATGTTTTGACTTCCTTTGCCTTAATCTTTCTTTTAATCCTTAGCAGTACAAATGAGGAAAAACCCAAAGGGACTCTTGGGGCTTTCAGTCGCCACTCCACAAAGACCCACTCTTTCCCCTTACTTTTTCTCAGGAACATTTTCAATGTCTAGATTTTTCAATGTATTTTCAACATCTAAATTTTCAATTTTCAATGTATTGTCAATGTCTAAATTATTTCAAGACAATAGTGTAACTCTACCTGGCTGGAAGATATTTACCTCCTCAACTATTGGCTGAACTCCTGGTATCTTCCTCCTGTACATACTTCTGCTTCAAAGAAATGCCTTAATTCTCTGATTTGATTGTTGGGTTTTTTTGGGGGGTGGGGGGGTTGTGTTTGGGTTTTTTTGTTGTTTGTTTTATTTTTTTATTATTATTATTTTATTTTATATGCCCCATATCATTCTAGACCAGCAACTTAATAACAAAGAAGTAAAACTGAAACACATAACCTGTGGTATACTTAAAATACAGATAATACCACAATCTTCACTTTAGTAGGTAGGGCTTTCTTTCATTGCAGGAATCTATTAAGATAGTAAAGTATGGCAAAAGAGAATAAAACGTGACTGTACAACTAAGCTCAGAAAGGAAAGTTTTGTGTTATCTACAGTGAGTGCCCAACACTCAGTATCGGACAATAAATGAGATCATTAATTAACATAATGATTTATTTACATATTTAATTTGTCGCCTCCCTATTCTTTTTCTCAGGGGAAAAAAAAAGATCCCTTAAGTTCTAAACAAATAATGTCCAGGCAAACAAAATCTGTTCTGTGATTGGTGTTTATTAATCAGCCCCCATATAGTCCCTTTTTGACCTCTCTGAAATCACGTGTGTTTTTCAAACATGGTGATGGTGAAGGTAATTATTCACTAACCAATTTCATTTTCATTTCTGTTCATTGATCATGTGTTTAAGTTCTAAAATTATTTGCTTTGGTGTATGTTGTCTGAATCCCATCTGCCCCTATATTTGTTTGTTTGTGGTGGTCTTTTCTGCATAGTCTTTCAGTTTATTCAATGTATAACTGAATCTCACTTCTTTAGAAACTTGTTTGTAGTACATACACCTAACCAATATTTCTTCCCAAGAGATATTCAGTTTCAGTTTACAAATAAATATCTGTCCTTTCAGGATAAAGATGGAGTGTTTTATGCAGGGTGCTGGATGTCTTAACTGTTTAATTAAATGTAGAGGAATAGGCTTAAATTATCCACTTCAGGCTTTCTGCAGATTTAATTTCCTTTGTATTAATAGATTTATTTCAAACTAAGAGGAGCTAGGCTCATAGAGAGCTACTATCCATGTTACAATTCGTAGTATTTTTTTCTGTAATTTTGAGAATCAGAATCTCTAAAACTGAAGAAATGTGGCTTCAAGTGCTGTTTGTGCAACTAATATGTCTTCCTATGCAATAGTTGCAATAAACAACATAAATAAGTACACAGAAATAAAAAGGAAGAGATTTGTTTTGTTTTTTTTTAATACAAAAAACCTACTTATATTTTACATTAATGAGTGCAGTGCTAATAACAGAGCATCCTTTTTGTAGAACTCATACTTTACTGTCATTATTGGAACTTAATAGGCAGGGCACTACACAGTAAAAGCTACAGTGCTACTGATTTAAGAGATAATAGTATAGACCTGTCCCAGCATATCATACTAAACTTTTCTGTGATGATTTGTGGTACAAAAAGGAGAAATTTATAATCTTGAAATGTACAAAAATCACATTGTTTTGAGTAGAGCTGTGAGAAACATATCTATTAAGTAGCTCAGAAAAAAAAGAGGTTTATGGTCTGGGAGGGAAAAATAATCTCTAGGAAAATTAGTTTTCCACAGTTTGAAACATTAGAGGCAGATTGTGCTATGCAGTTCAGTTTTATGTACAGAAACCCAGCACTTTTTCAGCAGGTGAAGCTTCAGACTTGAGGAGGTTCAAGACAGCTGTATGTGGGAAAACACTAGCAGGGTTCTGTCATTTCTGTTAGTAACAAGAGGTATTATTTTACTCTGGCAAAAATAAAGACTGTCTAAAAAAAGGTAACTTCGATAGTTTAGGAATTGGGATATGGATTATGGTTATCTTTATTTTTAGGCTTCTCAATTAAATTCAATCTTAGTAGTAGCCATAAATTAATTTGTTGGTAGATGGAAAATATTTGCTTTAATTGGTCGCACTGTGGAGTGAATTGGTCATACTAGTTCAGTTCTTGGTGAAGAAACATCTACACTAGAAGAACTTATCCTCCAAGCTGCCACTAATTGTCCTTGTTTTCTGCCTCAGCAGAATTACCAAGAATGAACTGGTCACATACTGATGGATGTAATAAGTCCTGAACACAGTCTATATAGATTAGGATTCAAAAATATTAGTATGTTATTCTGAATAGCAGTTGAACTGTCTTGTTGCTGAACAAAGTATTTTGGAGCTATTTTGCACAAATCCTTGAATCTAACTAAAGTTCAATGGTATGTAATATTTCAAATTTAATTTGCAGTATGGAATGCAGCATACTGGCTTTTAAACTTCAGGTATTTGCTTTTCACAAAAACTCAGGTGTAAAAATAATGAATTAAAGATATTCAGCTTGCAGCACTGCATGGCTTTAGTGTAGTATGGCAGGGCAAGAAAAACTGTCTTCAAGTTAAGCCTGTTAGCATATCCATGAGTGTTCTGTGTTTTATAATTTTATTTTTGTTTTTAGTTTTCAACAGCAATGGCATTTGAAAGGTTTATATTCTGACTGGTAAAGGAATTATGATGTCTGATGTCAAAACACTGGAAAAATGGTGTTGTGCAAAGTCTATTACTTAGGTAGTTGATTGGATCTAGCATATCCAAGACCCATAGTAATGGAGTTGGAGAGTATTTTGGAGACTGCTCAGTCCTTTAACCATGTCTTTCACTACTGGGTATCGAAAGTAAATGTAGTTTTGAATTCTAGCCAACTCATTTCTCCTCATGTGAGAGATTTATTCTGCTGTCTTTGCAAGGTGTGTGTTCATTCTTTTCACTATTCAAAAGACATATGGAAAGGCTTAATGTGATTTAAAAAGAAATAGGATTAGCCAAACTGTGAAACTTAAAGGATTTGAACAGCACTGGAAAAGGGCACTATCAGCAATAGAAAATACTCTTAGTTTAACTGTCTGTAGCCACAAGTATACTCAACGAGCTCAGAGTACAAAGCATCCCGACTTTATACAATACTGTTGTATTACCTTTTAACCCCTTTTCACTCTTGGTCAGTTAGAGAAGGCATTCTAATTTGTGGCCTGGAGTTACTTCTTTGCCTTGTTGGGCTGAGATTCGGAAGAGATTGTTTGAGCAACTTTAATTCTTGTGTGAATTTTGTCTGTCGTGACTTTTTCTGATGTAAAGGGTGAAGGAGAGGAGAGATGCTCATTTTGCTGACACTCCAGTTCCTTGGGGAGCATGCTGAAATATGAATTAATATTTTTAAGAATTCTCACATGCTACAGAAAAAGGGGTCCTGTATGTATCTTCTGAAACACTGACTTCTGTGGTCCTGAAAATTATCTTTTATTACTTGTGATGTAACATTCACTTTTTGTCTCTGATAAACACATAAGAGTTGTACAGCACTCTTGAATACTCAATGCTGGAAATATTGGTATAAGAAATGATGTTTTATGGACTGTACCTGTCACATCAGTATATCCCCTGTGCCTTGTAACCTTACTGGTAATGGGGAGGCTTTGGGCTGAATACTCAGATTGAGTTATTTTGCAGATGTCCTCCTTAACTACATCCTTCAGTTCCTTCATAAAATCATAGAACTATATGAAATGGGTTTGGCTGGAAAGGACCTTAAAGATCATTTAATTCCAACCACCTCCTCACCATAGGCAGAGAAGCTTCCACTAGACTGGGTTGCTCAAAGCCCCATCAAGAATGGTCTTGAACACTTCTAAGCATGGGGCATCCACAACTTTTCTGGGCAACCTGTTCCAGTGCCTCACCACCCCTGTAGTGAAGAATTTCTTCCCAATATTTAATGTAAACCTACTCTCTTTTAGTTTAAAGCCCCTTGTCCTGGCCCTAAAGCCCTGGAGAAAAGTCTCTGCCGAGCTTTCTTGTAGACCCTCTTAAAGTATGGGCAGGCTGCTATAAGTCTCCTCGGAGCATTCTCTTCTCCAGACTGAACAGCCTTAGTGTGTCTTTATAGGAGAGGTGCTCCAGCTCTCTGATCATCTTCATGGCCATCCTCTGGACTTGCTCCAACAGGTCCATGGAGACTGCCAACAGGTGCATGGAGGCAGCCACTTCCAGGCAGAGTTTATCTTCACTGACGTTGAAGTGTAGCAGTAAGTTTTGATATTTATAGAATGGAAATATATGTGCCTCAAATATTACAGGCACAGATGATTCCTTTACTTAAAGATGAAAAGGCTCAAACTCAGAAACAGATGACAAACATGTTCATAAACACTATTGTTTAAGGCAGTATATTGTGGAGGGAGCATAGAGCACTTATGTGCATGACCAGATCCCAAGAATTAACCTTGTCTGCTTTGCCCATTGGAGAATGAAAAATATCAAACTCAGCATCCACTGAACACTAATATCATTTGTGCTGACAAATTATTGGTCTGTAGGGAAAACTCCTGATGACCACTGTCTTTATTTCAGCTAACCTTGTGTTTATGTTGTGATGAAATACTCAGAACAGTCACGGCATGTAGTTTATTTTCCCAGATATTCTAGTTTCTATTCTTAGTGCATTAATTTTTGACTTGTCTGTATTTATATCCATATATACACTATTGTAAAAAAAGTTCTGCAGTGAGAGCCTTTGTCACTATGCAGTTTTAAACCAAGTCAGTGAGACACTAGCCTTACAGATTTTTTTTTGTGAGCTGCTTATGGTTTTCCTTTTGCTAAAAAGCTTAGCTATATAATAAGAAGAATTGTTGAGCATTGCCTTTTAATACTTGCCTCATCTGAGAAAGGAGGAAAGAGCTTCTCTCTGTTGCACATACACAGAAAAAACTCCTGAGAAGAAAGAAACATCATGAAATTCATCAGTTCTGTAGTGATGAGGATTTGTTTCAATTTTTGAGAAAAGCAAGAAATTATTTTATTGCCTGATGATGAGAGGCACAAGCAACTCTGGAAAAGCAGAATTACCTGCCTTTCTTAACCAAAGAGGAGTAGGGAGTGTGTAAATTTCTCCTTTCTTTCCGTCTGTCCTGTTGCTGTGGCCTCACAATAGGTGCAGTGGTCAGAGTGCACTATTTATAGCTAGTACAGCAAAATTAGCTTGGGTTACCGATTTGACAGAAAGTTCCAAATGTTCCGGACTAGAAAAGACTCAGGAATTTTGTTAGTTTTGAATAAATAAATAAATAAATAAGAAACCAAAAATCAGTCCAAGCTTGAGCATAAATACGTAAGAAACAATTTAAAAGGATGTTCATAAAAAAGGATCTTTAATAAAACATCCTTAAACAAAATTCAGCACTTCAATTTCTGTTTATATTAGTGGCAAAAGTTGCTTCTGCCACAATGGGATGTGGATCCAACCTATTCCCAATTTCTGTGATAAAAACTAATAGGAAAAAAAAAATAGTTGTCAAAGATGCTGTGCAGTAATAGAAGTCCCCCTTATTCACTTTTACCTCTGATAAAACTCTTGCAGAAATATCATGTGCTACTCTATAATCCTTCTTAAGATGTATATAAAAATTCTGTACCCACAGTAGGGTTTGTTAATATATAGTTGAGGTACAAAGAATGCTAATGATGTTGATCTCTTCTTTTTCCATTGGTGAGTGCTAGAAGGCAAGTCTACTGAAAAGAACAAAAGTTTATCTGGGTTCAAAACAAGCAAATAAAAATGCTGGAAATTTAATTAATCCCCTGCCAATTTGTCTGAAAAATACCTAAATTCGGTTATCTCTGACTCCAGAATTTTGAGAGATCATTCAACTGCTGATGCAATTGAATTTAAACAATTGGATTTTAAATTACAACTTTTTAAAGTATATCTAATTGGTAGAATTAGAAAATACAAACAGTAATGGGAAGAAAACAGGAACAAAGATGCAGTTTTTTAATGCAGTGATTCAGAAATTTGTAGAACAACCTCTTTTGAATGCTGACAATAATTTTGGATATACCTTAATGTAGTTCTAGCAAAGAATTTTGCTCCTAGTGCAGTCTGTGCAAAGGTAACAGCTGAGTGTTTATGTGGATCTCAGTGTAGTAAAAGATGTATAACTGAAGTGATTTAAAAGGAGTATTGAAATAATTATGCTCTGGGGGCACAGTCCTCTTGCACTGGAAGAAGTGCTAGCAAAGGTTAGAGGAAGAAGTATCTCATATACTTCATAGATTATCCTTATGTTTTTGCCACAGCCGAAGTTCTTGTCTCAGGAGGGAGAACGCCTGCAGCTACTATTGTGTTTATAACTTTTATTTATAGTGGTCATTCAAGAATTAGGTTGTATGTAAGACCTTCTTTCCTTCTTATCCTTGGTTTTGTGCAAAATAGAATGAATTGTAACTGAAGGGTCATTGTCATAGGATGTATGCTCTGAAACAAGGAGTATAGATATAATCCTCAGATACAAGGATGAAATTCTTCACTGTGGGAGTGATGGCACACTGGAACGAGTTGCCCAGCGACCTTATGGATACCCATCCTGTTGGAATATTGCCAAATAATGAATAATCTGTAGAGTTGATTGTGACTTTAGCTATATGATTGAGCAGCTGGTTTTGGATTTTAAAGCAATGCCCAGATTATTTTTTATGGATGGGTGGACAAACAGGATATGAGATAGTTCAGACCTTGTGATTTCAAAGGTATGACTGTCATCTTAATACAAAGATAAATTTAGATTATGTGAAGTTTGGAATTTATTTTATAACTGTCTTTTTTGTTTCTTGGTTTTTGTGGGTTTTTTTGTTTGTTTGTTTGGGGGTTTGTTTGTTTGGGGTTTTGTTGTGGTTTTTTCTTGTTTGTTTTTTTTCTTTTTTCTTTTTTTTTTGTTTTATATTATTTTAGTGCTACTAAACTTTGGTCTTAATTATGGCAATGAATATTTAAAGAAATATTGTTCTGAAACCATATAACTGTAACTGAGGTCAGAAGATGAGGTTGCATTATTCTTCTTGTCATTTTGCTTGCCTCATAAGTATACAATGTGCTGCCTGAAAGAAAAAAAAAATGAAATAAACATACCAAAACCTCCCAAAAAAAATCAACCAAAAAAATCCTACCAAAATAAAACTCCCAAAAAAACCCATTAAAAAACCCCAGCCAAACACCAGCCAACCCTCCAAAAAATCCCACCCAAACCTGTTTATACTCAAAAAAAATCTTACAGAAAATCTAAATACTGTGGTATTTGGATTAAAGAGAAAAAACTGCAACCCAACAAGTAATAAGATATTGAAGTGCAGTCTGTTTTAATTTAAGATACAGCATGATGCTATTCACATTCCAGTGTCTGTAGCCAAATTGAAGTGCATTACAATTCAGTTCTATGGTCAGGACAGTACAGACATGTTCTCACACTGGAACTTTTATCTATAGGAGGCAAGTCTGAGGAACTGCTTCTATTGAACTGTTATTGAGAGAGATTTTAGCAGTAATGTATAATTTTATTAATTAAGACAAGGTAAAATTAGTATTTACAAATAGCAAGGGCAAAAGCTATCCAATCAAGAGTTTTAAGAGATCTCTCCATTATGAAATTACTGAGCAAAGAGGTGAAACCTGTTACTTACAGTGGCCTCAGAATATGGAAGTGAAAATTTATGCAAATTTTTAAAGATCTGTAGGAAAAAACAACCCAGAAGATCTGACTTCCACTCTGGTCATATTAGTAGAAAAAAAAATTAATTTAAATTTTGTTTTATAAACGTGGATTAAAGATACTTATAAAACGGATTTTTTTATCCCGCACACACCTTGAAGAAAAACTCTACCTCACCAATCAACTTAATTTTTTCCCTAGAGTCTTTGAATCTTGTCAATGAGCATGAATGTTTTGCTCTGCTTAGTACAGTATGCTGAGATTCTTCAAAGGTCTTCTGAAAAGAGCCCTCATAAACAACTCTTGAAGAAATTAAGCTTGATGAAGTACGTGGGAAGGTCTTCCTGTGGATGAATAGTTACTTAAAGATAGCAAATGAAGTTGAGGTAAAAATAGTCAGCTTTCACAATGGAGAAAGGTAACTGAGAATCTTCCTTCTAGCACTTTGATTCTGGGGTTTTGCCATTTAACATATTTATGAATGAGCTGGAAATGGGATGAGGGAAAAGTGTACTTAGCTACACTTAACTCTGAAAAACATGCAGTAGAACTGAAGTAGATGAAGAGGTTTATGGAACAGTTTTTTTATGAGCAGGAACTGGAGAGAATAAGGCTGCTCTTCCTAGAAAAGAGTCAACCTCAGAGAATATGATATGGACCTGTAAAATTAGAAAAAGAGGATAAAAAGTTGCCAGAGAAATATCACTCCCTATTTCCCATAGCACACAAGTTAGAAAATTGTTGAACACTTAGACAAACAAAAGGAAGTTGGGTTTTTTTCACACAATGAGTAGTTACATTTTTAGATTTCTTCAATTGTCAGAGGATGTAAGCAGGTTTTACTGTCATTATTACTGTATAATATGGTTAATACTTTCTGTTGCATAGTACTTAGATAGTCCCTGCCAGACTCCATAGAAGAAATGCATGTTTAAGCAGCTAACAAAATCATAGGTAGTATTAATATTACGTACTACACACTGGTTTTTTTTGCAGTTGACTTTTCCAGACCCTGTAATGTGTAACATTTTTCAGAAGGTTTGAAATGGCACAAACTCACATTGGAGGATAAACTCATAGTGGCTAATATAGTCCTATAATTTTTTTCCTTTGTCTTTTAGATACAGATTTAAGACCTGAACAAAAATGCCAGACTTTGAATAATATGCTTGTGGATATGAACTTTTTAGAGTTGAGTCTAGCCATAATGGAGGGGGGAAGCAGAAGCTACTACATTGAACAAAATGGGAATTTGGGATAGAGTAAGTAAAAAAAGATGTTTCCTTTCTTTTTGGCTTAGGGTAATATCAATGCAAGAAATCAATATGAAGAATTACTCTTCTTGAGCACCATTGATCTATAAGAATACATTCCACTGTGCCAGCCTTCACACAGTGCAAAATATTCTTTTCTGCTTTGTGTTTTGCACTTTGGCCCATAGAAGGAGGTGGTGATGAGATTGCATCTCAGAGGTGTTTTTAAAAAGAAAAAAAATCCATTAGGTTGTACTGAAATTTAATCTATATCTGATATGGCTCAGGGGTAGTAAGAGAAATGATGTAGCAACCCCAGCTCTTATTTTGGACTTGTTGGGGGTGTTATGAGCACTTATTGAGTAAGAACAGTTGTGAGAAGGGGAGCATTAAAAAATGTGATTTTAGTGGTACAAATTTGTGACTAGAATTCTGATAGAGTGCTTGTATGCCCAAGGCTTGAGATGATTGTGGATAAATACTAATCTGGAAGTTAATTTTGTTAGATTCAGTTTATATTCTGATGTATCGTAACAAACCAGTTTCTAGGAGTCTGTCAATGAATTTCAATGAATGAAAAATTAATTGTTGTATTTTATTCTCCTGTTGGAAAACTGCCTTTTTTTTTTTGGCCAGAAAAACATTTAATCTTTAAAAAACAGCAACAACAACACAAACAAACAAAACCCCAACCCACAAAAAAACCCTCCAAATCAAAATTCTAGGAGAATGTGCTCCAGCTAAGTGCTAGCCATAAAATACTCCTCCTGATGGATCTTTACAACAATGTAGTGTTGCCTAGGCTACTCATGACATTTTTTTTGGTCATGCCTGCAGTTTCTGAACCTGAGCTTAGCTGATGCATTTAAAGAAAAGATGCAACTATTGCTTTCTTACAATAATTGCAGGGTGCTGCAATATTTCCTTAGAAGGCTACTGAGATTTATAGCATGATCTGGACTAATGGTAGTACAGATGCCAAACTGTGACAGTCAGGTGAGAGGCAGCTTAAACATGTGCCCACCAGGCTGTCCTGAAAGCTCTTATGCTTCCAGAATAGTACACAATTTGGAATAAGTCACATTTGCAAAACTTCCCTAATATGGTAGAGTAAGACAGTCTAGAGGAATACATTTTCTTGGTATGAAAGACACAAGTGAAAGGGAAATACTGGGTGTAGTTTGCTTTGTTTTTTCTCCCCTCAGATTTTCCAGGTTTTATGCTGTGAAATAGAAATGTGAGCTCGATTTTGCATGCCATTAGAATTAAAAATTATAGGGTTGAGGTTTATTGTATGTGGCAGGTTGCAAAAAAAATATTTAAAATGAAATCTTATGTTCTTGCTTTCCTGTTTTCTCTCATTTTTCTAGGTAATGGAAAGTAAAAGTCGTAAAACCTTTAGTCAGTTAAGGTTGAATAGAGAAAGGGAACAGGTTGCAGTGCACAGAAGTAATATCTTCTTATTAAATCACTTGATTTTGAGAGTAGAATAATTGTTTAAAATAAAGAATACTGTATTCCTAGCTTAACAGGGTTCAGTGGTTTAAAAATAATTACTGTACTCTTAAACATCTCTAATGAATTGAAACCGAGACCTGTCATATCTTTTTTTTAAAAAATATATTATTAAGATGGCATTATATTTGTGTTAAAACATCTGTCATCTTGTGTATGAATGCTTTTCCCTAATGGTCAACTTGTCACAGTTAATTAGTCTTTCGACATATGAACAGTCATAAAGCAATGTGACTTTGAAAATTATGTTTCTGAACACCCATAACTTTGAACTCTATAGAGACAATGTACTCACTAGATATTTGTGCTCCAAAGCAGACTGTAAACTACCTTCATTCACAAGGGCTGAGGGAACATACGGTTTTCTGTGTGAAACATTTCTTGCATTTACTTTTAAGTTTGCTCCATGCATGTGTTCGGTTTTGCTTTCTTCACAGGTTTTTAGTAATGATGTAGAATTGCACAACTGACTTTCTGTATTTTTGAAGTTCCTTTCTGAGCTCCAAAAAAAACCCCACTGAATACTGATGACTATTTTTTTTGTGCCTCAAGTTCTGCATGACCTATTTGACATCAGAAAGTCCTGTGTTCTAAAACAAAAAGTGTGTTATATATGAGGTTTTCTCCTCAATCATTGATCGTCTGTAACAATTCTGAAGTACCATGAATTTACTGTAGGATTTGTTTTTATTAATTGGAAAGGTATGGCAATTTAAAAATCTTGGACATGTATCCAGACTTGAGAGAAATCTGACATTAGGTTTTATATTCAGACTTCTCTCTAGTTTTTTTAACTTCCTGGTGTTCCATACCATCAGCAGCATAATGCTGACAATATATATCGGATTCATCTTAGAAGAATGCAAATGAGCACTAAGATGTGCTGGACTCTTAATCCTTGTTTATTTTAAGCTGAAGGAAAGCTGAAGGACATTCCCTGCACAACATATGTCATTTTGCTTTTGGATTGGGTCTGTGCTATAAAAGAAACTGGGAAAAAGGAAATGAAACCAATAGAATAAGTCCATTCTTAAAAAATTACAGCAGATGCTGTAGCAAGCATCTTAGTTGCCTGATATTTTTGCAAGAGGCTTTTTCTGCCAAAGGTAAATCATGATGTCCTACACTCTATTCATCTTCTTTTGGATAAGGTGATTTCCGTTTCACAGGAATTAATGCTTCAGCATATAAGAACCAGTTTTTACTAAAGCCCTCATTATGGTATTCTGAAGAATAGGTAATGGCAGGAAGATCAGAAACTAGTGGCAAATGTATGTCTAATGAATTCTATTCAGTTTCCAAAAACATAGCAATTTATATGTCTTAAATTATAAGATGATTCTCCTTTTTTCAATATAATAATCTCAGTAGACTTAAAAAATATTAATAGGGATGGAAGAATTATGCAAGGAGAAAAGGCACAAATAGATGATTTTAGAAGCTGACATAATGGGCTATGGGTACATAGGTATCTTTTTTTTTTTTAAGAGTATTCTAAATTCAAGTAGACAGTGAATACCTCATTGATCTTCCCATATGTTTGGGAAGAAGGAGGATCTAGTGCCTTTCAAACCCTCTTCCCTCACTTAATAATCAAGTAGTTAGCTGTCTTCTGAGATTGGGATTCTCTATGGGCACCTCACACAAAATAGGGGATACAGATACCATTCATGGCATGCAGGTAAGGGCTTAGAAAAAGCAAAATATTCTCTAGCATCTTCCCCCAGAGCTGAGGGGGAGTATGCCTCCAAAGATAGTCACAAACTAATGAAGTCCCTAGGTGAACAAATAAAGTAGGTATGTATGACATTGGGAGATGGACACCTGAGGTGGTATGGAACCAAAGAGCCTCCATGCTGACAGATCTTTTTTTTATCAGATTTTGCAATTAGAGGACTTGGGAAGGTTGTGACATAAAGGGCTGACCTTTGAAAGGACCTCTTGAGAAAGACCCAGTCTTAAGAAATTCAGAGAAAAATCAATTGTGGTAGATCTTTAGAGGTAAAAGAGGTAATCAGAGACAATGTGATTAAACCTGTCTGACATTTTACGAAATTTTCATGTTATACAGCTATTCCTTATTTGACTCCAGCATACAACCTGCAAAGTGACTGCTGTATGAGAGATCCATGATAAAATTATAGAACATGCCTAACTAGTTCTATGAAGGAAACTCTGAGCTCTCTTACAGCTCCATGTACACCCTAACAAGCAATAACACCAAATGCCTTGTACATGAAAACAGTTTGCTAAATTCTGTGGTAGCAGAATAAACAAACATTAGCAAAATGGAGTCCTGATCTGATAGATATATGATATGATACATTTTGAAAACGAGACTTGGGACCAGATTCTCATCATCTCATTTAGACCACCTCAGCCTCATTAACTGACATGAATTTACACAAGTTCTGTAAAAATCTGAATCTAAAGTTATTGATTTCTTCCCTACTTGGAGAAGATTTTCAAGCCATGTTTCTTTTATTCTACATAGTATCTTGAGATTATGGTGCAGAATTCAGGCTTGGCCCTGAAAAAAGCAAAGAATCTGCAGCTTGCCCAGACCAGGTTTTTTTCCAGTCAGGAAATTCTGCTGCAACAACATGATGAATCAGGAAAAGGTAACTAGCTGGTAAATAGCTAGGAGATCCTCATGTGTCTTCTGAATGCTAATTTTGAATGGATACATAAATGCAGATTTTCCTGTAGGCAGTGAAGGTCCTTCTATGAAATCAGGATTGACAATAAGCATTCTAAATTATTCTGACTGCAGTGGTAACATATTAGTAATGCTCATATGATCATTATTAGATCATATAGGTTATCCTGTAAATTCTCCAAAACTGCAAAAAAAATTTGTATGTTGTGGTTTGTTGCAAGCTGTCAACTCTAGAGTACCTTGCTATGCTCTTGTATGCTATATACTATTTCAGCTTGTGGGTGGTTCAACAGTTTTCTGCTGCGTATATGTTGTGTACTATATTGTGTGCTGCTGTATATGATGCGATCTTATAGGCAGGTGACACAGAGCTAAGAGAAAAAAATAACTTCAGTCCTCAGGTTTTTGACTTTGCATCTGATTTAGAGGAAACAGACCTATGATTTAGTCAGCTGCTGATCTGAACAGTGGGAAAGGATAAATCCATACAAAAGTAACAACCACTGTTGCTAAAATAGTGTTTACCTGTTATAATGCATTTTACATGCTATGGATATAACTCAGTATCTTGAATATTTCTCACCGAGAAAAGTGGAGAACTGCTTGTGTTGCACCATTTATTTTCTCAGAAATGTTGAGGCTGCAAGGTTGGCTTCGCAGTGTAATTCAGAGGCTCTTCTTGATTTCATTAACTGACCACTGTCTCCTGAGCACGCTCTGCAGGTTATTCTTGCTTTTGATTACAGAAATTACTTTGAGATATTTAAATGATAATGCGCTCCGACCTGTTCTTTTTTGTAGCTTTGTATACTACCAACTGCCACTGTACTTTCTTTTAGTAACTAATGATTAACTGCATTTTGTACCAGTAAATCTTCCTTATATTGGCTGCAGTTCAACACAAATACAGATTGTAACAGAATTTTCCATGCTTGCTATTGAAGGATATAATTATCTCACATGCAGAAGTAAAATAACTTCACCAATTGTCTTTGGCAGCATTACATACAAATACTTAGATACAGATGCCTTATACCCCTTTCTTTAGAGAAAGTGATCTCCTGGGGTCTATGTGAATCTGAGGAAATTACATGAAAGAGAATGGTGTGGAAGAAATACTACATTGTCTACATCTCCTCTTCTGCCCTTCTCTCTAGTTGTCTGGACAGTACATCCGGACACAGACAACATATATAGCGATATTTCTGTAATAGGTTCAAATACTCCAATATTTCAGAGATTTCACTAGAGAAAATGCCCCAAAATGGAGCCTTTGGACATACCACAAGTTGCTGATTTTGCTTCTAGATTCCTGTTATGAATTCTCTGGCATTTTAAAATAATTTGTAGCTTTCTTTAGAATCGCATATGTAGAATTTGGAGTTCAACTCTCACTTAAAAAAACCCCACCAAAAACCAACTTAGGTTTTAAAAAACCATAGATTCTCTCACAATTGGATAAAAAAAATTTTGGTGACCCAGACTGGGTTCAAGGTGATTGTAAAATCTGAAACTGTGCAACTTTTCACAAGATTTGATTGTTTGAAAAGGACCTTCTATGCACTCCTGAAGATGCCCACACTTCATATATTTGACATAAGGGACTGTATAAGCTGTATTTTCCAAGTCACAACTCTGTGTTGAGAGATTAATGAGAATTTTCACCTTTATTGGTGGCATATTTGTTTGCTAGAAGCAAATTGATTTTCCTTACTAGCTGAACATTACCGATACTCCTACTAAAACGAAACAAACAAAAAACCCACTAGATGAAAATACAGAAGAGTAACTGTTGGGAACGGTATGGTGATGCTATCCGTCTGTCTTCATCCTAATTGCATATGGAGGGAAGTTTCCTGGTTATTTAGCATGGAAGAACTCCCTTTCTCTGTAGTCCTCTCCTAGCATCTATAGGGAAATAAGTGTTGTTAAAACAGTGGAAGCCATAGAACAAGTACATGTTCTGTGTAGTGGAGGTGATTTCTAGATGCCACATATGACCAAAAACTAAGCAGCCTCTTCAGTTTACCCCGTTCCAAGCACCTGCTTTCCACACAGGAGTTGTTTTTTTTTTTTCTCCTCTGCAATTTCCAACAAAGCAACTTTTATGATACCCGGAGTGAGGTTCCAAAACCAGCACATCATGAGCAATCAGCAGATGTGGGCTTTGAAAGACATACCTGGGCAGTGTAACACAACACTATAGACAACACAACTTGTTCAAATCCTCTGTGTGTGCAGCAGGGAGAGGGAAGAAAGAATACCTAACAGGAGAGAAATTTGAATCTGAAGCTTTTGAGAAGTCAGCTTAAGCCTCGTAGAGTAGTCTTAGTGTAATTTATCTGCCAATAAAATTTGTGAGGTGTCTTTCCCAGTCTCTGATCTCTCTAGCTTCATTAAATCTTTCAAGAAAACTCTACTTGGGATTTGATGGAGAGGTCATTTTTGAGATAAGATGGAAAGTTCTTCTTTGAACAAACCTTGATAAAAGACCTTTTTCCTTCCTACTTCCTATTTTAAAACACTCATGAGAATCCCCAACAGTTTGTATAGAAAACAGTCGCCAGGGTGGCCACATTGTTATAACATCTAAATTTTTAACAAGGGGAGACTGACTACAGAAAATATTCTTAGTTTTCTGGTTTGGTTCTTCTGTATAGCTTTTTGACTACTTTTGGTAATTTTTTTATTAGTCCATTCATTTTTTACTGTCAGGATCTTTCTGATTGATAGCATTACAAGAAGGAAATGATTTTGAGGAGGACTTAGGTGAGTACTACCAACTGAGATTTAAAGGGAAAGGATTCTGACTACAAGTCATACAAACTAGCTGAAGGACTCTGGGAGCTGTCACAATACTTTCAAGGCATAGTTTGACTAGATAGCAAGTTTGATTGTGTTACTTTCTAGCTCTGGAAGCATTAGAAATTCCTGTAATAAGCCCTAAGGGAAGTTTGCCTTGGAGTGTGTTTCTCCCCCCATAACACTTCTCTGATGCAAATTATAGATGCATGATTGCAATCTCCAATTGTGACAGCATTCCTATGTTTTAGCCTTAATGAAGCTAAATGATAGTTATTTGGCAACATTAGGGCTCATTTAAAAAACTGTATTGATGATTAAGTGGCAAATACCACTATATCATTGGGAAATCTGTCAGCAATAGTTATTGTTTCCATGCCTTTAGCACATTCATCAAAGGGATAACAAACATGCTTTTTTGAATTTTAATGAAAAAATTGTAGTGCAGTCATGTGGCTTTAAAATTCAAAGGTCTATAAATAATAAATTATTTCAGCGATGGTTACTGTTTCCTTATCTTTAGGAAAAATAACAGCTATATGTTGTACTTTGTTGCTAACAGCATGCTTTAATATTTATGAACTGCCAGTTTTCTACAAACATAGAAATTTGGTAGTTGTCACTGTAATGGTTTGTTATTTATATGTGTCTAAATTTTACAGAAGCAGAATATTATTAGTTTTTTAAATATGAACTAACCAGGAACATTCTCTTTTACTGTTACATTGAACATAGTAACCTGAATGCTACAAAAGTGTTGTCTTACGGCCTATCACCAGAAAGTGGTCCACAAGCCTTGGCTCAAGACAGGTCGCTGGGACTGTGTGTGTGTGCGCAAGACTTGAGCCTGCAGGCAGGAAACAAATCAAAGAAGCAAGACCTTCTGTTTGATATGATTTCATATCTTGGGATGAATGGAGTCATTGTGGCAATAACTAGACTACTTGATTAGGAGATGGATTTTACTGTTGTATAGCCCCGTTTTCTCAGAGAAGTTAACGTCATTTGAATTTTATGTACTGCTGGTGTTAGGAGAGGCCTCTGAATATGTTACAAAACAACTGCGATTCACTTCCTCTCTAGCTCAGTTTGGACACTGCAACATTATTACGTACAAGCATTTGTGATTTTCTAAATCACTTTAAAACCTTTTGAATCTAAGAGTGTCCCAGGCATGTACACTTGTTCTAAAATTTTAGTTCACCTCTGAGACTTAGGATTTACTTGATTGAACAAAATGACATCTTGGGGGTGTAAACTGAACCTTCAATATTTATTGTGAGAGTATTTTAACTGTCTCAAGGTGGTTTTGTTGTTTGGGTTTTTTTGTTTTAATTACCAAAGGATCATAGAAGTTCTTCATTGCTTGACAGTAGTATCTGTGTATATGGTTCTTCATACCCCTTGTGAAACTCCACCGAGTAATTATAAATTTATATGCTCTCTGCATGAACTATTGTATCACTTTACTTAAGAAGTGTCCAGTTCCATTTTTTTAAAATAATTTTTGCCCCTGGATAAAGAAGCAAATCATTGACTCTGTTCTTTTTGTAGATGAAGAAAGAAGTAGTGTCACTTCTAATGTACTAAACGTTGACATGTAGTGTCTGCTTTGTTACTGAATAGTTCTTTTCTTCTCCATCTTTCTAAATGTAGCTCCTCTGCTGCATTTAAAAGGGTGTTTTTACGAAATATTAATTGTTTCAATAAAAGTTTCTGGATTAAGATCTTCAGGGCCTAATTTCTAGACAACAGGCATGCAAAACAGAATTCAGAATTTAGAAGAATGTGCTTAAGGCATGTAAAAAGGGTGTGGGGAACAGAGAGGAAGAAAGCCTCTCTGAAGGGCAATGCAAAAAAACTTGCATGCAGTGCAAGGAGCTACCTAGAGCAAATAGAAACCACTGCAGTAGCTTCTGTCTTTATTTCCACTTTATCTTAATATCCACTCTCCTCTAGAGCATAGCTGCCTGCCAGCAGCTCCAAGAAAGATACTTGGCTGTGTGTTATCTACACACTAGAGTAATCTTTTGTGAGCAGGTTCTTGCTAGTTACTTTTGCTTTATTTCAAAGTATTGAGAAAAAATGACTTTTTTTTGTTTTAAGACAGGAATTGAAAAAAACTGAATTGCACATAGGTACCCAATTGTATTTTTAGATAGCTAAAAAGCTTTGTAGTACTGGCACTGAGTACCAAATTAAAAATAAAAAAAAGACAATATACTATTTGCTTAACTAAGATAAATAAGGGTTCCTGAGGTCTGAAAGGTAGATATTAACAAAAATCCATTTAAAGCTTGTAAGACAGTGGGTTTGATTTTCGTTTTTTGCTGTATTTACTTGTTTGATAAAAACCATTTAATTTACCTTAAATCTCTGAGGAACGGTCCCCATTGGGAAAAGAGTTTTATTCTCTTTGAGGATGAATGACATGTCCATTTGCTTCTATTTCCTTCCAAAGTTGCATTACCTTTATGTGTTCTGTAAATTAATTTTCATATGCGTGCACAATGCATTAGAATATGAATAATTTAAATTATGATGCACATAGTCCACTCTGATGTACTTTGATACATGCCAAAATTTGATTTCCAAGGCTTTGTCCATAAAGACACTGTCTGGCTCCATTGTGGATTTTGCAGAGCAATTTTTTTTAAAGGTAGGTTCACATACACGTTCTGTGATTCTTCTTGTGAATACTGCTCTAGATTAAATGTAGAAAGAAAACAAAGAATGGGACAGAGATAAAAAAAAACCCCAACCTCCAAATAACAAAACAGAGGAGAAAGAAATTCAAAGAAATACAAAGCCTCTCTGTAAGAAATATATATGCGGTTAAAATTCAGATCATCACTAGCTGAACCAACGAAGATTGCATCTGTGTAAAGCGTAACATTGCTGTGTGGTTTGTACTTACTACTTCATTTTGGCACAGTTCTGCTCTTTATTTGTATGCAAACTCCTACTCAGATGTGGGTACCTCATCCACAGTTCTCAGTATATTCAGCCTGAAACTGTCATTCAATGGCTTTTAGGAAATTTTGAATGAGCTTCATTGAGTCAAATGCAGAGACAATAGCTGTTCAGGTGCCAAACTTCCTTGCAATATATAGTCATGCCTATGATAGACTTCCAGAAAAGAAACCTTGATGAATGACAAGCGTTTGGTATGCTTTGAGATACGGTTCCTACTAGAGGTGCTAAACCAGAGGAAATATCTGAAGTGAGAGGCAAGGGTAGATGGTTTCGGTAATAATAGTAGTAAACACTACCACTAGCTTTAATGGAAGTAATAAATGGAATTAAATTTTCTCCTCCCCTAGCATGGAATAACCAGGTTTATGCACTACTTTGCTGTGCTGAAGAGCACTGCTGTTCAGCAGCCCTTCGAAGGCAGGGAGGCCCTGCAGAGAGACCTCCACAAATCAGAGGACTGGGCAATCACCAACCGTATGAAGTTCAACAAGAGGAAGTGCCGGATTCTGCACCTGGAATGGGGCAACCCTAGTTGTTTGTACAGACTGGGGAATGAAATGCTGGAAAGCAGTGCCGCAGAAAGGGACCTGGGGGTCCTGGTCGATGGCAAGTTGAATATGAGTCAGCAGTGCCCTGGCAGCCAGGAGGGCCAACTGTGTCCAGGGGGGCATCAGGCAAAACATCGCCAGCTGGTCAAGGGAGGGGATTGTCCCACTCTGCTCTGCACTGGGGCGGCCTCACCTTGAATATTGTGTGAAGTTTTGGGCACCACAATATAACAACAATATTGAGCTGTTAGAGAGCATCCAAAAGAGGGCAATGAAGATGGTGAAGGGCCTTGAGGGGAAGCCATATGAGGAGCAGCTGAGGGCACTTGGTCTATTTAGCCTGGAGGAGACTGAGGAGAGATGTCATTGCAGGCTACAACTTAGCCATGAGGGGAAAGGAGGGGCAGGCACTGATGTCTCCTCTGTGGTGACCAGTGACAGGACCCAAGGGAATGGCCTGAAGTTTTGTCAGGGGAGGTTTAGGCTGGATTTTAGAAAAAGGTTCTTCGCACGGAGGGTGGTTGGGTGCTGGAACTCCCTGGGCTCCACAGGGAAGTGGTTACAGCACCAAGCCTGACAGAGTTCAAGAGTGTTTGGATGATACTCTCAGGCACATGGTGTGACTCTTGGGGGTGGACCTGTGCAGGGTCAAGTGTTGAACTCGATGATCCTCATGGGTCCCTTCCAAGTTAGCATATTCTGTGATTCTGTGATACAGACTAGTTAAGTGATTGGTTCCTAATCCTTTTTTTGAGCAGCAGTGATTATAATGCTTTCAAATGAAGGAGACTTTCCTCTATAGAAATGAAGAATCCTCTATACGTAGTTATATGGAAATGCCCTGGGTTTAGTATTTGTCTCTGTATAAAGGAATTAGATTTGGCTGAAACTGCACTCCTTATCATTCAGTAGAGTAAAAATGGTGAAGTAAAATACTTCAAAAACTGATCTGATTACTGATGGATTGTTATTTTTTTCCCCTTAAAGGTGTGCACTGAAATATTGGAATCTTAAATATGAGATCCCTTCTTTGGGGTTTGTCAGGATTGATAGTTCTTGTGTTTCCTCAGTGGATCACAGCTACATCTCTTAAAAGGCAATGAATCCTAGAATTCCCACAAGCATCCCCCTCAGTGGATCACAGCTACATCTCTTAAAAGGCAATGAATCCTAGAATTTCCACAAGCATCCCCCAAGAGATCTATCTTTAAAAAAAATCTGAAATAAAACCCTGTTCCCTGTATATTTTGATTTTTTTTTTCTTAGATAAAAGTAAGTGTCAGTTACAAGTTATTTAACTTTTCATTGATCAAATTTACTTGATAGCAAAGTGTTCAGCTGGATAACTTCTAATCAGTCTGGCATTGACATCTGTTGAAGTATCCTAGGCTGTAATGGAGGGTTCCCAAACTGCAGTCTCTAGAGACATTAGTGTTTCTTTTCCAGTATAATCCAAATGTTCAGTAAAAATTGAAGTTGTTTGTTTGTTTGTTTGTTTCCCTGTGATCAATTCTTCTCTTTATGATCAGTTTTTACTCATTTGTATCTATAGAGCTGGATTCATACGTCGTTTCTCATACACCTTCAAACTATGAATCTGAGTTTCAATCAGGCTGCAAACATAAGGAGGCAGGCAAAAGTGTAAATTATTTCATTCAGTTGTTTGTGGCTTTGTTTGTTTGTTTTGTTTTAATAGCAAGAACACAACATTTCAGATTAGCAGTATTGTTATTAATGTCAGCCTACTACTGAGTAGCCATTACAGACATTTTAAATACAATATTACAGAAGATCAGAGAAAAGAAAAAGCAGAAGTTACCACAGGCAGGAAGAACAGGTACTGAACTTCATGGATCTTAAAGGGAATGACTTTAAACTTCAAAAACATTCTAGCTTGTGACAGCAGTGAGGGCCTCTGTATGAATCCTTTTTAAAGCTGGATGGGGACAGATTGCACCATGAGCTTTGTCAGAGGCCCTTAACGATCCTTGATCTTTATTTGCCAGAGGCTCTTAATCATCCTTGATCTTTATTTGCCAGAGGCTCTTAATCATCCTTGATCTTTATTTGACAGATAAACGTATCATACCTTGGTTCTTAATGCTTTGTTTCAAACTTTGAGAGAAGAGAGGAAAGTACAGTATGCTCTGTATTTTGCCTAACATACCTATAGAATACTTTGATCTGGTGAAAATACATAGTGTTAAACAAATCTCTGCAAGGACATTAATAAAGAGAACTGACATGACTCTAAGCGTTGTCCTAAATTTTTCCAATAAAAAAGGTCTCTGTAATGGCACTGAGTAATGCTGTCAGCTGGGCTGAGCTCAGCCTCCCTGCAGAGGCAGCACTCTGAACCTGTGGAAAATGGCTCTTCTCTATTTCTGCATCTGCGGGATGTCTGAAATTTGGTTAGATTTAATCAGCTGACTTTTTATGTGATTTATGTCAAGCAAGTAGTTAAAATTACTGATTGTCTTCTCTCTACTTGGATGCTGGGATCAAAGATGGGCTCTTTTTCTTTTCTAGGAAGGTTCTTAAAGTGCCTTTCTCTGTTTAAGGTTCTGACAGGAAAGGTGTGTTTGGCACACATTCTGACACTTGCTCGTTTCTGTGTAGCTATAACCCATTCTTATGTGTGTGTGTTTGCTGTTTAAAGGGCAAATAATTATTGTAGTTTGATTTCTATGCTTAGGTCTTTTAAAATATGGCAATTCCATTCAGCTCAGCATGAGGGATCTGGCAGTGTCTGGCTGTGAGGCTCCCACAATGAACAATGACTTCTGTGAGTTTACTGGTATGGTAATTCTTGCAGGTTCCTTGTTACTCCTCTTTGTAAACTGTAACAGTGTTTAAATATTAGTCACAGAAATAATGCTGTCTAACTTGTGGTTGGTTTTCTGCCAACTCCTGTTTCTTTTAATTTTTCTTTTTGCTTTTTTCTTATTGTGTTCTTAGTTGATCTTTTTATTTAAGGCCCAGCTCCATCTGAAAGCTGCTGCTGCTGAGTGATTATTATTTTTCCACTTCAAAACACAGGGAAAAAAGGGAGTTGTGTGTGTGTGTATACGTAGAAAACATATAACTTTATTACTGCAGGGCTTAAAAAATGCCAAAACTTAAGATCTCCTATTTGGAGGAAGTGAATCTGAGTAATGACTGGCATTCTTCAGTAAAGCATCTATTAGCCCTGGTAAAAGGCTGCAGTATTTGCTTTGAGTGGGAGAGAGTTTTATTCCTTGATGTTAGTACCTAGAAATAAATTCTAAAGACCAGATAAAAATTGTATTTGGTTGAAAATAGAGATTTAATAAACATTTTCTCCCAAAAATTATATATTGCACTATTCTAATGCACAATGCCATTGTTGATTTAGAAGAGATGATGCTTTACTTAAGGGTACTATTAAGAAGCCTTTTTGCTGTGTATGAAGTAGCATCTGTTTCTGTAAAGTTAGTTTATTGCAAAAATTAGGTTGAATAAGCTTTGTTTTAATTGTGGTATAGCAGTACAGAAGGGATATTGTATTTTAGGGATTTGTGTATTTTTAATGTTACCTTAAGGAGTCATATAATATGAACTTCTGCTGCTGTAATGATGTAGGTAGAGTATTAAAATGCCTGGGTTTGTGTATTTTGCACAGTGGTAAGAGACACTACTCTTCTGAATGTGCTGGAGTCAGACATAGACCAGGAGAACTGAGATGCATAAGATTCAGACTATCCCAACTCCTCCCTCAGGACTTGATTGGAACATTTCACTTGCCTCATTTTACACTGTTGAGTGACTGTCCTTTTCATTTTAAGTCTTTGTTCAGTTGATATCTCCTTTCTCTGTGCAATGTTGCCATTATTTCTGTTCAGAAAAGACAGACCTCTTTTTCTCTGAGAAAGAAGCCATGAAACCTCTGAATCTGAAGACCAAGGATTTCCTTTTTACATTAAGTGTTCTTGTAGATGGTATCTAGCAACTGAAAGAGGAAAAAGCCAAGGATCTGTGTAGTGTGTTCAACCTATAAGTAGCAGCTGTATGTAGGTGAGAGTGGTTGCAAGTCTGCTGTGATTCATGGCAAGAGCTGAGCTGCAAAAAGTCTGAATGGGTCTGGGAACTTTTTCCTGCAAATTTGGAAAGAGATTTCTGGAATTGCTCGTGCAAAGCGAATTAAACTTTATTATTTTTTTTTTGCCTACTGTTATGACACATTGATCAGATATGGAAAGACTTCTTCCAGAGAGAATTGTTATGGGAGATTCTTGTATGTGCTCTCAGTATTTCCTGATACAAACTCAATGGCCAGGCCTTCAATATCTCTGTGGCAAGTTAGAACAAACTTCATCTGTGGCTTTTGGAACAAGTTTGTATAAACTGAAATCTGTAATTTATGGCCTCTCCACCTGATACTCTGCATGACATGGCAGAAAATATAAAGGCGCTTAAGAATTCTTCAGGGTTTTATTCTGCTGTGCCAGTTATTTTTTTATGAGTGTTCAGTTTTGTACGCTGTATGGTTAAGTTATATGAAATATAGGACTTAGTTATATATAAAAATTTCTTTGTCTTTGCTGAGAAGCTTAGCCTCTGTTCTGATTTGCAACCAAATCTGGATTTTTAAAAAAATTTTAACTGTAGTGGTATTAAAAAGTGTTCCTAAATGAGCATGTTATGGTTGAGGTGGAACGTAACTCTCTAGGAAAAATCTTTAAGTTTCCAAGAATTGCTTTTTTCCTCTGATGTCTGTTCACTGTTTCCCTGTAAAACTTTAAGTGTCAAACCTTTGAAAATCAGGTCTTAAAGATGCTTAGATGGGATATAAGTAGGAATGCCTGAAAAGCCTTTGATTAACAGAGAAAACAGATTTCAGTTGAGGTTTAGGTGTATATCTTGTACAACATTTAACTTGGGCTTTGGTATTTGGTATAGCTGTACTAATACAAAACCATTGGTAATAGCTAAAATACTGCAAACCTTGAAGGTAGGCAAGAAAAGCATCTATTCTAGTTACAATTATTTCTGCCTCACAGTGGAGTAAATTCAACTAAGCAGTTCAATATCAATATCAACTGAGACTAAGCAGTTTAGTATTTTGTCCAAGCAACAATAATGCAAACCTCTTTAATCTGTAGAAGTAGATTTTAATTCTCTTGAGAATAACTCTAGTTTTCATATGGGTTTGGCTTGGGTTTGGTTTTTTTTTGAGGGGGGGACATTTCTGTGTGTTTGGTTTTTGGTTTGGGTTTGGGGTTTTTTTGTTTGTTTTGTTGTTTGTCAGATTTTGGGGGTTTTTGTTTGGTTTGGGGTCTTTTGTCTGTTTGTGGGTTTTTTAGTGTTTTTGTTGGGCTGGGGTTTCTTTTTGTGGGGTTTTGTTTAAGGGTTTTGCGTTTAGGGCAATTCTTGATTCTTGGCTTCTCGGGCCTTAAAAGTTGACATAAACTGTCACTGATCTGGAAGAACAGGAGCCCCTTCTCTGTACATAAACAAATATTTGTGGGGCTGTGCAATGGGTGAGATCTGGATGCTGATATGAATTTAAAAACTAACTTGACAAATATCCTGTTATTTGCATTACTTTAGGGCAACTCCCATATTCTGCTCACTGAATGTGTGTACCAAAAGAGAGGCAGCTGTACAGGGGGGGATGCAAAAGACTGTGCATGGTCCTTTTGCTGATAGTGTTGACTTAGGCTCATGTTAGCTTTAAAGTGCCTGAAGTGTGCATTGAACTGGAAATTACCTTCCTGGAAGAAAATGGATGAATTATAGTTATCTAAAATCAGAAGGGTCTAGAATCTCTGAAGATCAAATCACCACTCAGTCTAAAGGTTTTCTCCAGCCAAGAAAGCTGAAAAGGTCATATAAAAGAACAAGTTGAGATTTAAAAGCTTGCTTTTTGTGAATCTGAGATGTTTAGAATGTTGTAGTCATGTTTAGATTGGTCCCTGGATTTTTTTCAGTTTTTATCCTCGTTTCCCTTTGAGGTGGATTTGGTGTCAATATTTTGAGAGTGGTGCTCTTTTCTGTGACAGGTCTGCTGCTAAGCATATAATTGGCAATCCATTTCCTCTCCCTCATCATAAGTAGTTCTCATTTTATGGAATGTAATAAACAATATCCTTAGCTTATAAAAAAAGCTTTCCTAAACTTCCTGTGTAACAAAGCTCACACATTTTCTGTAGAAGGCTTCATGCACTGAGAATTAAAAAATGACTAGTGTATGTAGAGTAGTTAATTTTTTATTTTTACTAAGCACTAGGTTTGCTAAAATTGTTGTAATATGGTGAATTTGACCTGTATTTGGTGTTTTTTGCAAATATTTTCCCTAAGAGAGGAAAAGGTGAAATGTTTCTATGCTTATGTTAGCTAGAGTGCCCCAAGAATTCCCTCACTGGTACTGAGGAAAATACCACTGTTTGCTTGCAAGTCTGCAAGTAAGTCAGAAGTAGGTATGAGAAAAGCATGTGCATGACCTGTGCAAACTGTGATGATCAAGCATAGGACTTGACAGGTACTGTGGTCTGTTCGGAGTGGATGATTTTGCTGTTTTTCATAGTCATTTTCTTCCTCTTCCACTTGCAAATTCTTTACCACTTTCATCTCCTCCAAAGGAAACATTTACACTTTCCCCGTTGATGCCAATATTCCTGGTTTTCACACCTTTGTTTTGTATTTCACATATCATTGCCCAAGTAATTTCTGCCTGGTTAACCATCCCGTTAAGATGGTACCCCTGTTCAGTTGTTATATCGTGTTTATTTCTGCCATTTCTCACAATATTATCATATTAATGTATCCTTGGGGTTACCTTCGCATGCATATTACTTTCTCTTGGATATGAGGATGCTACGGTGGTGTCTCCTGTTCTTAGCTTGTAAGCGCAGCTGTACATTCAGGGTGGACAATTTATCTGCATCCTTCAACAGTTTCAGTGGACAGTCTTTGGGAAAATGCCCAATTGCAATGCTGCCTTTTGTGAATTCAGTGGATAAAACAAGCAGCAAGATAACAAGCTTGGGTTTTTAATCTATCTTGAGGGAGTTTGTATTTATATCTCTTACTGCTGTGGAAAATCTCCTATCCCAGTGTAGTAAGGTATTTGGAGTTAGTGGAGTCACCTGCATTGTTTTGCTTCTCAGAAGCAAGTGCTCAGTGGGATCCAGATGGAATCTAGAATAATGAAATATGTAGATATCTACTTGATGTATTTTTCCACACTGGCTGTGAAAAGGAACATCCGTCACAAGCACAATCCTAGGTGTCTCTTGCCAACAGTAATCTTCTGCTACTGAAAGATTCTCCCTACAGAAGAGGAAATTCCAGAGGGCCAGATACAAGGAGTTACAAGTTACAAAAAATGCAAAGCAGCTGGAATATGTTCAAGAATCTGGACTCAAAGTATTTGGTGGTTTTGTACTATTTGGTAATTCATATATACCTAGCTGTTGAAAATGGAGACAGCAAAGAGATTTGAATCTTACAGTGTGCATTTCAGAACAGTGCAGAAGTGTCAAAAAAACTTAAAAAGAAACACCCAAGGATGAACATGTATTTACCTTCATCTCAAGTGACAGAAGAAAAAGTGTCAACAAAGCATAAGTCAATCTCTCTGTGTTTAGTTCTGGCTTATTATGTGTGTTTGAAGATAATCGGTTCCAGCATAGATAGAAGGTGAATTTGGACTCTCTCATTAAATTAAAACTATTTTATTCGTAGAAGCATATCTTCAATATAGAAATAGAGAAATGTGAATGTCAGTTTCAAAATGCCTATAGTTTAGGAATTACTTATGTAAGAATAGCCACAGTTGGGATTACTCGCCTATACTGCTTTATAAACATCTGCAATCAGTGTTAAGTGAAGAAGGCTTTTCCAGAGGGTGGTTTAGTGCTGTCTCATGTGTTTGGGATTATTCCCTAAACTTTTAATGAGCGTTTTAACTAGCTATGGACCCTGGGGGCTAAGTAACTCCCAAAAGACTCATTTTTCCTTTTTCGGCCTTTTTACTTCCAAGTGTCCTAATTACACTTAGAAAATGCCTAGTGATAAGCACAGCAAAACACGAAATACATGTTTGTTTTGTGAGTTAATAATTGCACATTTATTTAAACCTCTGTTTTCTGAAATATCAAACTATTTTGGTGAAGTGGTTTTGTTTGGTTGGTTTTGGTTTGGGAGTTTTTTTAATCCTTTTGGGAAGTCTGGAGTAAAACAAAGAGACTTGAAAGTAAAATAGACGCATACCTCCAGCCATAAAGAGACTCAAGAGTTTGGAACTGCAGTAGAGAGAAATGAAGTTTAGAATCAATTTTAAAATTAAATTAGCCCTTTCTTGTTTAGCAGTAATGATGATCGATCAGTCATGTCTTGTCCTGCCCATTTCTGCCAAAGAAATTCTGGCAAAATTTTAAGAACAATAAGCTTCCAGATCTGTTGTCAGCTTTGAAGCAAAGCAATTAAAACTCCAGCATAGGTACTTTCACATCAGTCAAACTAAGAAACGGTGGAAGCCAGAAACTATTAATATACGAGGGCAAGGGTACTGCTGTGGGTGCTTCCTTGAGAGATCAGCAAGAGAGAATACTGTGACCATTGGTTTTCACCAGGCTGGCAGTACTGAAACTTTTGGTACCTCCTAACTTCATCTCTATACTTGTGGGATAATTAATTCCTTGTAAATATATTTTGTCCTGAAATCTTTTGGCATTACTATAAGAATGTTCTACTGATAAATGAAAAGTCTGTGAATTACTGTGATTCCCATCTGGAGGCGGCATGGCTGCTAGACCATTTTCTAAGGGTAGTAAAATATAGTTATTAAAGAAAAGCAAGACCTAGATGATCTCTACCAGTCCTTTGAAAGTTCTTAAGTAGTTGGTATAATTCTTGTGCGGAAACCCCAGGGGTAATCTCAGCAATGCATCTCTTTGCAGCTGTAGGATGCAGAGTGTACTGGCGATTTTTTAGCTTTTAAATGTTCTTCTCCAGACATTAATTTCCTGGGAAATGGGCATATATGTGGTGTGTTTATGGATATATTTCATGCCTGCTGCCCATTAATTTGGATAAGGATTGTGTATGCTGTTGGTAACTCAAGTATTTCTTGCAGCAGTTTCACTGATCTTGCAGAAAACAAAATATAAACCCAGCAATGACCATAATTAAAATAGCAGTTTCAATTAGTTTAAAATTATGAAAAAACTCCAACAAAGACCAACCAACCAAACAAAACACAACAAAAACAATGACCAAATTCCCCAAAATCTCTAAAACAAAAAAAATCCCAAACTTTCCCCAAGACTTAACTAAGCTAATTGATTCCTGAAGTGTCATTACTTGGTGTGTTGGAAGGTTTGGTGTGCTAGATACTGTCCCATTGTAGGCTTAGACTGTAATTTCATTGGAATTTGGTTAAGATATTAATGTCTAAGTTCTCATCTTATAGCAATTACTTTGTAATGAGGTCTTTGCCATGTTGTGAAAGTGATGGTTGTTGCTGTTGTCTATGCTTTAAGACACAACAGAACTTTAGAGGATTGCCTTGCTAGATTTTCTCCCTTTTTTAAAAGAAATCCCATGTCTTTTCAAAGCAGGTGATTGTGAAAGTGCATTTTGGAGGCTGTAGCAACTTCAACTGTTCAAAGGCCCTAACTTCTGTCATTAGAGGCAGGAGAGAATTCTTTACTTTCTACCTTCCTCCATTTATCTCTCTTTCAAATCATAAAGATCTGAGTCCAATAAAGAAAGCGAGTGACTCATGGCTATCTCCCTTTCCTAAGCCTCTTAAAGAAGAGAGATGTGCAAAAGGAAAAAAACTATGTGATACTGTTACAGAATTTTGTACTGCTGAAACAGTAATTCCTTGAAAATGAACACTGTATATTTTTAGTAGAACCAACTTAGAGCATCCTTTTCCTGATTGTTCCTGAAAGTTGTTTGTTTCAAGACTTCAGGACTATCCAGTTCCCTATCTACCATATTTAATTTGTTTTTTGAGGCAACTGTTGGCTGGTGCTGCTGGTCTGTTTTGTTATTTGTTCATTTCTACATAAGCACCTTTCTGCTTTCTTCCAGAGTGTCTTTATGGTTGAAAGATACTTCATATAATTATCTACAAAGTTACCTTATCATCACATTTCAAATCCTGTCATAAGTTCTCTGTCAGGATGCCTATAAAAAAAAAAAAGTAACATTTTCTCAAAGAATCAAGAATATTTTATTACATTGGTTGTCCTACTGATCTTTTAACTTCCTGATCCTCTACTTCTTGTCTTATAGACTGCAATTCATAAACATGAAAGCTTTGTGCAATATCTAGCCTATTTGTTTCTTTGTCTGTTCTATAGCAGTATGAGAGTATAACCACCTAAATATAATCCAGGTTTCTGTGGTGTTCTTTGCTTTGGCTTGTGTGCCAAATACACAAGTCCTTTGGAAGCTTTGACGTATCATGATTCCAAACTCCTCCTGTGGGAAGTGACAAGCCATATAGCTAGTTAGTTAGGGAAGGGACTTGGTTCACCGTAGATATTTTAGTCTGATGCTAACAAAGTGATTTATTATATCATTTGATATAAGTAAGGCTTGAATTGAATAGATGTTGAACTCACGTTTGCTTTGTTGGGCTACAGTGTGGCTGCTGTGTCTTTAAAAGTCTGACTATACCTGCTCTTCTTGCCATTTCTGATTTGAATGTGTATGTTGCAAATTCTTTATATTGATCAATTCTGATGTGTATTGATGAGTTCAGCCCTACCTTTAGAAATTATGATTCAAAATATGTCATTGTGAGTTTTCAAAATAAATGTACAAAGTATATTCGCAGCTAAGACTTGTTTCCTTCTATGTAAGGCTATATTTTAGAATTAGGTAACTGTGTGAGAAATTAATGAATATAGACAATTTAAATCTAATGAAACTGCTCTTTTCCTGACATTGCATATTGTAGATTGGCTTGACACACAGGATGGAGTATGCACCCAGTCTGCAATTCTCTATCGTTGGTCTCCAGTTCCTTGAAAAAGTGAGGTACATTGCATGTGTGAAATACTTCTGAAAGGTCACAGACCACAACTGATCCATAATAAAAACACATGAAAGAGAAAAATATAATGGAAGTTCTATCTTCTTCCATTCATAAGTCTAATTCTTTGTTTCACTGACATTAAGAATAGGTACTAATCTGTCCAAAGTGTCTCAGAATGTTTTTTTTCTCTGCCTATAATGTGTAACTTTCAGCACAACACTTAAAGTATTTGTGTATGAGTTTGTGAGAATTTGAAGAATAACATATCTGGCTAGTGAAAGAAGAACACGAGTCGTTGGTCTCAACTACATGAATTTGCTCAGGATCGCTGAGCAATTACTCAAGTATGAGGGTGCAGTTGTTATATCAGACTTCTAATGAATTAATGTGATCACTTTCCTCAGAATTTGTCCAAAATGTGGACGTGAATTAAGAAACAATTTTATTTCTGAATAAGAGAGTCTGCACAGTATTTTAAAGTAATTTTAAAAGAGGATACTTTGCATTCACTTCTTTAGTTAATTCTTAGTAATTTTCTGTAAACTCTGCCTTCACACACACTGCCAATTCTGCATTAGGCTGCTGCATCCCTGTGTGGAGGGCCATTAACAACTGTTCTTAAATAACATGATTGGAGAGGTAGACCACCAGCTAAATACCCAGCAAGTAAGCATAGAGCTTATATTTTCTCAAACTAATGAAATTAACGTGGGGGTTTTCCCTTCGAGTTTTGTCTTTGCAGTGATTGCACGGAAATACTTCAACCTTTTGTGCCAAAGTTGTAGACTTGGGGTGGCAAAGTCCAGAGTAATGTATGGCCAACTTGATAAAGACTGTCTTTTAAACCTCTCTGTAATAGAAACAGCCATGGGAAAATTCCTGAGCACAGGAATACGGGATAACTGAAATACCAGGATCAGTAATTTTGTCTTTGGGCTGTAGTAAACAGGATATATGATACAATTCTGTGCTATAGTATCCTTAGCTATTTAGCCAAAACATCCACCAAAGCAGCATTCAATGTTTGGATAATATTTCATCAGGTTACAAATAGATAGGACAGTTAAATATGTGGTAAAAACCAATTATAACAGATTAATTCAGTTTCCGTATGTTATTAAATAGCTTAGTAAATTAATCTTGTATGTGTTTATCTGTCACCATAAAAGTGTTAGTAGTCCATAGAAAATGCCACTATCTCAACAGTTACTATTTTAAAAAAAAAAAAGGGAAACCATTTTCTTCCTTGGATTTAAACTAGAAAAAGGGAGGAAATCTCTCTACTTCCCCTTTCAGACATGTCACCTGAAATAGGTCTCCAGTTTTTTTGTTAATTAAAGTTATTAACAGCATTAGAAACTGTTAGGTGATATGGTCAAACGATGTAATTATTACAATGCTGGAATGTTGTGGTCTGGCATATGTTGGGTGCTGATTGACGTGATCATGTGTTTGTGTCGATACTATTCTCTATAGCACAGTAAATTCTTCAGGTGCAGAGTTCATTAAATGATAGGGTAACTGAGCCTCAGCAGTATTTAGAGAGTATGTAGAAGTAAAGTAGCTATAAAATGTGCATGGCTGTTTGCTAGTACTTTCCTGGGGTATTTGCAGTATCCTGTCTTCTGATGATCAGCTGAATATGAGGCTCACCAGGGTTGCTCACCTGAATGCATCCAGGTTTCCAGGTGACAGCTTGCCCCTACTTAAAGCACCTTATTATTATAATTAACATTCCTTGACTTTCAAATTCTAAGCTGAATGTGTAGGTCTGGCAGTAAGCAAAGACATTTAGTATATTTTGAGATATAATGCACCTAGAAGCACCTGAAGTTATAGTCAGAATGGGGTACCAGCAAAGGTAATTTTATGAGAAAGGCAGCAGAGTCCAGGCCTCATGTATGATACTGTAGTAGTTTCATGAGTACTGGGATACGAGACCTACCAGCGATAAGTGTGCAATGGAGTTTGTGCTTAACAACTGCAAACTTCTGGTTTCAACTCTTCATTCACATTAGGTCTTTCAATAAATTCAGTGCTCTCCTATCACTAGACCTTTTTTTTATTCACACCCTTCAGGGAACACAGGGAAGGAATAGATTATTTTGTATATGTGTGAAGAAGACAGGGAGACATCCTTCTTTTTAAAAACTGTAAAACATAAAGCTTGTGGGGTAGGAGCATACCACGAAAAAACATTTTCTGCTCAAGAGAGGAGACCACTTGTAATTGTGGAAATGTAACACTTTTTTTATTTAAGTCCTACATCTGAGAAGAAACAAGCCTAGGCAGCAGTACATGCAGGGGGCTGACTGGCTGAAAAGAAGCTCTGCAATGGAGTGGACCTTGGTGTCCTGATAGACAGCAGGCTGACAGCCAGCAACGCACTCCTGGGGCAAAGAAGGCCAACAGCAGCCTGGGCTGTGCTAAGAAGAGTCCTGCCAGCAACTCAAGGGTGGTGATCCTTCTCCTCTACTCAGCCTAGTGAGGGTGCATCTGGAGTGCTGTGTCCAGTTCTAGGCTTGCCAATACAAGAAAGGTACAGACTTGTCTTATTAGACTGGAGCAAGTCTAGCAAGAACTAGAAGATGATTGAGGGACTGAGTGTCTGTGCTATGAGGAGAGCCTGAGAGAGCCAGGACTGTTTAGCCTGGGGAACAGAAGCTTGGGGGGATCTCAGAGAGGTATACGAATACCTGATGGGAGGGAATACATGAGGGAACCAGACTCTTCTCAGTGGTGCCCAGTGATAAATGGGTGCAAGGAAACACCTTTCCACTGTATGTGTGGTCAAACACTGGAATAAGTTGCCTGGAGGGATTGTGGAGTTTCTGGCCTTGTTGATATTCAAAACCCAGCTGGACACGTCCCTGACCAACCTGCTCTAGCTGCCCCTGCTTGAGCAGTGGGTTGGACTAGATGCTCTCAAGTGGTCCCTTCCAACCTAAATGATTCTGTGAACACAAATAGAAGTGATAATTAGGCTGAGCTCTGGGAGAGAATTTTTGGGTTAAAATGATGTTGAGATTCATTATAGAATAGGTCAGAATATATCTCTGAACAACCTATTTAGTGTCTCTTTCACTCTGTATACAGTTAATTTAGTAGTCAGTCATTTCTTTTATCCTTCGTCCCTTATGTCTTTGCTGCATTCTGATTTTTGTGCCAGGAGGGGAAAAAACCTGGTATGAAAAATTAGTGCTAGAACTGAACTCCTGCAGTTCAAGAAGGGAAAAAAATAGTAAATGGGGGAAGGGGAAGAATGTCTGGCACAACTATTCCCAAGAACTTTCGCTCACCTTGAGCAGAGCTAATAAATATGACAGGAGCATTAAAGTGTTATTCATCTTTTGGTTTTAATGTAAGGTTAAATGTATCTAAATGCAAATGTTTTTATCCAAAGACTTTTATGTTTCAGGATAATTCATTGAATGTGAATTACAGAAGGTTTTTAGACTCTGGATCTTAGGCAAAATGCAGAAAATCTTCTAATACCTGTTACAGAGTTTTTCATCTGTACATCTTGAATTGTTTTGTCAAGGAAAGATGATATTTTTTTTAAAAAATGGGGGTAAATGGGAGCAGGCAGAAATTCAAAGATCTTGCCCATATTCCCAGGGTACATGAATTGTAGAACCCAAACCAGAAAACTGATTTCTGAACTTCAGTGTGGCTCATTCTATTTGATGAAAAGGTTTTCCTTTCTTCTTTACATGCTTTGTTCTGAAGTAAACATGAATTGCCTCTGCCCTCACATCCTTTGCTCTCAGAGCTAATATTTCTCCTAGTATTCAGCCTCTCAACTGTAAAGGAGAATTTTGTTTCTGTACTTTCAGTGTTGGGGACCAAGCACCTTCTTGCTAACACAGTTCAGGGATTAATGGTCCTAGCTTTTCTGTGGTAGAGAGGTAGAAAAAAGTAGTGTGCTGGAACTGGGATAATGATGAATATGTAACCTCTTTGCAATTTTGAAATCTATCTCACTTACTTAGGGGGTTAAATGAGCCTTTATTAAATTATTTTATTTATCCTTTGACCAGTTTTTAATATTTGAAGGTCTTCTTTAATATAAATGGAAGAAAAATTCAAAATAAGTCAATCAGAATAATAATTAAAAATGCATTTAGAAAATGTTGTCAAAACAGTTGGGCTTTTATGATTTGTTTAAGGTGCTTTTCCCCCTAAACCATTTGATGAAATTAAATTGAAAAATGCCCCCCTGCAGTGGGGTTTTCTTTTCTTTTTTATTTTGAGCTTATGAAAAACAAATTCACACAATTCTATTTAACTTGCTGGAAAGATAATTGGAGGACTGGGTACTTCAGAGAACATGAGTTCTTCTTTGCCTATTTTCTTGCTGTAAATGTTTGACTTCTGAAGAGTGATTGTGAAAACAAGCACTTTATCTGTGAAGGTGGACAGAATCAGTGACTCTTTTTTTAAATTTTCCCTTTTTGCCTTTTGTAGCAGGACATGCTTGACTTCTGCCTTGCCCCTTCAGTGGTATAATTCTTTCTACAACCGGTCTTTTTCTCTGAAGAACAAGAACGTTGATGCCAGTCTATGATAGTTATACACCACAAACACAATCAATTTCTGTGGAGAGAGGAAGTGTCAGTAGCAGTAGCATTTTTAAATTTTTATTTTTTTCCACCGAGTGAAGAAACTTGCAGGGATTGTGTGTCTGATGCTTGGGAGTCCTGTTCGGAGCAGGCTGGCAGGTTTCCCCTTTTGCTCTGCAGGTTATGTAAGCCTCCTGTTCTTTTTGCAGAGGATAGCAACAGTATTGATTTACTGCTCCAACTATCTGGGTGTGATTTATGACAAGAAACATACCCCACAGTGTTCAAGGTGGGTTTTGATATCCTAGGCCAGACAAAATAAATGGAACCCATGCAGTGGTAGAACATTCCACTGAATACTCTAAGTACTCATCCAAAATCTGATCCTAGCACTCATTCAGAACTAGAAGACTGGAAATAGATATGAAAATCCAGCATAATATCAGACTGCTACCTTTATGAAAAAAATCCCCAAACCGTAAAAACCAAAAACAAACACAGAAAAGGAAGTTTTATGCCTTTTTCTGCATCTTCTTCTTGTGTCCCCTCTGCCCTTGATGCAGTTTTTTGTGTGTTCCTATACCAGGTTGTAGTCCCTGCTTTTGCTTTCACCTTGACTGTGCATTCCCAGCTTTCTTCCCTTCATTGGCACATCTCTGGCTAAAAGGTGCTGAACATCCTAGTTTGTCCTTAGAACTATCCCACTCCACCCCCCCCCCCAACCCTTCCCTTTCAGCTCAGATCCTGAAAGGCAGAGTGGAGGCTAGAACAAGAGGCTGATGCTGGCGGAGATAGAAGGAAATATTTTTTCCTTTGCTTTCTGGCAGAAATCCCATTTTATGCCACATAGTTATGTAGAACTACAGCCCAAGATCCTGATTCTTTACCAGGGGAAGCTACATCGTGGAAGAGTGGTAACATATTGCTATCGTAGTATAAGATTGAGATGTACATTGACTGATTCTGGGAATAACATGCGTTATCTAATATAGAGTTGGGGAATCTGGGACTCCATGTGTTTGATACACATAGGCTATTTCTCCCCACTTGACTCAAAGATGAAATGATGGTTAAGGAACTGTCTTGCACATTAGAGAGAACAACTTAAGTTTTAGTGCAGAAGCAGGATGTTTTAAACTGGCTTTAGCCAATCTATCTAGAAAGGCAAATCTTACTATAGCTGGTACCTGAGCTTTCTTATTTCTCTTTTTCTCTCCCATATTTCCATGCTCCTAGTATTAAATTAGTATTCAAAACCTTATTAATCATTAGTCTTCATGTGCCAAGACAGTAAATCAGGATCTGTGCGATAATGTTTTGTCTCATCATTTTTATTTTTAAGGCTGATGCTGACAAGATATAGGTATGGGATTAGAAAAGTGAAGCATGTGTATGTTCAAAACTAAACATATGTTTAGTCTTTATAACATTGTCTTAGAACATGCCCAAACTCTCCCATGGTTTTAAGTAGATCATGAGTGAAATTACCAACTACACCATCCAAAATTGGAGTGGAGGAAGAAGTTTGCATAACTTCCTCAAAAATACTTGTGGATCTTGTTCCTTTTCATTTGAACTGCCTGAAGTGTTACAACCTATTTTTTCTCTCTAACAATTTGTGAGATAGTTGAAAAGCAAAAAAATTGGTGGATTTTCTTAATGGATTTTTCAGGTGTTGCTATTTACTCAGTGATTGTCTTTCTACTGACAGGTTGCTGGCAACATTTTCTTTCCCCAACTGCCTGTCCATATCTAATACTAGCCCCTAAAAGTACTATCAGTGTTTTCTAATTGTGCCCAAAACTTCTTCTAGAATAGTAATACTGAAATTGCATTTTTTTGTGTGACAGGAATCATAAAATGAAACATATTATGGTCTAATGAGAAAATTCAGTTAAAAGACTTCTGAAAGCCTGTATTGACAACTTTAATATAAAATCTGTGGTCTTACATCCTTACAGTAAATGTTAGATCTGTTTATGTTACGAATTCAGGATGATAGGTCTTAGGACATAGGAAAAATGAGATTCCTAAAGAAATACCATGCTATGGCAGGACAATCAAAATCTAGTATTAAAGAGTTTAATGTATCCGAATATTGGGACAATATGATGTACCCCATCAGCTCATATATTAAAAAAATCCTAAGATTAAAACCTTCCAGATGGCGTGAGAAATGTTTTCATAGCCATGGCTATACATTTAAGAAGAAAATGTAGTTCATTTAACTACAGTATTGAATTACTGATACACTCAAATAATACTAGAAATCATGCCATGGAGACAGAAAATAAAAGATAAGAAGAATGTCACAGGGACCAAAGAGGATTATTTATTGTTGTTGATCACCAAAGAGGTATGAACAGGTTCTTCATGATATGGAAACTAAGCAGAGACAGGCAAACGGAGGGAGTAGTTATGTAAGAGTATTTAGCACCACTTTCAGTTTCCAGAGACAAAATTAGAAGTGCCAGACTGCTCAAAATTTGCCTCTGCTTGTCAACTTTCTATGAGGACCACATTTCAGAGGGTCATTTTAATCAAAATGAAAGACACATCCTATTAGGACAGCTTTGCTGACAAATTATTAAGATGAATTACTAGCATACACTTGTCCCAGTTGCCTTGTTGATGTCAGTTTGTAGGAGGCATGGGAGGACTTACAGTATATGCTTTGCTCTTTAAAAGCAATTTACAATCAAAGTTAGCAATTCTACCTAAACGAGAAGAGCTTAATCCTAGAGCTGTCACCAGGCATTATTTTCAGATTCCTGACACAACTTCATTAAAACAGTTTATATGTAAAAGTTAGTAGGGTCTAGAAGGGAAGAATATTTCATTATGTAAAACAATCAACTGTTTTTGTTAGAACAACCACATTTTCTCTGTGCAGAAGAGTCAGTGGCATAAAAAAATAGAACTTCTAAGTTGGTTCAATTTATAAGCTTTTTTAACATTGATCAAAATAGTTCTGAGTGACTATTTTTTTCCTGGACAACAGCTGGTAGACCTTTGGTCTGCCTACATAGTGTGTAGGCTTTGATGTTTAGTGGCTCTGCCTGCTGTTTTGCACCCTCTCACCCCCGATTCAAATTTATGTTGACTTTTTTTCACTGAAGGCAGTGAATATTATATTGTAATTAACTGAGGAAGCTGGGATATTTGACAGGTATTTAATGACAAGTTGCCACTTTTAAATATGATCAGTATGCTGCCATGCCTGAGAAAAAATATCACTGCATCTCCATTTAGGAACAAGAAAGTAAAGGCTGTTGATTCTGCCTTGCACAAGTTTCAAGAGTTTTAACCATTTCACTTTCCCCAAACACATACTTTCAGACTTATTCTCTAGACTAGCTGTGAGCCAGTATTAGAAACTCCAACTTTAGAGACAGACTTCTGATTGGTACACATGTCTCTCTAAATAGTACAGAACAAGAGTAGGTATTTAATTCAGAACATACCAATTCTCTTCCATTTTAAAATTGGCCATGTGAAACTTTTCCTCTTGGAGAACTATGGAAAATGAAAGGTCTGTACTATTCAGAGTTACTAAAAGTATGTATGATGATAAGAGGGTAAGCACTTCAGAAAAGAAAAAGAAATTAAACAGATGAGTTTCTAAGAGCATGTGAAGGAAAGAGATTCTGTGTAGGAGGTAGGCTAATACAGTACTGTCATCTTGATTCTTCGTTTTGCATGAGATGTCTTTTTGCAGTGGTATCCCAAGGTTTGTCTGTTAACTTGTTGGGAATACTGCTGCATCCCATTCTATTAATTCATGCTCTTTCCCTTTGAAGCAGGGCATGAAGGCAGGCTGTGAGAGCACAACTCCCAGGGACATTGTGATGCTGCTTGTGCTTGGGCTGGAACAGGGGTCTTAGGGCTCACCGTGGTTGTGACTAGTTCTGTGGAGATGTGTCTGCAGATCAGGAATCAAGGGAAGCATTTGATAAATGGACCCTCCCTTGGAGCATTCTGCTTGCATCTTTCATCCTTTTGCATGAAGTTGCAGTATGTGTCTTTCTGATTTCTAAATAAGAAAATTGGTCTGTCAGGAACTGCTCAGTTGTTTCTGATAACTCCAACCCTATGCTAATCATAACTCTGGCACGGTGTTTCTCCATCTGCGTGGAAAAAAAGAGCATGGGAGGAGGGGGGGGGTGGTGGTGGTGATGATACACTAGTGCTACAACATTCACCATAAGCAAGATTTTGTTGACATACCATAACACATTGTTGTGATTAATTAGTCCCCTCAGTGGTACAGTGTGCTTAGTGTATCCTGATGCAAGAAATAAAATGAATGACAGGTGTTTATCCTGCCTCTCCCTACCGTGGTACCTGAGAATTCTCTGGTCCTGTTATGGCTGTGCTGTCTCTTATCTTTGCTAGATTTGTAGCACATTTATTTTTTACACAGAGCAAACCTCTGTCTTCCATAGAGATGCACTGGGAATCATGCTTCTTCATACAGAAGCTTTTAGCTTCTGGTTTTTTGCCTGTTTTCCTTCACAGTGGAGTCTCTAATTTTTGTTGCTGCATTGATGATCGCCTTTGGAGAAACCGAAGTCCCATAGCACATAGTAGAAAGAAACAAAAATGGTAATAAATAAATCCTGTTACATTGTCTTATTTCATGGCAAACAGAACTTGACTCTCTTTGATGCCTTCTTCACTGAGGCTCAACACAAGACCTTTCTTAAGTTACAGTGAAAAGAAAGTGTACCTTGGACAAAGGAAATTGTGGAGAAAGCAATCAGTGTGGCTAAAGAGTGATGCTTATACTGCATTTGTGATGGAACGGAATGGAACACAGAGACCAAACATTTGATGATGATGTGAAAGGCTATGCATGAAGTGCTATTACTGTCACGATGCTGACTGACTGCATGTTGAAATTACCTTTACAGGAATAGCAACAAATGATCTCTGTATCTTTCCCTCCTACTCATCCAAAGCTCTCAAGGCTGCATTCCTAATCAACAAAAAGCAGACATCCCACACCAATGCCAAGAGGAATAACCTGAGCATACAAGCTCTACTTTGAGTTAAATGTTAAAGTCACGTACCCTATATTGTCAGGTTATTAGAATTGAAAAGATAATGATAAATTCAGTTCTAATTCTCTACATCTACCCTTATGTCCTGTTACTCAAATTCCAGTGCTACAAACAAAATTCTCATTAAGTGCTAATGATTATAATCATGCAACTCTTTATAGCATATTGTTGTCAATAATTACATACACATATTCTTAAGTTGGAATCTTTATTAAAAATACATTCCCTTTTAGGGACTTCAGTCGATTGAATGTGGAGTGAAAGTAAATTAGGCTGTAGCAGACATTGCAGCTATAGTTACTACTTCTTCCATTATTGCAAGTTATTATAAGTTTGTATGATTGAAACTGCCATAGATAAGCATGCAATAATATTTTCACTGTCACCATGATCACTGACTGAGATAAGAACTTGATGTTCTATTTTTGTTCAGGATAGAGAAAAACAAGGAGGGGAAAATGGGGGGGGAAAGGGCTTCAAGTCTTGCAATGATATGCAAGGAAAAAAATATTTCCAAGCCTAAAGCAGGCCCACACATACGTCAACGATGACACACAGTGCTGAGAGGATTTAGTGTTAAAGGGACGTCTGTTAATTTTATTTGCAAGAAGGAAGAGAAAGCATGCACATTCAAGATACTTGTTGTATCATTTTTAAATCAAGGCCATCTTTTTCTCAGTGGTAAACGTGAAATGTTTTTAAAGGCCAGACTTAGCATAAAATCTATTGGTTGCTATGGAGACCACTTACCACACAGGACTGCACTCTGTGTTCGACTCTGTGATTTTCTCTATTCAAAGGTTTGGCATTGTCAAAAAACAAATTAGTTTTTCAGTTGTTTATCACAAAGTTCATTATGAGAAAGGTAATAAATAATATGGTATTTTATTCATGTGTGGATAGGTGCCATGTGTGAATTAACTAGAGCACTATTCCTTAAATTTGCCATTTTAAAATAATTATAGCAAAATTCGCTATTGTTAGGAAATAAAACAGATTTTGATCATTCTGTGTAAATGAATATGAAGCAAAGCAGGTAGTTGGAAGTCTGATCCCAACAAAATTACATGGTAATAAGGCTTTTCACACCTACACAGCACTTAGTAACAAAGCACTGAAAGAGGAAAGAAAGATTAAGCCGTTACAGTAAAACTTTATACCTGAGGTGCATTACTTCTCTCTTTATGAAAGGAAAGGTGGGTTCAGGACCCAGTGCTCACTGAATTATTCATGCTGTCTTTTGCATCTCAGATCTTTAGGGTTGAAACTTGTAAGGGTTGTTATTAGCAGAAGCACAGATCTAACTAGGTAGAGCAGTTCAGTGAAAACCTGTTCAGCTGCTTCTCCTGAAGTGTTTGTCTAATTACAGCAAACGCTTACTGCCAAACTGCCTAGCACACCCACCTCAAAAAGAATGCATCCAGAGAGGATGTGCAAAGTGTTTCCTCTGGAGTGTATTTGAAAATGAGGCTAGTCAACACCCAAGACCTGGGTGTGAGAGACAATTAATAGAAGTATCACAGGAAGCCTTTTATATTACCTAAAGATATTTCAAAAGCAAATTGGTGTCAGCAAGTTCTTTCTCACTTCTTTTCTTTTTTTTTTTTTTAATAACATTTTAGTCTAATTTCTAGTTACTTGAGGAATATATGAGTATGTTACTTTCAGCACTTGAGATTTGCTTCCATTTCCTCTTTGGGGCATTCTGTATCCGAGTGAACCAAACTCAGAGCTGCTGCAAGAGGTGCATCTTCACTGACTTCAGAGAAATGCTGGTGCTGCTTTTGGTGTGTGGTCTCACTCCCATTATGGGCCAATGATAGGACTCTCACACAGCAGAGTAACAGCAGGTCTCAGCTCAGCTCAAAGGTTTTTGTGTGGATTTTTTGTGTTAAACTATTCATTTGGCTTTTATGTAATGGGTAGATCTTTGTGCAGTTTAGATTTTCTTTAGTGATTTTGTAGGACCACTAGATAAATGAAAGGATATCTGAGGCATGGTGGTTTATGATGGTCGTTTCTAGAAATTCTGCATCTGTGGGTAATGCAGTAAAGTTTGCTTAATTGCAAATCTAATTTGTTGCCAAACATTTGTGTGCATATAAGTTATTTGGATCGTACTTTCCTAGTCAAATCACTCTTATATTAAATACCAACTGTACAGTGTCAAGCTCTGATAATTAGCATGCTGCAAACATGCAATTAAGACAAATCAGATTGAAACACATAAGAAAAATGAAAGCATAATTCAATTCCAGCTATTGTCAAGTCTCTTCAAGAATTATTATGCAGTTGGCCTCCTCCTGTGCAGTTCTATGTTTTAGCAGAGCGTGCACTGTTTCGCACTGCATGCAAAGTAACTAAAAAAGAAATGAGTCTTTAAAAAGGAATGCTTCAGTTTAAACAAGCCGGTGGGGGCTACTTTGGCGAAACTAACTGGTGACACTATGTTTATACTAATAGACAATACTATCTGACTCACAAATGTTGCAGAAAAAACACGTTTAAAAAACCTATACTGAAAGTGTCCTGTTATTATCTATAATAGAAAACTTCTTCCTCATAGAATAAGCTTTTCATTTTTCTTTGTAGTCTGGTTTTAGCCTGAGCTCTTCTGCTTAATATCTTGCCTGTGTTTTTCCTTTGGTTGACTCTGGCTCCTTCAGAGAACTCAGTAGGGACCTGGTTTTCCTTCTCTGTTCTGCCAGATTTCATTAGGGTGCTGTAGACTGTTAATAAAGCAGAATTTTTTGCCTACCTCATAGAACAGAATAACATTGTCTTTAATAAAAAGTAAATGTACTAGGAAACTATCCCTATCTGCTTTACCTCTCCTGCTCTACTTCTAAAGCAACACGACAAGGGGCAGAGTACTAGACAAGACATTGTTTCTAGAACTAGTTTTTCAAGTGAATGAAGCATTCCTCAAAGGCACTGTATGTTCAACACAAAGGTAATCCCTACACTCACAGAGAGACCATTCAAGATTCCTGTGCAAAATTACTAACCTAATAACATGACCTGAGTCAGATATAAAGCAGATTTTTCCCCATTTTTTTGAAAGGTATCAAAACTTTCACAGGAATATTCATGAATAGGAATCTTCTTGCTGCATTCTGCAGTTCTCAGTTTCTCTGCTTAAACTGGTATCTTTCTGAAAAAAATTGTGGGCTTGGTTTAATACCACTAATTACACTCTAGGTTCTGCAGAGCATCTATGTTGTTGACAACACAGTGAGTGACATCTTGGTGAGAGGCAAGTTTGATATTTTCAGTAGTCATCAAAATGAAAATCAGTGCATAGTTCAATTTGGAAGTTTCACTTGGGTTTTACTGTGTCTATACATGTTCACAAATCTTACTGAAGTTGAAATTTTTCCTGAAAAGAAATTAAGCAAGAATTTTATGGCTTACCATCATGTTTATAGTACATTCTATTTATAATTAATCATCTCTTCTTCTGAAGAAGATACATTCTGAAAAAGCATTAGTGAAAACTGTGGTACCATTTTTAGGCTGGAACTTAACTGTTTCTAATAGTTAGTTCAGTGCAGTATTCAGTCATGAGATTTGTACTGGATTCAGTTTGCAACAGATATCAAGAGCAGTGTCTGTGTTCAAGAAGAAGTGATGGCTTTTCAGTTAAAAGCTAAACCATCCCAGATCACATTCCTCATTTAAAGTTCAGTAGCTGACTTAAAATCAGGAGACCTGCTGTGTACATGAGTTAAAGATATTTATACAAAACAGCCATCAAATAATGACCTAAGATGCAATCAGAAAGAATGAGTCTGCTAAGTTTTGTTCTGTTATTATGGACTTTAATAATTTTATATGGAAAAAAATAGCAATGATATTTCTCAAAGGTTGAGAAATGGGAGCTGGAAATTTAATGGCAGGTAAAATTACTTAAGGATTTATTTGAACGACAAGTAATATATGAACCCAAATACCTGAATTGTGTAGCCCAGACTTTATAAAAAGTTGCTTTCCATGCCAGACCTGCTAGGTAAGGAAATTTTTTTAAATGCTTTAGGTATCAAAAGAGTTACATAAGCAAAAAGGTCTCCCTTTGTACAGTGGCCTCTGCTTCTGTGGAAAAAAGTGCTAATTTTATATATTGAACAACCAAATCAAAACTGAATTAATGTTTAGTTGTTCTGAGTAGCAATGGGATACTGAGGTAGGGATCCACTGTCTTCTGTTTTTCTAGTTTCAAGATGCAGTGATTTCTAGACAACTACAATTTATTTAATAAAGGGGGAAAAGCAAATGTATATAATCAAAACAATTTATTTTAAAGTGAAAACAGAAGTAAAACTTTATCAAGTGCACTCAAAAGGGACAGGGCAAATTTACTGGATTCTGTGAGCTGTAATTATTGAAATTGATTTGCTTCTCTTCACATCAAGAAAAATTGCTTATCATTGATTTGAATTCATACAGTCTCTGACCTCACAATGTCAAAAGACTAAAGATGGATTTGGTTAGATTTACTTCTGCCACCAGAGGCGTGTAAAGAACAGAATAAGGGAGTATTGAATGTATATTAAAATATTTACATTAAAAATTTACATAAATCTGCATTTAACCATGACTAGTCAAGAAACAGACTATGTTGTAAAGGGCTGGTGTTCAGATGCACCATACTGAACTTTGTGCACTAGATCCTCGAAGGCAGAGGGGTGTGTGCATACTGTCCAACTCCTAGAATACTGTACAGTACAAACATGTTTTCTATCTATATGAGGTTGAAGATTTTTTCATTTGTATGTCTTGGATTCCTTTTTCTGTCAAATGACAGTACTTATTTTAGTCATTATCAGATTTCTAAGTGGTTCAGAGATAAGAATAATTTTTCCCTAACTGAGAAATGTGTAGGTTTATAGGCTCTGTTTTGTGTCATGACACATTGCAAAATCATTTGAATTTTCTAATGAATATGAAAATTAAAAGATGGATTATTTCAGGAAGATATGTCACTATTGTTGACAACATCTATTACCTTCTTTGTGCCAATGCATTTGTAAGTTTAATATTGTGTGACCTTGAAACTTGCAGGCTAAAGAATACAGCCTGCAGTAGAGAAGAACTGACTCTAGCACGCACTGGTTGTCACCAAAGTAAACAGTATTTAATTGCTTGAAATACTTCGAAAAGAATAAAAATAACATTAATTTTTCCCCATGACTGACAAGACAGACGTTAGACTACAGAGGTTCTCCCTTCCCTTCTCCTTATGTCCTCCTTTGGTTTTGGGACAGTTCTCTGTCCACTGAAGTAAGTACTACTTTCCAGAAATCACAACACACTGAATAATTCGTCAGTTGAGGCACAGCCTGCTGATTTGTAATGCTGTCTGTTCGTTCTCATTTCAAATGACTGTTAAAACAGAGCACTGAACACCCACATCTCTACTGTATTCCTTCAGCAGTGCTTAACAAACCGGTTCCCCAGAATTTGCTGTTCCCTTCACTGAGGAGTTGCTGCTCCAGTGTGCACTCAGTCTGTGCCATTGCAATAGCAACATTCACCTTAGCAAAGTCTGTTTATAACTGAGAGTATTATAATATCAAATCACAACTAGCCAAATCTGCTTGTAAAAGTAGTCATCATTTTTTTCCACAACAGAGAACAACACAGAGCAAGGCTCTGCATATGAATGTGTATATGTACATGGTATTGCACTTGTCTCCATTTAAAAATGAGTTTGATGGGGGAGGAATATTTCCTCCCAATGGTATTTTTGCTCTCTTAGAAACTGCATCTAAACTACCAAGCCAAAATCCTCAGTAATTATACAAATGAAACCTAGCAAATACTATACTTTCCTGTAATGTGTATGCCTAAAAGAAGAATGAGTGATGATGATTTCATTGTGTCAATAGATGTAATGGTACACCTAGACCTTAAAATAGCATCAAATCTACTTCTAGAAGGAGATGGTAATAGTAACTGTAGTCAGTGTACTGCTATATAAAAATGCATATTTGAGTTATGAGAACTTTGAACTAATTCCTGTGTGTCTAAGTGTAGGTACAACTTGTAGCCCATAGTTGGGTTTTTTTTATCACCCAGAGCATGTGTCTGGATGTAGATTCCATATTGTGCCACACAACAACCACTGTCTCTTAAAGCTCATGGGGCTGGGGAAGGGGAAAGCAGGCTCAATATGCGATAAGATTTAGCCTCTGCAAAAATGCTGGATTCTACTAGACAGTGTAATTAATGAAAGGATTTAGGAGAAACAGCCTATGGAGCTCTTTAAAGAACAAAAAGGGGACATTTATCTGCATTATGTCCCGTGCTGCAGTTCACATTTTCAGCTGGCTCAGTGTCAATAGTAGCTTATGATTCTGTTAGCTTTACACAGAGAGAAAGCATACCGAGATGATAGATGTCACTTGTGGATTTTTCTTTGCCTTTTTTTCCCATGCATTCAGTCTGCAGTGTATTAGCAGGTTATTCTCCTGTAATATTGCAAGATGTCTGGCAAATGTACCAAGGTAGTTGCTAAATAGGTTTGTAGTTTAGTATTCTTATGGCTTCTGCTTATGGCATTGAATTGAGGTGAACAAGTGGATGGCATGAACTCTATGAAAGAAAAAAGTTGCATGATTTTAATGACTGAGGGACAGTGGAATATGTAAGCCTGATAACTCCAAGAATAGCAGATCATACTCTCCTGTCAGGGAATGGTGTAATTTCAAGAAATGGGTTTTAAAGGGGAGGAATTTGGTATTTTGTGCTTCAGCGGGTTGGTCTTTCCTACAGATACTAAGGAGATCAGCTTCATAAACATTTGATACAAGTGGACTTTTCGCTGTTCACCTTTCCACATAATGCTTCTCTGCCAGAGTTTTTCTTGAGCAGCGAAACCTGAAATTAAATTACACCAATGCACACACGCCAGTCATGTTTCAGTTACAGACAGATAACTTGTGAAAGATCAGATAGAGAAGAGTTTGTGTAATATAAGTGCTGCACCAAGCAACATAACAGTGTTTTGCTTCACCCATTCTAGGCCTACTTAGTCTCTTGGGCTGATAGAACTATGGAACCTTCAGCTGCTGATCATCATAGCAACAAGAATGTTTGTAGAATAGCGGTATGAAGGAGTAGTGCTTGGAAAATAGCTCCAAGCTTAAGTTTCTAGTTCTGATTATTTGTTCTTCACTGTGATTTTTAACAATCTCTCTTTTCATATATTTCAGCACAACTGTGAGAATACTCTAGTTGCAAGGAGTTCTGCAAAGGATTAAACAAAAATTAAAATCTTCACTGTATCTTAGGGGCTTCCTTCAAAGCACAAATCACTTTTTGTCCTTTTGTAGGTATACCTGTTACATTCCTTGTCTGAATTCTGGGGACTTGAACTTATTCCTGTAAGTAATTTGTGCTGTCTACTGAATGTGCTTCTCATGGAGTGAGCTGATCAACTTAAGGTAGGCTTTTGTATATATTTTGGTTTTGTCTTTATGTACATAATCTGTAAAGAACACAGCTGGGCAACTACTGTGTACTTTGCCAGCATGCACTAAGAATGCTGGAGCCTCTCATCAGTTTTGATGCTGTTTCTCAGATTTTAGCTTCTCACAGCAATGACTGGCTACATATGGAGATATAGCAGTCTGTTTTGTAATGCTGACTTGAAATTGTAACTGTAATACAGACCGCACACAGTTTCCCGTAAGAAAAATAAATAAAACATCTTTCTTCCTTTCCAGGCAGTATCAAAATAATCAGTGTAACTCTCTGTAAAGTTATAAGATCCATTAAAGCAGCTTTGTTTGAAATAGCAAGAGTGTATCTTCATTAGTTCTGCTGTATTTTGTTCTCAGGTATGACTTTGTTTTCCATCCGAGAGGAGTCCTAAACTTAAACGTAAGTTTATTATGGTTTGTTAGCATTTGATGTGTTTATATTCATGTTGCAGAACTCAAAACTTGAGTGCAATGTATATCTACTGAGTAGCTGCAGAAATCTGCTTCAAGTCCAAGTGTTTGTTTAAGCTCAGTGAGCTGGAAGCCTCTTTTTCCTCTACATCTTTTCCCTTGTTGTTGTTATTTTGCTCCATATTCAAGCACCAAATCTGAGACAACACTATGGAGAGCATCCAGAGAAATTTGGAAGAGCAACTTTTCCCGCTCTGGAGCTCTGACCCCAGCTGTGGATTGTGGACTGCTGTTTTGCCTTTATTGGCCCTTTTGATACCACCTTAAGGTGAGAACAAACACAGGAGCAGCAGGCTACTATGACAGTGGGTTTTGAGGTGCTTTTTCATCGTGGATATGGAACCTGAAACCATGGCACAACATGCAAACACACTCGAAATGTCCTCACCTCCATTTCTGCAAACCCACATAGATTTTTACATCCTAAGTAGCCATGTCAGGAGGAGGTGGTCTCTGTTCAGTGTCTTAATGAAAATATTAACATGATTTATAATCCATTTTAGCAGTCATTACACAGGGCTGGAGTGTGTCTGTAACAGAGGGAACTTAACAATGAAACAGATTTTCCTCTTAGGAAACCATGTTCAAGTAGACTATGCAATGGTTTTTCTGATTCGTCACCTTGAATAATACTTTCAAAACCGTGTTTTTAAAAATATCCTTAACATTAATGCCTTCTGAAAACTGTATGGGGCATGGGAGCTGACAAAAGAAGCAAGGAACCTCACTGATGTGTCTTTTCCCCAAAATGTAAGTTAAGTTTTGTGTGTCATTAGTTGTCTTACCATGGGCTGTGAGTGACTGTGGGATGGTGGACAGCATTTCTAGGTGAGTCTTTTAGGTATCACTGTAAATTTTGACGTTGTCTGGTGTATAGAGCAACATATAGACTCTGATGATAAAGGTGTATTAATCCTCTTAAAAGTGGTTGAAGCTCAGATGACTTCCTATTTAACTTGCTTAGACCTTGAGAATGGTAAAATCTTACAAATTCCTGGAGTCCAGGAATCAGTTCAACCAGTCTGTCATGATAGAAACTGGTTTACTCATGTATTGAGCCTTCCCTGAACCCTTTCCAACATGTGTCATAGGAAAGGAGCTGAACTGTCACCTGGTGTGTGTATACCTCAAACGAATGCATAATCTCAGTTCAGGGTGAGGGAGCTTTAACATTTGCCGATTGTATTTTCATACTAACATTGTTTTCCCCCTCTTTTTTAATGATAGCCCTTAATTTCTAATGTACGTACTGCATAGATTCACAGGTATGTTTGTGGATTTACATTAGTTTCCATGCTGAATTAGATTTAATCTTCCTGGACTGTAGCCAAAAGACACCTGCAAAGATTTTACTGTCTGATCTGCTTAGTCCCTCTGTTGTTGTGACGGTTTGTCTCCTATGGTATCCAGATTTTTTCACTTGTGATGATAAAGAGCTTCAGCTCCAGCTCAGCTTCCAGCTGGTTCCTCTTGTCAGGTTCATAACATAGGCAATGCACTTAACCCAACTATTCAACTATTATATTTGAAAACAGTTTTGCTGAATGAAATAACAGCAATGCTTCAACCCTCAATTAGGCCACTATGTTGTAATGTTTCTGGTAATCATGCTGGTTCCTGGCAGGCTCTCTTGGGCCAACCTCACCGTGTCTTTTATCTTTTATATTAAATCTAGGTCATAGTGTGGTGTCGAGGACAGCTCATTATATTTGGGCTTTGTCAGGTTTAAGATGTCTCTGTCTTGGTGGTTACAGAGAAATGTGACCAGGCAGAAGCATGTGGAGTTTGGTAGCAATCCCCATAGTTAAATAAGGCAAACAGCAGCTGCTGGTCTAGGGTTTTGTGTCATGGCTGATGCGTTTTTTCAGCATCTGCTATCAAGTCTGACTTAATCATTGGACCATATCATATGTTTGAAATGGTAAACTGGAGCTTTCAGCAACTTGATCCATGTAAACGATAAAGTTCATGCCTGGGTTTTGTTGTGAAATTTGCCCCTTTATTGTCTGGCTTTCTTCTTGGATGTTACTAACTGGAAAAATTGTTTCTGTCAGTGATTATCTTGGCATTTATGAGATGTACGGATAGGACGTCAGTGTAATGGGAGATGCTGTTTATTATTGTACAGAGTCTGATATTCTGCTAAGTTCTTCTTGAGCAGATTAGTTGTATCCGTGTTCATTTTCTCAAAGGGAATGTCATGATATGTGGGATTAGAAGGATCCAGGGAAAATTCCTAAGCCAGCCATTGGCAACTGATGCTGTACAGGGAGAAACTCTATATATTCTTGTAAAATGCTATACTGTTGAAATAACAGGGGCTTGTTTAATCTCCTGGCCTTGGCAATGTAAATATTGTAGTATTTCACATGTTCTTGTGACTTCTGGGATTTGAGAAGAACTGTCTTTTGGATCCTTTTTTGGCTGTCAGCAAGAAACCAAAGCTAAGGACTTGCCCATTCAGCTTTACTGTTCTGAAATTTCTCCTGGAAGGTCCTAGCAGATTGATACTCTGTGATAGGACTTCCTTTTCTTCATTCTACCAGAGACCTTATCTCTACTATCAACAGGTTTAAAATCTTGTCACTGGCTTCTCAACCTGTTAGGACTGGGGAGGTTTTTCCTCTTGTATTTATCCACAGAATTCATTATTCCACAGGATTCATGTCACATGGGATCAGAGGAAAATATTGCATTGGGAGGGACCTCTGAAAGTTTCTAGTCATGAAACCACTCTGCAAATAATAATATTAAATATACAGACCAGAGAAGGACATGTGGGCACTCCTTACGGTAAATGTTAAAGGCAAAATAAAATAACCCTTGTGTGCATGCATACACATCTGCATGTGTAATCATCTAAACTTCTCCTCTCCAAGGTGAGAAATTCTGATGATCAAACAGGTTTTCCCTTACCCACGTCTTTGCTGCTTGCACAGCACTGATTATAATTAGTCCCTTATGCAAATGGCTTATGAAGCCTTGGGAAGAGGAGGGTCTTGGAAAGGGGAAGGAAGTTGCTGAGAGAAAATATCAGGAGATAAAGAGAGGTGTCTAGATACTTGGACATAACAGATATTTATGCTACTGGCTGAATTTACAGACCTACTCTGTCACGTGTATCCCTTCGTTTGTGCATATGCCTGCATCTGTCACAGACACACATGTTTCATTCAGACTACAGATGCTCAGAGCTTCCCCTACTTTTGGTAGGGGAAGCCCCCATATTTGCTCCCCATTAAAGACAAACAAACCAACCCAATACAGACTCAAAGACGAATGCAGATTGGTAGGGATCTCTGAAAGTCTCTGCTGAACCCCCTGCTCAAAGCAGGGCTACCTTGAAAGCTCAATCAAGGGGCACAGGACCTCTTCCCATGAAGGCTTGAGGGTCTCCAGAGATGGATTTTCTGCAGCCTCTGTTGTGGCAGCCTGACTCAGAGCTTATCCACCCTCTTTGGGAATGTTTCCTAATACCCAGGCAACTCTGCCCTTGCTCCAACTTGTTGGCTCCTATCCTTTTCCTGGATGCACCTCTGAGAAGAGCCTGTCTTCTCTGTGGTTCCTGGGGGTATTTGAAGAGAAAAATTCCACCCTCTTAGCCTGCTCCTTTTGATGCTCCACCACCCTTGTGGCCCTGCTCTGGCTTTTCTGCAGGCTGTCAATGTTGCTCTTGTTCCAGGGGGTCCCCAGTCTGGATGTGTGGTGTTCCACATGAAACCTCAGGAGATACTGAGCAGAGGGCAACAGTCCCTTCCCTGTTCTTGGCAGCCACACTCCTGCTCAGGACGTGGTTGGCCTCTGGCACTGCAGGGATACCCTCCTGACTCCTGTTCTCCTTCTCACTGGCTGGGACCCAGCCCCTTCCCTGCAGGGCTGCCCTGGCCTGCCAACCCCAGCCAGTGCTTTGAGCTTCCTGGGCCTTTGGTAGGTCACCCCTCCAGCTGTCAGGGGCCTTCTGAATGACAGGGAGGGACCTGTGTCAGAAGTCCCTCTGGAGGGCTGGGACCTTCCATCCTTCTATCAGCTCCCTCCAAGTTGGTGTCACCTGAGAACCTCCTTAGGGTAGGTTCTTTTGTCCTATTGATTAAGTTGTTGCTGCAACTGCTAAGCAATGCCAGCCCCAAAAGTGACTACTCATGAGGAACACCACTTCTATTTGCCAGTCAGTAGGACTTTACGCTGTTGACCAATAACCTTCGAGCCCAATGGTCCAGACAGCTTTTCTGCAACCTTGGGCACTTCCCTGGCTGTCATTAGCCCATGGAATTTCCAGCAGTGCTTCCTCTAACATCTTTAGAGGGTATCACCTTTTTCTCTGTAGTGTTTAGATTTAGTACTATATTGACATAGGATTTCTGGGAAGAATTTTTGTTACACTGGATTCTACTTAGATCAGAAGCCTGGTTATGGGATCCTCTTGCTAATAAGATGATTATTATAAATTGTTCTCCTTTACTCTGAACCCACTCTTGCAATTCTGACGGTAGGTCAAAGCAAATAAAAATGTTTATTTAGGGAACTCAAAATAGCACAATTGTAAAGCTTGAAAAGATGACTAAACAGAAAAGAGATGAAAATTATGCCTCTATTTGACTCACATTAGCACCCCAATTTCCTTTTACAGCACAGAGCTATTTATTAAATCCGTTTGGACTTATTTATTTCTTAATCATAATCTAAGATCAGTTTTTACCATTCTGCTAGGTTATGTTCCCTAGTTTTGGAAATCCATATATCCTTTTGGCCTAGCCAGATGCAGCGACCTGTCTAAAGGTAAACAGGATCAGTTTACTGTTATACTAGCTCAAGGCTAAACCCTCATGCAGGAGTGAGGTATAATGCATGAAGTATAATACTTTGCACTGTTTCCCTGACCACAGGTCCAGTCGTGAATTCATGAAGGTCTCTGAGTGCAGATTCATTTTATGAGAACCTAGTTGAGCAGGATCCAGTTGTTTCTGAGGAGCAGCTGCCACTGTGTACCTGACCTTTGTGTAATGCCTCACTCCATTCTGATCCTGCTGTGTTCTGTGTGGGAGAAGCTGGCTGGGCAAGTGTCAATGAACCTTTAGTGGAAACTTTACTTTTCCTGTATAGATTCTGAGGTGTCCCCTGCCACAGTACTCCTGTTGGTACTTTGCAGTTTGAGAGGCTTTGAAGGATGAGTTTGCCCAGTGACAGCTCTCAGTACAGTCCATTGTGTGTATACATAGTTTTGTACAAAGCATTTCAACTGAGGAAAATTTTTTCATCTCTGGAACTGTTGCAGAGTTCTACTTTGTTGTTGTTTGTTTGACCTGTTTTAAAAGGAAAATCTGCAGGGAGAACCTTGCTTGATGACTAATTATTTGTTTGCTAATAATCTTTTAATTTTCTTTCATCAGTTAATTCCCTCATGGTTAAAATTTCAAAGCTTCATCTACTAGGACCTTCTAGAAATCCCACTCTCTCTTAATTACCATTTATCTTCAAATCCCCACAAATCAGCTATAAACCTAACTTCTATTGAATGTCCTGGTGTTTGGGGGCTTTTTTTGAGTTAAGGTGAATGTATTGGTAGTTACTCCTAGTTCTACTTGTGTTTTGAAAAGTTAGCTACAAATCTTTCATGAAATTTACTCTCACAGTTAACTGCAGAGACAAAATAACCTACTATAACTTCAGTAGGATATGATTTAAGGTCTTTTGAGGCCAAAGTAACAATTTCCCTTGCACGCTTCTTAGAATCATGAATAAAGTTGCTTATTTCTCATAGATCTGATGTTTTATTGGGAGTGGAACCTTTCATGCTGGTGTGACTTTGCTAATAATGTGGTGTTCTCTCTGTTTTTTTCTCATTTATATCGTTATTAAATAGCCTGTGAAATTACTTAATTACACACCATGAATTCCAGTAGTTGCATATCATGCATGGTCACCACTTGTAGGCAGTGCTTTTCTCTAGGGAAGTCTAAAGATGCTTTCAAAGAAACCCAGCCAAAACCAGGGCTTTTTTTGTGTCCTAGGTTAGTTTAGGTTGATGTTGCTGTCTCAAGCTAACATAGCCAGATGCACATTCATATTGTAGAAAGCTTTCTTAGTACCAGTTTATTGCTGTGAATGAACTTAATTTTCTGCAAACAATCACTGTCTCATCATTCCTATACTGATCTATAAAGAGTTGAGAGTAATGTATCTCTTTTTGGAGTTCAGGTATTAATACAGGCGATTCTGTCAGAATTAATAAAGAGTGACCTGGCTAAGTCCAGAAGATACAGAAAAAACAGCTCTCCTTCATAGGAAGTGTTAATTTCATTTTAATCTGATTTGGTTTTATCACTTTTTTGGTTTTGTTCTGATTTAAAATTTTTTAGAAATAAACCACAAGACAACTCCCTCCAAGCAAGGTTTTGCTACTACTACTTTCTTAGCAATTTTTAAAAAAGTCTATATAAGCTTTTATACCTTACCCATCACCATAGTTTCTCTGAATGCTTTCCAGAGGATGCAAAGTGATGTGCATAACATCTGACACATGCAGTTTGTTGTCTTTCTGATTGTCTTCCCAGAAGTAAAATTGTAAGTGCAGTAGTGTCGTTACTTTTGAAGGAGTTTGGGGACAGGAGACAAGTTTGTTTAACCTTTGATTGAAAACCCTGCTACCTTTCTGACCCTTCAGCAATTCTTCCTGAACTAGGGAGTTGGTGGCTGCTACCTTTTGCTGTTAATCCTAGCAGTGGGCACAAAACAGTAGCACTTCAGCATTTATTCATGTTTCTTTAAGGAACCTTAAATGACAACTGGCTTCTCTGTTAATGGAGGAGCAGTAAATGAAACAGTAAGATGACAAGCATGCAGCTTTCTCATATTAAGTACTTCAACTTAGGGTACCTACTGTTTATACGAGCTCATAGTTTCTACTATAGTTATAGTCACATTGTATGACTGATGCAACACCTGACTTGTTTCCATTGTATGTGCAAAGTATAGAGTCCCAGGGCAGGAACACCATGGCTCAGGTGAGCCACTGTCAGGACAAACCTCATATGCAGACATGTTTCACTTGCACTGCTCACACTTTTTGGTAGCAAAGACAGTTTAACTTACCAGTATGGAGCCCGTGCATTCTAAATGTTTTCTTGTCATTCTAAGATTAAGTCATTGTTTTCAGTGATGGTCTGTCTAGATGCAAGGAGCTGTATATTTTAGCATGATGAATACTCAGCTGTACCTGTTCTGGCATGGCAATGGCACTTCTTGTTGATGACAATAACTTCTCTCTCCCTTTCCACACAAAACTTTGACCAATAGCTTGGACTCCACCTCTCAGTAAGGTAGGAACAAAAATAAGTCCCAGACAAAGCAAAGGTTAGCAAGTCATTTCTTACTCTGTTTTTAGATTTCCTTTGGTGTTTATGTACATGCTAACTTTCAAACCTGTTAATGTTCTTACACAGAGCTTGAATCCTTTAGTCTTTCTCAGTTTTACTTTTTTACTCTAAGCCTCTGGTATTTGTTACTCTATGGTTTGGTGCAGAGCCAGGCTTCGGAGTCCAAGAAGGCCATTTTGCAAACTATTAAAATAAGAATTAATCTAGGTTTTGTAAAGCCACATGCATTTCTCTGCTTTTCATTTTGTTTCCAAATTCAGCCTTGCAAATGGTGCATTGGGACTGTAATTGCTGAGATTTCTTCCCCCACACCTGCGCCAAAGGTCGAAGATAAATCATTGTCTTTCCTAGATTAGCTTGGGGCCTGGCAAGCCTAGTGATGCAAAGAGAAGCCTTCACAGACATTATCAGTATTTTTTAAGCACTACTGACACAGGTCTGGGTTGTTTTCTGGAAGGCTGGGCTGCCTAACTGGTCTCTGAATTATGACAGCTGACCAGGAGTTATGGCCTAACTAGAACTACTGATCATGGAGTGGAGTCTGGCAGTGAAAAGGAGAGGAAGAGGGAAGATGAAATCTATGAACAAGAAGAGGTTGTGCTTTCTGTAAGTGGAGATGCAGAGAGATGCTGCACGGGAATCAGGGATTAGAGACCATATAGGAAGCATGGAGTTTTAAAGACAGGGGAAAGGACACATTTATGGAGAGCAAGGGAGTGGTCATAGGATGGCAGTATTAGTCAGAAAAGAGAAGAATAAATAGTTTGCACAATAAGGAGGAAAACAGAGAGAACAGTCTCAGATATAGGTCACATGTCATGTTGAACTGTGGGAATAGGTTAAATGCCCAATCTGACTTCCAATTTTTAATTTATTAGAGAAAGCATATTTCAATTAATTCCTGCTATAAGTGTGAAAATGTTCTTGTAGTTGTAGCAGTGTATGTATGGATCTGGGTTCATTTTGTTTTTGTTTAATCTCACCAATATTCTAGGAAGGGCATTCTGGTGTCATACTTCTTACATATGAAACTCCCTGCAGTCTTCAAAGGTGTCTTCTATCATGAGATGCTTTGGAAGACTTGAGAGACTGAGTAGATCATAAATGTTTACCTGAATTAATAGATTATGTCTTTCTTTTTAAAGAATAAGAGAGCAATTTGGGCCCCAACACATCCTCAATGGACTTATTTTACATACACTCTATTGTGAAAGGTCCTAATTTATTCATCTAATGATTGAATTTTATATCCTTTCTATTAAAGCTATTCTGCAAGCGATGCAGTCCACTGGATGATGAGATTGAGAGTGCTGAATAGAATTTGTTACAACATACTGTCAGAAAGGAAGAATTTCTTAAATTAAAGCTGATAATCAGATAAACTCCAACAAAATTCTCCTAGGTGTCTCCTTTTAGTACTGTATGCTTATCATTTACCTGGCTCTATGCATGTAGAGCTCTTCTCAAAACAGGCATTTTTTTCTTTAAGGGTTTCATCTGACACTGATTTGTACCCAGTAATACTTTACTGACAATTGATATCATACAGAAGGTTGATAGACTGTGTTTTAAATTAAGAGGAGAACAAGAAGAGATTGCAGAAAAGAAAGAAGAACTATTAGGGAAAAAAAAGAAAGGTAAAAAGTAGAAGTTAAGATCACACAGGGATTTCAGTCACCTTGAGTTACAAAATGTTCTTTTATTCATACTCTTTTAATTGGAGTGTTAAACAGTTTAACAAGAACAGTTCATGCGTAAGTCTTTTTAAAGAAATGGATTTTGAAAGGCCATGTAATGACAGAACTTGTAGTGAGAATGCAAAAGAAACTTTATATGGGACTAGGCAAAGTATTGTGATACACATAAGTTGCCTTCTAACTGCTGAGGCAGTGGATTTCCCTTTTTTTTCGTTTTAAACATCTTGTATTATGAATCCTTCTTAGACATCACCATTCAGCTTGCTTTGTGCAATTTCAGACTTTGGTTCCTGGATCCATCTGTGCTGGTTTCCTACCATCAAAAAATGTTTCTAGATCGGTTAGTTCATTTCTGGTATTTGTATTTGTATCCTAATGGATATGAGTATGCAACTCATATACATTACTGTCACTTAGCATTGAAAGGACTTAACATATCAGCCCTGAGGCTAGGAATTCTTCTATATGACAGCAGTTGTGGGAATCACTGCTCGTTTTGTCACTGTGCTAGATGCTAGCAATGCTAACATAATCTACCTGGGTGGTTTTTAAAGGAATGCTGTTTCTTGCATGTCAATACAATTTACAAGTTAAATCTGTATTTCAAACAAACAAAATTAAATCTTGTGCATATTATATCTGCCTCTTTAATACTTTATCCTTCCTTTCTGGATTCTGGTTTCATGTTTATGAATTGCAGGTCTTCCTGATGCTTCCACAGACAGATCTCCACCTGAAAAGCTCTGTTCTCCATCTGTCTCTTGTGTTTTCACAGTTGGCATACTTGGATCATTGCTTGCTTCTTATTTGCTTAATTATTTGAGGTTCTGAAATATTTCTGATTGTTTATCTTAGGGGACTTGATGCCAACCCATTTTATAATGTCACTGCAGGAAAGCTTTTGCAAAGAGAAGGCCTTGTGTTTCCCTTGGTGAATGAGCTCTGATTTCTGTAGCCAAAGGAGTTCTGCAGTTGAAGACTTTATTGAGTGTCCTATTCCCAAACCAATTAGCTCTACCTTATGCTTAGATGGTTCCAGCAGCCTCTGGACGGTGACACCTAAGTATACATGCTGTTTTACCTAAAAACCCCAAACACAAAGCAACCTTGCAAAAGTTTATCTGACCACACCAGAGAACTCTGTTCAGAACATGGTTAGACACAGGCAAATTAATCCCTGGTGTAATCTCACTGAGTTGGAGTTACAACAGAAGTTAATTTAGGTACATTTTGCTTCCTATAAAAATCAATATGAGGAGAGAAAAGAGGCCACAAAGAGCTTCACAGCAGTTATGTTCAAAAAAAGATCTACACAACTAAGGAAGCGGGGAGATGAGGGAATGGGGTATTAGGTAAGAATACTAACTCTGCACCTATTCTTTGCACTGGGATTATTTTACAAGTATGGCCTTCAAAAATCTGATTCCTATGAACATCTTTATAATTTTCCTTTCTTCTGGCCAAAACACAGGGTCTTTGACCATCTGTAATTTTATGCTACCAGGTACAGTTAACATTTAAAAATACCTAGTTTAATGCTGACTAGTGTGTATTCTCAGCTACTATGCTTTTAGCAAGAACAAGATATCTAAGTACAAAACATGTAGAACATTTTACAAGAGCTTGGGTTAATGGACATGATTCCATTGAGGACTTTTTTTTGTTTTCTTAAATAACACTTTAATAATATGAAAAAAAGACTGTAAGTGCAGCTTCTACTACTTTGAGTGATCAAATGTAGAGTTTAATTTTTTAAGATGCCAACCCTGGTACTAGCGAAGAAAGGAACTTAAATAAGGCAAAAAAGATTTCCCTGTGTTTTCATGAGCTGACTTGCAGTAACTGACAGTCTGATGGTAAATGAAGGATACTCATCTTATGAGATGTAGAAACTGACATGCTACTTCAGGTCTTTGACCCTGAGAGTAACTGAATTCATCTGCTTCCAAGAATGTACAAGGAACTTCTTCACAGAATCACAGAATCAACCAGGTTGGAAAAGACCTCTGAGACCATCGAGTTCAACCCATGACCCAACACGACCCTGTCAACTAGACCATGGCACTAAGTGCCACATCCAGTCTCTTCTTAAATACCTCCAGCGACAGTGACTCCACCACCTCCCTTGGCAGCCCATACCGATGCCTGATCGCTCTCTCTGTAAAGAATTTCTTTCTAATGTCTAACCTAAACCTCCCCTGGCACAGCTTAAGACTGTGCCCTCTTGTCCTACTGCTGGTTGCCTGGGAGAAGAGGCTGACACCCACCTGGCTACAACCTCCTCTCAGGTGGTTGTAGAGAGTGATGAGGTCTCCCCTGAGCCTCCTCTTCTCCAGGCTAAACAACCCCAGTTCCCTCAGCCTCTCCTCATAGGGCCTGTGCTCCAGTCCCTTCACCAGTCTCATTGCCCTTCTTTGGACAGTCTCCAGCACCTCAATATCCTTCCTAAACTGAGGGGCCCAGAACTGGACACAGTACTCCAGGTGTGGCCTAACTAGTGCCGAGTACAGGGGCAGAATCACTGCCCTGGTCCTGCTGGCCACACTATTTTTGATAGAGGCTAGGATGCCACTGGCCTTCTTGGCCAGCTGGACACACTGCTGGATCATGTTCAGCTGGCTGTTGACCAGCACCCCCAGGTCCTTTTCCATTGGGCTCATTTTCCAGCCACTCTTCCCCAAGCCGGCAGCACTGCATGGGGTTGTTGTGACCCAAGTGCAAGACCTGGCACTTGGCCTTGTTGAACCTCATACCATTGGCCTTACCCATAGATCTAGCCTGTCCAGATCCCTCTGAAGAGCCCTCCTACCCTCCAACAGATCAACACTTCCACCTAGTACAGTGAAGGCAACTGTTTTAAACGAGTCTTGATCATCTTATGGAAATTTAAGTGTATAACCAGAAGAGAATGTTTCTGACACAAGAAATTTTTGTTGTAGGTCCCTGGTTATCTGACTTTGTTTTCCCTTGGATCTATCTAAGAGAGAGGTTATCTTCCTGGACAGCAAGGTTATCTTCCTTGAAAGGAGTCTGAATAACTGGTTTCTTTGAGGATTTATATGGTATTACTCTTATGCACCAGGGCTTCCCGATGTTTTTCTGTGGATCAGGAGGGGTTTTTCCTGTCCCTTTCTCTTCTTGCCAGTGAGGCACAGTGCTGTTGCAGTTGGTGGCTGTCTCAAGGCTTGTTTGCCTTCTACTGTCCCTCAGTCAGCTAGAATGGGTGCAACTAGAGAGGAACTGAAATCAGAGTGTATGGGTGCTCCTTGTGACACTGAATTTTTAAGTACCTGGTTGGTGTGGTTTTGTTTGGACTATCATTGTCTTATTTAGGCTTAGCAGGAAATTTGCTCTGAGAGTGGTATGACTGTTTATTGTTTGATTTTTGTGGATTTTTTTTTTGTTTGGGTTGGGTTTTTTAGTTGATTGGTTTGGGTTTTGCAGTGCTCTGTAATATAAGCCATGAACCTTTTCATGTCTGCTCAAAGTATTATCTAAATAATCCGGTGTCATTTCATGGACCTAAATCTTTTCTACTGTCTTCCTTTGGCACATTAAATTTCTGTGGGGTTTTTGCATGTGTGTGTGCGTGTGTGAAATACATGATTTGTGATGCTGTGGAAAAGATGTTGTGAATAAGATATGTGTAGTACTCTTGCCCGTGATTGTGGGAAGCTAGTCTCAGTGGCCTAACAGGAGATTTTTCTGGCTAAAATTTACCTACTGTAGACATTGGACTCTACCACCTCTCCTTACACTTGTACAGGAAAAAAAGATGAGCCTCTTCTGCATGGAGTATGGAGATAACAAGGTATTTCCTTCCACCACCTGCCTTCCTCCCCACCCTTTGTTAGTCCCTCCAACAGGAGTACTGTTTTTCTGAATCTATGAGGGGAAAAAGGGTAGTAATTTAGAGGCAAATATAGGATCACACTTTACCTGCTTCACATCTTCGATTTGTATGTGCAGAGAATTCTTGCAGAAATGAGTACAAAATCATGCTGTGTTAATTGTTGAGCGAGTCTCCATCACAGCCATAAGAATCAGAGGTTGTGGGGAAGCCTTGGCCTGAGCTCCCGTCTGGGTTGGGTGTTACCTTGGCATCCTTCACAGCACTTTGAGGAAGGCACAGGGAAAGCAAGCTACATAAGGATTTTCCCAAACACCTTCCAGCAGTTTTAACTGCGATAGGGGATAATCAGTGGCTGTTAAAGTCTGAATGCAAAAAAAAAACTCTGGCTGAGATTTGACATCATCTTTCTGAATGAGGACTAAACAGAAATACTAGCTTTGATCTTATAAAAATATGGAGGCTGGAGGCTGGCTTTTAACCGAAGGCATTCAAACTGTATAATTCCCCCAATATTGTGAAGCAGACACTTGTCACTTTATAAAAGTGGTAAGTAATCCTATTATGTGCTGTAGTTGAATTTATAAAGGCTGAGTTACGGACCTAATTCAAACCTGCTTATTCAGAAAAGCACAAACTGTATTTTGAAATGAAGTCTGCACAAACTGGAATCTGAATCCATAGAAACAGATACTGCATATTGGAATGAGCAAGTCTTCTGTTGAATCATGCTGTATCGTGTACTGAACATAATGTGTTGTATAAGGAGGTGTGTATTCAGTGGTCACCAGTCAGCTTATAGCCCCATCCAGGGCTTCCTAGAGTAAGAGAACTTTATTTAGGAAGCTTGTCTTTTTTAGATACAAATTACAGCAAGAATATTGGATTAAATTATGGCATAAAATACATTAAAGGTTGGAAAATATTCTAGTACTTTTTAAAACGTCTAAGCCATTCTTGCTCTGTAAACTGCTTTTCCAGTGATTGATGGCAGGTGGTATGGGGCTGTTAGCTGATGGAGGCCTTAAATAGAACACCAGACAACTTCATATATACCTGACATTGGAAGGCAGGGCTTCTCAGCAGCTCAGTCTTTGTTTTCTGAGGAAAGGGTATAAGTAGTATAGTATAGGAAGTATAGATATTAGGAAGTTTCATTTATTACCTGTGTAGTTGTCAGACCTGAACAAACTTTGAACACAGATGGGGAATCCAGTCCCAATTGCCTAAACAGAGGCAAATGATAGTCTAAAATTTTGTGTGTAGTTAAAAATGTCCTGATAATCAAAGGCATGGAGTGCATACAGTATTCATTTACTTACTTCATCAGTACTCAAAATTGCTTCTGATTTAGGAATTTAAATATGAAATTAAACCACATTTGTTTTGCTAGAATTTATTTTGGGTCATTCTTAGTGCCTTTTTGATTAGTCGCACTTTACTTTTTGCTCTGTCTTATATCAAGTTTTCATACTTTGTTTTGTTTGGTTTTTTTTCTTTGGGTGGACCTTCATGCCTTGTGGCTTTTTAGTGTCTTGTTAGGGTTACATAGCTGTGTTCTTTTCTCTCAGTTTTCACCTGTTGTCTGCCTTGACAGCCACCATTATCCATCTCTTTTCTCTCATGATTCTTTGCCACAGTATGAACAATAGTTTTGACGTAATGTGAACTGAAATGGCAATGATGGACAAAAGATAACTTGCTTCTGTATCCAGAACAAACAGCAGGTAGTGCAAGTCATCCATAGTACTTGAGAGCAACACTTGGCCGAAGATATGCTAAGTCCAAAATGATGTGCACTTTTTCCATTTAAAAAATCCCATACTGTTTTAGTTTCTTTCCTAATGCCCCTTTTATTTAGTTATAGGTTTAATTCAAATTTTTGACCTTGCACTTAATTTAAAATTAAGTGGATTTGTAAGGAAAGTCATGAACAGTATCATGATGTCAACTGTATTCCACCTGAAGAATGGAACTGGTAAGTGTTGATGTGGAAGTAGTGTTAGAGTACATAGAAACTGTTATGTTTAAACCTGCATCTCTGTCTGCCTTTCCTGTAATACAGACACAGACATTAACAACAGTGTTAATACTTCACTTACTCCTTAGCCTTGTTTGTGCCAGTCCAGTGTCCTGACCATGATCAGTTCTTTTTACACATTACAGTTATCCATTGAGGGTCATTCTATTAATAAGCACATTGCCAGTTGGGTTAGATTTTGAGTAAAAACTACTGTGAAGTCTTCTGCTGTGCTTTATAAAGGTGAACAGGTTTCAGTGGTAGAACAACCCCTAAGGTAGAGCCAATTTCTGCATTGTTGTAGCAGAACAGAGCAGTTATTCCTGGGGAGGATACTTTTTGTCTGCTTTCTGCAGTCGGTTGAACAGAGGTCAGATTTGTTGGAAGCTGTTTAATTGTACAGGCAGCACTGCTCAGACCATGAAGCACACTTCATGCTGTTCTCTCAGCTGTCTGCTCCTCCTGCAATGATTGGCTCTGCTTCTTTTCAACTGCGAACATCTCGCTACAGGCCTTCCTGTGATCATGCTGCCTTATGGCTCAAGACCAATGTGTGGGCACTAATCACCATCTGGAGAGAGGATGAGATTCAGGGCCAGCTGAACTTGGCTGTAAGTAGCATTTGAAGTGGGGCACGGGAGGCTGTACACCAGGCCACCATTCTTTTATCCTGAAAAGCTTCATTCTACCACTGTAGCCACCCTGGCAGGCGGTGGCTCTACAAGTACCTACAGGATCTGTGGGAGCTGCTGCTACTGGGCAGAAGCACCTTGTACTGATCAGGCACTCCAGGCAGGGCAACCCTTCTTGCTTCAACCAGTTCCTGAGGGTGCTGTGCAGCAAACCAGTGTGGAGTAGGAACAGCCCCTGCACAGACGAGCAAGATACCATAAGCCAGCAAGAAACTTTTGCCTCAGTAGGAGGTTTGCTGGGCTACATTCTACCCCCACAAGAGACAATGCCCCTGCTGAGTTTGGGATTGTGTTCCCACCTAAAATATACATATCTGTAGACTACAGGTTTCAGGGAATATAATAATGCATGTCAGAGTATCTTAGTGCCTTTGAGTGGAATGGTTAATTTCCCCACTGCTGTTGATTGGGGATGAGGGCCAGAATCACATTCTTGTGATTTCTTTTAATCCTACTTTGCATGCTTCCATAACTTTGAGAGGAAAATAAAGTTGTATCTAGTATCATACCACTGTTTTCCATTTGTTAAAGGCATACTTCTACATCAGAAATAACTTACTGCCCCATGGCTTGTCTTACAGTCTGCCTCTGTTTTCCTTTGCTTAACTGGATCCAAGAGTATTTGCAGGGGAGAGGCAGGAAAGGAATGCAACTGCTAAGCTCCTTATGGCCCACATCACTGCCTGGCAGCATTCTCCAGCTGCTAAGATGGATGTTTTATGTACATGAAAGTAGAGGTAGATTGTTTTCTCTGTGAGATGTATGGTTTTATTAGAAAATGCATACTCATCGTTATGTGAAGTTTGACGCATTTCTCAATGGAAGCATTTGAATTATGTTCCAACAACCCATCATATATCCTGTTTGTTCTGATTTCAGTTAAAGTGTGATAATCTAATAGGATGTTTTTCTGAGTACCAGAGGTAAAATATGGCATGATCCATATTTTTGTGCAGCATAGATATGTACCTGAAATGTCATTTGTTTACAAGAGTTAAGAATGCCTATATCCTTGATAAATCTATCCTGGATAGCAGTGAATAAACTGCAAAAATTTTGGATTAATTCTAATAGGAATGTTTTATCAGAAATATGGACAAGCCTTGCTCCCTTTTGCTTTCTCTCTCTCTCTCTTTAAAAAAAAAAAAAAAAAGAAAAAGAAAAAAATTCTTTTGCAAGGTACTTCATTATTACTGCCTAGGTTTTCTTGCAAGATCTTAGATGCAGTGGTATTTCAGAAACAGAATTAAATCACTTGGATGAAAAGTAAGGGTAACTCATGTAATCTCTCATGATATTCCAAAATAACTAAGTCTGGGGTACACCAAAACACACCCCTCTGTTTTTCTACATTAGATTTCTTAATTTTTGTAGATTAGGTAGTATATTTGATCTGTTATAGGTAGTATTGCTGGCAAAATCTGTGCTTGTGTTTTCTGTAGGAAGATCTGTATTCTAGCATTTTTAATTTTGTTAAATGTGCACCACTCAAGCTGCAATTAGCATAAATTCAGTCTGCCTCAATGCCCCTGAATATATGCAGTGCCAGGATTACATTGATGGATCAGAACTTCTGCAATTGCTCCTTGCATATATCAGGAATCATACAGAGATAAAAAGTACAGAAGGAAGTAATACATGAGAGCACATTCCCCCTAAAACTTGAGACATTTGGAAAATGATAGAGTTCTTAATTTTAGCATCTTCTACTACTAGCAAATGGCTATGATATCTACTTTAGAGGTCTGTCTTCCAAACACCTTTACTACTTGGTCCTCCTGAGAAGTAATGGTACTGTCTCTGTGGTATCATTAATTCAAGCAACAAAAGCTGATACTAAACTATACCTAGAGCTCTCACTATTAAGTATTGTTCTGCATAAAGAAATTTATATTAAGAGCCCAGGCACTTTCACTGTGATTTCATACATTAAAACAATGCTAATGTTGCAAAACTTAGGAAGTCAAAAGTTAAGAAATACTGCAGTCGGTTTTCTCTGCAATCTTAAATTGATATTCATGTGCCTAAACACTATAACACACTATTTTATTACATGTTTTTTTCTCCAAAAGGCTCTAGCCTCATTAAGCACATAGAATGAAAGTTGTATAGTTCATTGTTGCAGAAATGAGGTGTGAGGTGAAAGGATGAAGGGTTTGTTAGAAGAATGATGTCACGGATAAAGCAAATAAATGCCATTCTTATCCCTTATAGTCTCTTCCTGCATCTGCTAGTGAATAACTTGGGGAAGTTTCTTAAATTTTTATAAGTTGTCACTTACTATAGGTCTTATTTTCTACAAACCGAACTCAGTTCGGTAAAAGTGCTGAGCTCTCACAAGCTCAACTGATGTCTAGTGGAGCTATACTTTGAAATACAAAGTGCTTTAAAAGGCTACATAGTCTGATAAATCAAAGTTTGTATTTCAATTTAGGCTATGAATTCTTGTGGTTTTCACTTCTGCTGTACCTTGGTTCCTGTGTCTGAAAAGATAGGGACAGTAATAAAACTGACTGGAGGAGCTGAGGTGGTTAGAGGAGAATACTGTAGAAACACCAGGAGAAAATTAGCAACTCTCTAGTCAGCATAGGAAAGACTATTGTGTAGTTAATAAAACCAAGGGCCAAAATTTGAGTAAGCATAACCAAGAAGTTATAACTTACTCTCTGAGCTCTGTATTCTGAGTGCTGAATGAGACAGGAGTCCAACTGAAAAATTCTATGCATGTAATTAATAATTGTATTATAATCTCCCTATACAGTGGAGGTGAATTAAGACTTCTGTTATTGTCTGTTCTGAACTCTTGACTCTTCAACTTGATGGCCTTTTTCACTTTATGTATTTTATTTCCTGTAATGAAAACTTTGTACATATAAAGTATGAGAATATAGGAGTATGTACGCATCTGGATATAAATTCCCACAAATTTTTATGGACACCTCTGACATGTAAAGAATATGCAGTGTGAACATACAGATGGTCTTTCTTCCAAAGGAAGTCCCTATTTGTTACTGTTAATAACCAGGTTGCATCCATGCTGAAGGAGCAGATGCAGAGAATCAAGATATTGGAGATGATACTTCCCTCTGGGTTGCTACAATGAACTCTTGTTTTGGTGCTTTGATTTAAAGCACTGAAAATCTCCAAAGGAATGTGTCAGGACACCGGAGGATTCTTTTCCATTTGCAGTACAATGGAGAAAATATTCTGAGTCTCTCTAGAGAGATAAGTATGAGATTGCAATACATTAATTGTATTTAAAATGAAAGTGTGTTGAAAGCGCTCTATTGAATATTAAGTAGATCCTATTATAATATACCTCAGATCAGAGCATAGGATTTTCCCTTAATACTCTGCAAGCTACTGCTTATCTTGACTACAGAAGACACTCTATACTAAAGCTTATTTTGGCTATAGATTCAAGGGTCCTGAGTCTAATATGGCCCGTAGGATGATTGAGCTGTGGTAGTATTTGCTGAATGATTCACTGAACAGTGTTCACATCATCTTCAAAGAAAAATACTTTTCCTTTCTGATCAGTGAACAGAAGGAGCTGCTGTGAATATGGGTATTGACAAGAGGCTAAAGGAATCAAATGGATAATGTGTAAATGGAAGAGAAAACGCATCCATTATGTTCATGCAGTAGGCAAAAAGTAATATTACTGTAATACTTTTCCAAATAATAGTGTTTTACATTAATGTATATTTCATATCCAGATTGAGCTCTAGTTATTTTTTTAATTCATAGACAGTACAGGATGTGTATATGGAAAATATATACAGCAATATATGGCCAAGTCAGGAACATAGGAAACCCAAATGCCAGAAATGGACTCTGCAAATTTATGTATCATGTAGCGATCAAATGAAGCATGTTTCAAATAATTAAATACGTACTATTTCAGTGAACGATTATGATGCATGACATGCTAATGTAGGGTTTGAATCCAAAGGTCTAGATTTACAACCTTTTTTATTTTGTGTTGATGCAGTTACTATCAGATTGCAACTAGTATTGCTTTCCCTGGCAGTAGCAGCAGTAAATCGTTATTCTGTGTGAAGAGTCATAATGGAGAGCCATAGAGCACCACAGCAGGGACACCTATTCTGCAGGTAGTGTAGAAAAGTATATGGGATTTGGGAACTAGAAAATCAAGCAACTGAGTTTGAGCCTGCCATGTTAGCATCAGTGGAGGGGAAGCTGTACAGTTTAAGTGGAATGTAGAAAAACGGAAATTCCTTAATAAGAACTTCAGCATATCTAAAACTGTGTGTTTCGTGTGTTTGAATTGGGCCAAATTTGGGCACATTTTAATGGGACCAGAAAATACACAGATTGTTTTCAGGATTGCTAAATGTTAAGGTTCTCTTTTGCCTATATTTCTAGATAGACCGAGTCACTGACAGGTGAATGATGCTTCAGGCTCGAACATTCTGGCATAGATTCATTAGGCCAGGAGCTCCTGCCTGCCATATAGAAGAGAGCTGATATTACATCGGTTAAAATAATCTTAACAAATATCAATTTTCCAATAAAGTTTGTGTTGAGTTTTGATTCTTATCCATAGTAGTTCCTTTTCTTCTACTGAGTGGAGATGGGAAAGCTGGAACTTGTATGACCCCCAGCAATACCACCGGCACTCAAATGTACCAGGCCTTTATCCAGGAATCAGGGCAGTTCAGTGTTTCAAGGTTCTGTAACTCTTTTTTTCCTAGATTAGACTTTCACAGCATAGCTGGCTGTTATTCACTAGCCTTCTCTCAGACACACTAATTTTCACCCTTTATAGCAAGCCTTAGTGACCCACTCTGTAAAAGCTCATTCCCTTTATACAGTCTTCCAGTTATTATGTTTGAAGCTAGCAAAGTCAAATGATGTATGTTTCAGGTAGGCATCTAATCAGAGTGATTTGTAGGCACTCTGAGAGTAACCAAAGTCCAACTGGTGCCCCAGTGATAAAAGCCCACTGATTAATCCCAAGGCTACACTTTGCTGTGATTTGCCATTTGTGCAGAATAAATAAAACATGATCCTTTTCATGGTCAACTGCTAGAAAACAGTTGCTTGTTAAGTTCTCTCACTCACAAAAATGAGAGAGAGAAAGAGAACTTGTCTGGGATTTACCCTAGCCTTCTTTCCGCAACTAAGATTGTTAATGGGTAGGTTTGGTGTCCCAGAAATGTTTTCCAATGAGTACGTGATTTAATATAGTAGATGCTGGTGGATTGATTTAATTTTTTCTAATCGGTTTAGACAGGATTATATATCCATCCATAAATAGCTTTAAATGCATGATAAGCATATCAAAGGCCTGGCTGGCAAAGAGAAAGCAATCTTTCAGGGAGGCCCGAAAACTAAGAAACCCAAAATGTGACCTGCCGCACAAGCTACTGCTTTGTGTCTATGAATGTTTGACTGCCTTTCTTTTTCTTGAGATCTTTTGCCAAAGGACAAGCAAAAGGATATGATTTAAATTCCTATCTTCTCTCTTGCTAGTTTGTTTATAACCTCATTGTATTATAAGTAGGGCTAGAAAATTGTCTCTTAGGAATAGATGATTTTCTTACATAGTCCCCCTTGCATTGCACAATTTGGCTGTAGTCCTTTGGCCTCAGAATCAGAAGTGATTTTCTCTACCCCGTAACCACTCAAGAAAGAGGATAATTTGGTTAGGTAATTGGAGAAAGATACTAGTTTGCATCACTTTTTCTAATTATTGTGCCTGAACTATACATGAAAATTTTTATATGGATATAAAGGAACAGGACACTACTTATTGCATCCTGAGTGAGAAATATATTATTGAGGAGAAACAGTCCATTAATTTTTGGTGGGTTTTTATATGCAAACAGTATTTTGCAGAATCTAGTTTGCTGGTAGGCTGCCTTCACAGTTCAGTGAGAGCTGACATCCTGAATCCAGGATGTTGGTGAGAGATTACAGAGCTCTCTCAGGATACCTTTACAGTGAACTATGAGATTTTTCATTGCAAAGATAGCTGGCTTTTTGTGAATAGTAGAAGAAGGCAAAAGAACAGAAAGAACTTCTGTGCTTGGCAGCCACGTGACTGCATGATATGAAAGGCAGTGTTATGTTTGGAGGAAAGAGTGCAGAAATGGCATGCCATAAAATGGCTTGAAGATAAAATAAGGCTATTTTGCAGAAGACAGGTAGTTATTTCCCCTACCAGGCAGAGCTGCTGATGGGCATCACTGGCCATTGGAACTCCAACTGGTGACTGCAAGCCATGACTGGGTGTGCCATAAAGAGAAAAATAAGAAGTAGAAAATCATATTTTTCCACTAAGTGATTTAGTAGAAAGGTAGGTGGAGAAAATAAATCAAAATACCATTATTGTAAGAACTGTAAGCAAATGGGCTTTACTTTCAGCGTACTCTGGATTTTCTGCTTTTGTTATTCTAAGTAGCACTGTGTTTGAGAAACAGAGGTCTATAACAACCAGTTATGTATGACACTCCAGCTAAGTGTTGTATCATGAGAGAATTGCTTATTTAAATGCCCAGAGTTGGTGGGGTTTTTCCTCTTGGATTTCTGGTATGTATTCAGCCAGTTTTATTCTGCAACTTTATTAAAGGCACAAAGATTTTGAATCAGTCCTTTTTTTCCTGCCAACAGCACGCAATAGAAGAGTCAGAAAAACACACAGCTTGAACTGGAAGGAGTCGTTCTTAATTCTGAAGAGACACTTACTAATGCAAGCATCTCCAGAAGACATGAGCACCTTAGCCTCTAAATCAGCCAAAGGGAGTTCCAGATGCTCAGGTTGAAACTGAAAACTAAAAGACCTGAATCAATCTTCATGTCTGAAAAGGTTTGCCTTCTGTATGCCAGGGAAGACTATAGGATCAATTCAGAACTGTAGGGAACCTTTTGTCTCTCCCATTTTTCTCTCTGCTCCATAGCTAGAACAGTGGGTAACACATCATTCAGAGCTAGCAGCACTGATGCTAATGATGGCATGTCATTTTAGAGGAAAGTAATGCTTTGTTGACAGCGTAGCTTTTTGCTTTATGGTTTGGGTATGTTATGTGCAGCAAGATGTATTTAGTGATGTCAGCTATGAAGGTGTTGTGAGAGCTTTACATAGGTTTGTGACAGCTGCCAAAATTTGTTGTCAGACTCGTACCCATGTTTTATCTTTCTTAAGAGTGGTTCAGTCCAGTCATTTAGAAAGCTTTACATACTTCTGTAACACCATGTTAATACTTCTAAGCTAGGAATTTTGGAAAATGAAAAGCACTAACCCTTTCCCACTCCACACATCTATACATTCAGCAGTTCTTTGTTCCATACAAAGAGGAATATTATGAAAAAAACCTAAGATGTCAGGGGTTTTGATTTTGATCATTAAAAAGATGAATCTGATTTTTCAGTTGATTCTTGGGGCTGCTTGGCCACCTGTACACCAAATTACTGTTGCTAAAACAAATTCTATTGAAGACAAATTTTTTGCTGTGTCCTACAACACAATATTGGTAATACATAACCTCACTGGAAAAACAACCTCCCAGTATGAGTTTGGTAAGCATTGGTATCTTCCTTCTGCTTCTCCAGTTGGGTACTGATATTGTGTTCCTTGCAATGGAAGCTGTTCCTCTTCTAATGAGCACTGTGGTTGCAGTCTTTCCAGGATTTCCTTCTAGTGAGCTCAGTGCCACTGACCTGTTGAAGACTGACCAGTCTGCCGTCGCAGAAGTAGCAAACGCGATTCATTAAGAAAGAAAAAAGCACTTTACCTTTTCCAAATGTCCTTCCTATTGGCACAAACAAATGAAACTCTCTGTATGAAGAGGATTGAGAAAATGTGTGTCTGAGCAAGGATATTGAACTTGGCATTAATGTTGTTAGTGGAAAGAACCTCTGAATCTGTGGAAATATTTTCCTTTTTAGTTTGTCCATTTAGACATCGTGTGTAGATGTTTGTTGACTCCCATATTAGAATACGTTAGATGCTTTTAAGGCTTATTGTCTCTATTGTTAGCAGCAGTAAACAAACCTCTAGAAAGACTAAGCAATGTGGCTAAGCAATTGAGCTTTACAGAATGGTACAGTTAATCCATGGTAATTCTGAATTACTAATTTAATTTGCAAAAATTAGGTGTCTGTATTAGTTTGGCAACTAATTGGCGACTACTTCTGTCCAGCATCCCCAAATACATTTTCCTACCTACTAGTGACAGGATTTTGAATGCTTTACTTCACTTTCCCTTTTCCCTCCTCTCATATGCTTCTGCAATTCTATTGAACCTCGTATTAATGTTTTTAGTGAGAACCTTTGGATCTGTAGAAACATTTTGCTTTTTTGTTTGTCCATGAAAACATCTTTGTGGATAGCTATTAGCAGGGACAGTGAACCTGATTAAGTCACTAATCACACATTCTCTTAAATCTTTTGTAAAGACAAAATCAGACCCAGAAAGAATTCTGATTTCTTACTAAATATAATTTCTGTTAAGTAAAACTACTGATTTGCCTGTGTTTTTATTTCTTTTCTGAGCTGCACATCTCCATCTATGACTACTCTCTGTGCTTGAAACATGGATTTGCTTTGTCTGGTTCGTACTAACAATGCAAGATGCTTTAGGAAGACTTGTATTTTTGAGTTTGCCACTGTCTGATTAAGGAACCATCTGTTCCGATATGAAGTGTTTCTCCCTAGATGACCAGTTGTGTGAAAAGACATTTTGAGGTAGCTGGGAAGGAGCATCCTGCTCACTCAGCTGGAACTGAAACATCACTGATGGCATTCTTGAAGAGTGCATCCATACCTGCTATGTGAGCTCTACTCACACTTCTATTGCATTCAGTCCTCTTGCTGAAACATGAAGTGATGCTGCTTCTGGGAGGTCAGACCTTCAGATCTTCAGTCCTTATTCTTCTTAGGAACTCTGCTATCCGGTAGGTAAATGCTAGGGTGCTACTTGAAATCAGATATGGTATAAATGCACATGTTAGAAAAACACTTGAAGGAATAAGATGTGCACTGGAGGGTTTTGTCATGGTGATGTGACTAATTATATGTTCACTTCTTAACTGCTACTCCCTTTTATAGGATCACAAACTCCATGCTTAATGAACCATGACTTCAGATAAGCTATCGATACTGCTAGGATAAGAAACTCCCTGACTTCCAGGGTTTGCATTGTGATGCATCCATAATGTGGATACACATGTAGACAGTGCATATCAAAGAAGAACAAGGGCAGGCAAACATTACATATTTTCAATAATTAGCTTTATTCTGAAAGTGCAAAAACTGGATTTTCTATTTTGTAAGAAGTTTTATGTCTTTAAAGTCTGTCTTGTCTCAAAGCAAAAATAAGAATGAAGACTGGGAGGGGAAAAAAAGTCTGTGAAATGCCTTCCTCAAACAGTGTCATTATGGAGAAACTAGGTTAATATTAAACCAAATGTAATTTAAATTTTGAATTTGATTTTATTTTGAATAACTGTTTTAAAAACAGAACTGTTTGCAGCATAATCTGCATATTTTTCCAAATTTGAGTACTACTGTATAAAGTTGAAGTTTCTATGAACAGGCATTTTCTAGTGGGGAAAAAAACCCAGCAACACCATACAAACCCTCAGCTGGGAATTTTTGAAAAGCCCTGGTTTTATCCAAGAGACATTCTCTCTTGTAACTTGTTCTATGGCTCCACTAAGGGCTGATTGCAAAATGTCATCATGAGGAGGTCTGGAATCCCCAGAGCAGCCAGTGGTAAGAGCACACATAAATCACGTGGCTCCTTGGCTGGAGGGGAGGAGAAATGGTATCCCTTGAATTAAAAGTGAGAAATATTAGCTAGCTTAAATAAATGACATCCTAGTTTCTTCCTGTCAATATAATGGAGCAGTCAGGGACAAAAAGAAAGGTCACTTATAGGAAGGTAGAATTTTCTGAAGATTTGCATTAATTCATTGCTATGTTTAAGACTTCCAGCTTGGACTTTTTTTTAAGAGACACCTTTTGTCTTTTCAAGCTCCTCTAGTCTATGCAATAATTTACTTTTTAACACAAGTAGTTGGCCTTTAACTCTTGAGAGAAATCAGATGAATTTGGTAAGCTGATTTAGAATTTACACTTTTGGATGCTTCAATTTTATAATTCTCCCAAACTCTACCAGTGTGTCTGTTCTAATATCTCCTCTTATCTACTTGAATGATCCTCTCCAGTGCTGCTTTATGCAAGCCACAGCACAGCCAAACTCCTCTTAGAGATTGAATGAGTGACAGCACGTATTTTCAAGGTACACTAAATTAGAAATGTGCAATTTAAGTAAAGCATTCACACATTTGAATGAAAGACTGAAACTGTTGAAACTGCAGCTGCTGGCAGGAAATTGATGTACCAGTTGCTATTTACCTAGCAGAAATTAGTTCTCTGTGATAGGTTTTATTAAACTGGATGGAAAAAGTAAGCATTCCCTTAAGAGGGTTAAAAAAAATGTTCCCTTCAAAGTTAAGAGTTAAACGTGCTTCTTCTCCATGTCATTGCTATTTTCTCATCATGTCCCTTGTTGGTTTTTTCCCTGAAAAAATACCACTAAAAAATAGACTAATAAGCTTTCCTAGTTGGCATTTAACCCCATCCAGAGCCTCCTCTTGCACTTCGGGATCAGTGAGTCAGTGACAGAAGCTCCACAAGCTTCAGACAGAACATTCTCCTATGGGCATATGTACCAAGGCTCCACCTTTCATTTGCTGAGTGCGCAAGCCAGACACCTTGCAGTACAGAATAAAGTTATGTTTAAATCAAAAGGTTGTTTTCTATTCCAAACAGGTCACTTTTTCATAAATCAGAAAAGTCCCTAGGGAATCTTCCTGTTATGGAGAGGTTCAATTGGTTTCACACTCAAATGCTTCAGTATTGCTTGTTCTGTCAGAGTTTTCCCTATTGAAAGGCTATAAATTATTATTGGTTATTAATATAGCACAGCAGTATGCAAGATGCACCACACGTGTTAACTTTGCCACGTAAGTCTGTGTCTCAAAGTATGTGAAGCCTGTTTCTAGAAGGGAGAAGATCTGCATGTGTCAGATACTTTGAACTAGAGAGGATAAAAGAAGCTCTTGAGTCTAAGGCTTAAGAAAGAGGATAAGGTTTTTAGGAGAGAGCTTTTTATCTGAGGATAAGGTTATTAGGAGAGAGCTTTCTAGTAGCACGGATGTGGTGTATAGTTCAAAGTAAGGGCAACCACTCCCTTTCCTATTAAGCAAAGACAGGGGGCTGAGCCACAGTTTTGCTCAATGGGATCAAATGGTCATAGCTCTTCCTAATTTTGTGGAGGCTCTCATACACATGTGAGGGTAGATATGTGATACTGAAATGATAAAAAGTGCTTCATGTTACTACGAAATACCAGAGTGGATCTATGTTAAGGCCAAGATTTCTATTAACTGGGAGATGTTCCAGAGTGTGGTGTTTTTGTAGAGTGAAGGCTCTTCAGTAGTTCACTAAACCAGCTTTATCTTACCTGTCTATTTTTCTAGTAAAATGTAAAGCAGATGGATTGTGGTTTTTTTCTGTCTATCTGTAGTAAATCTATCTGGGAACTAACCCTGGAACTAATAACTTGTATTTTTCAAGTCTGTGTGCCTAAAATTAAACACCTGCATCCACATCAGTCACTGCAGGCACGGTAAGGAAAGAAAAGGTCTTGCTTTTCAGAGCAGTTAATTCAGTGATGGGACATGCAATACCAAGAAAACAATTACTGGCAGATGAAAGTACTAGTACTCAGTACTTAGAAAATTCAAGATTCTAGGCAAATTTTCAACAGGCCTGTTTAAATGTTTGGGCCACCGTGTTTCTTTATAATATTTTCTTCCTTTTCGTCTTCTTAATTTCTCTACATGCTTATTCTAGGGATATTTCCTCCCTGTCAGTCTCTTTTTCAGTTGTCATGAATCTGGCTTATTGTTAGTAAACAGGAGAAGAGAATAATAGCTGGATGGGATACTGAGAGATTGCCTGGCCTATCAGTTCTTCCTGGTGAGGAACACTGATACTAAAGCCAAGATATGCAACAGAGCACAAAGTAAAAGGCTGTTCCTGCCTTGTTAGCTTGGACTGCGTATCCATGACTGTACTTTCATAGCTCATAGGTAGGAGGCCTCAGCATCAACTCTTACTTTCTTTTTTTTTTTTTTTTACTCCCAGCTTTAAGACTCTGCCGGGAGAAGGTACCTTCAGGCCTTCAGCAGGACAACAGGGAGACTGGGTCTGCGGGTTGGACCGGAGGATGAGGGTGCATGAACACAGAAAGAAGGTACACGTAATGGAGACAGGTGGAGCAGAGGATAAGGAGTGGTAAGGCAGACAAAGCACACTGGCAAGGAGCTGATGTTGGTTTCACCACAATGTTTCACCATGAAAGCTGGAGATGGTCAGATTTTTTTTCTCTGGTCTATAACAGGTTCAGCTTTATCTAAGTATTCTTGAATGGCATTTGTTTATGGAAATAGTATGGTAGTGTAGGCATTTGAGAACAGTTTAAGCAACCTATTCCTTACTTTACTATCCTTAGTATTCATAAAGTTTTCTCAGATATGCCTGTCTGTCCACAGCCTCTCTCCTATTAGTGCCATTGCCTTCTAAAAGAAGTATTTTATTTCTGTAACGGTAGTCAGAGCACAGAATACTCTCACTTTGTTTGCAGTGTTTCAGCATCTCAATCAAGTAATTCTTGTCTTTGACATGTATGGGCATGGTTTCAAAGGGCTGAGTTGTTGACATTGTGACAAATGAGCCTATGAACCTCATTTTCCGAACTATTACTGTTTCTAAAGCTACAGGTTTCCAAGAATATCTAGAAACTGAAAAAAATTATAAATTTTATTAATTCAAAGCACTGAACAGTTGAAGAGTATTTTTTTATACATACTTGCCATAAAGTATCACTAAATAGGTACATGAGCAATTAATGGTTGTGAGACTTTCAGCATTGCTTGAAACCCTATGAAATTAACATATAAAGTTAAGACACCACTACCACAGCTAAAGCAGAAATTCAGAGTGCTGATTACTTGCTGTTGTTACCTGTTGGCCAACAAAAGTGACAGGTCCTGCCATAAATGTTTTCATGGTTAGTAACATGCTGGTCAGGTAGCTGAATTACTTATGCTCAACTGTGCTTTTAAGCAATGGATCAAGGTTGGTGGTGTGAATAAGCAAGCTTGTTTCTGAGCAGGTGTGTAAACGAGTAGTGCCCTGTCTGTTTTTCCTAAATGGCATTTTTTATTTCTCACCCAGACCAATTACTTCAAAACCACTTCGTTCCATCCCTTCAAATAATGGTAAGCACGTTCTTTTTAAACAGCAAAACATGGTCAAGGCAAATGGGGCAAACCCTATTTTGGAAAACAGCTGTGAACTCCTTTTGTGCTCATATTACTGTTTGAGAAGTGCTGCTCTCTTAGTTCTGTTACTGAAGATAGAAATAAATAGGTATTTTTCAAAAAAGCAGTGGAATTTGCCAGAAAAATGCTGAGATGTGCATTTTAGAAACATCTTAGTGTGTGGTAGTCAGCTAACTGCAAATGAAATTGAGGGTAAGGCCTATTAGATTAGGGGCGATAAAAAGCACTGCAGGTTTGCTTTCATTCATTCCAGGACACAAAGAACATGAAACCAAGAACAACCTCTAGAGCACAGCAGCAGAACAAAAGCATGTAGAGAGTACGCAAAGCAGACGCCCTCCCTAACAATTTCCTCTATTTCTTAAAGGATCAGAGATCCAGGTCAAAGAAATTCTGCTTAAAGGTAGCATCCTCACCTGTTGAATTTCTCCTGGCTACTGCTGTGGACAGTGATCTTGACCAGGTCCATGGGCAAGGTGGGACTGTGTAAGAACAGAAAAAAATGCAGCAGCTTTTGAACAGCAGCTGCAACCTAATAGACTCCAGGAAAATACGCCTTAGGTGAAAAGAAACAAATATTGGAAACCAGAGTTGTGCCATCAGCATGTTACTAGTCCCTTATATTTGGGAGGAGTTGTCAATTCATATCTGTGATGGACTGTGGAAGAGAACATTAAATACAGTCTGGTACCTCAGGATGCTGAGCCCTCTATGATTGACAAACAGACCTGAGGCTTAGTGCAGGAGTAGTAGAGGAAGTGGATGATATAGATATGTATGCCTATCATAGAAGGTTTGAAAGCAAACCAGATGAATATTGTACCTGTAATTCAAATGGTGCAGGGGAAGGTCTCAGGACAGACAGCTGGTGAGGAGCTTCCAAGGACCAGGCAGCAGTGTTGGGCAGGAAACACTCAGCCACCCACAGGATTCTCTAGAAAATGAAAAGGGAGTTGTCTCTTAGAGAGTAACACATTACATAAACTATTTCATGTGCTTACTGACACCATGAATCAGGAGCATGGATACCCCTTAGCAAAGGGTGGTTATAGGATCCAGAGACAGAGCTGTTACTTTTGAGGTATTAGTTCTGTTCCTTGTTTTGCAGCAAGTACTTTGTGAAATTCGATTATTTTTCTATTGGCTTCCCTATCCATAATCCAAAGATTAATAGTATTCTATGCTTTAGAGAAATTTGCAGATACAAGTGAATTAAACTGCTTAGCTATCTGTAGGTTGCATGTGATCTAGAAGCCAAACATTTTGTTCTACAAAGCCTGAGAAATTTCTTTCTCAGGAACAAGCTTCTCATCCTGCTGTAATATGTAAAGTGTATGAAAAAGGAGGTTGTTTGCTAAATAGTACTCTCTAAAAGTTGTCAGTCAGGTGAGCCAGTGGAGGAATTGGATTTGACCAATCTTTTAAAAAGTGTTTGAGTGATATAAATTAGATTTGGGAAATTACTAATTCTCATCTAAATTAAATAAACTTCCTAGTATTGCCAGGAGCATTAAAGCTGTAATACTCCTCTATCCAATCAAAAGCAGATAAAAAATGCTTAAGTACCATTTTCATAAATAACAACATGGAAGATTAAGTTTTTCTTTAGTTTTATTCTTTTGTGCTGTAGAGGATACATGTATATCTGTGTTGACTCAGTGTCTGAATTGGCAGATAACACATTAGAACCTGGTTTCTTTGCCAATTGGTGCTTAAATGTAGTGTTTCCTACAACAAAACAACAGTAAACCTGTGTGTTTAATAAAAACCCCAACAACACAAAACCTTCAAAACTCCCATTTGTACTAGGTGATTGGAACTGCCCTTAGTATTCTTAAGTCTTTAAAAACAAATCCAAAATTAAGGGCACTGTTCTTCCCTGTAGCATGCAGTCTTAGACTGCAACGTTTGCTTTGAATCCTTTGCAAGACTGAAGTGGCAAAAGGTAGACTTGTAGGTCAAGCATGAACTCAAGATCAGGCTATTGAGGTTTTTATTCTTTGTATTATATAAATCATGTGGTGGTGTTGACTCATCTTCCTGCCTGTGGATGACCTCTTCTCACCCCAATTAGAGAGGAAAGGGGAGCATAAGAATAAATACATCCATATATACTTCTCAAAAGCATTCAATTGACAGGTGCTATAGTAACACATTAGAATAAGGTGGGGTTTTTTCACTTGTTTATGGTTTTAATGACTAGTACTTGGTTTTGTCTGTGTTGGTCCAGTTACAGAATAAAGGCAAAGTGTGCACACTAACTCAGAGTGGTTGGTTCACGGCTGCTGTTTGAGACCAGGATTCTTTCCTCATTCCCATATTTCTGCTCCCTGGTTGAGTTCCCTGTTCTCAAACTGACATAATAGATACAGATACCTCAGTTCGATCAGCTTCCTTGTCATTTAGCATTTTCACCAAGCTGAAGCACAAATAACAGTTTTATTCCCACGAGTAAATAAATGCAAAGTCAGTGTCCAGTGATGCCTCTGAAACTTCAAGATGTCTCAGAGCATGACTGATAGGTTTGATTAAATGGTGCCCATAAGACTGTTGTTGGAGAAGAATGATTAAGCCTAAATTATCTGAAAGACTCTGACTCAGGATATAAACAATGCAAGAGCAATTGAGAGACCCTGAATCACAAACTGTGACATGATATATCCTGGAGTTCAATAAGCTAATGGTGCTATTAATGACTAAGCTAAAGCAAGCAGAGGTTTTGTTAGCTTCTGATTTCATGTCTTCCACCCTCAGTCTCTGCAGGTGGCTAAACATACAAAAGTACTTAGGAAGTGGGGGGGGAAGGGAAATACAGAAGAGAAGAGAGTAGGAAAAGAAAAGCAAAGGGATTTATGTTTTTGTTTACATCTGAAATTTTGCCTGATGTCCCTAGGGTAATGGTATTCACAGTGAGGGAGGGAGGAAGGCCAACAAGCTCTTGTGGGGGAGGGGACAAAGAATAGGGGGCAGATAAGAAAACAAAAAGCAAATGTAAAATACTGCCAAGGGAAAGAGAATTTTTTTTTTTTCCAGACGGGAAAAGACAAAAAGAAGAGATGTGGGATAGGGGGAGGAAAGAAGAGATGTCCAAATAGTTGTCAAGATTCTTTATTATCTCTCCCAGAAATGCTCTGAGCAGTACTGGCAATAGTGCACACAGAGGTTCCTATAGTGGGAAAATAAGACAGTTAGTAGGTTGTTTACAAATTGTTCTCCTGAAAAATATACCAGAAAAATCTTACTTGAAATTTTCACATTTTATTGATCAAAAGCAGGTAATTCTCTCTCCATTTTAGTATATGATGATGACAGGAGAAGCTGAATAGCATGCTCCCTTGGGAAAATAAAGTTATTTCACAATAAATAAACTGAAATTTCAGTGACAGACCTGACAGTGTTTTTATCTTATTTTCATCATATCTGAAAGAGAGGGGAAGAAGTGGAGTTAAGTCTCTCTTATTGTTTTCCTTAAATTAAATAAAAGGAGTAGGAAGGGGTGGGAGAGAAGAGCCCACTACTGAACAACTAAGTTATCCTTCCAGTCATTTCTATGGCAAATGAAAGCGCTTCTCAAGGATAAGTATCCTAATGAAACCTTGCGCAGTGGTCACGGGGAATTGCTGCCAGAATCCAGAGAGAAGTGAGAACAAAGGACTGAATATTAATGGAAAATGTCGTTAAGTATTTCAATGTAACAAGCAGGTTTTTTTCCTGTAGTGACACTACAGGAAAGTAGTGACAAGCAGTTCGTCTTAACTCAGTGTCCTTTAAATCATGGCAAAACTTAATACTGAGGGGAAAAGGATGCTCACTCAGCTCTTAATGAAAAATGTTAGTAGCCAGGTCCTTCTGTTTGCCTTCAAGTTGGCTCTGAGTATGTAAAAATGTTGGCTATGCATGAAGTATGAGGAGATATTCATAATGTGGAACTGTCTCTTTTTATTAGTATTTAAATAAAGATAAAACTACCCTACATGACCACATGCAGACAAAATGAACAGTGAGAGAGAGGATCTTTCTTAGTTTTTCCTCACGTTAGATTTACCTGATTAGAAACTGACTAGATACCAAACCCATAAAGTACTCTCTAAAATTAAAACCCTTAATGGCTTCATTAATATTGTGAACTGACATGAAGCTTCAGGCACAGAGCTTTAGTGTACCTTGGCATCTAAAGATGAGCTCTCTGGAGAGCAGAGAAGGAGGGAGAGCTTGCTTCAGAGCTGCTGTTGCCACTACTGTACTTGGTATCACGATATAGCAGGATATTATTGTCTTTACACATTGGGAGATTGCCCCCCTCAGTGGTGGAAAACAGGGCTTTACTTTGCACACCCTCTTCAGAATTGCTGAATATAAGTGATGGCAACAGCCTAAGTTCATTGACTGCTGTCTGCACGAGTTGTTTGGCTGCCACAGAGTTTGTTTGCATAATTGGTGTTGGAAGCCTCATCCTCAATAAAGCAGTCACTTCTGCAGTGAGTGATAGTTGTTTGCTTTTTTGCCTAAGCTGTACAAAACCGGGATCTCTTTTAATATGTCTGTGTATGTAGTGGGCTGTGCCTTAATCCAAACTGGGTTGTGAGGAACTATAACAAGAGCCAAATAAAGTCTGAGTGCTGATAGTCTTATTGATTGCTGGTCAGAATCACCAGCCTGCAGTAGTGCTACTCTGGGCATCTCTGCAGAGGAAGATCAAAAGGGAGTTGAATATTTGAATATTGTAGGAGTCAAAAAAAGGCTGCTTTCAAGGTTCAGAGTGCTTCTTAGGAAATGATGTTTTTAATTATGTCAATGTTGTGATAGTCACTGGAAAATCGAATTAGTACACAGGATATTTGTAAATCTCCATGGTTCTCAAAGAAGAGATACAAAATAAAGGAAATCCACTGGGATGAAGCTATGCTGGGTCAACCAAAATCCAGCAGGCTTGGGAGCCAACCGTATCCTCTGCCTTGTGGTTTTCCTTTCAAGTGCTTTCAAGTTGGGCATCGAGGAATTGATCTGGGGTGCCAGCTGCATCAAGATGGAGAGTGTCAACATGCTTCAAACACAGCACACATGCAGGGTAACAGAGTTTGGAAAACAAGAAAAAGGCACAGAATTCAAACTGAAATTTGAACTGGCGAATGCCCAAATCTGGTGTAGTTTCCTGAGCGTGACATGCGCTGACTGTATAATGAGTTCATTGCAGGCATTCATTATTTGCATAGCTCCCTATGAATACCACGTTGCATTTGTTAGTAGCTAAGTATAAAATCACCTGGGGTCAGATGGGTTGTAGGCTTGTCTTTCTGTTCTCAGGTAAACAGTGCTCCGTTAGGCCAGTATCCTCATACTGGCAAAGTCCCCTCATGTACTGTAAGTAGTTTTAATTATGTCTCCTGCTGTATTTAATTGTCTGGTTTATTACTGCTGACAAGTAAGCAGGTTTTTGTGTATATATATAGTTGTCATTTGATTGAGTACTCTGCATGCAGTGTCTGTGTTTGTGTGTGTATTTACAGCAGCTAAGTATGTATAGGCCTCCCAGATCTCTGTGCCTAACAAGAGAGATTTTTGGGAAGAGATTTTTTTTCTATGATAGAAGGGACCAAGTTAAGGACTGTGTTAAGTAAGTCAGACATTTAAAATCCATCAGATAAGATAGATTGCATCTAAGGATGCTGATGAAGCTGGCACATGTCATTGTAAAGCAGAGTTCTTATCTTGAGAGGTGGCAATCAGGGGAGGTTTCTGTTGACTGGAAAGAATGAAATGCTGCATACATTTTCAGAAAAAGACATTGGGCAAACTAGAGATAGGACAGTATTATGTCCCCTAAGCCCTGAAAATTATGGAGCAAATTCTTATAGACACTATTTCCAAGCATGTGGAGTATAAGAAGGGGGCTGAGAACAATGCAGATTCGGAAGAACAAACTGTAGGTGATCAATATGAATGCCTTCTGTGTTGAAAAGATCAGCTCTGTTAATGAGGGAAGAGCAGTGGATTTATTTAAGCAAGGCTTTCAACACTGTCTTTTGATGTATCACATAGTCAACTGGAGGAAAGATGGACTATAGAATTACAAAATGGGCAAAAAAATGGATGAGCTATCACCTTAGAATGCCAGTGGTACTAATGTACTTTGGCTGCAGGCTCACTATACGTGGCGCTCTTCATGAGTAGTCACTTTTGGGGCTGGCATTGCTTAATATCTGCAGGAAAAACCTGATCAACAGCACAAAAGAAGGAGGTTCTCAGGTGACACCAACTTGGAGGGAGCTGATAGCAGGATGGAAGGTCCCAGCCCTTCAGAGGGACTTCTGACACAGGTCCCTCCCTGTCATTCAGAAGGCCCCTGACACCTGGAGGGGTGACCTACCAAAGGCCCAGGAAGCTCAAGGCACTGGCTGGGGTTGGCAGGCCAGGGCAGCCCTGCAGGGAAGGGGCTGGGTCCCAGCCAGTGAGAAGGAGAACAGAAGTCAGGAGGGTATCCCTGCAGTGCCAGAGGCCAACCACGTCCTGAGCAGGAGTGTGGCTGCCAAGAACAGGGAAGGGACTGTTGCCCTCTGCTCAGTATCTCCTGAGGCTTCATGTGGAACACCACACATCCAGACTGGGGACCCCCTGGAACAAGAGCAATATTGACAGCCTGCAGAAAAGCCAGAGCAGGGCCACAAGGGTGGTGGAGCATCAAAAGGAGCAGGCTAAGAGGGTGGAATTTTTCTCTTCAAATACCCCCAGGAACCACAGAGAAGACAGGCTCTTCTCAGAGGTGCATCCAGGAAAAGGACAGGAGCCAACAAGTTGGAGCAAGGGCAGAGTTGCCTGGGTATTAGGAAACGTTCCCAAAGAGGGCGGATAAGCTCTGAGTCAGGCTGCCACAACAGAGGCTGCAGAAAATCCATCTCTAGAGACCCTCAAGCCTTCATGGGAAGAGGTTCTGTGCCCCTTGACTGAGCTTTCAAGGTAGCCCTGCTTTGAGCAGGGGGTTCAGCAGAGACTTTCAGAGATCCCTACCAGTCTGCATTCGTCTTTGAATCTGTGTTGGGTTGGTTTGTTTGTCTTTAATGGGGAAGCAAATATGGGGGGTTTTTGGTAGGGGAAGCTCTGAGCATCTGTAGTCTGAATGAAACGTGTGTGTCTGTGACAGATGCAGGCATATGCACAAACGAAGGGATACACGTGACAGAGTAGGTCTGTAAATTCAGCCAGTAGCATAAATATCTGTTATGTCCAAGTATCTAGACACCTCTCTTTATCTCCTGATATTTTCTCTCAGCAACTTCCTTCCCCTTTCCAAGACCCTCCTCTTCCCAAGGCTTCATGAGCCATTTGCATAAGGGACTAATTATAATCAGTGCTGTGCAAGCAGCAAAGACGTGGGTAAGGGAAAACCTGTTTGATCATCAGAATTTCTCACCTTGGAGAGGAGAAGTTTAGATGATTACACATGCAGATGTGTATGCATACACACAGGGATTATTTTATTTTGCTTTTAACATTTACTGTAAGGGGTGCCCACGTGTCCTTCTCTGGCTTGTATATTTAATATCATTAGTCCTGTTTTCAAGCATTTGTTAACTTTAAAGCCTTTTCGGTGAAACGTAGTTAGATACAGTCATGTTGCAGTATTTTTATTCCTTTTAATTTCTTGGTCCTGAATCTTTCCAACCCTTTCATCATGCTCACTCTCATTTCCCTGATTTTTTGTTGAAAATTTTGCTAAAAGCACTGTTTATTTCTATGACCCATAACAGAGTTTGTAATTTCTCTTATGGTTCAGTGTGAAGAAAAAAAAAAAAGAGGTTGTATAAATGTAACTCCATTTAAAAAAGAAAAGCAAATGCACCAGCATGTTGTAATGAGAGCTATTAAAGTAATTAGTCCCTATCCTAGGATGATTGCAAAAGGAAATAAGTAAAGAAAATGAAACATGTAACAACTGTATTATAAAATGAACAACCAGCATAAAAATTAAATGATTCAAAAGTTTAAACCGGATTGTGAGTTGCAGGATAGTGTAGGAGGAAATGTAATTGTGCTTATTCCATGGCAGTTTGCTTGAACTACATGTCCCTGAAAAGTGTCTGAGACGTGTGGGTAGAGGTTGTACTTTTAAAAAATGTATCACCATATTTCATTTCAGGACAGACAGTGGGTCAAACTTTGCCTAAGGCAATCACAGCAGCTTTAACAATCAGGTGCTTAGGGGAATGGGATAAAATGTCTACATTATTGCTTTGATTTGATCTCACTCTATTTTATTATTGCCTGCTGGATGGGTCTGCGTTCATTCATGCTGTAGTGTCCAGTGCTGCCCCACACTGTGAGAAGGAAGATGGGTAATGCAGGCTCGCCTCCAGTGCCAACAGTTTCTTCAGCTTCACGGGTCTTGCCAGCCACCATTTCACTCTGGTGCTTCCAGAGAGCCTTCTTTTGTTGTGTATTTCTCCTTGTATAATTTTCATACTCTTGCTTTAAAACAATAGCAAACAAGAAAGATATTGTTCTGTTGATGCTGATGACTCAATATTACCAGTATCAGAGATGTCCATGTCTGGTAGTGTGTTGTGTGATAACTGTCATAGGTTTCAATATGAATATTGTAATGTAAAAGCTCTAATTGTGGTTTACATGTGCTGAGAAAACATTCCTTGTAATGCTGTGTGAAGTTTCCAAGTATATAGCCATCAGATGGATATCTTGTAATTTGAAACATTAGCTATTTAAATACAAATATTATTACTATTTATAATATCATATAAAACAATTACTTTAGAATTAACTCTTATTTCATCTGATGCTGCAGAAGCCTCTGTTCAAAGACCATCTTTGCACTGTCAACCTGTAAAAGGGAATGAGGTGTTCTTGGGCTATAATCAGTGGGTCAAAGCAAGCTAGACCAATCCGTGGCCCAGAATGTCCATCTGTGACCACATCTCCTCCAAAAACTATATTTGTGCACAGTATTCTGTTCAGTATTTAGCAAGAGAATTAAAACAGTCCCTTTGGAAAACTCTCTATGTGTATATTTCCCAGCAAAGTTTTTGGGAAAAAGGATAAGGCTGAAAGGTATTTCAGGAATCATAAATCAAAATTATTAAAGAGCTGAAACCCAAATCTAGAAGGAGATTTGCATGGGCTCTTAGCCCTGATTTTTAAAGGAAAAGAGTACTTTGGTTAATTTTAGGAAAGACATGCTATTAAGAACAATGTTTTCTGTGACTTAAAACAATCTAGCAACACCACATACTATAAATAATAGTTCTTAAATATTTTATTCCTGAAGATAGAAAGATTATATTCATGCAATAATACTTATAGCTGCGTAGACTTGCCCTGCTTATTCAAATTTGTCTTTGAAGTTTTAGAAAGCACCAATGAGCGTGCTTCAATAAATTTTTTGTCTTGTTTAGGGAACCAAACCAGCTGCAGCAGGTTTAATCGGACCTAAACCTTAAGTCAAATGGAGGCTACAAAACTGAACATGCTGGACAAGTTACAGCAGAGTTAAGGCCTGTTCTTTCAGCTGTTTCAGGGCGTGGTGTTTGGGGAGGGGGAGAGTGTCTATGTACATGCTTACACAGACTGGATAAAGTATCCCTAGAGCGTAGGAGGCTGGCAGTCATCTTGTATCTACTTGTCTGTGTGACCTTGCTCCCAGGGAGATCTGCTTTTGGAGATGCTTTGTTTAGCAAGGTATACTAGACACCAAAGGGACAGACAACGAGAGCTCAGCAGTGGGCTATTGTTGAGTTGGGTTGCAAATAGTACTCTGTGAATTAGTCCAAAGATTTTCAAGTGTCACAAAAGGCAAATACTCACTGGTCTTCAGGGCTTGTTGCCTAGAAAGCCAGATAATCTGACTTGGATCATGATTTGTAAAATAAAATAAGTAGTCCTATTTATTTAAATTGACGTATTTCTTTCAAGACTGTACTTTTCCTATTATTTACATTCATTTAATCCTGGAGCAAAATCATCTCTAGGGGAGGTAGCTACAACCACACTGACATTTACATTTAATTTGTTTATACTGGATCTGAGTTTATGTCTATGCATTTTACCAGTGGCTGCCAAAGATGAGAATACCTTCAGGAAAGAGTCTGCACATTGATGAAAGAGTGGGTTATGTGCTTTTCATAACTGTATTCCTGTTCACAGCACAAAGAATTCTCTTGTGGCTTTCCACTTCTTATGTGGTTAGTGTACCACTCCCACCTTCCAAAAGTCTCAGCCACTCAAACACATAATTTTCTAAAGTATAGGCTGTAAAATTAAAGGTTATATTTCAGTTTCACAAGTGAACCAAGTTACCTGGCAGTTTTAGAAGAATGCATATGTGCGTAATAGTTCGGAAATTAGACACAGAAAAACCCACCTTAAAACCACCTAACAATAAAGTTCACTTTAAACCCGCTTAACAATTGAGAATTCAGAAGCTGATACTTTAATCCGTAACTCCACTCACTGTCCTGCAGCGCATGTTTTACTGTATGTGAGATCAACCAGCATCCTAAGTGGGCTACCAAGCTAGGGTAGTAGAAGCCTGAAGTGAATATAATCAGCCTGTTAAAACTTTGGGTTTCTTGACCTTTATACCTCTTACACTTTTTTCAGTGAATGTTTAATTTGTGAGTAGCCAGGGAATGCTAAACCAAAACCTTTCATTTGCCAAGATTATTTTTTCTTGCCTTACTCTATAGAATGTTTATTATCCCTGCTACTTTGTAAGTTGGATGCCTTACAGTTTTGATTTTCACATTCCCATGAGTTAGAGAAATAACTTTTATGCTCATTTTATGGCTGAAGGTTCTGAAGGTTCAAGATGCTAAGCACAGTTACTTTCTAGGGTAGCTAGCTTTCAGCCTTCAGTAAATTATACTGGAAAAAAACATGTAGGCTCAAGGAACTGCGCCTGAGAATTCTTTACTGCTGGTACAAGAAGAGTTTTACTCACTTTTCAGTAAAATATACACAAGGGGTGTGTGAAAGGAATGGCACCCTACATCAGGATGTGGCCCTTAATGAGGATCTCGAGTTTGGTCCCATATTCTGGTGACACAACTGTGGTGCCCACAGCAACTCCACAGAGCGCCTCCCAGAGCACCCTGCTGCGGTGAAGGTCTTGTTGCAAGCAGCATGATAGAGAGGGCAGTCTCATCCACAGGGAAAGGGTGAGTGGCTGGGAAGCTACAAAACTGTAAGAGCTGTTCTGATGTTTGGGTTGATCTCATATATGATTTGTGGGATTTGTGAATGTCTGGGTACTGTTAAGATTTTCTGAATAGTATGCAGTGCAAAGCTGATGGTGCACTATTGCTAAAATGTTGAAGGCTATTCATAGGTATTAAGATTGAATCTGCTGTGTTGTTTTAATGGAACCTCTGTACTTTTTCTCTGATGTTTTAATAGTTTATCATAAACATATAAATGAAATAATTCAATATATGTAGCAGAAGTACTTTTAAGAGAAGCTTACTAAATGTAGAAACTTTGAGATCTGAGTCCAACCAGTAAATCAACATGGCTACTTTAAAGATCTCTTCAAAGTGCTGTTTTCCAGATTGTGAAATTGGTCCTGTTTTGCTGCAGAGGTGATGGAAGCGTATCAGTGGGGAGCTTGATTGTCTGGTAAAGGGCAGGTACTGGTTTAAGGCCATTTGCACATCAAGACTCTTCATGTGGCTTGATGTCTGGACCATATTGGATGAAAAGTAGAATTACATGGGATCAAAACAAACAATCTGTAACCTTTTATCTGCCATGACCACCGTTCTGCTTCCACTTTTATTGCAAGCTAAAAATGCCCATGGTGGTTTTCTTTCACAGTTGTGTTGTGGGTCTTCCCCTTGTGAACGTACATTGTGGTACCTGAGCAAGGTGTTTATGAGTAGATCACAAGTCAGAATAACAGCATAACAAGACAGTGGTGTCAGAACTGCTGTGCTTGCATCCCTCTGTGGTGAAGAGAAGAGAGCAGATCTTGCCCAAGGACAGCCACTAGTTGCATGTCAGACTGAAATGTTGTTGGCAGTGATCCAGGCACATGCCCATTGTGGACCATGTGTGGTCTACAGGCTATGAGCTGAAGCCTGGTAATCACTCTTGCTATTTTGGTAGACCTAAGAGGTTGCAACAGTTCCAGACTGTCCTGTAATCCAGACTTGACCGCTTTCCATATTGACAGCTCGACTAAAGGAACTGCAACTCTGTCTGGAGTCTGCCTTCCTAAGAGGACTGAGCCTTGTACGCTCTAGGAGAGTATAGTAGGCTAATATATGCTGAAGTCTAAAGCTGCCTGAACAGAGTCAGCTGTGGAAACTGTGGTAACAAGCACATTTATTTAAATAAAATAGAGACATAACCAACAGATATTACTGGCAGTTCTGTAATGCGCTCCTTCCTTTTCTTCTGATTTCGAAATTATGAGGGTTGAGTTTCATGAAGACTACGTGGCCACAATTTGTCCCATGGTCTTTCCTCATTCAGTGCCCTTACCACTGATTCTCTGGATGTCACTGTGCTACAGCTGACAAAACTAAATTTCAGTGGTGCTCTTTACTTTTACTCCTTTTTTGGTGAGGAAAAGTTAAAAAGAATCTTTTTGAAGGGTAAAAATGCTATATCAGTGAAGAAATAATAAATGTATGTACAGATGGGAGCTATGTATACAAAAATCTTGATGTGTCTGTAAATTTCTTTTTGCCTGTAGGGCTTTTTAAAATCTATTTATTTTAATAATAAACTGAAGTAGGAAAATAAGTGATGATAGAAGCAAAATTTTAATCCATAAAAATTTTTTTTGAAGATTGGTTTCTGGGCAGTGAATAAATATTTCCAATTTAAGAAGGATTAAATTAAATTATGAATTATAATTGCCTTCAAAATAATGCTTAAAATAGAAGCAGCCATTGATCTTTTATGCACTGATCTTTATTATACATCTTATATATACACAATGTAATAAATGTATTACATTCATCAAGTTGTAGGATGTTTAATCTCTGAAAACAGTTGTTATATTTAACATTAATGGGTACTAGGACTGTTGCCTAGACTTATTTGTAATATAGCAGGCAGATAAATTATTATATATACACATAGTTCCATATTTAAAATCAACTTCATAGTCTTGAAAGTATGTATTGATTCTTAAAATTTCATTGCCAATAATGAAAAACAGATGTAGAATATTTATTTAAAAAAAAAAGAAACCCAGCACAAAAACAAACAACAACAAAAGAAACCCCTTTGCTCTTATGGTTCCATGTCTTTGCACTTGGAAGATCTTTATATAGACAAAGAAGGGAGTTACTGTAATTTCTATTTATGGTCTTCTCTAATATACCATATATTGTTTCCTGATGACTGTAATGAACTGGTGTTTTTCTATGGGTAGCCTTCAGTATTACTCTGAGAAAAGGTATATATTACATTCAAGTTGCATAAAAAGGGATGGTTCTGTGAAGGCCTCTCAATGAAGCTCACTGGTTCTATCATTCATTCACTCACCCATTTTCTCCCTTTGATTTCCCTTGATTATTTAGAAAAAAGATGTAGTTTTGGTACTCTATCCTGGTGTTAGTCAGCTGATTTGGCTTCTACTTTGGGAGTCAGTTAACAGATGTTTTAGCTAGATTTCTAATTTGGTCATTATAATTTGGTTTGGATGAAGCTGTAAATACAGCACTACATAGGGTGAGTATATAGAGACTGTCAACTAATGTAAATCATTATAGCTAAAGTCAACAGAACTATGCCACTTGTACTAGCTGAAGAACTGGCCCCGGAATTCTGTAATAAAATTATTAAAAAGCCACTTTACCTGGTCTTGCACTGATATCATAAAAATGTGAAAAATGTTTCAGGTTTCTACTCCCATTTCTGTCTGTTTGTCTTTCATAGCCTTTGAGTATTAAATTGCAGAATGAATGTCACAGTGGCCCAATTTAACTTCAGAACAAGGAAATATTTTGAATTCTGGAACTGCTCTTGGTCATGTGAGACAGTTGCAACAAGTAATATCTCTTTAACATTTCAGTGTGTGTCCTCTTCACAGCTGTTGCAAGGTACCAAATAGTTGCATCTAGGCTCTGCCACCTGTTGTAGGCAATTTAGAATAGAGTAAGTTAATGGAGGTGCAAGAACATGTTTTGCCTTCTTTCAGTGATATTAGCTGCATTTCATTTAGCAGCCACTTAAACAGTCTTTCCTTCATATCCCTGTTTTGTGAGATAAACCTGTGTTTTTGTAGCAGTGAGAGTTGGTTAGTAAATTGAAAAGTTGTACGTGCTCTTTCTGCAGTTCCCTGTCCCTTTTTCTTTCTCAGTTGCATTAGGCCCAGCCCCAGATCAATCTCTTTGTTTCTAAACTAAAAATGACCTTTGAGCATCCAACTACCATCCCTAGTTTCATGTCCATGAGGAGAGAAAAGGGCACTGATGATTCTTTTTATTCAGCTCTGCTCAGATAGGTGCAAGATCTGTGTCAAACAGAGAGAGTATGTGAGAATTGCTGCCCTGTGAGTAGTAACACTCACCTGAAACAGAAAATTCTATCCTTGATAGTCTTCCAGTTCTTGAAGGACTTCTGAGTTCTGGCCAGTGTTTTCAGAGTCCAAAATGTCTTGTCTTCACTTCACTTTGCGGAATCTGTTAATCACCCCTGTATGTGTCCAACCCTTTGTGGTACAGACTTTCTTTAAACCAATTTACATATTTTTCTTACTTTTTCTGAATTTTTCTGGTTTCTGACTCTTGAGAGTGCTGGTCACTAGTGGTCAGTGCATAAAGCTCTGTCCTGTTAGAATAAGGCCATTTCAGCTGGTGGCCCATCTTTGCCATCTCTACCATGGTCAAGTTTTCTCCCACAAAGTAGTTCTAATCCATAATGGATTGCTGAGTATCAAAATATAAAATATATTTAGAGCATCAAATAGAAGCTGTACATTGATGGGCAGATTAGTAGACTGCCCTAGTACCCCTAACCTTTTGTCACTGAAGCTTTTGTAGCCTGAAAATCACCTCCGGCTCTTCCATTTTCCTGTCCTTGCCATCTAGATTGGTTCTGAATCTTAATGTGTCTCCAGACCACTACCATGAGAATTGAGCTTTTTCATGCTGCTCAGAGAACTGCAACTTTTGTTCAAGCCCTTCTCTTTACTCACCTTGATTAGTGAAATCCTATTTTCTCTGACCTCCTTGATATCTTTGTCATAGTTATGTGAACTACAGAAAACACAACTGCTTCCCTCACAGTTGAATGTGATGGTGATGGCAGTTAGAAAAAGTTTTTATTTTCTTCTTACCTATCTGATACAAATCTGTCTTGTATGCAGAAAGAAAATATATTGTTTATTGGCTCATCCCTTAAGTTGTAGGAGACAGGGCAGGAAGACCAAGGGCACTAAAGTTTTCCCCTTCTCACGCTCTCCAGCTCCCCTTTCATTCTCATTGTATGTTACCCACCTCTGAGTCTGAGTTACAGCTGTAACACTAAGTTCTAATCTATAAAAGGCAGTCTGGACTTAGAAATTGCTTATAAGTCATGCCAGTGTGTTACCTTTGTGGATTACAGGTGCTTGAGTGAGAGCCTGGATTAACTGTATGGTGAATGCATGTTTACCAACTCCCAAAATGGAACAGTCATTCCTTCTTACTAACAGAAGTAGTGTGGCTTTTCAGGACCCATATGGTTTTTTGTTGCCTGTACATCCTGTCCCTAAGTGCAAAGGATTGTGGTGAGTTTGAAGTGAGATTTACCAACTTAATTTAGGGAGACACCAGATATCCATGTGGTGACAACAATTTTAGTATCTACCCAGGCAGTCTGGATTTGAACTTAAAACCCACAAAAGAAAACCTGATGTGGTTTTATTTTCCCTTTTAAGAGCTAATATAATTTCAGTAGTGAGAGGCCTTTTTTTATCTGAAAGCTAAATTTACTAGTTCAAGGTTTGACCTTTCTGCAGTTTATACCTGCAAAATCTTTTGTGCAGTGAGCTTGAACAAATTCTAATTGTTGGTTTGGGCGACTTTTTCCTCGAAGTTATCATCAGTGTCCTAGCTGATTCTTAAAGGAACAACCTGAATTAGGCAAAATGCTGCAACTCTAAATGCTAAAAAGACTAAAAATCAACCATTGATGCCAAATCTAAGTCAAAGAATAAATAGCTCTACTTTATAAGAATACTTCCATAATCATTCATCATTTTCATACTGCTGTGCGCTCCAGATGAAGTTGAGCTGCATTCAAATTTTTAATGAAAAATAGTTGGTACAGAAAATGTGAAATTACTTAAAACCCATTTCTCTACACTGGATTTTGTACCATTTCTTTTTTCCTCCCAACAAAGAGAAAAACCTGTCTGTCTCATGCACTACACAATAGTGTTACTGTTGACATGTATATAGCCTTATAATTCATGGGATGTATGTGTAGGAAGTTTTCCTGCAGGGTCTGATTTATAAAGGTGGCTTGATATTACTTCGTGTACTTTGGACATCTCTGCACTCAGCAGATTAATATACTTAGGATTTTAATAACTACTGAATAGTGTAATTTATTTCTTGACAATGAATGCTTTCCTTCTTGGCCTATGGATGACCGTCAAGCCTCATTCTTGAGGACACCAGTGTAACCACATAGAACTGACCATCTGGTAAATGTTATTTTTCTAAGAGTTTTGTGAATCAGCTGCAGAGCATGTGATACAGACTCACATATCACAGTTGGGACTTCTGCTTTAGAAACTTATCATACTCTGGTGCCTGGCATAGCAGAGTGTATATGAGCGCACTGCACTAAATGTGCATATAAGCAAGTAGGAATGCAGGATCAGCAGGCAGCATCTGGGCAACTGAATCCTCCCTTTCTTGCTCTGGCAGACAACCATATAGTAGATACTAGTTCAGAAGGATACATAAATTGTTCTGTAACACCAGACATCATAATTCTTGACACTTGAGAGAAATTTAAGGTTGTAGTAAAAGTTTAAAAGCTGCACCTGTATCGTGCCACACGCAGAAAGCAAGAGAGTGGAGGATATTTCTAGTCTTCTAGGTCTGTGCATTAGCAAAATATTTATAAAATTAACTTCTGTGTGATCCCAAGAAGCTGATCATGCTCTAAATTACTGTTAGGACAAATAAAACCGCTCTGATCCCTGCTAATCTGACTTGGAGAACAGATGTCCTCCTGATCCTAAATCTGATGAATAGCTTAATCCTTTGTGTGTGAGCAGGACACCATTCATCTGAGAATTTTACATCACTAGAAACACAGCTGTAGTCTGTTTACATCCTGGTTTTTGTGTCATCCCATTTACAGAAGCAAATGATAGATTAAGGAAGGAAAAGAAAATTCCTTTCTGGTATGCACAAGTTAGAGTCATGAAACATCTGCAAGTGTAGTGTAGATAACCAGCAATCCTGTTGGCTCTCAAAACTTTTTGCATATGCTTGAGGACTAGCAAGTCCTATTCCCTAGAAATCACACTGCAGAATTAATTTTCTGGGTTTAGGAGTTCTCTTAATTTAATTTACAGTGCTTTCTGTAAGTTGGTCTTGCTTCCCACATTTCTTGCTCCCATGACCACATTTACAGGGCATTTGCAGAATTTTATTCTTGAATAAATAAAACTCTTCCACTTTCTAGTCCAGATTTGTTTTTGACCAATTTACTACAACAAATGAATCTGCCAGAACAAATGCCAAGAACTTTTGAGCTGATATCCTAGGAGACCAAAATAACTCTGGACCTTTTTCCATAAGTATTGGTGTCCAACCTAATGATTAGTTCAAATACGTAAAATTTTACAAAATTTAAGGTTGCTATAGTAGCAAAACGCTTGAAATTTTGAGTGGGAAGATTTTGAATGCAAAGCAAAAGAGAGGGCTCATAGATCCGGTGTACCTGTTCTCCTAGCTCTCAGCAAGTGCTGAGTTTCAGTAGTCTCTTTCATCTCACTGTTTTTTCCACAGCGTTATGTCATGGCTATTTTGTATGGTGTCCTTAGACGATATCTGCTAGCAAATGCACTTACTTTCTCCTCAAGTGTTTTTAACAATTTCTAATGTGCTTGCTAATTACAACAGTATTTCTCACTGTTGTAATAGCGTCTTTTAACCCTAAAATTGTCCACTGATTTTAATTAAACCCATGAGTCTAGAGAATTTGACAATTTATTTCTTTTAAATGCAGCCTTATTGCCAAACAGGGTTTCCCTGCAGCCCTCACAGCTGTTGTTTATATGGAGAAAACTGTTTTGGATGTTGTACCATGAACTGCATTCAGGTACTTTTCTTCAACAGGCAAGGCGTTAAATGATAATTGAAATAAACTAATTTGAAATGACCTGCTAGGGAAAAAAAAATACAAACTGAACCAGGTCTAAATAAAAACATTCTTTGATGTAACTGCTCTTAAAAAAACCCTAATAATTAATCAAGGCCTGTTGTACAAAAAACCCATAAACTACACAGATCTATATGATCTGTAATTGCCACACTTGAAAAGAGTGTTCTTCATTTTGGAACTTTTGTTTTCTTTTTCACACAGAATAAATATTATATATCAGGATCCAAATCCTTTATGTTTTCTGTAGAATACTTGAAGTGAAACGATGCATCTTTTACCACTAAAAACAGAATAAATGGGTCCCTGAAGGATTTATTTTAAGTCAGATGCATTTGTCATTCTATATTGATAATCTTTGTTCTTCATTATCATATTCAACTCACCATTTATATGCAGATGACACAATCATTTATGGTAATAGATTATACTAGAAGAAAGCTTAATATTATCTTCAAGCTGATTTAAATGAGCTTTAAGATCATCTGGCACAATCTAAATTACTATTAAATATTAATGAAACAAAGATCATATTATTTGGCTCAAAACAGAAGTTGGGTAAACTGAACAACTGGCAATCAATGCGACCTTGGAGACAGTTAGCAAATGTCAGTTGTGAAGAATATGGATACATCATTTTTCATCGTATGACTAAACTATTGATTAGAAGCTGGGAAGATTTGAAAGAAAGCCAAGAACTTTATTTGGGCTCAGAAAATTTGTTGACTTAGGGGAAAAGAAAAGATTTGTTTTCTTGAATTTTCAGTTTGTATTACGTACTTTGGGTTTTACTGATTGCTACCTAATGTTGTTAGGAAAGATAAAGCATTTTTAACTTGGTTATCTAGGCAAATTTGCTTTGAATTATATATTTCATAAAAATCACTGTCTGTCATTTTAGCAACAGTTGGCAAAAAATAGAAAACTGTCAACATTTCATTGGTATGTTATCCTTCTACTTTCTCCTCCTCCTGTCCTTTGTCTTCAGATAAGTTACAATCTTCAGTCTTCCACACTTTCTGAAATAGAAAAATTAATAAGAAAACTAGTATCTCTGCTTCTTCATCCAGAACCATACAGCTGTGATTTTGGTAAAGCAAATCAGGAGGTTCAGCTAGATGCTTTGTTTGTATGTGTTTATTTTTACATAGGTCTGATCCTGTGATGTCCTGAGCATGTTCTAGCAGATGCAGATGAATTCAATGGCAGTTTTTGTCAATTCCCAAGATGACAGATAAGGTCTTAGTACTTTCTATGAGATGTTCTTATACTTAGAGATTCAAGTTGTTAATCCCACAGTAAAAAAGAAAAAACCATGGCCTCTGTATTGTTCAGTATACTAAAAATGCAGAGGACCTCCTGCATTTAAGCACTGGCAATCCACCTCCTTTTTTGTGTAGCAAAATGTGTCACATCATTGTCCCAGAAATGCCAGCTCTTTTGACATTATAATGAGTCCCATGGTATGAGATATTGTTAGTTGTTAACCTCTTTCTGTGTTAGACATAATCAAGAGCAATGTCGATATGTTTTCTGTTCAAGACATCAACTATTTCCTCTTAGTATTTTGCTGGGCTGTGCTGCATCAAGCTGAGCATGGTTTCCTTTGAGCATTTGCACTTAGGACAGAGGTCACAGACATTTTTTTGACCCTCGTTTTGATCTTTGCCCCTCTCTTGCTAAAGAGCTTCCACATAGTGTCAAGAGATGGAGACCTACTCTGAGAGCAAGAAAATACTCAGGGAAAAGAGGAGAATGCAGACATTTGGTTTATGTATTTGGGAATGAGGCAGGTTTAGAGGGGCAGAGCATCTGGGGAACTGCAGGCCAGGACATAAAGCTGAGTTAAAAACGACAGGGATGGTTAAGATAATTTGATGGATCTGGGAAAGACATTGTGGGAAAGTTTGTATAAGTAGGAGGCAGAAGAGTCTAGATGAGTGGAGGGGTAGATACCCTCTGGAAGCACAGGAATAAGGAGTAGAGAGGAAAAACAGAGGAAGAGAAAGCAATGAAAGAAGAATACCATTGAAGAAAATGAGACATGGGCAAGATAAAGTTTCTTAACAAGATTACCAGAAGTTCAGGTCTAAAGGAAGGATTTATTCAGTGACGAGTTGGGACAGCAAATGACAAATAGGACAGTCTGATGTCCAGTTCATTATGTTACCTGGTCTGGGCAGGAACTGCTGAAATTCAGATGGAAGAAAGAGCAGGGGAGAGGGAAGAGTTTGTGTCTTCCCTACTGCAGGCATTTGAGAAAAGTTGCTGGAATCTCTGCCAGAGCAATTGCATGGAGGAGGAAATCTGTATTTCATTTATCTATTTAAAGATATTTTCTAATGCAAAGTTAGTATGTCACATGTTTCAGGTACAGATATCTTCCCTAGGAGGGAAGTAATCAGACAGACTTCTATTATTGCTTTTAGAATTAGCCTGGCAACAAATTTCAAAAGCTTGAAATTTCAAAAATTTCATCAGGTTTGGTATTTGAATTTCTTGATTAGGCAACACCATTTTCCCAGTCTATCTAGGTGTGTCCTGGCAAGACATTTAAATCAATTTTCTTGTCCCTTGGTACTGCCAACTCTCTTTGAAAGAATGGGAGAACCCTAAGAAGGAATTATGTTCTGAAAGTCACTAAAAATCTTGTTCCACAGTGTAATCACATCAGGAGAAGGCTCTTTTAGCTTGTGTGTGTTACCTAGTGATAATATAAGACTCCTAATGAGTAAGGTATTGTTAAGTGTGATTAAAGTTTCTATTAGCCACTTGCTCTCTAGGTAAGAACTAGCCCTGTGTTGCAGTCACGGGTGCCTGGGAGTGATGCTGCAAATTTGGTAATGAGTGAGCTCTGACATTTGCTGCTTGGGTTTCCCATCACCATTGCTGCCAGATGGGTATGGTAACCCTGAGATTAGCTTAGCTGGTTAGATGCATGGTGCTAATAACACCAAGGTTGTGGTTTTGATCCCTGCATGGGCTGTTCATGTAAGAGTTGGACTCAATGATCCTTGTGGGTCCCTTCCAACTCAGAATATTCTGTGATTCTTTCCACTAGAGAGTGATGACAGGGCATTGCATCCCTGGGCTTGTTCTGCATTCCCAGAGATGCCTTTTCCTTTGATGTGTGAATCAAAGGCCTTCCTGTGGGCAGGTTTTCTCTCTTGCCTCTGTCTGTGGGCAGGAGACCATCTTTTTTTTCAGTGAGGGGACTCTTCCCCTCCTGAGTCACATTGTTTTTAAAGAGATTTTCCCTCCACCTCCCAGTGAAGCCGAAGTCACCTTCAAATTAAATTTTTTCTAGTTTGAGGAACCTTCCTCCATTATAGTCCATTGCTCTATTAGCCAGTTGGCTGTGCTGTCTTACCCCACCTCTATCCCATTTTCACCTATACTGGCCTTTCCGTTATTTGTGCTTCCCTACATTCATGTATTGCTTTGTGTTCCAAACTTTCCTACTTTTAATAATGTGTATGCTTGAATTCCTACTTCTGTAACTCTTCCCCAAATGTTGCACCTGATTTTTTCACCAGATGTACTCTGGCCAAGGTTTCTTATAGCATCTACTTATAGCCTTAACTACTTCCAGTCCTTGCACCTGAAAAAAGCACCCTTTCCTGCATAGCCCAGCTCCTCAACAGAGCAGTTGGATTCCTTCCTTGCTATGTAACTGGGAAGCCTCAGCTTTATTGGAAGGGCAGCCCATATCTGGCTAGAGAGAGAGTGAAACCACCAGGTCGCACCCCTAAACTCAGCCTGGCTCACCACTGTGTGTGAGAAGGAGGCAGTCCCTCCCCTGGCAGGCTCTTGACATTTCTGTTCTGGACTGTTTCATAGTAAATGTTGAATGCTTCACATGAATCTAGAAATCAAAGGAACTTCTGAGGGAGAGGGGAAGATAGAAAGAAGGTGAGTGGGCATCTGGATAGAGTTTTACTGGGCCTCAGTTGTCTACTCAAGCCATACATCTTGACAGCACACTAATGCTGCATACAGCCATTTATTATGGAGAAAATGGAAACCTTTTCAGACTGAGATACTTAAAATAGGCTCCTAAATCAATGCTTAGGTATATAAATAGAAGCAGTTTGATATTCAGCAATGCTGAGTGTTCTGTTGATGCCAGTGTGGAAGAAAATGCTTTGTGTACATTATTAAAAAATGTGGAGGTTCAAGAATTGCTATTTACAGACAACCAGTTACAATCGGAGTAATCTTTTTTTGGGTCAGCTGGGCTTGACTCATCTTTGGCCTTCATCTTTCATGGGTTTTATTGATGATTTGATGTAAAAGTAGTGTCTGTTACTATTGGATATTTAGCCTACTAATTGAATCTAATTTTGTCATGGGATTAGAATGAGAAAGTGAAGGTCTTTGCAAGCTTCTTAGTATCACACTTTCTGTTGTGTGCTTTGTGGAGGTGGAATGTCTGCTGCCATACCACACAGGTCCTGGGGCTGACTCCCTCTCTCACAGAAGCTGTGATTCACAACGTTCCTGGTTTTTACCAGTCCTTGTAATGTTTTCTAAAGGAATGCAAGAGTGGAAAGAAATGTAGGTGAAGTTATTGTAACCTTAGCCTGTGCTTGCCACTATCTACATCCAGAAGGACCTTCTGTTTTGTTGGTTTTGCTTTTCTCACATGGATTCTGAGTGAACCTCACAGTAGAGCAGTTACCTCCCCTGATTTTTTCTTCTCTCTCCTCTCTGTCAATCTATATGAAGATTTTCTGTAGAAATTACCCTGCTATGAAGTGTGCAGACTGCTCTGAGGAAGCCCTTATTTTTACAGGCACACTCCATGCAATAATGCAGGATGGTGAATGGACCAGGATGCTAGATTTAAGCACTGATGGATATACTCTCAGGTGTACCTGATGTTATATGAGTTATTGACATATGTTCCTAAATACAACCCCAAAGCTTAGTCACTGAAAATTTTGAGGTGTCTGGGAATGCTATAAAATGACTACTTTTTTTTTAAGGTCAGTGCCACTGAAATTTTATCTATGAAATGAAGTAGAAAAATCAAGCCATTCAACAGAGGACTCTTTGCCCTGTATGAAAAAGAACATAGTAAAATGGATATATTCCAAAACAGCAAGTATAAATATAATGGGTTTTTTTAATTTCCTTTGGAAAGTGAAAGCAACCTGAGGTTGGTACTGGCAAGGATGAATCCTAAGTTGTTTCCCGCTGAAATGCATGTTTGGCTCTGATCAATTTCTCTTTTAGGATCATGAAGACTCTATTTCTATTTAGTTTTCATTTCTTCTTAGAACAGATAATTTCATACTGCAGCCTTCGCTTGCATAAGTAGTTGAATCCATGAGGTTACTTGTATTAGTATGGCCTGCAGATTAGGGTCTTAAACCAGAATATAACCAAATAATCATAGCCTTAAAAATTACAATTTTCATATTCTTAACATAATCTTTTATAGAAAAATCTTGTTGTACTTTTCCTATTAATGCAGAGCTTCAGTTAGATACCAATGAGTTGACTTGTACTCAGGAGCCTAGATGATTCTCTAGGTAAAGATTCTCATCAAATACAATGTTTTATTGTCTTGATCGCATATTGTAAACTGTAAATATATTCAAATCCATGTAGTGTTAGAAATAATGGATAACAGTTCTCTCATATTTCCTTCATGTGTTTAGAAATGTTCTTACATGATAGAGTTCTGACAATATTTTGTGTTTCATTTGGAGGGATTTGGGTTGTTTGTTTCTTAAATGTTTAATGGCAAGTTGAAGATTTCAGTGTTATAAAATTTTAAAAAAGCAACAAGGAAATAATCTTTAAAGTTCACAGGAGAAAATATAAAGAATATAAAACATTATAATAAGATTTATAGCCACTTGCTGAAAACATTTAAATATATTGATCCATGTGTTAGTATAGGCCTTTTATTATTAAGTGAATCCATGCTTGATATTAATTGCTTCTTTCCTGTAAGAGTGATTTTATGAACTTGAGCTAATAATGATTAACATACATACCATGGGCAGTTGCGATTAACTTAAATTTAGGTGAAAAACAGGGTAAGCATTTGTGATTAACACAGGGGCATTAAACAGATGTTACTGACTATATCAGTGGTATAGAGCTAAGCCGTATTCTGTGAGTGACACCAGATAGGTTGCAGGGCAAGATCACTGGGAACCCAGACCAAATATTTACATCACCGAGCTCAGCAGGAATTGGCCAGCAGACCAATGGCTTGCATAAATAGATTATTTGAAAAACATAAATGGGACCACTGCAGGAGTCGTCAGAGAAGTCCAGATCCCTGAACTGTGCTCTTGGCTCTCTCTATATATATTACTGAATGTCTCGGGGGTTCTCATTTCCATTTATGAAGTGAGACTAGTATTTATTTACTTTTTCAAACACTTGGACACCCAAAATTGCTTGATATTAATAAATTGTTTGCAAGCCACGCTCTGGCAAATCTCCTCTGTACTTCTGGCACAGGAGTCCCTGTGGCAAGGAAGTGAGGTTGGGGTTTAGCTGGCATACCCTTGTAGTCCTGAAGGAGCTCAGTGCTGCTTTACAGTTGATACATGTCCACCAATACAGACAGAGTATTTAGTGCAGAGCAGCCCTGAGACAGCTGTGGGCAAGAGTGAGGGCCTTTAACACGCCAGGGGCAGAGTCATTTGTGTGCCCTCCCCACTGCTGCGTGCACAGTGGGGCTGTAGGTGGGCAGTGGGCACCATGCCCACTGGCTCTGCTTGGGAAAAGACACCTCCCCAGGCTAAGGGCCTGAAGAGTATGAAAGGTGAGAAATGTGGCCATTAAATGAAGGTGAAATACCAGAGACTGCCAGGCAGACTCCTTTGGAAAAGGAGTTTGCTTGTAACAGAATGTGCTGCAGCCCCACTGTGAAAGTAAATGCCTGTCCCCCCACTAGAGCTTCCTGCTCCATTGAGGAACTTTGCATAGCACCAGCAGCCAGAGACTCTGAATGGCTACGCAAACTTAAGATTTGTCTTTTAAACCTCATGATTCCGAAGTGATATGTTAAGCTCTTTCTTGTCTGATAGTTTCTTAACATTTTGGGCCCTGTCTAGACTTCTTCATACATATCACACCATAAAACCTCCTTGTACCTTGAGCAAAAGAGTGCAGAAATAATGACAGCAGGTAGTTTTTCACTTCATATAGTCCCTTGCCCATCCTCAACTATTTCATACTTCTGTGCTGCTTGGACCATGGCTGCTGTGGAGTTTGAGCTCTCCTTTCTGTTCCAGCATTGTTTGGTGGAGGCAGAGAAACTCAAGGACCCACAAATGCAGAACCTCTGATAAAAGGCATTATGGAAATGCAAAAAGTGATACTGTTAGTGTACATAATTATTAGTACTGGTCAAAGTTTCACAGTGATAAATGAATTTATTTGAATTCTTCTTTCTATTTTCTATAAAAAAACCCTTCTGTAGAGCAGAAATATTAATTAAATTGAAAGTTAAATTGCTTCTGTTGGATAGCCCCATTTTCTAATTCAATACCTGAAATAGTGACTTCAGGAAAATTCTGCAATAACAAGCCAATATGATGTCAAAGGGAACATTACTTTTCCTGTCTGTTGTTTAGTACTGAAGAAAAACAGCAAGAACTTGTTTACATGCAAATGTCATCTATATAAAAAGCAGACAAATGCTCTAAAGAGAAGATATTATTACAAAGACATAATTTTCCAGAGGCAGAAAAAACAGAGGAAGAATTTTGAGGTCATCAGCAGTCTCTCCATAAATCTGTACCATCAGGCATGCTGTGCGGTAGGCATGTAGAGTGGTCTAAAAAAAGCCAGAGACCCTCAGCCTGGAGACTAAGAAGAAGGGGAAATGCAAGCGATGTGTCAAAGAATTTGCCGTCTGTGCTGAGCAGAAACCAGATGTTTTTGCTAGTAATTATTATTATGATAATTCATTTAAGTAGGAATAAAATAGGGCATGATTGTTTACTGCTGCATGTTTTCCCTAGACAGGCTTGGAAATGAGAAAAATAATCTCAAAGGTTTTACTCCTGGTTAAATGAATAATTTTTTCATTTAACCAGGAATAAATATGGCAATGAAAATAGTTTTCATACATATTGCCTGGTAGCTGTGAATAGACATCAGACACTTTTTTATTTGGCTAAGTCACTAGAGGCTCTTGAGGAATGTTAGGGAAGGTCACTTTGATTTTTATTTTTTTTTTACACATTTTACTTCCTACTGAGATGGGAACTGAACATTGGAAGACTGGAAGACTGGCAAAGAATTAGGAATCATCTGCCTTGGTAAGTCTAGGTGGTTATTTTAGTTGAAAATCATCTGTTGGGAAGGGATAGTGCAGTGTGAGCCAGTCTTCTGTTGGTCATTGCAGGATATCCATTGGATTTTGCCTGAACATCTCTTACAAAAGTTGATTTCACATGTGTACAAAAGTTTAAAATTATTAAATCCTTCTCAGTTTCTGGTGTTTGACTAGGAACTCTTAGTAAGCAGAAAGTAATTTTTTTCCTACTCCTCACTCCACTGCATATGAGTAGCTATCAGTGAGGGTTTTTTATATAGATTAGAGAACAGTGTCAAGCAAGTGGTCAGCAAATATAAATCAGGTTGATCTATAGTCTGAGAAGAAGAAAAATAGTTTTCAGCTGCTATCCTTTCTGAAATCTTTGGAAGGTTTGAGTGAGTTAAATAAGTCCTATAGAAAAATTAAAACCTAAACAGAGTCTGGAGGAGTTTAATTGAGCAAGTGCATTATTGGGAGTCTCTCTGACGTTGAGGGTTTATTTATCACCCTGAATCCAATCACTTTATAAAAAAAACCAGCGTGGGTTTCATTTACTTTGATGAGGTTTATTGCAAGATTCCAGAAAATCAATTTTACTGTAAGCCATATTAAACCCAGGGGAATATGAACACTATATGTACTACACATAACTTCTTGTTATTGCTTACTGGATCACTGGGGAAATTATATGTTTACCATGAAGAAGGGTTATGGCTACGTTCGTTGTCTTGGGTAACTCCCAGCCTGCCCATCGTAGTGAAATAAAACAAAATGGTAGAGTTCAGTATCGGCACTTAATTTGTCTCTATATAGCCTGAGGTATAGAAACACTCAGCAATAGTGACTTAATTTTCCAAAGAGCTTTAAATAACTGTTGTTATATACTATCACTCTCTTTTTTTGCAAACAGATGGTGAATGTAAGCAATACGTATGCTGCTGCTGGTTGACCAACCCCAAGTAATTCTTGCTCTCAGAGCTTCTTGAGATACAAAGCCAGAACTGACAGGCAGTTAATTTGGAAATGGTCAAGTTTGATCTGCTGGTTAGGGACTATGAAGAAAATTTGAAGGAATTTCTGTTGTGTGTTTACTCTTTCTGTCTTCCCGCCTGTCTGATTTACATACTTGTTGAATTTTACATGAATTAAAAATGATAGCAAAGTAATTTTGCATGAAAAGATTATGTTCCCTCTAGCACTAGCAGGTCATAAACTCATTTGGGATTGCACTCAATAGATGGTTTCCTGTTTCAAAGTTTTTTACATACCAGTAAAATCAAACCATGTTTCAATTATTGTTGTTGTTTTTTTTTTCTCTTCATCTGGCCTTATAGATTATTGTATACTAGTTATACTGAAGTTGGCATAATGGACAAAAATTTGTGTTCTTTACATGAGGAAACTTAGATCGCAAATAAATATACAGAAGACATTTCCCATATAAGAAGGCATCAGAATTCAAGAAAGTATCTTTCAAAATCAGATGCATGCAACCTGTTTATGATGATTTTAATCCTTTCTTTTCCACAGTGTTGGGCTCTGTTGTGCTGTGACAGGAAATGAGCAGCTCTCCATGACTTCCGTGGCTAAAGTGGAAGACCGGAGCAATGCATCTTTCAATCTGTCTGTCTATCCATGTGAGTTTCATAAGAACTAAGATGGGATATTTGAGAAGTTCTAAATGTAGTTAAGTGCTCGGTTTGATCTGTTTTTTGAAAGAAATGGAGAACCTAATGATACTCGCTTATTAACTTCTGAGACTTCTTCCTTACGATGTAAGGCGTGTTATTGTTTGTAGTTTTATTTACACATCATATGTGGTAGTGTCCTAATTGAAAAGCTCTTGATTGGGCCAAATTCCCTGTGAAATGTGTTTGGAGTAAGAGAGGAAAGAATTGAGATGTAGCCATTATTTAAAAGTATAAAGTCTGTTATGATTTATGGATGGTTGTAAAAGTATTTTGACAATAAATATGGAAAAACAATGAAAAATCAGTCTCCCAAAATGTTTATCTTGTAAGTCCTTCTAATACCCATCTATCTATATATGTTTACTTGAGTGTTTCCAAGGGATTGCACATGTATAAGTTGGAAGAACAATTAACAGACTGATTCACAGCAACATTGTCAGTAAGCTTTTCGTCTCTGTGTATGGAAAAAGTTACACTTTTAATGATCTGGTTCAAATAATTAATTTTTAAAAAGCAGAACACACAAATTCAGTAAAAGAAAAACTACTGTGGACTCTCATTATCTTGTTGCCACTCTTTCCCTTCCCTGTCTGTTGTATGTTGTATTTTTAAGTGTGAGTTCTGGAAGTGTAGGCTGTTTCTTGCAATTGATTTTATTATGCAACTGAATAAAGGTGTGAAAAAAGTAAGAGTGGTTAAAAAGGAAGGAGTACCTTTCTTATTTTGTGTTGTTCTTTTGAATCTAGTCACTGGGACTTTGGTGCAGAGTCACTGTCAGAAAGAGGCTGTGGATTTGTCACAGGCAACACTGGATTTGGGGTTGATTTTGGAAATCCAGGGTAAAGTGTGTGGCTTTGTGTTCTGAATTGCAGAGTTCATTTCACATTAGATTTAGCTCAAAGGGAAATTAGGCTGAAATACCAATACCTTTGAATACCCTATCCACAACATTTCTTGGATTCTTTACAGTTGCGTTTTTTCTTTATATACAGAGCACTTGAGCAAGTAGGAAGTAGCCTAGAGCTGATGAATACAGAGGATGCTTTCTGAACCTGGGGCTTGACTATGCTCAGATATATTTCTGAGAGCAGCATGAGGCTGGGGGAAGTCAGTATCTTCAGCAAATGAACAAAAGCTTGAGAATCTAACACCAAACATGTTAAAGATGTTTTGGTGTTGATATCTATAAATACCTTTTTATTTGTAATATCTAAAGGCTAGTTTGTGTGCATATGGGTGTTTTCATACACCACACACAACAGAACAGTAAAAACCCTTCAGCTTTGGTCAAGTATTTTGTTCTTTCCTTTTTTCTTTTCTTTGTATCTATGCACCAAGGAACTAAATTATGCTTCAGTAGCTAAACAAATTATGCAAAATTATACACCATGAATATTTTATATCACAGAACCCTGAAGCAAGGACTTTCGATGGCTTTATGTCTGTAGCAACCTGTGTCATACCCAGATGAATTCCACAATTGATAAGTCCCCTTCTTCCTAAAACTTTACTCAGGTCTTTATTTTATTTTTTTTTCTCTGCATTTGTCAGTGCTTATTAATAGGAATGTCTCAAGGGTTTTATTGTATGTAAGAAAATGGAAGTTACTGCCAGCAGCCTTCTTTCTGCTACTGCATGAGGGAGGGAAGTTATTCCCCTTGTAATTCTCAATTTATTTAAAATTTCATAGAATCATATAAAGCAAGTAATGTGACAAAAACAAAACAAAGTATAAAAAATTAATTAAACCACATTTCATCTGATGCTGGACTGCACCTACTTTGATAAAACTTTCTTTTAATTTTTTTGGTACGCGAAAGTATATTTCCGTAGGAATTTTTTCCACTTTTTCAGTAAAACTGTAATTACAAATCCATGTAGACTTTTGTAGGGCAGGCAGTAGCTATAGTGCACTGGAAAATGAGAGCGGTTTATACAAAATATTTTAAATTTTTCATTATTTTACTAGTTGTAATTAGTGATCTCGTCCTGTTTCCGTCTAATACTAAAGAGCCAGCATCTTGAGATCCCATGCGTTTGCCCCTGAAGTGGATGGCAAAACAGAAATCTTGTAATTATAACCTAAGAAGGATTCTTTGGCACTGCTTACTGGTTCCTGGGATGTAGAGCCTGCGAGTTAATGCCATAATTTTGACTACAAGTGCCACAGAAATGGGGAGGGTGGGTACATTTCAGTGTGCTCATTAATCTTCAGTGTGTTCCTATTGCTGTATATCATTGGCAAATGCTGGAATAGGTGTGTAGTTTTGGGGTGTTAAGGGCACTATTTTACTATTCATTTAATACCACTAACTTTTCAAGAACATGACTCGCACAAAATCTCTACTAGCTCATCTACAGACTCTCTTTCTGCTCTTGAAAATAGTTTTGGGGGTAGTCTACCCGTTTTCTCTGCATTTCATCTGTTCCATGCCTTTTGTTGATGCTAAATAGTTCAACTTAAAGTGAAATTTTTCATTTACAATAAAATATTCACTTCCACAGGTAATGCTAACAATATATTAAAGCATATCTGTTTTTATGTCATGCCTACTGCTGTAATATTTTAGTGTTGATCTATTTGTCCTCTTTTACAGTTAAAATTAGATGTGCCATTACAGACAAGACAGTTGATGACAGAGGTCTCTGTTTTGAAAGGTGTTTGAGAATTTATTTTATTTAAGTATATACTGAAACTTTCTTTAGCTGGAGCTGTAAAGAGTAGCTGTATGCTGTGATGTCTCTGGCTTACACCTGTTTATATGGGTGTTCACTGCAGGTATGGTGTGTGCCAGTCAATTAGAAAACACTTCATGGCTGCACTACTCTTAAATTTGCTCTCCTTATTTTGGTGGAATTTAAAGGATTTTTGCTGAAGTGAAATGTGTATTATTGTTACTGTCTGCTGGCCATCATGGATAGTACTATTCCAAAATTAACCAATGTTACTAGGTAAACAATAAACAACGTATATAACTGTCTCTTACTACCTGACAGATTGTGCACATGTATCAGTATAGATTATGAAAAGGAGGAAGAACATATTTGGTTTTCATTTTACAACACTAATCTATGTTAACAACAAGATGTGTAGCTCAACAGTCCTCTATAAAAATGGTCTGATTGTGCATCTTTCTTTGTGCATTTTAATGATGTTTTGGCTGAGGTTTGACTATCCAGTGTTTCAGTGGAATGTAAAAATTAGAATTTATATTGTTCATTGTTTTTACAGCTCAGTGGAAAGTGCAAGTAACATTCATAAAATGTTAATGGCCAGATAAAATTGTAAAATGTTATTGATGAATTAACCTGAGATCCAGAGCAGATGAATGCAATGTTTCCTTTTTACTACAGGATGTGAGAGTAGGCTGACAAAACACAATGATAATATTACAATCTCCTGATGATTTTGTAGTATTTTGCCTTTTAAAATGTTTTTTACACTGAAATATGGAATGGTCACTAACGTTGTAACTGACCCCATATATAGAATACAAGACTGGAAAAATACTACCTCTAGATCCATACAAAATGAAAATCCTGATAAAGAACAGTACTATTTAAACAGTTCTAGAGACAGGACCTTTTAAAAGAGAGAAATGAAACACTGTTTTTAAGAGAGAACCTCTGACTTAGCCTGTATTAAAAAAAAAAAGTGTAAGGATAGTGCATGTTTTTTGTTTCATTGAGAAATATTGAATATTTATTGTACTTCCTTGAAAAAGCAAATTGCAATGTCCTATCCATACATACTTACAAATGCAGAATTTCTTTTGTATATTAAATAAATATTTCAGAGGAAGGAGAATTGTACACAACTTTATTCGGAAGAATTTTACAGCAGAAAAGTGAGATTTTTAACAGCTTTTAATAAAATAGTGCATATATTGTTTGCTTTTTTGATGGGCTTTTTTAGTAACATTTAAGTGTGAGCCAGTTGAAATAACACACACAGCTGCAGGAAAATAATGCAAATTTTGACATTTGAGATTCAATAAATGGAAGCTTTGTTAACTTTTATACCAAAATCTAGTATTTTGTTATAAGCAAGCTGTGGAATTAAAAAGACTATACACAGAGTGTTAAAGTGAAGCAAGTCAGGATATGTTTGTTAACTGACACTTAATCTTCTTCTGAAGAGAACCAGTACTCCTACATTTTTAAAACCCTTTTTTTCCCAGTTTTTTTCCCCACACTATATATTTGGTATATTAGACCTGAGATATTCAGAGGCATATAAAATGAATGGAAGTCCAACCCCCACTGGCATCCAATGGAAGTTCAATATATTCTTCCTTTGAAAATCCCAGCCTTACATGATGACAGTATCTTTTTTTTTTTTTTAAGTCTTTGACATTATTATTGATTGTAACAAAAACTTGAACAAATAAACAGTCAGGGAGTGTAACTTGGATGAGGAGGAGTTTGGGTATTTGAAGGAGGATGATTAAATGATCTGAATTAGGCTGTGAAACATATTCTGGCTGTGGGAGGACAAAATTTGGCAATAACAGGTTGGCAGAACCTGTCAGAATCTGAAGCTTGATTCTGACTTCTGTGTTTCAGCTTTATACCAGTGGGGGGAAAAAACTTGAAGAATGTCTGTGAGGATGAGGGAGGAATGAATATCTGCTCACGGAAGAGAATTTCAGTTTGTCACGGTCACTCACCTCTTTGACCCCATGTGTGAACATGTGGCAAGATAGGAAGAAAGATTATAATCTAGATGGATTTATTAACAGCTATAATATAGAGGTTCTGAAGAGAGAAATTTGCTAAGATATACTTGTACTGCATATCTTCTAGGTATCCTAAAGGAATTGAACATCCTTTTGGATGTAGATCATTGCAACTTGGGTTCACTGATAAGTTACGAAGTTCAAACCGAAATCAATGTATTCTGTGATAATTATGCATTAATGATAATTGAGTTCCCTGAGTTTCAGGGCACTCAGATCATCAAGTAGGTATTCCAAGCCTCTTTCTTATTTTTCTTGAAACAGAAGGATGGGGGTTTATTTAGACTATATTCTTCATGTCAACTCAAATTTAAATGGCTCCAGACCACACTTGCATCAAAATAAACATTTGTATGTATTTGATAAATGTTAGAGATCTTTTCTTGTCTTTTGAGGTGCTAATGTGTGGTTCTCTGAATTATATTTTCTAGCTCTAGAGACAGCTCTTGTGTAAGGAATCATGGTGTTTGAGATTTACTACTGGTACCATTTAACAGTGATTCAGCATTTAAAACTGGCCAGCTTCAACATCTCAGGTTTCATATTCTTCTTATACGAGGTTTTTATTTGCAGTGAGAAATGAAAAAAAAATTGCTTACAGATGTGGAATGCAGCAAAAGGTTTCCTCTTTTACCTTTTTCTTCAGAAGCTCCAATAAGGGATGGGTGAATAGAGTGTGAGGAAGCATAGCAGAGTTGGAGGCTCCCCTTGGTCAGGCAGATCTCCTTTTAGGAAATTGCTAACCCATGTGGTACACTTGGGATAGCTAGCACCTAAATGTGTGGAATTACAGAAATATCTGATTTCCAGTCTTTAAAGATGGGGCAACTCATAGAAGTCTCTAAAACTGTGACTCTCCTTAGGTCATCCATTCCCTATAGCAGCTTGCTATAGAAGGAAAGATCTGAGCTTAAATTCTTAGTAAAGAGGCGACAGGATAAGGCGCTTTCAAGTCATTTAGAAAGCTTTCTGACTCTCCAAATCCCACAGAAATTCAGCTCTGCTACCATGTTGAATTTGGACTGGTTTTCGTCCCAGGAGGGTTGGAAAGATTGGCAGTGGCTGATAAAGGATATTTCAGAGGGAGAAAGCAGTTGTTATCTGAGAGTTCTTTTAAATTTGGAATCCACTAAAAAGCTTACTACAGTAAGACTTTGCTGTCCATCACATGACATAACTGAAGGACAAGCTGTGTCCTGAAAGGTAAAAGCACTTAATTTCATTTCCTAATGCATACATCTATTTGTAAATGGCAAAAGGATTTTGCCTTTGAGGTACAAAGCTTGGGCAGAATGTAAATTAACTTCAGACTGAAATAATTCATGGTTCTGAGCAAAAATAACATAATGGTTGTTATAACCATGTTTATGAAATGCTAAACTTTAACACACAGCAATCAGCCAAAGCGATACAGCAGTGTAAAAGACTACACACTTAATAATTGTAAATGTTACATGAGAGCAAGTTGCTTGATTAAATTTATTAGCAATGTGTTACGAGCATTTTAAGAAATAAAGCATTTATCACAAAATGATGATTTCTTCACTTAAGCTCATTAGGAAATCACACATCAATTCATGCATAATTACAGGGGAATTTCTGCCACTCACTACAAATCATTACCACATTAACTAAAGTTGACTTAATTTATCTGTGATTTGGAAAAGGTGGTATCTAAATAGGAAAATTAGCTTATAGAGAGGATGAAACTATCAACATCACCACAAAGGACCTAGCCTTCTCTTATTTGTTAGACAAAGATGAACCTTTTAACTCTTTTATATGTAAAGCTTGTACTTCTGAAAGAGCTCTAAAGCTTTTCTTTCCATGTCAGAATCCCATATTATGGATCCAGTGCCAGGTACTTAATGAATCATTGATAGTCAAGGCACGTGTGCTTGCGCCAGACGTACTCATTGTTTTTAATGATCATTGCAGTTTGAGACTGAATTGAAAGGGTTTGGGGGAGGCTGGGAGATGGGGAAGGAGCAAGTTCTGCAGCACTGGCAAGCTAGTCCCACAGCAGCAGCGCTGCCTTCTGCCAACACCCACAGCGTTTATGCTGCACTGTGTTTACATTCCCGCAGTGTTTATGGTGGACATAGCTCTCACGTGGCCTGTTGCACCTTCTTTATTTCCCAGACTTTGCCTAACTTTGAGGATGGTGTCTAATTGATGGAGTCCAAGTCCATTGTGTGTCTCATCACCAGGTGTTTCTTTTACAGCTATTTTGCACGTTTTCTGTTTGTTAGTTCTCAAGTACACTTGTGAAGGGGTAACTTAGGCTCGGAATAGTTACAGTGCATGCTCATCTGTCCAGGAGACATGTAGAAATGTAGTCTTTTGGAACTTTTGTACATTTAGAGAAAAATTGCTCTGTAACTTTACAGCCTTTCATTATGTAGTGCATGACTTGGTTGAAGCATTTCCCTATTCTGTATCCAAGTGCTGTATCATTCTTACTATTAGAAAGTATTTATGTCACAGTTACTGAGTTTAATTAGAGGGTGTTTTTTGTCTTTTTTAATCTGGGGCATTTCAGTCGCATTGGCATTTTGCAGGGAACAGTGGGCTGTGTGTATGGAAAGGTGAAGGAAAGCAGATGAAGAAGGGATCAGGGAAGTCAGATACTTTTGAAATTGGCTTTGCTGTCAAAAATAATGTACCTGGAAATACACGCTCAGTTTCGTAGCGAAGTACTGACACTTTGTTTTCAGCAGCTCTCCTGAGGGGTTCTTGTGTTTCCTTTGTTTGGGGTCTTTTGTATAAACTCAGGATCTGCAAGTTGAAAGTTATGCTCCTCCTTCCACATTAGTACCTCACATTTATAGACTGAAGCATTGTTTCCTGTTTCTTTCTAAATTTATCTCCCTGGCAACATGTAAGCCACTGGCGATTCTTTTGCTACTAACTTTTTACTTCATTTATGGGCTCAAATAGGGGCTTAAGGGCTGTTATTTTCTGAGTAAGATATAATGTTGAAGCGCGCACTTTAAGTTCATGATTTTCAGTGGTTTTAGTATATTTTCACATTGTTTTTCACAACCTTTAGTAAGGTAGGATGTGAAGGTTGCATGAGTTGACTGTGCCAATGAAACGACTTGCTATTGCCAAAAAGGGTAGTTCTGCTCCATCCTCCTTTCTTGTTCCTGTCTCACCCTATGTTGAGCTGACTCAGCATACTAAACTGACAGAGAAAGGTCCCCTTTTTCAAAAAAATAGAAAAGCTTTCTTACCCGTGTTGCAAGTTAAAAAGCGCCTTGAGAAGTCCACCTATTTCCGTGCCTTTGAATTATGATTGCCATCGTAATGGTTGATTATGCTATAAAAATAAATTTGACAATCTGAGATAGCTAATGCCATTTCCAGTTTTAAAAACTGTAATCTACATCCTAAATTTATAGGGAAATAATTATATCTCAGTACCTTGTTAATATACACATTGTCTATGCATTTAAAAACAAAGGTTAGAGAAGGGCTTCTTAATTTGTGCAGCTCTTATGCTTTTAGAGAATTTTCTTTCTTTAATCTTGGAATAGTCATTTGTAACCAAATTAGGGATTTGATATACTGAATGAATTAGGTTCTTAATCATATTGCACACAAAATTCATGCTATGCACAGAATTTGTGTTTTAAGTTTTCATTGCTACTGGAATTTCAAGTTGGTTTTGATTAATCATGAAGTGGGCATTGCATCCTTAGGTAGGAGGCAGTATATTCGGCAAAGAATGCCAGATTTGGCAGTGGTAGAAGACATTGTGATGATGAAAAAGAAGAGGGGGGGGAGAAATCAAAAAAACCAGTCTGAGCAGCCATTCTACTGCGGTGACAGCAGCAGTTTGGTACATTGTATCAAAATGAATGGGCTTTGCATAATTGATTTCAACATACTAGTAGCCTGAGGTCTAAGCTGCTCCAACCCAGAACTTATTAGCTGTGCTACGAAGACGGGAGAAAACTGTGCAATCTGCTACAGGGGAGGTAGAGAAATAGCATTGCTGTTAGAGTAAAAGCTTTAAAAGTAGGACAGAGCTACTGAGAGCTATCCCTTTTGTATGTTTATTGGGGTTATCTGTTCATCTCATTCTAATATAATAAAAGCCATTTTAAAGTTTTTGTGCAATACCAAATACTGAGAATTAGAATCATACTACTCAGTAGGTTTTATTACCTAATTCGAATGGCATCCCTGCACAAAGTGTAATAGCTGCATTGTGAGATCTTTTGTAGCTGGGATGCATTTTGAACAATCTCAGCAAAACTATAGATGCAAAAATGAGCAAGATGCTCTTTTGGGATCCACTTTACTTGCGCGTTCACACACTTACAAATACTAGTTTCATTTAATAATGTTCTGCACTGGTGTGACTCAACAAGTGTGTTTCCTGGGGCTTCCTAAAGAGAAGAGGATTATGTGCATTACAGAAGCATATATAACTACATTAGAGGATGTGAAAAAACTAATAGTTGGATATAGAATTACTGTGTTGAACAAATAAGAATATGTAATTTTAATGTCCTGTTTCCTTGCAGCATTGTACAAGTATTTTACTGAATGTTGTCTGTTTTGCTTTGCCTCTTCTGGATAGATACTTGTGAGTATATGGAAGGCCTGAGTTCATGCAACAGACTCCTGAGAATACAGGGATATGTATATTTGATAGAGGAAAAAATAGACTAACTTTTCTGACTAGAATCTAAGATGGGTAGTTGCAGGTGGGAAACCAGATTTGAATGAACTAAGTGTTCAATGTCAGGATTCCCAGGCTATTAGACTTCCTCTTTAGAAAACCATGACAAAGTTCTTCATTAGTGTTCGTTACGCTTCATGCAGCAATGTGAAATATTGACAGTGACTCCTTTAAACGTGAGTATTCTGCATAGATCAGCATCAAGCACCTTAGTTATGCCCTTGCTCATATAAGGAGCTAAACGGTATTAAGAAGAATATTGTACATTTATCAGTAGCGTAGTGTTTATTCTGAGAGGATCCAGAGCTGTGATTGACTGAATGAGGTTCAGTACTCTATAATTAGCAGACTTTATAACCTATTTTTAAAAAGTTTGGCTAAGGAAAGTTCAAGTGAAGAGAATTCCATGTTACTGGAAATGTTTTATTCATTTTTTTTTTATTTGCACTACTTTCACAGAATCTTCATAACCTTCACAGAACTGTAGAGGTTGCTGAAATATCCTATATTGTTTGAACAGAGACTGCCTCAGAAAGATAATGAAGTAAATCTTTGGTCATTTTTGTTTGATCTTAGGCTATTTAAGATTGTGACATCCTCCAAAACAGAAAGTTATGAACGGGTTCTTGTGACCTATTCTAATGTACATATTAATCTATGGGACCCATTTTAAAGTATCTCTTCTGTTCTGGTAAAGACATAAATTTGTTTCAGAGGTTGAATCATGATTTTTGAGATTTATGTAGACATTAGTGAAGGGGAAGGATATAGACCAGGTTGTAACAGCTTTAAAATATTCTGATACTGATAGTATTTGTGTGAATGTCTGACAGAGCCCACCCACAAAAAGTTGTGTGGCAGTTTAGCTTTGCCTTGCACAGTAGGTTTGAGTGGTGGTCAGGAGAAACCAAATAATAATAATAACAACAATGATAACATGAAGGTCCTGGAGGAATGATTGGAAGCAGCAGCAGGCCTGCCAACTTTTTTTTACTTGTTTTCAAAGAAGTCTAAGATAAACATTTTTACATTAAATTAAACACTAGTGGAAATTTTGGATTAGTGTAATGTGCGTTTTCTATCAAAGAAGCCTTGTTGGTGAAAAAACCTCACAATTCCAGTAACTCTTGATGTGGAATTCTTGCTCTGTGATGTCCAAGATGATAGAGGTAAGCATATGACATACACAGGTGGTTTCTTAAGTTGCTTTTACATCTTTTCTCTGAAGTTTGTCCCGCAGAAGAGGAGACAGAAAAAATAATCTAGTTCAGTTTTGAAGTGCAGATGCCATTTGTGTGCTGTTTTGAGCACCATCAAATCATACTAACATCAATGGTGAGTCAGGAATCCTCAGAATGAATTGTCACAGGAACACTGAACAATAAGGAAACATACCCTTGTTTAATTCCTTCCTGTTTCAAGTGGCTTGCTGCATTTGCCCAGATACCCATATCTTTGCCTGCTTCATCCTGGTAAAACAGTCTTCTAAATTAACCTTTTCCAATATTTTGAAGAAACATGGGAGGAGAAATACAGAGAATCTTTGATAGGAATCACAGTCTGTGCCTTCTTGTAAAGCTAGCCACTGCATCTGTTTCAAGACCTAATACGTTGGCCTGTGTTCCCTCCGCTGACATAAAACGATGGCTGAATTATCAAGGGTGAGGTTTACAGTAGATATAACAGCAAGAAAATGGAAAAAGCAATTAAAAAATTCAGTGTGTATGTTCTTATTATGAATGAAGATAGCGTAACCTGGTGCTTTCTGTTATAGGACCTCATTTTAAATTGTAAACAACTTCTCAAATTATAAGCATTTGGGATGAATTTCTTCAAGCTAAGCATCTGCCTCTAGTTATGTTGTGGGAGAATTTCAAGTAAGTTTGTCCGTTTCTGAGAACAAGTTTAAGGAATAAGAACATTTTGCCTGTCTTGAAATAAATACATATCTGTTTTGCTTTTGAAGCTCTAGCCTGTTTCAAGCAGAGATTTGAAATTTGTTGGGGCATCCATCAAAGTCTACACAAAACTATGTTAAATTCTCTGGTTTTAGTCAAGCCTCTGAAAATCTAAACTAGCTCACACATCAGGGCAGACTTGTCAGAAACTGATGGCTGAATTCAAGATTCACAGGGTGTTCAGTCTTCTGACCAGCTGTATATTTGGGGGCAGGGAAGTGTGCATTTAGGTAGGAGCTGTGAGCCTGGGTGCGCTTGTGCATATTGCTCTAGGGCAGTGAAGATTCTGCATCCACGTAGGATGCTCTGTCCCTTCGGGTACTTTTGATGCCTGCTCAACTGAATATGCTTTACTTTTGGCCTTTGGGGTCTGATTTTGTTGCTCTCTGTGTTTAACCTCTTCCCATTGCAGCAGTGCAGTGCCAGGACTGATTTTCTCAGAGCTCTTGCCATTGCAGCCTGAAGGAAAGCTGGCATGACTGCATGTAGAGTGGGGAAGGCTGGGTGCAGAAACCCCAGGAAAGGTCTGGAGAACTGGGGAGAGAAGGAGGGAGGGGCAGGAACTAGAAAGGGAGATGGAAGGGTGTAGGTGGAAGAGAAAGTAGGGGATAGCCTTTGGAGGAGGAGGAAGGGGGACCAGTGACTGATAAGTGGGAGAGGACTTAACAGGCAGGATGGGTGCAAGCAGAGCTGACAGTGAACCAAGGATATTAGAGACCAGGAACAAGCAAGACGGATGGAATACCAAAAACAAGGGCAAGAACTGACATGAGTGGGTATGAATGGAAATAGAAGGGAAAAACAGGAATTGTGGCCTGAGGTACGGCTTTTTCTCAGCAGGTAGAAATTCCAGAATGAAAGAAAACCAAAGCTAACTTCAATGACATCTCTTGTGCAGGTTAAGTATTTGGTTTAATGATATATTTGTAAATACATGGTTCTGTTAGAATGTAGGATCTTCGGGGCCCTGATTCTGTTTGATCATGATTGCTAAAATATTGTGTATGCTTTTGCACACTGATGTTTTTATTTATGAGAATAAATAATCTATTGTTACCATCTCCTAGTTCCATTACAATATTGCATGTTAGTGATTTTACTGAATCTCTCTCCTGTTCGCTGTTTTTGGTATTTAGGTGTGAGGCTCTTTGTGCAGACCTGCAACAGTGAGTTTTCAAAGATGTTTTTGTTTCTACTAAACATGATAGCTGTAATGAAAAGCTCTTTCTTCCATGACAACCATCTTTGTTTTTTCCTACTCTACCCTAGTTGCAGAGAGATTCAATACAAGGAAAATTAGTTTAACGAAGACATACATATATACCCAGATGAAATCTATTTCGATTCCATGGTCAGCAGCAAACTGGTCCACTAGTAATAAAGCATGTCTCTTCCATGGGGCAAAGCTGAACTCAGAGGCAGGCTCATCTTCCACACCACTGCTGATTAGATAGCTGCCATGGAGAGTTGTTTGGAGAGAGGAGTTTGTGTGAGTGGGAGAGGGAAAATCATCCTCCTTGCTGAATACAAAAGTAGACTCGGTACCCCTACCAGCTGTGTCTCCAGGATTTTATATTTTTTTGTACTCTTCTCAATATTTTCCTCTTATCCACAACTACCTCCCAGTAAATTCACCTTACCTTCAGCTAAGAAAGCAAGAGAGAACAAGTATTCTGCCCCGAGAGTGATCTCATAAGAATTTGCATAAAAACTGTGCAGCTGGCATTTGTCTCCCTCCCCATTTTTTCCTGTGCTCCCTCATGATTTAAGGTTATTTCCTTAGGCAGTAAGTGGTCTGGGACCTGGAATACTGAATTTACATCTAAACAGGCAAAAGGTGACAGTGCAAATACAGTTTATAGTGTATCCCCACTCAGGCAACTCTCCTCAGTTTTCTAACTAGTTTCTTATTGACTCATTTCAGAAGGGAAGGAACCAGCCTACTTGAGGAATACCTGTGGCCTTCCATTGTCTTTGGCCTGATACAAATGGAATTCTTTTCCCAGAAAATAAAATTACTTTCAACTGACATAAATTAATTTTGCTAGGAATATTGGAGGTGATGTTTCCCTGGATGTTGGATGACTTTGTTCTTCAGGCTTGTTACAAATTAAAGAGAAAGATTCCTCATCATGGCTTTTGTCAGCATAACAACGAGTTTGTTAGATGCCATAGATGGTTTTCAACAAGAAATTTTTGGTCTCTTTGTGTACTTGTATATATTAATGGCATATAAAAATTCACATTTTTAGTGTGCTTACCTTGAGCTGTCTTGCTTTGAGCCACAGAGCTGGCTTAAGGCATCTGAGATGTGAAGGCAAAGTTGTGATTCTCTTCTCTGAGGATGAAGGCCAGGATGGGAAAGCCTTTCCTGCTGTAGTGAGAGGAGAAGCACTGATGTGAGCAATCCTTCCTTCCCTCTCCAGGTAACTGCTGCCTACATACTCCAGCCCCTTTCTCGCTCAGTAGAGCAGGAGTAGTTGCCAGCATAGCTGTCTTTGCCAGAGGTGAGGTGAAATAGGAGCTGGAGTTATATTTGTACTCCCAACAATATGGTAACTATGTGGAACAGCTTGCTTTTTTCCATGGTAGAAACAGCCATCCAGAGGCAAAAACTGCAACTGTTAGGGAAAAAAAGGAATTTGTTGTAAAGCAGTAGCAAATCAGAATAAGTGACCGGTAATATTTAGTGCGGTTTTTGGCTTAGTTTTGCCTAACGTCTCTAAAGAATCAATCTAATGGAGTTCTTTAAAGTTCTTGAAGCACAGCACCAAGCCTGACAGAGTTCAAGAAGCATTTGGATGATACTCTCAGGCACATGGTGTGACTCTTGGGGGTGGTCCTGTGCAGGTCTAAGAGTTGGAATCGATGATCCTTGTGGATCCCTTCCAGCTCAGCATATTCTATTAAGTAATAGTTCAAAACAGCAAGTAATTGGTGTGTGACAGGATTTCTTTTTCCACCCAAGTCTCCCTACTAAATATTTGTTTCTGTCTGTTGTCTGTATGCTTATCATGAAGTAGTAGTTGTGGGCTGACTAAACAAGACATGCTCATAGTCTGCTAGGGAGGGTGGTTTTTCTTAGAAGTTGAGAAAATCTCCACATAGCTGAATTGATACCTAAGCTTTGCTTCCAAATCTGTGTGCAAGATCCTGATTTTTCCAGGGGTCTGAGCAGATGTTGGTCCTTAACAGTTTTGATACCCAGACCAGCTGTATGCATGCCTAAGCAGGACCTTACTAAACTTTCCAGTTAGTGATATTACTGTTGTTTTCAGAGCACACCTTACCTGCATATGTTTCTTAGGTGTGCATATGTTGAGTTCAGGAACTGAAAAAGAAAGTGATTTTATAGTTGCCTCTGGATTGTACTCTTTAAGCATGGAAGTAAAAGAAGAGCATGCAGTCCTGCTTACTTTGCATCTGGTTTTCTTAATTTAAAAGAAGAAAATCTCTGAAGAAGCTGAAGTGAGGTAGGATGAGCAATATTCTGAACTTTGCATATTCAGTTACTGGTAGGTAATTCCTCTGAGAATTTCTTGAATATATACCTACTTGTGGATCTTTAACTCCAGATGCTAATTGAGATGAGTACTAATTAAACAATGACTAGCCTTCCAAACTGCCCCTCTGGAGAGATTTCAAATTCAAAGCTACACAAAAAAGTACCATGGTGTTAATTTCCCTAACAAAAATGTTGCAAAAAGCTACCCTAAATCTCCAGTTCTAACTTCTCTATAAAATGTGGTTTATTTGAAAACAAATTTTGAATAGGAGCTGATACTGAGAATTACATAGTAGTCTGTTACTGGTGCTACAAAATAATCTGTGTAACTTCTGTAATAGAGGCTTGCCTTTCCCAGACAATGATTTAACGTCTTGAAATCAAGTTTATATAATCTAGTTTTCCCATATAATGGATGTGGGTCTGGAAAGAGCACTGATAAAAGCTATGCATTGATTGAAATGGAAATTCTAAACCACCTTCAGCAAAGTGTAGATATAGGATGTAAAACTGCCCGGTCCCGGTGGAACACAGTAGAATGCAAGCCAGCCATTAAACGCTTTAGTTCATCTGCTTCCTCCACAGATTTTATGACTATTAAAAAGACCATCTTTAGGGGCTAAGTGCTAAAGAGACTCTTATCCCAAACGCTATTCAGTCCTGCACCTTAAATGAGGAGATTGTAGGGATGGGGACCACTTATGATGTACTCTTCCTTCCCTTTGTCCCTAGAAATTCTATACAAATCTTTCCTAAAGTAGAAAAATCATAAAAGTGCCGTGTGCTAAAGTAGTAAATTTACAGATAGTGATGGGTACCATGTTCAAGAAATTTTTTTTTAAGGACGGATAATACTAAAGGGATCTGTGATAAGCTGCAATTAGCTAGTGATTGACTAAACAAAAATAGCTTCTGCCGTGGTAGTTAACTAACTCTGAACAGTCTGTTGCTAAATAGTAGTATTTTGGGAGGACTTTCTCCTGATCTGGGCAACCATGTCTCTGTAGTTGGTGGTCTGCATTCACCAGGAACTGCTGCTGTCCAGGAGCAGAGATTCCAGAGTGCAGTCGTGGGTAAAACTTAGAAGTTCCTGTTGCTGGAAACTGTAGCAGTGGCTTAAGAGTATCATAATACCCAGTTGGAGCCTATAGAAATCATTGTCATTTGATTTTCCTGAGGACATATGGAAAAAGGTGAATCAGGTAGAAGCATGTGTAAATTAATTTCCCTTGCTCAGTAGGTATCCATGTTTCTGATGACCAGTTACTTCCCCCTCACACCTGGATAAAAGCAGGTGTTGGAGGGGAACACCTGCATCGTCTCCTTCCCTAACAAGATGAGCAGGCCAGTACAGAGAGCCCATGTTTTTGCCTCATTGGCTTCTTTGTTTTCCCTGGAGGAGAAAGGGAGCTGCCTTATCAAGAAAGGGAGCTGAGGGAGTGACATGCTCCCTCCTTTTCTTGTTCTGTCTTACAAGGAGCGTTGACTGGGAAGGCATGAGCTGAACTATGAGGAACGGATTGTTGCTGGAAAGGGAAGTTTCACTGCAGCCCCACCCATTCCCCCTATTAACAGCAGTAGCAGCACCCCAAAACTCTGAGGTGGCAGCAGCAATCCTGCCATTTCTTAGTGTGCTGAGCCAAGAGAAGACAGTCTCACAGACAACAATGAACATGTCTGATCAGTGAAAAGTATTTCAGACATATTCACAGTGAGTGCACCTGTGTTGTGTCTGGTGGGATGTTCTTGTGAGCATTGGGTGTTTCTGAGTTTTGCATCTGGCACCCACTTTGTCCCTGAGAGGCAGCAGAAGTTTTGGCCAAGTATGGGCAACCTACAAATCCCGTCATACAACAGGAATGTCATAGATTTCTTAAGAGAACTCTGAAGAATGTAAGTACCTGTCTGATAGTGTATATAGAATAAGTGGAGCAGTGCAGAATGACAGTGCCATTTGCGCAACATGTGGATGCACCTATGGAGTTGTCAAAGGACAGAATGCAGCTGACTGACAGTGCTGGGGATACCAAAAGGGCTGTCCCAGATTTACCCCTCCAGACGCTCCCACTGGCAAGTAATATAGCTAGGCAACTGTTTTGGCTGCAAGGAAGCCCTCCAGGCTTTTCTACAATCCCTGCCTCCTTATCTGACTCAGCTGAATAAAAAATTATTTTTGTACCTGTGAGTTAACATTGGCTGCTGCTAAAATTATCATAAAGGTGCTGAGGAGACACCAGCAATATGTTGGGAAAGGGATGGTTATGCCTTTTGGTCTTTTTGACTTTTTAGCTATATGTTACATTAATAAGGCCCAGTAGTAATTCCAGTGCAGGTATGTCCTATGTCAATAATATACAGAGGACATTTTTCTGCCCAGAAAAGAATGGCCAGGTGTCTGCAAGGGGTTTTTTCTGTATCAATTTTCTTCTGAACTGACAAGACTGTAAGAATTTTCATGCTAGGAGAAAACAATTTGACTGCAATTCTTTATCAAGCCAGTTTTGGACCAGGCCTGTAATTGCCAGTTAGATTTTCCTTATCAATTAACAATTTCTATGTACTGTGAACATTTTTGGATTAATTCCTATGAGAGATTACAGGTGATAAATGTTGGTAAGGCCTTACTAACTATGCATTGTAGCTATTTCAGGATTTGCATTTTTGATAATACACAGGCTTACTTTTTGCCAGCATCATGTCTTATTTGGAGAGCCCTATGTAGCAAGGGAGCCAGTGGGCAGTCTGGTAGATATTGTGGTAAAAGTAAAGTTACTAATGCAAAAATTGAAGATGTTTTTGTGTAGTTCTATGGATCTACAGAGTTGCTACGTACAGAGCTTGAACTTTTGCTGTCTTGCATGTTTTTTATACCATGTAAAGATGGTAGTCTAACTGCTACCAAATCAGTGGAAGCATTTCACACTTGAGTTTGTTCAGGTGTGAAGCAGTGCTGGAGGGAGGAGGCTCTGGAGAATATAGCCATCACATTCAATCATTATCTCTGAAAAGAACAGACACTGCAGTCTAGAGGCGGGCAGGAGCGTGAACCGATGTGGTGCACGTTCATCACGGTATTCTGCTGATACTACTTAAAATCCTTGACTTAGAGCCACACTATTTCTCAATGCTCCTAAACAGTGTAGTGCTGCTCAAACTGTGTGGTAGAGAAATGGTTTCAGGTGTAGGCACGCATACTCATACACTCAGGTCTCACACCTGCAGGTTTTTGAGTGTAGCCTCCTACAGAGAAAAAATTAGCCTGTTCACTAATTTCAGCACAAAGTACCAAACATTTCATAGCTATTAAAATCTTCGTATAGTGTAGCTTTCTGGCTGTGTTCAAGCTTTTACTGGCAAACACTTCCTTCAAAATAGCTACCTTTTAATACACAACTTTTGCAAGAACCTGGTGATGCAACATTTCAGTTTAAAAGAATATATGTTGTTGAATTTTACATTTTATTGCTTTGTATTTTGAAAATATGTTTGACAGCCTGATTTAAATGGAAAGAGTTGGGAGAGTAATCAAACAGAATAAATGTTATTCGGATAGCTAAGTACTATGTGCCAGAAAGGACTGAATACTTTTACTCGTTTTGTACAAAGTTAGAAGCTGGTGCTGTGCTACTGTGTAGGCAACCATTATGCACCCACAACAGTAGCTTGCACAAACAGCCTTGGAGATCACAGCCATTTTTATTGAAAAGAGGAGAGTTGCAATGCATTTCACGGTCTGTGAAATCTTGCAGAGATATGCTGGAAAAGTTTGAATGTCTTGTGAATAGGGTGGCACTTCTGATAGTGATCAGAGCTTATCTGTAGTGCTGCTTATGTGGAGAAATTAAGCTCAAGATGTGGCACAGACTGCTTATGATACAACTAACTGCATCTTGATACTGTTTTTCTCACAGAGACCATTGAATCATATGGCAAAGTCACATTGGATCATTAGAGCTGCACAAAATCATAGAATTATAGAATAACCTGAGTTGGAAGAAACTGAAGTCCAACTCCTGGCTCTGCACGGGGCAGCCCCAAGAGTCGCACCATGCGCCTGAGAGTATCGTCCAAATGATTCTTGAACTCTGGCAGGCTCAGTGCTGTGACCACTTCCCTGAGGAGCCTGGTCCAATGCCCAACCACACTCTGAGTGAAAAACCTTTTCCTGATATCCAAACCTAAACCTCTTCTGACTCAGCTTCAGGCCGTTCCCTTGGGTCCTGTCACTGGTCTCCAGGGCGAATAAATCAGTGTCTGCCCCTCTGTTTCCCCTCATGAGGAAGTTGTAGACTGCAATGAGGTCTTTACTCAGTGTCCTCTTCTCCAGGAATTGATACAGAATATGAGCAAAATAATCATAATACCAGAATGGGAACATGAGTTCGCCTTCCTGTTTGACTGTGGTTTTCAGAATCTTTGTTAAATACAGGCTTACAATTTCAGATCATGCATGCCATCCTTTCTGAAAAATCAAGGCCTTGTAAATTTATCTCAAGTTAGACATCCAAAATGAAGACTTTCAGATACCAGTGCTCCTCTTATTTTTCAAAGCTAGGAGGGATGGGTATGGTCTTCCTTTACTTACAACTCTATCACATCGGTCTCTTTGGGCCTTTCCATTGATCAGAGATTTCTCGTCTATCAGTCCATCCTTGACAGGTCTCTTGCTTTCCCTAGTCTAATGACTCCTTTTTATTTCCTCTCACAAGGCCTCTACCTGCCCAGAAACTTCCTTGCAGGGCATAATTTTCAATCCTTTTGATTCTAGATAAGCAAATTGGGGGGAAAAATTACCTAAAGTAATGCAGAATTATAGAAGTTAGACAGAAGGTTTTGATTATGATGGTCTATTTTCCTGTTTGGCAGAAATACATTCTTGAAGTGAAGTGAGTGGTTTGGGGATTGCTGTTTGTGCTTGGTATAACTAGACACATGCAAAACTGCAACGCTACAACTGTTCTCTACTTAGCCGAGACTAATGTTATTAAAAGAAATGGTGGATAAATTAGGAAATGAACATCCTGTTGCCAGGTCAACCACATTCCTTATTTGTTAGTATCAGCGTGTGTATGGGAAGGATAATATGTAGTGAAGACAGACAAGAGCTGCAAGCTCTTCATGGCACCATGGAAGGGAAGGGTTGTAGAAAATAATGTCTTTAGCGACAGTGACCTAAACCCTTCATTCTCTTATCTCTCTGTGTACATGTCAGTGAGAAAGAGGGAGAATTATTAGAAGGATCAAAAGGCAAAATTCTGTTTCTTAATTAACTGTATTTCAGTTTCCTGAGGACACACACAACATATTTCTGTGTGTTTTCTCAGATTTCGATGGTGATGAGAGTGGATCAAAGATGTTGCCTCACTTAAACTGCCCTCAATTTCTTTGTGTTTACAGTAGGTGATTACTGCCTTTCCAGGTTTTGACTTTAATCCTGTAAATGTTTTTTTAGGGTTTCATTACTAACCTTCCTGTGAAATCTATTTGCTAAGAAAAAAAAAAAGAGAAAATAAAAGAACTTTCAGGGTTTTTTTCTGTTTTTCATCAAGCAAAACATGTTGTTATGATGAAAAAATGTAGTGGTCAGTCTTCCTCTTTCTAGGCTGATTATATTGGAAATGCAAAGAGCAGTGGTTCACCTGTGTGAGAAAGTGTGATGTTTTAAATAGGTTTAATGTAAATCAGTTTCACCATTAAACATATTAAGTGCTTACCTAGGGAGTGTGCCCCGTATCCTACTAGGGCTGATTTCTCAAAAGTTAAATATGATTCTAACTCTATTTTCTTGTTCTCCATGTGCACAAGGGCTAGGAATTCTGTGGTGGGAAAACTGTACTCACGCTGTTTTCAGCAGATATTTTTTACAACATATTGAGAGTTGTACAGATGGATTCCAAGGGGATTATCTTTTAATGATTTAGGTATAATGATACAAACCAAGATAATATTTTAAAAGTTAGGCTTCCAGTAAGGTGCGATCTTGTTTTCTTTTTTTAATTTTTTGGTTGGTTGGGTTTTTTTGGTTTGGTTTGGTTTTTTGTTTTGTTTTTCTGCTGAGTATCCAGCAGTTCTTGTTTTCATCTGCAGAGGACTACTAGGTGCTTGGCATTTAAGAAAATCAGGGCACTTACTTAAGTACCTATATGCAGATGTAAGTTTGACAGGCACCCAGTTTTGAAAGTCGTGCAGTGGGGTGGTCAAGAAATTTTAGGTTGATTTCTTGGGGCCGTAAGATGGAACCGTTGATATAAAACACTTATTTTCTAGCTGGCAATAATTTTGTGAAAAGTGACTGTTAATTTTATACTCTAGTGTGTTTCCTTTTCCTTCCCTAGTTTCATAAGACATTCTTCATATGGCTGTGGGGAAATCAAGCCTGTAAGTACTGTTGTATCGTGTGTTACAGCTGCTCCCATATAATTTTCTGTTCTATTTACATAAGTTAGAACAGAACTGAAGTACTCTTCTTTCCAAAGGAGATTTCTGTTTTGGTGAGGAGGAAAAGAAAACCAAGAGCTTGCCTCAAATACTTAAAAAGCTGCAGTTTCATCTTTACAAAAACATGTTACAAAACAAAGGAAAACAATGGCTTGTGCCGAGATTGTTCAAGAGAGAACCTGGGGGAACCCAAGGTATTTTATTATTTCTGAAATGCAAATTTCAGTGAATAAGGAACATTATTCTGCACATGAAAACTCTGTCTTTTTTTCTTTCACCCAGCTCTGAAGGTAGCAATGCAATATTTTTCTTCTGTTTAGGATAAGCATGTGATTGACATGAAGTGTTCGAGTTTGTCTCTTTCTTTCATCTCATACAAGTACTGTTTTCCCTCTTTCTGTTCAGTTAAGTCGTGTTGTGTATTTTATGCAACCTAGAAGAGTCTCTGTGTTCTTAATCTTATCTGCTTTCTCAGCATTTATTCATTTTTCAATTGCCTAAGGAAATGGAAAGGTTAAGATACAGTAACTGGTCTCTATGATGGCAGAATCTTTCTTTGTAAAACTGGTAGTTGTATTTTCTCCTCAATTTGCCTTTTGTTCTATACACCTCAGCTTTAGGATGATCACATATTATGTTACGGGTCTTCTATTTTTCCATAGATGTACACAGCATGTTCATGGAGCTGAATCAAATTATGATGTATGTGGGCAAGATATAGCAGATATGCTAACCCATAAATTATATGACATAATGTTATTAGTTGGAAAATATGAATAAGTTATTCAACACAGAAGGGGTCATGAAATTATCCATATCCTGTTTACTGAGTTTGTTATAGCTGTGTATGTACACAACAGCATGTTACTGATGTATCAAATTCTTTGTTTTGATAACCAGAAGTGTTGTTTGGGCTTTGATTTGCTTCCTTGTGTTCTGTCACACTCTGTTATAACTTACAAAGTTATAAAGCTTTGGGTAAAGAATGTTCCTGGTAAGACAAATTAGGTCTGCAGACTTTATGCTTTTACTAATTATTTTCATATTCTCTGTTAGACAGATACTTTTCAGGTTGGTCTTACTCTTATGCAAAATTGTCTTGATAGATGAGTAGCTCAGAGCAACATCTGTAATTTATGGATATAGCAAATGCATGCAGTCTCACTATCTTTACAGATGTGCTTTAGGGCAAGTGAGATGTTCAGATAATAGAAAGGGGGAACATTAATAAATCTCAGTCAGGAAGACAATACTTACATCTTTTCTTTAAAATAAATTCAAAGCTGAATTCCAAATTACTTTTTTAAACATCATTGGTGCTTTTTTTCTTCATACTGTTGCTATTGTTAAATTGAATGCTAGATGATATGCTTGATGTGTAATTTAAAAATACAAGTAATTAGGCTGTGATACTTGTTTTCCAAGACAAAACTAGTAAATCACTCAGACCCCATAAAAATGTAGACTAGTGCTTTTGATTAGTTGTTGGAGTCATTTAAGTTTCTATCAGTGTTTGTTTCGGAATTAGAGAATCTATTATCATATATTGGGAAAATGACTGCTGCAGTATTAATAACATTATTGCAGTCTGTAAGGACTGCAGAGAAAATGAACAACATAGAAATTGCTGCTTTGGAACAGAGCAGTGATCCGTACAGCCTTGTATCTTGTCTCTGACAGTAACCAATATGTGATGATTCAGAGGAAGAAATACGCACAGCCAATTGTGTTATAGTGTACCACAGAGGGAAATTTCTTTCTGGCCCCAGATGGTGCTTGGTTTATGCCTTAAAGCATGAGGATTGATAGCCATTGTAAATTTTACCTTAGCTAGTGTAACCAAATTGGATTGCTCCTTGTTGTCCGTAACCTGCCCTTCACCTGGCCTTCAAGGGATTACAGTCCTGTCCCTTATTGCTGGATTCATAGCTTTTATCTTTGCTGTTTTAAGCAGATGCAGTAATGCAATTCAAGGACTTGTGCCACTATTTTACATGGTGTCACACACCGTTGTATTTTTCATCAATAACAGGCTGGTTCAATGCTTTTAGTTAAACTGAAAATGATACTTTTGTGGTGGGCAGAGCAGTTACTACATTCACCTTGTGTCAGTTCTCTGCTAACTGTCTCCTATTCTGAACATGGGAGCTTTGGTCATGGAAATAGTTAAAGAATATGCTTAGAACTGGGGCTCTAAGACTTTTGTGTCATTGCAGCAGCCTGAAAGAATCAAAATTGCATTTTGAGCATTACCACACCCTGCAAATCTTGACCTCAGCAGCTTCTGAAGACTGTCATTCTGTTCTTTCAGTTCCTACACTGGAGTACAAGGTGATGTTAGAGAAATTAATATTGTTCTACTGCAGTGCACATGTGACATTTAGATGAAAACGTATGAAAGTTCCCTGGGTTAACCTGTAACAGAGGCAAGGGACCAAGTTCTTTGTAGTAAGCCTTGGTACATTTAATTTGTTGCACACCCATCTAATAAAACCCTATAGCCTGAGAGGAGCTATCTGACAGCCTAGTAAAATAGTTGTTGCAGACAAAAACTGACCTCGTTTTAGTCTGGTATTCATAATGCAAAATAGCACAAGCTTTTGAAACTGATGCTGCTGCACTTCAAGGTCTTCTTGGGTACAAGCCATTTTGATGAATAACAGCACTTCGTGTCTTACTGGTTTGTGCACTGCCTTTTAGGAAGTCCTTCCCTGTATCAGGAGTAAGAAGAATCTGCAACAGTGCTTATGCAATTGCTGTCCTTCTCGTCTTTACCTCTGCGAGTGCAGATTGGTCTCTGGCATCATGGATAATGTTAAAAAAGCAGTAAGCAGTTATCACAGGAAGCAGATTTTGCTCATCAACTTCCAAACATGTCATTAGGTGCTGCCTTTCAGCTTTCCAAATGCATGCTCCACTGTCTTTTTGTTCCTTCTTGAGAGATAATTAAACAACTCATGTCTCCTTGACGAAAGACCAGTCAAAGCCAGGGAATGTGGGTTTCCTGAATGACAGTGGAACTTCATAACAATCTTGGGAGAAAAAATTCCCTTTCTCACTGAAGGAAAGAGGTCCAGATTTGTTTTATACTCCTTCAGTATTACTGATGGTGCATTTTCTGGAGGGATCATCTAGGTTTTAAATCAGTGTGAAGAAATAACCCTTTTGTTGGTTGGTAAGTAGCAATGTGTCACGTGTCTCTGCACCTCAGCTGATCGAATCTAGCAGAAATTGTCCTTGAGTTGTCAGTCTGTATGAGCTGGCACATTGCCTCCTTCTTTATTTCTACCTCCTTAATTCTACCAGCACTGCGGTAGTTGAGTACTTGAAATTGTGACGTTTTATCTGTTAGTGAGGAAGTCTTTCTCCTGTGAAAAAAGGGACTTGTGGTGGTGATGTGCTACTGCCTAAGCTTTGGAAAAAACTTCTGTTGTCCTGGACTTCAACAGACAGGATTGGTCCTCATGGGCTTGCATGGTCATGTCCCCTCACTCCATCTTTCTATTCTCAGCTGAGAAACAGGACTGTAGCCAGAGAGGTTACTTCAAGTGAAATTCCTTCTGAAGAAACCTTTAGGTTTTCTTCTCTAATATTCCTTCTTTCTCCCAGCCCATACTGGTTCCACAATGGGGCATCTCACTTGGAGCCATCTGGCTGTGCAGCTGCAAATCTGGATGCAGCAATCTCTACAATCAACAACTGCAGAGGCACAGTGTTCATTTGCAGCCATGCTGGCTGACAATGGGAAATTAGTGGGTTTTTCAGAAGATAAATGAAGTTTTTTATACCAGCAGTTGAACTGGAAAATTCTGTCATCTTAATCTAAAATCACAGATTTCCTTACATTTCTTGGGTCTTCCATATAGGTCCACAAAACAGTTTTTGATAGTGCATAGGTATGATTCCAAGGCACTGCATTCAGTGGACCGTGTACCTTGGGGTAAAAAAAAATCAGTTTGGTTTGGTTTGAAGATGAGATGCAGAGGCAAGATTTAAAGTCAAAAAATAAGAAAAAACCAGCTCAGTGGTTATTGATATACTAGACTAACAAGAAAAACACTTTTAAGCCTTCAATATGCAAATTGTTCACCAAGTAATTCCAACATTTCTGTAAAGCTCTTGCTTTTCTTCTTGCTCTGTGATGCACTTTACCTTAGTCTTAACTGCCTCACATTCCTCCTGATTTTTATTACCTTTTCTTATGTTTTCTTATGTTTGTCTTTAAGTTTCAAAATTCAGAGATCCTCTATTTTAAGAAGAAAGCATGTTTCTATACTGAATAATGTGGATAAGCATGAGAAGGTTAATGTGAATCCGGGACCTTCTGCAAAGTCTTGCAGTTCAGCTTTGTAGTAAGCCTTGGTACATTTTGGCTGAGTTTTTGTAACATGGATGAATGACAAAAAAGGTGTGTGGGGTTTTTGAACTCTCAGGCCACATCATGGACTGGGGGCATGTCCTGCAGTGGCAGTTTTACAGCTGGAATAAAATGTGGCTGCCCCTGCCTACCACCAGGCTGTGCGATGTTTCTTTCACTTTGGAGGAGCTGGGGAGAAACTGCTGTGTCCAGAACTGCCCAGGACTTCCAGCAGTGTTTTCAAGGGAGTAGGGAAAATCTTTAAAACTGAGCTCCCCTTGGTAAATCCTTGCCTACTTCAGGCAAATGAAGGTGAACAAAAATCTTCCTTGCTGGTGCTGTGCAGTATTTTAGATCCTGTTGACCTCAGAATCCGATGATGTTGCTGTGACCCAATAGACCCTCTTTGTCACGGAGGCAAATTCTTGTCTCTGGTGTTAGTTAGGAAGTCTCCCAGTTCCTGTTGACCTTAGGGTTCAGCTCTGCCACGGGACTGAGATGCTGCAAGTCAGCTGTGTGATTGCACCTTTCAGCTGCCCAAAGCAGTGGCCCCTTGGCCCACTGTTCTGCAGTGCTGTGGGAATCCCAGGGCAACAGCAGCTTCTGCTATATTTCAGAAAGCTGCCTGAGCAATATCTCATATTGCTCTGCTAGCTTCAGAATAAAATGGTGGGGTGGCATAACTGCACTATTCATGCAGGGCTTAGAAAGGGGGCCTAATGCAGGGATGCTGAATGAGTTAATATGTGTTCATGGAATGGCTTTTCAGAATAAGGTAGGGAAATTTTCTACTAGGTAGGGGAAGAGAACTGCTTTTGCATTATGTCCCAGCCAGAGCTGTGAGAAAGAAAAGAATATTCTTTCTCTCACTGATGCATATTAACCTCCCTTTGCAGAGATGGGACTTATGCAGTGGCAATGTCTGGATGCTGCAGATTACTCAGGAGAGTGTGTATTGTGGAGGCATCAAGTTTCAGCAGTGTTGGATTTTGTTTGGGATTTTAGTGCAGCATAACAGCTATGTTAAATCGATTTGCATGAGCCATGGAAGCTGTTCAATGGGAAGAAGGCCAGTTGACCCTTCAGTCTTCTCCTGTCCCTGTGTGCATCCAGGGAATCTCAGACCTCCCAATAATCCCAGAAACACATTCACACAATGAGATATGGTTTGTGTTTGCACAAAATGGTGTTCATTGTAATCTTCCCTATATGTGTACTCAAGAGGCCAAACCTCATTTTTGTTTGGCTTGTCCCTGAGTGCTATTGAATGGACTTATTGTGTGAAATAAGCATGAGTGTCAATCTCTGTTTTTTTACCCCAGTAATTAGTAGTACTTTCTTGAGACAGTCTCCCTCAACTGTCAAAGCCATAATTCTGCTGAGCGGGTCAGCCCGGAGCGGGTTTGGGGACCAAGCTGCTCTGCGTAGGTGTGATCGTGATGTCAGGCCCAGGCAGGCTGAACTAAACACACAGTGGAATTTGCTGTCAATGTTACATGGCCTCTCAGGAAAATGACTGACTTATTTTCTTTTCCTTCAATTTTCCTTGACCTTTTTTTTTTTAATCCTATGTGCCAAATCTACATCTGTGTGAGTAGTTACCACCTGCCAGAAACTCCCCTTCAGGAGAAACAAAGCAAACCCACCCATCCCCAGCACAGTCACTATGTGCTATTAGAGTCAGCCTAGATTTGATGCCAGTTGATAGTAGGAGGTGCTGTATAACTCCTAAGTATTTCTTGTTAATGCTGTGTAGAGGAAGGACAGACATGTTAGTGCTATATTTAGTAGCAAAATACAGACAGCATGAAGCTACTTTCCTTAGCAAAGTTAACTCATAAAAATATTTAATGCTAATGGCCAGATATATGTTAAGAATGTGATAATTTAGAGATTTGTTTGCTGTGAAGTTTATAAACCTAGGCATCCTAGCTAGATAGCATTATGTGTGCCGTGCTTAGTCATCTGTACTAATAGGGGAAGATCTGTTACATTTGTTCTCATTAGTGCCTTGGATTTTTTTAGGAATATGCACACTTTGGAAAAAAAAAACAAACACTTCAGATATTATACACAGAAGTAATTTGCTTCATTATCCTGGAATGCTTGACTAGACCTAGAGAAGGTCTGCATGTCTTTTGATTCGCTACTCTGTCTTTATTTATCACTGTCATTCCCTAAGACACACTGTCAGTATTCCCGTGAAAATGTCCTCTCTCAGTGAAAGCATTAGCACGCACTAATCTCCTCTAAATTGCTCTTTACTGCTTTTTACTCCTGAAATGTGATAAAGTAAATAAAATTGCAGGCTTTTCTTGCTTTTCTGGTATTTCATGGATATTGTTATTATTTACTTTGTTTGTAACGTGAATGCACATTCACATACATACAATTGAAAGTGTCAGCTTGAGTCCCCTGCTGTTGCAGGCTATGATATATCAAGCACCACAATTAATGTAGTGACTCTGTTTCTTTACGGATAAGACACCTTGAACACTTTCTCATTTTGCTCCCTGTCACTGCAGCACTGGCAGACATCATTAGTGCATAAAATGCATTTTGATCTGAGGCCTCTTGGGTGGTATGGAGTGGCAGGGAATACTGTGCATTGTATCCAGCAGCTTGTGTAGGGTTTCTTAACTTCAGATTCTCTGATTGGCTCTTCTGCAACCAAATTGTCCTAATACCTGAGAAACCACTGCTAATTTTCAACCTAATGGCCAGTTTATATGTTTTTTATTCTTTTGTCAGCTTTTCTTTTTTCCCTGCAGATAACATCCTTGTTGTCTGTCAATCTAAACATCTCATCTTCTCTGTCCTTCTCTTGTAAGATGTGCAGTTCTGAATGGTTGTGCCAGCCCTCCTCTGCCCTGTTCTGGTTTGTGAATCTGTGTCTTGAATTTTGAAGACATTATCACGTGTAGTTTTTGAAAGAAAGCCCTTATGCAATGGCATTAATACTTTTCTATCCACAGAAAATGCCTTGATTGATGCTTCCTCACATTACATTTGTCTCTTTCATAGCTGAATCTTACAGACCATTCATTCTCCACCTTCGTAATTTCTTATTGATGAGCTCTCAGCTTCTTTCAGTAGTTTTTGCAGTTAGCTCCCAAATGCAGAATCACAATTTTTTTTTTGTTCAAATGGGACTCATTTCATGTTTCTGTTGTTCTTGTCACCAAAGAAATCCAAGTAGGTCTTGCAATCCTCCTCTTACGTTGGCAACGACACCCCACATCGCTGACTCTCATTAGCTTAGTTCATGGCAAGGTTATTAAAGAAAATACTAAACTAGATTTATCCTTGAAAAACTCCAGTAGCCAAGCTCCCTGCTGTCTGAAAGTCTTCTCCTTATTACTTCTTGCTGCTGTTTTTCCTTTGCCTACCTGTCTATTCATGAACTTTCTAAATTGGTGAATGGTTTCCACTGGAAATGCTTTGCTGAAATCCATCTGTATAAGACTGACTGAATTTCTTTGTCTTTGTTTAAAAAATGGAGTACCCTTACTCCATGTCAGCCTGGAGTACTCTTTCAATCTTAGCCCATATTGCCTTTAGGTCTATGTCACTCATTAACCTTCCTTTCAAAATTTGTTCTAAATTCTCCTGTAGTACTGAGATTAAACTTACAGGACTGTATCTATTCATATTATTTTCCTATTCTTGATGCAGGCATTACCTATACTGTTCTCTACTCAATTGATATCACTTCTAACTGGATAGGCTACTATAAAAAAACTTGCTACAAGACCATAGCAGACAATTATTTCTATGACGTGTCATTATTATGGAGCTGTGAAAATGAAAGGTGTAGTTCTGTTTAGCTTTATTTTCTGAAAGAAACTTCTAATCATGGTGAGATGAGAGAGCTCAGTTGTGCAATATGGGTGAGGAATTCTAGGCTGGTTTTGTTGCTTAGCCTTTAGTCTTTTTAATGTATGCATTGGTTTTCATTTTGGTAGCTGTTTACAAAAACAGATCTTCTTGGAATAAGAGTGGAAATGAAATGAATAATACAGTGGTTTCCATTAAAAAGTAAAAAAATCAACCATTGTCATTTTATATGAGAAAGGAAAATGACTTTGATATCTCAGTTCTCACCAGCTGAGTTGGTAATAGCAACTGAGAAGCATTGAAATAATGTTCTTAAAGGGCTGATCTCACTTCGATAGGACCGTCTTCTCCTTGCATTTTGACAGTTCTTGAGCAGTCAACAACTATCTTGAATGTGACCTGGCATGGCAGTACATGTTATAATCATGTTATAGTCTTTTATTAGCATATGGAGTATGATGATAAATTATGCCAGCTATGTATTCATTCATAAATTGTGGTCAGCAGGATGTAGCCCCCATATCAATCTAATGTAATGACTCTGATGGAAAATAATTTTTTTTTTTTTTTAACTCTCTAACCTCTTTGCTTGATGATGAACTTAATTTTAGAAAGGCAGAATGTTGTCTTCTGAATCGAGATTAGGAAGTATTTGGACAAGACCTGTTTTCTCCTTAAGAAAAAAGCTGTGAACTATCTAACAGACCCGAGTGATGGTGGGGAGCTCTGCATTACATTAATTTTTTTCATAGTGCTGGTACATTGGCGTCCCATGGTATTGGGCGAGGAATTGCTGTTCAAAAACTAAAGCAGAACAGAGAACGTGCTGCGCCAAGTCACTGGTTGTCCATCCGTGAAGGTGCCTAGGAATATGCTGACACGGGGAAAGTTACTGCCAGATGGTCCAACTATGGACCAGAGAATATTCTTTCGTTTCACTCCATCTTCCATTTCAGTTTTCAGTTTTCTGCATATGGATTTCATGGATGATAGAGTTTGTTTAAGAGGCAGTCAGACTTACTTCAGCTGAACTGTGCACATGAATTATAGTGAGCAAAATTTGGCCCATTTTGGCTCGTCTTATTGTGCCTTATATAAACGTCCTTAAGGCAGAGAATTTCCATATCTAAAGAAATTTTCGGATCAGCATTTGCATATTTTTTGTTTTTCAGAGCTTCGAAAAAGGATAGAAAAAAACCCAACCCACAACAAAATCCTAAGTATGATTATTATCTGAATTGCATGGTGTGACCAACTCTGTGATAATAAACATTTCTAAAAGAAACTTATAGGCTTTGTGTAAAAAAGTGAATAATAATATTATTTATAACAACTTCTCAGGCCCCAGTTTTGCACTGATGGCAAATAACAAAGAGTAGAAAAAGGTTTCTTGGCTTTGTTGCTACCTAATAATGCAGCACTCATGCACATATTTAATACATTTTTACATTGAAGAGGTATTTTGATAAATATGTAGTCCAGTATTGCAATCACATGCAAAATGGACACTGTAGTATCATTTCACCATCAGTAATTCCAGGTTTACATTTGCATCAGACACTAATGTAAATGTCTTTACATTTTCCCTTTGCTTAGATATAAGATGATTTGGGTAATGGATTCTTTATTGCACTATGCCTTGTGGCTGTGCAACTCATTTAATCTGGTACCTTACCTACTGTTTTCTATGATAGGTAAGAAGATTGTATAGTGTAAAAAGCTGTAATTTAATAAAATTTTTGAAACCTTGAAACGGTGTTTTGCCTTCCAGGGATCTCCATCTGAGTTTAAATATTTGCATGGCTTTGCAGCTAAGTGTTGACATGGACATGTAGCTTCTCATCTGTTGGGGTATTGCACCTGAGGAAGAAAAGAATAAAAAACTATGTAAAACATTTTTAAAATTATTTTTGAAAGATTTCTAATACCCTTAAGGCAACCCCCAAACATTCATGCTTTTATTCCCCCTCATAGGTGACCAGCCATTATGTGTTTCTTGGCTGGATCCCATACTTCATGTATGGGTGCTCACAAGTTATCTAATAGTAAGGAAAATGGAGACCAATTGCCTGTAGACCTTGTAGCCTTTGTGTGAAACTTTAAAAGACTTTAATGTACAAGGAAGTCTTAGCACTAAGCATCCCAAAAATGTACTGTACTGTTGCACTCTGTCAAGTACCTAATAGTCCAGATAAGCTTCCTAATGTGATGTTAGACTTCCTTTGCTTGTTTTGGGAGCAAAGAGTTGTCAATAGGTTTTAATTTCTTTTGGTACTATAATATGTTGTAAGTCTGGTAAGTATAACTGAACTTTGCTGAATGTAGAGATGAACTTACCCTCCTATATTAATCTTTCTCTGCAAGTGTTTTTCATATTAGTTATAGAAGGGACAGATTTTCTAAATGAGCTAAGTGACGTAAGATCACAAATTTCATTCACAATCAATTTTCAAGTATCCGTTTTTATTAAAAAAAAAGGCAACCAAAAAACCTCCCCCAAAACAAAACCAAATTCCAAGTGCACTTTCATAAAACTCAGGAGAGTTGTTTCCCTATCTGATTAACCCTTTAAAGGCAGTATGGTAAATTGTCATTTTCCCCAAATCCTGGGTTCTTTGGTTTTGCACCTGCTGATTGGCAGCTGAAACTTTTGCATTTCTGACTTGTGACACCTCATGAGTCTGAGTTCCTGGAGCTGCAATGCTTGCAGCTTCTTGGTTCTGCAGTTCCCACACTTCTCAGCTATGGAGTAGTCTAGCAGCACTGATTTAATTGAAAGGAAATCCTGAAAATCCTGTCTGGTAGGAAACACAGATAATTTAAATTTTTATTCCTTTAGGGAGCAAATGTACCCTAGGTGTGTTCTAAAGGTTGGTATTGTTTTTGGAGTAGAAACATGAGAATTCTTGCCCAGCTGTGCTCTGAAATCCCTTAGATGACTTTTGGAAATCCCACGCTGAGTCTTCAGCAGCATTCAGAAAGGATCACAAGCAGGGACTCGTTATTGCCAAGTTTTCTGTGGCAAGGAGAAAAATAACGTATTGATGAGTTAAATTTGAACTTTTAGTTCATTTTACCATTTGTGATTGTTATTCTTGCCTACACTAGAATAATTCTCAGTTTGGCCTATTCTACATCTATTATGTTCCATCTGTTGGAGAGATGCAAATGGAAACAGGCAGAAAAATACCATCTCAACTCAAGGAGGATTACTACCTCAAGGAAAATTTACCATCTATCAGTATAAAAAAATTTATTAGGAAAAGTGTTTTCTATATCTCCTAATCTTGGGTGATTTCATGTCTACTTCTCATAATACCTCCATTCAGTGCTTTGGAAGAAACAACAGAGTGGCAGGTGGTGTACTGCAGAGAAGGCCCTCGTGCCTGCTGATGCATTATCTATATCAAATAAACCTCCACTGATTTTACTACTACTGTGGTGAAAATGATAGAAACTGCATAAGACCCTTTCTGTTCCTTTGGAGTAATGATAACGTTGGTGGGACCTTGCAACAGCAGAGCAATAGGGGAAAAATGATAGCCAGATAAGGTAGTAGCTGCTGCTTACTAAGTAAAAGAGGGAAAGACAGCAAGTGCCTTGTGTTCTGTGTTTTCAGTTTGGTAACTGCAGCAGTTCAAGTCTTGTGGCTGTGTGAATAAAATGTTAGCATCAATTAGAAGGGTGTTTAACTCATACACCTTCAATATTCAGCGTGAAAGCTGAAAGGACAAGTTCCACATCCCTTCACTTCTACGTGCCCTTCCTTCTTTCACAGTCCTTGCTAATAAGTTCTCTAATTCCCCTTCCCTCCCTCTTTGAGCAGCATGTCACACCTCTCTTGTTTCTTCTATGCCTTTCTGCTAAGGATATTGTGTTGTCTTCCTATGGCTTCTTTAAAATGTTGCTCTCCCTGTTGGAAAGCAAACTTATTGACTGTGGACACAGTGCAGCTTTGTTTGAAATGGTAATTAAATAAGAAACAGTATATTGGAAGGGAGGGTTGCCAAATGCCTAAGAAGGGAGTGGAAATTTTAATATTTTCATGGTCTTCTGCCACCATTTACTTAGGAAAGTAGAAGGCATGAGAAATCTACCACTGGGAAAGAAGTTCTAAACAAAGTGTTGATATACAGCAAAGCTCCTCTTTACAGGCCACTAAAAAAGTAAAAATCTCAAAAGCCACTCTGACTTCAGTTTCCAGTGGAACTCATATTCGATTATTTCTGGTTTCCAGTTTCTTTGACAGCTCATCATCAGTCCCGCCTCCACTTCACACAATTTTAAAATCCTGTTCAATAAGCAGAACAAGTATAAACATGGTTCTGTACTCCGGTTATCCTGACCCAGGGAGGTGGGGGGAGGGAAGAAGAGGAGTGGATTAAAAAACATGGAAAGGTGAAACAGCCTGTTCAGAGGGGTGTCTTAACAGGAGAGATCACTTTTTCCTTTAAATTTGGAGTGACTTTGGAATTCTTTACTCTCTGGTCTGTTCTGGCTAGCCCTAGGTCCTTTTCAGTTTTCTCTTCCCAGCCTACATTCCCCTCCCTCCACAAGCACTGCTGACTCTGTTCCCTCCTGTTTCTCCTTTGCCTACGCGCTCAGAGTATCATTGGCTCCATGCCTTACTCAACCAGGATAGTGTCATGAATACTGCATACTGTTCAAATGTGCATGTCTGATGTGCAGCGTTCTAAAATAAATGCTTCTGTAGATAGAAACTGTGGGGGGAATATCACAAACCAGAGTCAAGAAAATTACTGTGTTTTTCAAAGAGAGAAAACACATTGAAAATAGTCATTTGTAAATGACACATATGCCTAGTGAGTGAATCATATGTGGTGTTCTAAAGATCAGGGTTTATAATGAAAATTATGAAAAAATAGGGAACTCGAGTTTATGTGTTTAACCCCCATCTCTGGAGCGGTTCAGCTGTACCTCAAACATTGCTACTAATGCTTGTCTAACATTTTCAGAGAGATTCCTGTTATAAAATTAAGCAATATCCCTAAGCAGCTGGTGTTTTCTTATACCCTTGAACATAGAGGATATTTTACTTCTTCCTCTTTGCAGCAGCACTTCATATACATGTAATATATATGCTAGCTGACTTCTCAGTATCTCTTTTCCTCAGATGGAGCCTCTCTCATTCTTTCGGTGTTCACTCAAAGAGCCTTCCATCCAGACATTGCTCATTGTTTTCTCACCTTTAAATTCTAAGTGGATTTTTTTTTAAATGTAGAATCCTGAACAGAGCAAACTACTTCAGAGGAGGTTTGTTAGCTCTTAGTGCTGTAATGGTTAGGAGGTTTATTTTCTTTTCCTAACACTGTGACAGTGTTGACTGATGTTTGATTTCTGAGCCATTTTAACCCCCCAGGTTATCTTCTGTCTTCTAGCTGGTCATTTGGTATTTGTGCAGTTGATTGTTCTGACCTTCAGCTCACTGACAAGATCTGAAGTATAACACTTAGTGTTTGTCTTTACTGAGGCACATCCTGTTTATTTCAGACCACTTTTCCATTTTCTTGGGTTTGTTTGAGATTCTAATCCTGTTCTCCAGAAGTTTTTGCCCTTTGCAACTTTCCGTGGTCTGCAAGTGCAGCCTGTTACATCATCCAAGGCACTGATGAAATGACTCTTCACTTTGAGTGTCAGTAAGACATTGAACTACTAATAGCTATCCTTCAAATACAGTTTTTCAACTAGGAAGGTGCGTACTTTATGTTATTCATATTCCCTTTGGTTCACTATGATGGTGTTGCATGAGGTAAGTCAGGGCATCATTGATAGGTTTTCTAGTAATGTCACAGGAGTTTGGATTGTTGTCATTTATGTTGACTGCTAATGATCACCTTGCTATCTTCTCCATGTCGGTAGAACAAGAAGTCTTTGTTGTTCTCTAACCTTGCCAGCAATTACAGTTAGGTGCACTGAAATCTGATTCTCTCTGTTCTCCTTTTCCCACTCTATCTGCCTTTTTCCAGTCTTAAAGTATCTCTTTGTCTTCACAAGTCCCTGAAGACTTTTCTTGGAAACTTTTCTCACCTACGATGTTGTTGTCATTGCTTATATCAGGCTGACACTTTTTACTTATGCTTTCTTGTAATTATTTGCTTAGAGGTGTCAGATATTGCACAAGAAAATGTCAACTTTTCAATGAATGTATTTTTTAATTACTATTACTGCCCCCTTACATTTAGCAAAGCTGTTCTTTGATAGCTTTTTGAGATGAAGACTGTTGTTCTTTTCAGCTGTTTGTGCTGTGCCTTTTCTATTTTGTTCTGGAGACTTGAGATTGTCAGGAGATGTGATCTTCACTCAGAATAAGCCAAGAGCATTTTAACTGTCTTAAGGTAAATCATCGTAACGGTGCCCCAGGCCACATTTAGGAGGTGAAGATATCTTTGCTTTTTGCCCTTTAAGGCAAGCTCAGCAGATATCTGACTCATCTGGGAAATGAGCTCACTCAGTTTACGTGAAATACTTCATTCATTTAACTTTACTTTAAAGCACCTTTACAAAGTTATCTTTCTTCCCTTTTACCGCAGATTACAGGGTGAAAATCTTGCCTGACTGAAATCAGTATTAGCTTCAGTTAGGTCAGAAATTTCACCCTAGAATTTAAAATATGGTTATATTGTGCAAACCTTAAGTAATGTGCTCATTTTGCTAAGCTCACTTGTTCTTTCTAATGACTCTTCAGTCAAAACTAAGTGGAGAATAAGGAAAGCAGCGTATATTATCTTGATTTTTGTCCAGATAAAACCAATGTTAGAAGAATTTTTATGTTTTCAGAACAATGCCAGGTTCTCTGCAACCTATTTCATTACATGTTAAATAAATCTGGATAAAGAATGGATTTGTGTCTTAGTGAACAATCTCAGGAAATCCAAGTTGAATTGATGACCGTGACATTGGCATTACCTTCTCATGTTTCTGCTTTTCCATTGGTAAAATGAGGATAATGATACTGGTATTTCTTTAAAGCATTTGGAGATCTTTGGCTGAGAACTTCTGGCTATATTCTGTAAGTGACACTTCTTTACTCTCCAGAAACATTTTCAGGCTTCCATTAAAAAAATAAATGTGTTCAGCTTTTTGTACTGGCACTTGGAGACTTTGATGTGGATAGACCTGTGAGATTCTTCCAAAAACGAGTCATGAGAGATGGGCTTTTCCTTTTCAGCCTTTGGTCTTCCAGCTGAGCTACAGAAGGTTGGTATTTTTGCTTTGCAGCAGAAACCTTCACCAGTATTGATGCTTGCAGGGGATGAGTATGGCAGTTGTCTTGCACTTAGAAAAGGAACCTTGTATAGGACTCTCCTAATAGAGTGGTTGTTTTGGAGTCCCAATAGACAGCTGAGTGTCTTTTAGAATATATTTAAATTAATGAAGGGATTAAAGGATATTGGTGCTTAAAAATAGCACAGAGCTGTTCTTAATGACATAGAATAGTGCTTGAGAAGGGAACAGCTCTGACTACATCATTACGTAAGAAACAAGGAGAAAAGAAATCAATCTTGCTAGAAAATCAAAAATTGTGTATTTGTAGGAGAGGAAGATAAAGTAACTGAGAAATCTTATTACATTGTGATGGTTTCTGGACTGTCAGAGTGAAGATTTTCTAATTATTAGGAGGGGTTTTTTTGAGGGGGGGGTTCTTGCTTTTTGGGCTTTTTTAACAACTGAAGATTTTAAATGAGAAAAGTAGACGTTACATAATATTTAGCACTGAAACATCCCATGGTTTCTGTGCGATTCCCTTGGCATGGAGTCAAGCAGGGATAAAGTACTTATGTTTCTATGTTTCTTAAAACACGCTTTTTCAACACGCTGAATGGTTCTGGCATCTCAAGGGAACCATCTAGGCCAGACTGACAGTGGAGTTGCATTGTAGGCTGCTATCCCAATGGAAATGGGAAAAAGCAGACAACTTCCATTAGAGACCACCGTTGAGATTACAGCAGCATGTCGGAAGTGCTGTTTGTGTTCCAAAGAGTAATTGCACATCACTAGAACATGTCCCACTTTGCTGCATGGTAGAAATAGTCAATACTGGCTTGGCAGGGAAAGGAAAGAGAATTGCATACTGCAAGTGGGAAAAGCATATTCTCTGTGAGACACTTCCTTGTGGAGGACATGAAGAGCATGTGCACTTCTTTTCTCAATTATTTACAGCCTTGTGTGTTTTCCAAGTTTTGAATCTGAATTACTATTCTGGTTTTTTTTCTTTAATGCACTTTCAAAGTCAAGGTTTTCCAAACTTTAGCTGCTTGCTTGGAGATTCCACTGCCTATGAAATTTTACTATGGAGCAACTTTATCCCAATGATCTGATTTTTCTGAAATTCTTACTGTTATGCTTAGATATTTCTCTTTATTTTAACCCACAAATTTCCTAGCTTCATATCTTCAGATATTTATAGATTTTACATAAACTGTTCTTATCTTCTCTTCGTTTTAGATCTGTTGGGATCTTTGTATGTCTACCCTGTGAATCCTTGTTTTCCCACATTAAAGTGATAACCACTGAATGCATGATCCTTTCCTGTGTACATCTTCTGCTTATTCCTCTGCCTGTGCAGCCTAATCTTTCATTTGGTAATTTGCTGCCAAAGTTGGCAAATTTGTCTGTCACAAATACCTTTCCACATCATGGATGGAAGTTTTCTGCCCTATTCCGCTGCCAAAACGCAAATTCTCTAATTTAAACTCTTGAAACACATTAGCACAGAGAAATGATTGAAACGTTTATTGGGTAGTGGAAAGCTTTTAACATTCAAAGGTGATTGCGAAAATTGGAAAGGTGGGAAGAGAAGATATCTGGGTAATCTCTGCACCTGAGGAAAACCTGTGGTAGCCTGTGACTGCTGTAATGAGCCATGGAGCCACTGGCAGTTGGCATCTTTCAGCTCCTCTGCCTTGTACTGGAAGGCTGGACCACCATGAAGCAGCTATAAGGCGGGTAGTGGAGTGCAAGACTAATTTAAAGCTGCAACTGTGTTTTCCTCCCTGTCTTTGCCAAGTATTATGTGCTGAGAGGTAATGATTGGCATTGCTGCCTCCCTGAGTGCTCCTTCTTAGGAGGGCACAGGCCTCAGCTGTACAACCACTGCCACTCTTATTGCAGCTTGTGTTCACTTTGCTGATTTTGCACAAGGGAGAATGGTCCTGCACAATATAAGACAATTGAGAAATATGTCCTTTTTCTGATACATTTGCTTATGGTTTTCAAGTTGTACCTTCTTTACATATGTAGCTGAGATTGCTGCCTTCCTAAATCCTGGTGTAGGATTTGCTTTACTGTAGGGCATTCGGGTTATTTTACCAGTCTGTATTTCCTTAGCATATTCCTCAAAGCATCTTCCAATAAGAGCAGTAGTGAGGTAAAATATAGAGGGGACTTCCAAGAAAGATTGAGAGAGACTTTTTACCAAGGCCTGTAGTGCCCAGACAAGGAGCAATGGTTTTAAACTAAAAGATAATAGATTTAGATTAGACATAAGGAAGAAATTTTTTATGATAAGGGTGGTCAGAGACGGAGACAGTTGTCTGGCAAAGTTGTGGATGTCCTTTCATTTGAATTGTTCAAAGTCAGGTTGGATGGGTCTTTGAGCTACCTAATCTAGTGAAAGATGTCCCTGCCTATCACAGGAGGGTTGGACTAGATGGTATTTAAAGGTCCCCTCCAACTCTAACCATTCTATGATTCAGTCCTGAAAAAATTTTACCTTTTTGGTGGGTATTTGAATGTTAAAAGTGATGTCTGTTCTTTGTTCAACACTGCAATGTTTAATGTCCTGCTCAAGTTATCTGAATTCAGTTCTTTTTTTCTCAGTTCAACAAGACCTGGGATAAAACTGTTTTCTTTCTAGGTGCTAATGCTCGATTCAGCTGTATAGGTTCTCACTGCCTTTTTTGTCAGCCTAGGAGGACACTTACGGGAAGTGTTTATTGCAACTTGGGTTGCTGTCATATGCTTCTGGTTCAAGTGAATGCTTTGTGCTGTATTTACTTAGCTAAACGAAGAAAGATTTCAATTTCAAACCATTGGACAGAATTGTTCTGGAAACCAAACTTCTTTTTACCTTGCTGCCTTACTCTCTTTGATGGCATATTGATTTACCTTACTCAGCTAACTTGGGCCAGGCCCAGCTTTCTGCCCAATTATGTATTTCAACATCTTGCAATTTTGTGTCTTAAGCAGAGTTCAGACTTGTTCCTCCATGCTGGGATAAAGCTCCATAACTGCAGATTCTTCCTGTGCATTTCTTCTGGGCTCATAACGAGCAAACACAGTGCAGGTACCTGGAGGCAAAAGCAGTGGGTTCCGCCACAAATATCAAACACCTCAGCAGCATGTGGGATTTCTGCTGCTGCAGCAGCCTTCTGCTTGCCCATGTGGCATCATACAAATGAACAGGACTGGGCACAGTGATGGGTTTGAAAGGTTACTGTGTAGGTGCCTGAGTCCTCTTCTCTGCAGAGGTGTTGTTGAGGATGTGCAGCCTAAGGTATCTTGAGCATAGATCTCTCCAGCCATTACATTGCCTTCAGAAGGTTTCTTTCTTTAACAGCAGCGTGTAGATCAGTGTTCAGAGTTTGTGCTTGTTGCTGAGCCATGGACAATTAAGTTAGTGCAAAATTTCAGGTCACTTTAAGAAAAGCCAGTCCAGTCTGGCCCAGTGTTATGGTGATGTTTGCTGAGATGGATAAGGTGGTCAGAGGATGTAGCTCCTAAGTTGACCTGACTGATTACTGTTGCCAGAGGGGTTTGACCATCTGAATGGGGTCTGGGTGTCAGGTGAGAATAAGTGAGACAGGAAATGTGGGAATATAAGGAGTTGAAATGAGTTCAGCACCCCTGCTTTCCCTGACACCTTTTGAGACTGTAGTCTAACACAGTGTCTCCTGAGGTTTTAGCATCTCATCAGGATGCTTGGAGAGGCAGACCTTGCTCCTGGCCACTTGCTTCCCATGTGCTGGTAGCTAACTGACCCCCTTGAGGCAACTGAGCTCACTAAGCCTCCAGAAAATTAACTGTTTCTAAAAATGTGAGTTCTCCAACTGTCTCAGCAGATCAGCTCAGCATTAGAGGCAGTTCCACAGGGCAGCAGGGTGTCTCTTTTAGGAGCAAACCTCAGACTGACCGCTATCCTGTGAAACAACTACCTGTCCTAGTTCCTTCCCCTGAGTTTGGACTGGGGTTTGGTGCTTGACTGATGCCTTTAGACTGCCTCTAAACCTAAAAAAAATAAAATTCACTGACTTACCTGTACCTAGATCTCTCCTGATGTAGAGGAAGCTCCAGTGGAGTATTACAAAAGCTGCTTCGACATTCATGCTGTCTTTTTGACAGAATAGTTACTGTACTTTTAAGAAACATCTTAATGTGCACATGGCTGTATAATTTACAAATTGCATATATCTAGCCCGGAACACTAAATTTTTTATTCAGATGCTGTGATGCATTTTGTATTGCTTTGTTAGAGCATGAAATATCAGTCTGAGAAGTAGTGTTATTATTCCAATTTCTGTTGCTGGAGGTTGGTCATACAGGACTGTCCTCAGCAGACGAGAACACTGTAGTTCATATCAGCAATTCAGCTTTTATGTAGTAATAATTAAAAGAAAAAAGTTTGTATTTATTTACTGGTCAATTATCCAATTTTTTAAGATTGGCCTTCACAAGAAAATAAAATGAAGAGAAATGCAAAAGGAAAATCAGGTCATTAATGTACTCGTTGCTTCTAGCTTTTACTTAATTTGATTGTAAATTGTTTGCAGTAAAATTGCAAATTAGTAGCTTGGATAAAGCACTATAAATTCCTTCAATATCAGATTTAAATGAGGAAGAATTGGGCCTCTAACCTTCATGGAGTATAACTGTAGCTGGATGCATTCCTAGGGGCTTATTATCCATTCCTCCGTATTATATGCTTGAATTCTCAATTTCTTACTGTTTAATGCACACTGGATGGATGCTGGAAAATACCTAAGAAGATGTGAAATGGAAACTTAGGCAGTGGGATGCATTTGCTACAAACACAGATGTCAGAAGATGTGCCACATCCCACAGCAGGCTTCTGAATGGGAGCGGCTCTCAGAAAACCATGTTGCTTTCCAAGAGTAGTGCAAAATTTACATCCTGAGCTTGCAGAGGGAGAGACAAGGGTTATACTGAAAGTGAGTTTTCTATGTTTTGTAAGCAGGCAGAGCAGGTCGAAATAACCATCCCTCCAGGAAAGGAAAAATACTGCATGAACTTCAATCAGTTGTCTCCATACTTCTCACCTAGTACAGGGAAAGTGTCCTAAAACGTAGACAAGGTAAATTTTGGTTTAGTGTGAGATATTACTACTGTCACTTCATTTATTTTATAACTAAGATAATTTCTTCCTGTTTATCACACAGCTAAAACACCAATTCTTCCATTCATTGCCTGTGAAACAGTGTCTTTTGTTTGACCCGTATTGCTTTAACCAAAAACCAAAGTGATAGGAAGAATAGTCGTTATGGGCAATATCCTGGATTTTTAGAGAACAGCCATGGAGAGAGAGAGAGAGAGAGAAATCCTTTTATCTGTTTGTCTGTTGGGTGTGTGGTGGTTGTGGCTAGCCTGGAGGGAAGAGTCGGTGGTTGGAGCTATATCAGTGTTTGCTTCTGCTACCCAGGTGTATGGGAAGAGGGTGCTTCTGTGATGAAGAAAATTTAAGCTCCAGTTTATGTGCTTATGACTGGATTCAGGTATTAATTAGAGAGCATAATTTGTTTGGAGAGTAAAAGTCTGAAGGAACTCTTGTTTTCCTATCAGAACAATTTTATCTGCATTATGCTGTCTGATAAACCAGATTGCTCAATGGGAGTGTTGTGTGGATTTTTTGGATTTTCCAAGAGCAAATCAGAATATGCTGATATTAGACCCAACGTTTTTTTTCTTCTCTGGTGCACTCCTTATGTCTGTGGGAGAACTTCTGCACCCTTTACTGTCAGGTTTAGCTGCCTTTGTATGCTATGTGGTGGTTCCTGTTAGCTGTCCACTAGTCTCACTGTCAGCGGGGAAGGCTTCTTTACCTCAGGCATTCAAGGTACAATACTAGTCACATGTCCTGCTTTTTGAACTTTGAAGCTCTGTCTAATTCTAACTTCTTTTTCTGATCCAGGGTCCTTTAGCCTGGAAAGGATAAACACTCATCTATTGTCAGCCTCGTTCAAGCTGGGGGGAAGTATAGTAGTTGCTGTTCTGCTCTGTTTGTAAAACAACAAGCAAGAGCAAAAGACTTGAATAGAATGAGTAAAAATAAAAACAGAACTGCGAGGCAAGTCCGATTTATCTTTCTTCCTGAGTAAATGCAACTGTACAGTCTATGAGTATAGTATATACAGAGTTTGGGCTGTGTATTGAGTGGGAATACATTTACAAGGAGAGGAGGTTACCTGCAAAAGTTAAGAGTATCATTAAGGTGAAATGAATTCAGGACATAAAAGATATGGGGGATGGGGGATTTGGGTTTGAGTTTTGTTGGTTTGGCTTCTTGTTGTTGTGTGGGTTTTGTTTGTTTGTTTTTACTGCTTTTTGTTCTGCAAAGATGAGGATGTCTTATCTGTGACTTTGGTGCTTTGGATACTGTGTCTGTCTTAATAGTTTCTTATCCTTTTGAATGAAGTTATGTTGGTTTAACACTATGCAGAAGCCAAGTCTCAGAGAAGTGCTGGATGTCCCTGGCTTTTGTCAATTGGATATATTGTGCCACCAGAACAGTAAAATTTCAGCAGTGGCAGGATAGGATACCCAGTATGCAGTCACATCCTATGATGGCTCTGGAGTTTCTATTGCTTATGCTGTCACTGCATATTAAGAATTAGTGAGCAATGTGCACTAGATTGTTTTAGACATGGTTTATATATTATTCCTAACATACCCTGACAGACTGTGCTATCCCAGCTGCGCTGTGTTGGTAGGACCAGAAGGAATATCAGCCGCTGTTGTTAAGTTTGGAATATAGGTTCATTTATAGCCTCAAATTCTTATTTATACAGAGCTTTATAAAGCAGGCATCTATTGGGATGATCAGTTTTTGTCCAGAGGTGAATCTGTCTAGAGGCATGTTACCAAAACTAACCTCCAAATACTGCACAGATTTAGAAAACCATGTATCAACCATATTTCATAATGAGGAATGTTTTCAAAATTGTCTTTACACACTGAATTTCTTAAGTAGCAAGAAAACATATAATTTTTAAAGAAAATACTAACTTTTGGCAGAAAGCATAGGAAAGAATGCTTGATGAGTATTGAATTAGGCAATGCTTGTTGCTCAGTTGTTCATGAAATTGGTGGTAGACCAGTCTGTGCTTAAGAGGGCATGATCCTATTGCTGTTGGACCATTTGAGTCATTTGTGGACTGCGTGTAGACTAACATTAGAAGCAGACATACTTCTAACAAACATGGTGAAGCAGACAAAGAAATGAATTTTTCTAAGTGTTCTGTATCTGCTTCTCATCTGGCTTATGTATCTCCTGTATATCTTATATGTATAGAGTGGTGTGAAAAAGACTCTAGCTCGCCAACTCAGATCTTGGAATGAAGGAAGAGAGGAGAGCTGGCTATGACAGTTCTAAGCAGAGATGTTTGCGAATGGGGAAAGATGAAGAAGATTAAAAAATGTGGAAAATAGGGACATGAATGGTAAAACATGAAAAGAAAAACACAGGGAACAGGAGAAAGGAGGAAGGGAAACATAAGGAAATTGAAGTGCAAGTGTCAAAGAAAAGAGAAAATATGATAAGCAAATAGAGGAAAACATAAAGCTTATTTAGTTGTCAAGTCTTTTTTTAAATATGTAAAACTCTCAATATTTCAAGATGTGCATGTGCATGTATAGAAATTAATATGTAGTTTGAGCCATTCTAAATTTAAGCTGTAATCTTATATTTTTCAAATCAAATTGGAGACCTCTGGGTTTAGTGGGACCATATTCCATTTAATTGTAGTAACAGATGGACACCTTAGTGGTATCTCACACAGAGCATTCCTTCATCTTATTGCTCCTCCACCCTGAGTTGTCCCTATTGTGCCATATGGCCAACAGTGATAAATGGTGAAGTCTCCAGGGCTGATTTGGCTTGAAAATGACTGCCCACAAACAGGTGAATCCAGACAGATCAGTTATCTGGTTTTGAAATCTAAAAATGTATGTGAGACTGAAGGTTGGACACAAGGAACATCATGTTACTATGTTGTTTTGGGTTAAACTAGGGTATTTGAAGTGTGGCAGTAGAATAGTATAGACAGCATCCAGTGCATGCCTAAAGCATGTGCTAAGTCACAACAAAAACACCAACAGAAAAATGTTTCTATAAAACTTGTTTATTTGGAAAAATGTGTATACTAGCTAATTGAAACATTCACTTCTGTCAACAGAGAATTGACAGGAGGAACACCAAAGCAGACAAATTGTCTGAAGGCACATTTTTGGAGCCCTGTCTAGTATGCAGCTTTTGAGTTTTTCCTTTTTCCAAACTATATGTTTGGAAAACTATAATGTGAACATTTACAATCAGCAATGAAATGTATCAGGAAACTTAAAAGCAAATGACAGTTGGAAAAGAGAGGGGAATGTAGTACTCAGATCTTCTGTATATCAGGGTAAAGGAAACATGTTTTATATTCTTTGTGCATCTGTAAAGCTGTGGTATTTTTAGAAATTCATTTCAAACTGAGGAGCTCGAAATAAAACTCCCATTTAGGAAGAGTTGTACTGCTCAGTTTACCACACTGGTATTTACAGCCATAATCTGAATCCTGTTCCTTAGAAATCATCAGTCTTCTAGAAGGTGTGAGCATCTTCTCACACTGCCAGATTTGAATATTTAATCTAGAGAATGAACTTGAGTTGAAATGCAACTCCTTTGGCAATGGAAACTGCCTTTGAAGTTTTTGAATCTTCTACATTCCATGTTTCCTGTTTTAAATTAAAAGAACAAAGCACTCTCAAACTTGCTCTCGCTGTAAGCACCCTGCATCTCAGACATGAGGAACCAGACAGAAAGGAGGTCTGGGGGCATTTCATTCATCTTCCCATCAAACAACTGCCCTAGGGAAGAGAAGTTCATGTGAGTCAGAGCTAACAGGTAATTGTATCCTCAATTACAGGGCAGCCTGGCTAACGGCTTCATTAAAAATCTTACTCCTATGCTTTGTTGATGACAATGATGAAATACCCCACAGTAGCCATTGTAGGACATAAAATTATGATGCCCCAAATTCTTGGTCCCTGCCTTTCTCTGAATTTCATATGTAATTTCTGACCCAGCTTACATAGACCTTCCATGTTTTTCCACTGTCCTGTGACCATGATCTCTCCCAGCTTCCAGGCAACAAGACTCACGATCCTACTTAAACTGTGAAGCTTCTTAGGATGTGCTTATTTTGTAGGCATGACTGAAAAACTAAGGAATTGAAATTGACTTGAAACTTACCTAATTGCACGAGGTCTAGAACATTATTTTCAGTCTTGACTCAGGCTGGGAATCATTTTAGCAACACTGATGATGAATCTCTCGCTCTGGGGTGAATGATGTCTTGTCATCTTTATGTACTACATTGGAGCACTCAGTGTTGGACTAAAGGTTGTGCTGTCCCTGTGCAGAAAGTGGCAAAATGTACAGTGTAGGTTCCAGCAACAGAGAGATGCAGAAGAAAGACAAAAAGCTCAGTTTATCTTTCACCAAAACTATTGCTACCACATAAGGTCAGACAAGATCAGTTTGTCAGTAGGGATCAGGTAGTTGAAGTTGGATCTAAGTGAGGCAGATGTGAGGACAAAAGAGAGCTGGAAGATGCCTTTGGCCAAGTCTCAGTTGTCTTGTACAGTCTGTAATTTAGAACTACTGCTGGATTGGCAACTGCTGTGATTAATGATTTCTTTCATCTCTCGTTCTTGGGGAGATTTTGTCCTAGCTAAGTAATGCTTTTATAGGACTCTTATGTCCCAGCTGGGCTAGAGCAATGCAGTACACATGGGCATAGAGCCATTGGTTCTTAGGCGACTGCAGTCACAGAGAGTGCTGCAGCATTTCCCCTCAGCAGCTCATACTCATGGTAGCACAATGCACCATTTCTTTTCTCTGAAGTACTGCTGCAGCTGCTGGGCCAGTTGGCAATCTGAACAGGGAACAAGAGGCTGTACTGGCTGCTGACTTTTTGGTGACACCTAGTTTGTCAGACCCTCTCTCAGAAGGGATCTGGAACAGCTTTTATGTTAAAACATCTGTTGTATTTATAAACCTGCACTGATGCTTGAAGAGGTGTTTGAATAATTGTATATGCCGTTTTTAGATGAGGTTTGAAAAACTTGGTGTATATTGTATAGATCATATACTTCACGTATAATCATAAACATCATATATCATCATCAAATGCTAAATATCATTACACTGCATGTATATCTTTGCACAATGTGAGGGATCAAGGTTATAGATAAAATGGCAGAAGATGGAAAGAAAATAGTATTCCCACTTTTATTGAAGATTTATTTGTTGGTATGGCTTGGATATTGTCTTGTAAGTAATGAACTGTTGTTTTTCAGAGTGACACAAGTAATTACTGGCAAGTTTTCTTTTTTTATTTTATTATAATTTGGTTCTTTTGCCCAGTTACAGTGTTTCATGGTTTCTTTTTCTGAACGATCCAAGTGTTGACTTACTGGTAGAGAACTTTGGCCAGATTGATTGTGAAAGATTTGTATTTCTTTTCAACAGGATTCCATAAGCTGATCAGAAGAACCTATCCATAAGCATGCTGAAAGAGTTGAGAGCATCTGAGTATTTTTCCTCTGGCAAAAACTCCAAAGTGGTATCAGGCAGATTTTGCTTGGATGGGTGCTGGTTGCTGATTATGAATGAGGAGCCAGGGAGAGGATCCTCTCTGTGGGAGACGATTTGCTGGTGGTTATACCCACACCAGCAATTAGTGCTGTGCAGCAGCAGCAGAACTGTCCTGAAGACTTAATGTCCACATGAATGTATTTTTGAGGTGTTGGACTAGTCCTGGTTTGGTCTCACGTGCTCCTCTAGTGGCTTGAATGCCTGGGGTGTGCTCCTGGAGAGCTGCTCCAGATTTAGTTACACCCTGCAGGAATCCTGTTTGTGGGCTCCGAGGCACCAGTGTGTTCTACTGGGAAAGCTGCTGATCTGAACTACTAATTGATGTAGACACAGCTGTTAAATGTCTAATCCTATCTCTCAAATAAGTAAATTGAGACCACAGAAACAGGCTTTTGGAGAAAGTGGCAAACTAATTCTGACTTCCTGTTAGCTAAAATCAAGGTCCACTAAGAATTAATATCTAGTAAAAAAAAAAATACTCTTGACTTGGTTTCAGATACAAGAGAAAATAAGAAAGCTCTTTCTGGGGCTAAAACTAAAAGGGAAATCAACATGAAAACCAGAGGGTAGAGACACCAGAAACATTAGTGCTATTATCTCTATAGGATAGCTGCAGGTATTTTGACATAGCCTATGATGACTAAGCCACTGGATTCAAGAAGTGCCTGCGTATTGAGAACATAAAGCTGTTATAGTCTTATACTAGTTTTCTTAAATGCTTTTGTTAAAAAAAACCCAAAACACTCCACCCACAAAATTTATTACACAGAATGAAGATGCTTCCTAAAGTCTCACTTGGAGCACATCCTGCCAAACTGAAGACCTCATTCTAAGTGAACTGTGTTATGGTGAGTACATCAGCAAAAGGGGGGTAATAAGGAGACTGTAAAGAAAAGGTGCTTGAACAGTTTCTTACACGTGGCATGTTTACTACAGGCCTATCTTTGAAATGCTATCACTTAAATGAAGCAGTTTCTGCTTACTGAGCCATGTTGTTCAGATAGCTCATAAGTAACTCTTACAAACCTAAACAGACTTCACAAAATTAAAAGTCTAAAGTGCTAACACAATTAACTTTGCGAAGTTGTTTTATTGAATGGAAAAACCTTTTTTAAAAAGTATTTTTAAGTACTGTGTTGGTTTTTGTATTTAATGTGACAGTCAATCATATCTTAACTTTGCAGCCAATAATTTTTTGAACATAAATCTGTGATGAATGAAGCTGAAAATACAGTTTGCTTAACAAGTTCAAGTTATTCTGTGTTAATTTGAACAGAAGATAGTGTTGGAACTACTGTCAACCAGAAAACTTCTCAATTCTGGCTAAGCACATTTTCCTCCTGGTCATATTGGCTGCTTGAAGCGTACTAGAACTGATTGTACACCTTGAACTGATTTGGATTTGTTAGTTTTCCTCTTCTGTCATTTCACTCTTCCGCCCCGATTTGTATTCTGCCCTCCAGCACATTACTCATAAATCTCTCATTCTCCTGCACCATCAGGCCAGTGCCTTTGCTCTTTGAAAACACGTTGTTGCAATTTCTACAAATCATGGAAGAAAATTACATAATCTTAAAAGCTATTGCTCTGTTCCCTGCATTAAATATTCATATTTTTATCCTTCTTCTTCCATCCCCTCTCACAAGTACTTCAGCCCAGACTGACGCACCTTCTCTTATCAGGGGGGCTCAGTCTTGGCTTGCATTCTCAGCAGAACAAAACAAAGTCCTGGCAATCTTTCACTGTCATTTTAGGAAAGGATTAGCTCTTTAATTGTTTTTACCTAAATACCGAGACAATCATAGCTTTTATATAGTCAGTGCTTGCTGCAAGGTTTTTTTCCTTAAGCACTAACTCAATGAACAGATTTTTACAATTTGGAGCTGCTCAGTCAGTTCGGATGGCTTTTTAATCTCTAGAGGCCAGATGGAAGCATGATCCTTCAACATTGCTTGTTTTGCATAATGCAGGGATTGGAACTACATTTCAATAGCACACAGTCATAGATGTGTAAGTATACAAATATTTTTCTTCTCCATCTATGTATTTTCTAATGTTTTGGTCTGGTTTTCTTTAATGACAGCTTTCCACAGAGAAAAGCTGTCACAAACAAGCAAATGCTGTGCCCTGACAGAAAAGCTTACACAGAAGAAAACAATGATTTTGGTCAAGGAGATTTGAGAGAGAAACTGACACTCAAGTGCTAAGTTTCTGAGACAGATGATGACTTACCTTGGTTTCAGGGCACTGATAAAACTGCTGTTGGACTGATGTGGAATGATGTTTTTTTGGTGTTTTTTGTTTGTTTTTTTTTCTCTCGTCAGAAGCTTTATTCCAAGCTCTCCAACAATCCTAACTTTGATTTTAGTTGTATTTATGCATTTATTCTTTGCTGTCAAATGTAATCAACTGATTGAAATCCATAAATAATAAACAGCAAGTTTCAATTTAAGATGCAGTAACAAGATGCTGTTGGAAGAAGTTTTACGTACTTGAGCAGCTTTTTATAGCTAACTCCCTCCAGAGTAAAGTCCTGACACATTCTTAGTGATAGGGAGCTAATGTCTTTCCTGCACGTTTGTGGAAACCCACGTGACAAATCCTATATGGCAACTGAAGGAGAGGACACTTGCACACCTGTTTGTGGAAGGGTTATATAAAAAGTCCTGCGACATATTTTAGCATCTATCAGTAAGCTGAGCAACTTGACCTGCTTTACCCTTTATAGGATAAATGATATTAAATTAACAACTAGAAAATAATATAAAAAAAAAAGACATACTAACATGAAAAAACACATTTTATTGCACTTAAGTTATAAGAAAATAAAATTTCTAAGTGAATCAAACCATAGACACAATCCCTTTAAAGGTTGTTTTCCTCCATCATGTCAGGTTGTTACATAACTAAAATTAACCAACTGGAATCTGATTGTTTTAAATCAGACTATAAATAAAACAAAAACAAAAACAAAAAAGGAGGAAAAAAGATCGCCTAGGATACAGTGTTAAACCACTTTCACAGTTCAGCTTGAGTTGTGGCTCTTGGAGAATGAGGCAAACCATTTGACTCTTGTTTCTCATTTTGTTTGCATGTGACATCTGCACAAAAACGTAAGTTTTTGCTCTGTCAGTTCCTCCTAGCAATAACTGTAACAGTTGTTTTTTTCTCAAATACTGTAAAACACTAAGACTGACCAGCAACTTTATTTTAATTTTTGTATTTTATAATATTTTTAAAAAATTTTGTCAGTTTTTTTAATGTATGTTCATTCCATTCACCACAGCCCTCACAAAGAAAAATTTCCCCACAGAACAGGCTGCAATAGCTTTGTTCCAAGGAATGTGTTTTAATTTTTGCCCAGAAAAAAGAAAATAAGCTTTGCACACACACTCAATTCTTTATTTGCAGGCAAACTTCACTCTTAATTGTCTGAAACTCTTCCACTCTCAGCCTCTTAGAGGCACAGTTGGCTCAAGTTTCAGTGGCAAAAAGTCTTTTTCTGTAACCAAACTAGAGCAAATTTGGAATTCAGTCTGGGACTAAAACGTCACAGCAGAAAAAAAAATAAAAAAAAATAATTTGCTTTTCTTTCTTTCATTTAGCAGCATAAATAAGTTTGGCCACTGGGAATACAGTACAGGGGTGGGACAACAATCCCGTAATTGAAGACCTACTTCTAGCACCAGCATTGCGAATTAAATCCATCAGAGGACTCTCAAAACCCAGGACAACTTGCCACCTCAGAGCAACTTATGCGTTGAAGAGTGTAGATGGAAGCAACAGTAAATAGATTAAACAGAGGCTAATACTGTGATTGACATTGGCAATGGTTGGCAAAAAAAAAGAGGAATAAAAGAAAAAAAAGAAAAAGCTCTGATAAAACTGTACAAAACAATTCACAGTAATATTTTAGCTTTTCCACACCAGGAATGGACTCTTTGTTTTTGTTTTTGTTTGTCTTTTTCATTGCAGATGCTCTCTAGTTTTTGAAAGTCAACCAGTGACTGCTCACAGAGGTTGGAAGGGACCTTGGAGGTCCAGTCCAACCCCCTGCTCAGAGCGGGGCTAAGGGACAGCGCGTTGCTCGGAGGGGCTGCCGGGACCCAGGGTGGCCCAGGGGTGCACGAGCAGGCTCGCCTGTGCAGCTTATTTCAAGATCTTTGTGGTAAAATAACTTGTTAACAAGAACTGTAACATTTTTCTTTTTCACTCCAAATTGCTCAAGGAGCAGTTGGAGGAAAGTAAAGAAATTAATTGCACCTGGTTTCATTTCAAACGTTGGATTTTTGCAAAGCTGCCCCGGTCAAAAGTGTAGCCTTTTTATGTGACGAGACAGCAAAAGCCTCTCTTGTCAGTTATAGTTTGTCATCTTTGTCTTCTCCTTCGTAGTCTGTAGGTCTTTAGGATCTGTTGCCCCAAGGCAACATCCTGCACCACCAAGGACAAGGGATTTTTTCCTTTTTCTTTTTTTTCTTTTTTCTTTTTTTTTTCAGGGGGGAGGGAAAGGAGAACATCGTCTACACGTTTGGACAAATTCATCTTTCTGCCCTTCACTTCATATCGACGTCAAAGTCCAACACCAGCAGCTTTGTTTCTTCAGTCCCATTGCGGCTCCCAACCGCACACACCAGCTTTGTGTTAGAAGCTCTGATTCGCCACACGACGCCTCCACTTCCCCCACTCTCCAATGTGACTAGATTTCGGATAAATTCACCCGTTTTCAAGTCCCAAAGTTTTACAGTTCCATCATCTGAGCTGGTAATTACAAAGTTCTTGTTGAACTGTAAACAGGTCACAGCACTCTGATGCTTGTTGGGACCTGTAAATAGTAAACAAAAACATTTTTATTTGTAATTAATTAGAAAGCAATGGCAGGCAGCACTGCATCTAGAATAAATATCTAGCTATTTGCATATAGTTCTTTTATAACTATTATAGAACTATCTATTATAACTCCTGATTTTGTACATTAAAAGGTACAGAAGCCTTTCCATACTTTCAAAAAGTGAAGGCAGGTGTAGAAAAATTCCCCAGTATCTCCTTCTTTGTTTCAGTGACCTCACTGTGTTGTATACAAACAGTAGGGCAAATGTGCTCTTGGACACTGATGAATATGAACTTAGCCATCTTGAATGAGGTGACTGCTCTAAGAGTTCATCTCCAAGTCCCTTTGAAGTGTTGTTATGAGATTACTCCATCAGTAAATATTGACAGTTATATACTGACACATAAATAGATACTGTTAAAACAGCAGAGTTTGTTTTATAGGGAAATTTAATTTTCTGCTCCAGCTAGCGATGCTGCATATGATATATGGGAATGATATAAGACCTTTTTTGTGGGGAGAAACAAAACCATGAGTTTGTGTGCACAATGCCTAAGTGGCAAATGTCAAAATAGAAACAAGAATCTTTCTTCTTACTGAAATAAACATCTTCCACTTGCATCTCCTGATTTATTGCAACCGACAGTGTACTTTGCCTCTCGATCCAATTAATCAGTAGGCTTTGAAACATCCAAGTGACCCCTAAATAAATACATTGTCTGACTATTTTGAGATGTAATTTCCTACATATTTCTGTGGCTTATTAGGCTAATATACCCATAGCAAATTGCTATCAGTCCAGACCATCTGCCTTTCATAATAGGCAAGTGATTTGAATAGATTAGATTAAATACATTTTGTTCTTCTAGTTCAGAAAAGGATCATACAACTGTCATCAGAAAAGTATTTCAGTTTTAAGTGGTCAATGCCTGTTTCTTTGCATGTAATTATTTTTAAGGTTTTTTTTATTAGAATCTGCAGCACAGATTACTGCAGGCTGCTTGATTTACATAAGGGTAGTTTAAGCTTACCTTGCAATGTCTGTAAACATTGTCCTGTTTTAATGTCCCAGATTTTGACCGTAGAATCGGCATTCCCAGACACAAGTATATTGTCCTTGAGTTCCATTCCACTTGTGAGTGACTGGTGGCCTGTTAGAGTGTGAATGCAGTTGCCTGTCTCCACATCCCAAACTCGGATGGAAGTGTCAAGAGATCCACTCACCACATGGATACCATCAAACTACAAGAAAGGTAAATCTATTACAAACAATTATATTAGGATCTTACGAAGAAGGCTATTAAGCATTTCATTCACTAAGTGCAAGGTGAGATACGGTATATATTCGGAAACTGCATTACAAAGTAAGAATTCAGTCCAAGTAGAGATGGCCACATTTGATACCAGAGGAGGGGACTCATGGTTAGACATATGGGCTATCAAGTATGTGGTTCAAAACAAGACTCTGAAACACTGGTCTTTTAAATGTAATACAACTCCTTTAAACACAGCAGAATCCTGACTCCACTGCAGTGTGCAACAGTAAGAGAACCCAGCTTTCCTAATACAGACATTAACAAGCAACCCTGCTTTTTACAAGTCAGAGGGAGTTTAAGCTGGAGAAGGGCAACAACATTAGTCCAGAATCATCCACACAGAAGTCAAAACATAGAAAAATTGAAGGAATGTAATGGAAAAATGTGGGGTTTAGCCATTTTATAATCCTAATTGTGTACAGTAAGAAACCTTTAACTCTCTATAGTCATTGTAGGGAAAGGCATACAGGCTAAGATATGAAACACTTTTGACCAAGAGGACTGAACATGTAGAGAATAGAAAGGTAGAAAGGAACCTGAATTATAGTGACAATGACATAAGAGTCTAGAATTCTCAAAAAAGGAAAAAAGCAGTAGAATAAAACCAGTGGGCTTCAAGGAGGAATACTTTAAAAAAAAAGAGACTTTCTTCCCATGAGGTTTTTATATATCTGTTCTCTGAGGGGAAGAAGAGTTCAGGATAGTTGGCACTTTCTTAAAGACACAAACTATCCCTGTGTGAAGTAAAGATAGGAAGTGTAGTAAATTACCAAGACCCACTTGGCTAAAGCACAAGGAATTGTACAAAAAGTAGAAACTAGATCAATAGATCTGTATAAAAGAGCCCACTGGGACAAAACCAGAAAGGCAGGGCACAAACCAAGATAAAACTAGCAAGACCCATTACACTATTCTGTAAAAAAAAAAAAAAAACACCAGCCAAAAACAAAGCCAAAAAACCACACCAAGAGGAAGGCCAAAACCAAACATACAAACAAAAAAAAAGCTCATTTATCCACAGCAGGAAGGAAACACCAAGTGAGGCCAGCTATTTAACTTTCTTTGCTTCAGTCCTCAGCCATCTGAGTGTAGGCTTACAGCACTAACACCACTAACAACTGAGCACTAGCTTTTGCTAGAATGGGGGGGGGGGGGAAATCACATAAGGCAAGTTGTTTTAAGACAATCTCAGAGACATCTGCTGCTATCTTTGAGAATCCATGGAAGACAGACAAGCTTCAGATGGCAAATACAATTCCTTTCTTTACTGAAGGAGATAATGATGGGAGATGGGAATTACGGATCAATCAGCCTAACTTCAATTTCCAGAAGGAACTTGTAAGCCCTTACTAATGCAGTAAGTAGCAGCAAACACAGATTTGTGGGAAAATGATCTTAACCAATATGTTTTTTTTTCTTTGACAGAATAAAAAGCCATGGGAAACAGCAAATGTCTTGGTTGTATTTTCACAAAGAGGGAGGCAAATTTGAGGCCAGGATACTAGGCCATTCAGAATTTTGTTCACAGTACTATTGGAGATATCAGAAAAGAGTTCCAGAGAGGTCTGGCATTTACTATTTTCATCAGGATTTGGGTGACATTTGAAACAGCAGAACTGACCCAAAGCAAAGAGTGTAGAAGTCAAGTAAAAACTGTGAAGATCTGAGTTTGGAGGGGAATGAACGAAGGTACAGCTGCAACCTGGGAGAAGGAAGGTTGGGCATGAGTCTTTATTATGTTTAAGGCAATATGACACTAATTGTCCATGTGGACTCACTGGTACCTGATAATCGCAAAGAACGAATCCAGTTAAGGGAACTCGACTATCTGAAGCTGCTTCCTTTTATAAAACCTGCAGAAAACTAATATGGTAGATCTTTGCAGTCAAACATGGCTGAGCATGGCACCTAGCTTCAAAAGAACATAGAGAGCAACTGGCACATACAGACTGCTTATCTGCTGTATGCACTGCATTTCTGGTGAAAATATACTAAAAAAGACCCTCTGGTATTTGAATGTAACGCATATAAAATAACTTTTCCCTTCCAGTAAGCACTGATAAGACTTTGACTGGACTCTGTTTTGGGCTCCCTGTTTTCCAAAGAGGATGTGAACTAATTTGAGTTTAGATAAAAAGATGAGGAGTGCCAAGTAGCCTAGCAGACTTGGGTGGAAACGCTACAGAATGTTTTTCTTTCCTAAAAAGAACTAAACCAGATTGATGTAACAAATTTTGAATTCTTTTCCCCTTTCCCACAAACTAATTGCATTCCATGTGCATAAGGTATTCAGAAAGAGAGCTTTAAGGCTGGGCATCAAGACAAACTGATGTTGTTATAGTGAAACAATGGTTTGGATCAGTGGTTTGGATCAACTGCTACCCATGAACCCTCAGAATCTTAAAGTAATCTCAGTGGATTACTTTAAAGGCAGATAGAAAGAGAAAGAAAAGTCAACATGTTCAGTAGTCTTCAACTGCTGCATAAGGATCTCTGGAAAATATTACGTCTACAAATGGGGAAATATCGAGGTATAATAGAACCTGCCACAGAGCAGGGATAGGGAGGACTGGCTTATTCCACCTGATTATTTTATTTATGGGAGTTCTACCGTTTCGGGCAATTTCAGGCCAAAGGGCAGGAGCCACCAGGCAATTTTAAAGACTCTTTCTGTTCAAAACTGCAAGCACCTTCCTGTGCCTTCCCTCACCCCCCTCCCATTAGTTTCAGAACATATCAGTGTGTAACATAACCCAATTATTTGATCCATTATTACTACAGTATCAGAGCAAGACATGAATATTCATAAGCCAAAACAAGAGTCACTGGTGAAGATAAGGCAGAATAACATCTACTGTTCCCAAACTGCCCTATATGAAATAGAATCTTCAGAATATTTTTGAGAGATAGGTAGGTAGCACAGCATTTTTAACTTGTTTGCTGCTTGTCTAGAGAATACTCCTCATCATATCAATGTAAGAGAATGGCTGGAGATTTTGATAAATTTTGCTACATATTTTTGAGAAAGGAAACCAATTAGGTACTTTGTTAGTATTTAATATATTATGGTGAGATACATGTTGTGAAATACACACTTTATGAAAAATGTCTCTAGCACTGAGCTTCATTTTCTGAGCCACAAACCAGAGCAGTTACATGTTGAATGCCATTTCCCAATTTTGAACTGTCTTTGTTAATTTCTTTTTCAAGTCCTGCCAGATTGTGGTGAGAACAGGCACAAGCATGAAATTAATTTCTTTCGCCTCTCAATGCCTGGAAGTGATGCTTTGACTCTATGAATGAATAAGATTTTTTTTTTGGTTAGTAAAGGTAAGAAGACCTGAGACATGAGGTCTGTGTGCATCTTTGCCAGCTTTGTGGGTAACTGGTAGGCAATAGAGAGATGCCACAAAGTAGCACCATAATAATCTGCTCCTACATCAACGTGTTTCTGTTGAAAAAGCCTCACAGCTGTACATCTGCCTCTACTCAGAAAAGAGGAAGTAGAAGGCTGGAGTATTACATAGGATCATTAAAATCTTAGGTTCAGCCTTACTGTGAATTATAGTTTGGAACTGGAAGATGGGACTAGAAAAATCAGGATAAACAGATGACTCAGAACATTAATACAATGCTTTTTTTTTGGCACATTGTCAATAACTATATCCTTTATTTATTTAAGGCAGTAAGTTTAGAATTTCTTGGGTAAAGCAAAAACATAGCTACATAATACATGCAAGATTTAAAAAAAATCCCAACCAACCCATCTACCCACAAAACAACATAACTTGCTGATATAAAGATTTGGGCTTTATTGTACTGGATCCTTTAAAAAAAATTCTACTCTAAAACATCTCAGTTTCTAAATTAAGATAGTGTAACAAAATGAAAGAGGGGCTTATCACAGATGCCTCTATATTCCTGTGGTCTGTATAATTCTGGAGTAGGTACCCACAATTTAATAAACAAGGTGAAATAAACTGACTTTAAATGTTACTTAAGGAAAACTAAGGCAGCAGATGAAAATCACATACCTGTAACGAGTAGACTCTGTTAGTATGCCCTTGCAGTGTGTGCAGACAGGTCTCTGTCTCTGGATCCCACACTTTGACCATAAAATCATATGCACCACTTACAACCCTTCTGCCATCATATTGAACGCACCGAACTGCAGCTACGTGGCCCATCAGAACGTGTAAACACTGGCCCGTCTCTATGTCCCAAACTCTCAGCGTAGCATCTCGAGACCCACTGACCACTCTGGAGGAACAAGAAAAACCCCTCCTGCACTTAGCATTGGACATAAAAGTATTAAAACAATTAAACTTGGGTATACATCAGTTATGAGTTGTAATTTGGGACATCAGATAGCATTAGTCCACCAGCCATTGAAGATCAGGCTTGGTGTGACATTTTATTAGGGTCTCAAATGACTGGAGTGTTCTTCTTCCTTGCTCTACTTACCTCCTCAGGATATGTATTTTTGATATAATTAATCAGTATTTAAAAAGGCACTTCATTCCTGAACAGCAAAACGATGCCATAATTCTGTGGACTGTTGTATCTACCTATGAAAGCTTATGAACACGCTAAACTCCAGCCAGTGCTATGAGCATTCTGTTTTAATGACTGAGTTTACTAATTGTAACAATTAAATAAAGATCTTTAGAAGTTTTACTTTTAACAGATAACAGTTATTCTGCTTGACTTTTTTTTTTTCTCAATTTATACTATTAAAAGCTTTTTTAGGCAGGAACAGAAACAAGAAGGAATTAATATTAATAGAATTTATAATGGAAAAACCTCATCGTTCTTCAAAAAAGAAATGCAACCAACAAGCTCTCTGTCAACAGCTCCATACCACAGTCAAATAACAGAGCTTTGCAAATGTTTGTTGAATCAAGACGTGGTTTACTATTAAAAAATTCTGTTATAATCAGTTAAAATTCAAATAAAGTACTGCAGTGACAATACTTAGAAAGTCACTTGTTTAAAATGAGTAAAAGTTTATAGCACTGACAAAAGGAGAAATTACTCAGTGTGGGAGACTGGATCACAGTTTAACAAGGAATTAGCTTTGAAATAACACAAAATGTGACTTTTTGAAGTACATGACTCAATTTTCAGTTCTTCATTTAGTATTCTTATGCTTTTGCTTCTATGAATCATCTCCTCCCTTATGTTGATTTATGTTTCGCCTGGTTTGTGTTTCACTCCATGTTGGATGAGGTACCCGAGTTTCACAAGCATTTTCTGTGCATACAAGTGTGTAAGTTACAGGCGAAGCCGTGGCTGTAACTCTGGACAAATCCGTACCTTTTCTCATGGAGATGCATGCAACGCACGGTGGAGGTGTGTCCGTACAAGGTGTGGATGCATTCTCCAGTCTCAGCGTTCCAAACCTTCAACGTTCTGTCTGTAGATCCACTGATGATGATATTGTCCCTCATTTGTGATGACCAGACTCCACCTGTGTGCCCAACCAGTGTTCTCAAACACTGAAAAGAAACATTTTCCTTAGTTTACCTTTTTGACAGAGTTGAATGGAAACTTTAAGGAAAAGCAATCTTGGAAGTAACAGTTGGCTCTCATAGTAAGAGCCAGAATACCCCTGGAGACTGCTTTCTGATTGAACAAAAAAAAAAATAAAATTCCACTTTTACAAAATATTCATCAAATTTGTCTCTCAATTGTTGGTACTTCAACTATAAGGAATTTTCCCTGTAATCTTCCCCCTGACAAACTAAACCATATTTCCAAATTTCTCAATACAAGGACATGTTTTGCAGCCTTGAGTTGTTTTCCTGGCATTTTTCTGACTCACTGCAGGATTTCCAATAGCTTTTTGAAGTGTGTTAAAAGTGGAGAGAGCATTCACTTGGTAGTTTTACCACCAATCTATAAACCATATACTTTTGTTGTATTTTTCTGTTTGTTTATCCAAGAGACATCCCACTCTGTAAGCCTTAGCTACAACATCAATCCTGCAAAAAAATTCATGTTTCAAACCTTTTTCAGACTTTACTGTTGCCCAGGAGAGGATCCCACACTACATAAGCACAGCCTACCTTCTTTGATCCCAAATGTATGACATGATTTCTCACCATGTACAGACTGTTTGCTCACACCTACTTCTATAAAACCCCCATCCTCCCAGAACAATGACTTGTCTCTGTCTCTCAGCCTGTTTGCCTTACAAATAATGACTACATACACTTTCTCACCAGGCAGCAATAAATGGTAATTAGCACAGACGAGGAAAGATCCATGCAAGACTCCTCCAGAAAGATACTTCATGAAGATTCTGCATTTACTTTAACAACATGATCTCTATAATTACCCACTTTCTAACCCATTTAAATATGTGCCATGTTGATTTTTGCATTATTCTATTTTCTTCAGTTTTGTCGTGGGGATACAGTCTTGCAGTGCACACAGCCATCTACTTCTGCACTATTATTTTTATCAGTCAAACCCGTAACTGCACAAGAAAAGAGGTCAAGGCAGTTTGAGGATATCTTTTTCTGTAATCTAATGCTAAGTGGCATTAATTGCCATGGCCTTCCTTTAACTGTTAGTTGACTCCTCTTGATGTAGTCCAATATTTTTTATCTGAGATAATGTATCCTAAATACCCAGTCTTTCAGTTTACTCCATGTAAACATTTACACATTTTAGCTTTCTAACTGTCCTGTCCTGGATCTTATTGTCCTCATACCTTTTGAAAAAGTGATAATTTTACCCCACAGGTTACTTTAGGAAAAAAAAAAATCATCAAACATAGATTATCTGGCTCAACTGTAATAAGAAAAACCATAACTTTGGTAGTTGTTTAACATCCTTGTGAGTTTCTGCTGAAATATTCTATTATCACTGCATGCTGTATTTCCATCACATGAATTTTCTCCCAAAGTAAGTATTTTTTCTGCATCAATGACAGTATACTAATTCCTATTGTTAATATCCCGTTCTTTCTTTCTGTTAATATCCTCAAGCATCCTTGTAAATGCCTTGCTTTTTTGCTGTACATAGATTTCCTGTTCTTTAACAATTTTTAAACAGTCTTCTGCAATTCCTGGCTCCTTGCTTAATTTACTGCTATCAAATCCATCTTTTTCAGTTCATAGCTGTTAGTCACTTTTACAGTTCTTTTTTTCTTATTTCAACCAATGTGCTCATATTTTAAGAAATCATCCTGCTAAAGCAGTAAGAACACAGTATCCTTATTTTGGGCTTTACATCTGTCAAGGGAATTATTTAGTCATGTTCATTTGCACAAACCAACCTTTAGGGTTTTTTTATTTTATTAATTCTTCAGCATCAGTAAGCAGGAGGGCTGCTACAGCACGTTTCCATTTTTCATACACAATTCCTGGCTCTCTTAAAGGTTTAGAGCAAATAGTCACCCTAGGTTTTGTAATTACTTTCAAAAAATTACTGAACAATAATTGTAAAGTCATGCTACTGTGCTCAATTTTATATATTTAAAGGAACATTTTGCTTTTGGGAGTACGATATGTACAAAGAAAGTATTTTTCATTTGTGTTTAGGTTGCCCTTTTCAATTAAAAAAAATGTAAATTTCTTTATGAGATCCTTCATTAGACAGTTTGTTGTAGAGAAGCCAACAGCAGCAGGGTGAGGCTGCCTATGGCTCGTAATTTTATTCTTACCCACAGTAGTATTAACAATCCCTTCAAGGATCTTCTGGGCGTGCAATGACAAATGTTTAATATACTCAGCTTCAACATTATGAAGTGGACACCTTTTACATTTAAACATGTTATTCTCAATAGCTGCCCTGTTGTTACCTGTACCATTAAACCAAGCTAAGTACACACAATACCAGTCTAGAAGGAAAACGTTCTGTTTTTCCAAGGCCTTTTCTACATCCTTGGATGTATGACTGATCCATGGTCAGTCAGTCACCTCAAAACAAAAAACCCGTGGGCTGAGCAGCCATGATGTTCTAATGTGAGTGAAATGTTCAGTACTGTCTTTTTGATTGCACATACTGGTTTGCTTCTCTAAGCCAAAATTAAATTATTGAAGCTTATTAAATTCCTGACTGATCTGGATCTAATTTAATAGGAAATATTTAAACCTAAAGCAAGTTAATTTTTTTTTTTGTGGCTCAGCAATATAGTAGCTTAGAATTAAAAAAAACCTCTGTATTTGAAATCAGAACCAGTAAAACAAACACCACATTTCAAGAACTTGAAAACAATGGAAAGAATGCTAGAAGACAAGTGAGAAAGGGGGATCCAGAAGGGTAAATACAGCCTAAATTAAGCTTTAAGGAAGATAAAGTAATGTATCTGTCCAAATTCTTTAAAATCCATGTCACAAATGACTCCACAAGAATAGCAGAATTGCCAAGAGAACACGGATATATGCCAGTGGTAACACGAGCAGCACTGCAATTTCACATCAAGGTGACTTTTTTGAACTAGACAGGTTTCTGTGTGGGAAAAGGTGACCCACACGTTTACTTCTTCTGATTCTTGCCCCAGACGGCGCTAAAGGCCACCCTGCAAAGTGGTCTAATGGCACAGCAGCATTTTTGATGTGCCAGTGCTCTACCTGTAGCTCATTTCCTCAAGAATTCAGCAAAGCTGCCAAATTACCTTGCCTGTAACCGCTGACCACACTTTGAGTGTGTTGTCATCAGAGCCGCTCACTATCCGGTTCCCACAGAACTGCAGGCACGTGATCACGTGGTCATCGTGCCCTTTGAGCACCTGACAATGAAGAACATGAAAAGGTACAGTCACAATTTAACGCAGCAGATTAGAGAGAAGCAGTAGAAACAAAATGCTCCTCTGATTCATAAATTGCAAAATGCTAGAGTTGCTTCAGTAATAATAAGGCCCCTTAATCCCGTGTGTCAAGTCTAATTTACCGCCAGCTGGGACCAAAGAAGGTGTTTTCCTCCTTCCATGGAGTGATGCTGCATTGCTTAGCAAGCACACTACAGCTACGGTAAACCTCCTAAAAGTACCAGGAAAAATCCCTAACAAAAGTAGCCTGAATTAGTAACTGAACATTGCTCGATTCCTCTACAGTTATTCCATCTCTTTATTTTTCAGTTGAGTTACTGTTACCTTTTGTTTCAATCTTGAACAAAAAAGGATGGGCCTGTATTATTTGCTGAGTATTTGTATTTCAGTGGTCAAGGCTGACTACATCTATTTTTTCCCTTACCAGCCAAGTATTGTATTGTGTTAAATGCCAGGCAGCACCAAAGTAAAAAACTAGAAAACCATTAACTCAATTAAATACAAACAAAAGCAACAATTTAATGCACTGGAAATGTGGATTGGAATGTTGCTTTATAGAGGTGGGATTTTCAATACTTGATTTTAGAAAAATTCTGTATCTTTTATCACAATACAGCAAAACCAACCCTTATCAGAATACATAGGATGAAGAATTTTTTATTTAAGATATCTGAGCATTTTTTCAATATGTTCATTGAAATGAAATGGCATTTGGATAATGCCAGAGGCTGTAATTTTAATAATAATTCCAAGATAACTTGATGTGGCATATCAAAGCAAGAAATATAGAACCCTTGCCAGAGATGTACATAAGTCATGGCCAAATAAACAGCAGGATACAGCCATAGGTTTTCCATGGGAATTATCTTGTTCTTAGTTTTATTATTTTGTTGTACAGTAATTAAGAAAGGAGATAAATTGCCTTAAAACTTTAAAAGGCCATGAGTATGGGTCTTATTCATATTTCTCACTGTTTGTTCAATACCAGGTTCGATTAGACAGTTGGTATTTTATTTACAAAAGGTTTGAAATACTGCTTCTTATCTTCATATTGGAAAAGATGTAATGATAACATACATATGTCATTAAAAGAATTTTAATATTTAGAAACCCCACAAAAATCTTAACATGGAATGAAGTCATTTAAAAATAAAGCATGAATTAATCACAGAATAGTTGCAGAGTATTTTTATGTTGCAACATGGCCCAGCTCTACCTGAGATTATCTGTCTCAAAGAGACTGGCATATTTATAGGAATTCATAAAATGGTACAGAAATTCCTGTAGTGAAAGAATTCTGCTGTATTGAAGAATAACACTTCGATTTGCCAATATGGTGCTCAGAATATAATTTAAACCCAAGGTAAGTTAAAATACAAATTATTTGTTTCTGTAGCAATACACTGCTTTTTGTGCATGGACAGTCTGGTTTGTCCAAAGGAAAAAAAACAATGTGCAAGTTGATCCTGCTTTGTTCATGGCACCGTGCACAGAGCTCAGAACCTTACCTTAGGCGATTTAAGTTCTCCTCGCCGCCAGTTGGTATCAATCCTGTGTTGTCTAATGTAGGCGCTTTTCCATGGACTGTGTATAAAGCCTGGTTTTATTACTTTCCTCCTCTTAATATGTAATGGTTCATCAATACCTAAAATGGATTTAGAAAAAAGGGTGAGGAGGGGAAGAGATGAGCCTACCCCACAGCATACACATTCCCTCCCAAATCTTTACAGCGACCCCTGACATTAAATTCAGCCGAGACGTAAGAACCTCCTGCATGGCACTCTTTGTGTGTCAGGGATACTGCCCTGCTTCTCAGCAAGTTATTCTGCATCTGTCCTTGTTGGTTCAACATAATCATTACCATAATCATGGCTGAAAATGCTCTAATTCATCATTCCTTGCTGGCAACCTACTAGCTTGGTTTTGGATCCCCCTTTCTGAGGCAATGCAGCAGAATATTGCCTTCTACAAAGGAGTATTGTCCAAAAAGCTCCATAATCACTCATATGCTTATTTTGGAACAGTTCAAGAATTAAACCTTTCTGTCCGTGGTTCTTCACTATGGTCACCCATCTTCATTGCCTTTAAGTTCACTGTGACTCCTCGTATTAGTGAGCTTTTAATTACTTTCTTGATTTGAAAGGATGACTGCTTTTGCCATTGTCCTCCTCTCCTGGCTGGAATTTAAGTATAGGTATGCCCTTTTTGAGTTGACACTTGAGCAGTAGTGCTTTGTTTTAGCCCTGCTACTACAGATACAGCTTTTTTTACAATTCTCTCACCCTGCACTTTTTTCTATGCAGCTCCTCTCTCCACTGCATCTCATTACTGGCAGGAGTCTAGTCTCTTGCCAATATGTGGATTTCACTCCTCTGCCTTTAGCCCTGCCTCTGGTGTCTCTGCCTACAAGTCTTGAATTAACGGTGCTCTCACGTTACTGAGCAGCTCAGAGGCCAACCAAGCTGCAATACTGGCCTGTTTGTCTGTGCTCTTGTGCCTGGATGCATTTAGTCTTACTCGTAAGCTCACAAATGTAGGCTCGTTCCTTTCTCAACCTTCTCTTTTTTTCTCATTCTGTCCTCTTAATCCATTTTCACTTAAGTTTTTAAGAGGAGAATCTTTAGAGGAGATTTAAGAGGTTAGAAACCCATTGCAAAAGAAAACAAATTCATTTAGGTGCCCTTACAAAAAGGCAGCTACGCTGACATCGTCATGTTTTTTGAAGCCTTTGCATCAACCTCTCACAAGTCCTTGTCTCCATACAGTCTGGACGTGGCCCTGTGTTTGCCTGTGTCTAAGAGTGACCACAGGCATGTGCTCTGCCCCCCAGAACAAACTCCTCGTTCATATAATGCTCCTTAAAAATAAAAGCTTTGTGCACATTATTCATGTGCCCAAATACATGGCTACTTTCCTGGGACTCTTTTTTTACCCCCATTCATATTACTGCTGAACCACCTATCTTCTTGATTTGGCACAAGCAGGATAATATCTGTGTCGCTAATGGGTTGTGTGTTCCTCTCTAAGCAATCCTGTTAGCAACTTCTCTCACTACCACGTGCCACTTCTGTGTTAATTTTCCTACAAGTGACGTGAAATTACAGCAGCCCTTCTACTGACCAAACAGTTTTTCCTCCGTGTCACAAACTGCAAGACTATACTCTATCAGTTTTACATCTCAGCTCTCATTTACTTTGGTTGTATAATAACCCTTAAAAAGCAAACCCAATTGTTTTCTAAAAACATACAACTGGTATAAATAGGGCATTCAAACTTAAACTCTAGTTTCATTTCTAGCACTCCATGGATTATTTCTGCTTCCTATTTCAACAGAGATACAAACCATGTAGCTAAAAGCATAACTAGCACTAAATCTAAAGTCACACAAATTGCCTTCGCAAAACTTTAAGCTTATTATGTAAATTAACTGCACTTTTTATGATAGCAACACTTCGACCATTATATCCATCTTTTTGCTCAGCCTTACCCTCCTCTTTGCATTTCTCTCTCCAGAGAAGATTATCTTCAGCCAGAATTCTCCAGTAACGACATGTCTGGGCTGCCTGCAGAAGGTCCCTGGGTTCCAGGAATGACAGCACATACAGTGCCAGCTGTAAAAAATAAGAAGAAAATGTATTTTCTGCAGTGCCTTTGAAAAGAAAAGTGAAGTAACTCCACATATTATCACACATCAGGGGCTGAAATACAGAAAATTGAAACACTAAATTATTAAACAATCTCAGAAACTTAACAGACTCCAGTTTATTCCTGTGGGCATGTGGGAATGTAACAATCATCTTAAGTAACTAAACCCATACAGACCACATCACAAAATGATTCTTGTATTTGCAAGAAAGTAGATGGCAGCTGAAATCATTATTATGCTTTTTTAAAAAACATAATCCATGTTACTGTGAATCATTAGCAGAATTATTACTGAAGTAATTATGGCTATGTTATTTCAGCTAACAAGTACACCAGAAGTTATTCTGAGAGTTGAACTACAAAGTACAGCACTCACTGTGTGAGCAAATAGGGATGTATGTTGTGATGAATAACATCACTCAGAAAGCCCAAATACAGAACAAGTAAATGTTATGTGCAGCTGAGCTCAAAAACCCTCTGCAGTGGTAGGAAATGCAGTGTACGTATCACTCATTTTCTGATGAGAACACAAACACATTCTTAGGTGGTGTTACAAAGGATTTTACGGACTGGGACGCAGAAGGATCTAAGTATGTAACTTTAGTACAATATGGTACCAAAATCACATGGGAAATCCCAATGAAAATAAACAGAAGATGAGCTTTTCCACATGAAATTAAAGGTTATTGGGAGAATTCAGACCTTGGCTGACTGAACTAAGCCTTATCGTGAACACCATAAACCCCCCAAAATCTCTACACATATCTTCAGATGTACTGAAGTCTTAAACAGGGGCAGAGGCATCTAAAAACCAATCCAACACACTAGGACAGCTACCATTAAGGGTATGATGACCGAGTACAGCTTTTGTACTTGTCAGCAACAATGCATCTCCCTAGTAATGGAAAATAAGTGTAAGATGCAGGAAAGTCCCTTTCATAGGTAAAAACTCTACAAAAAGAAAAATATTGACAAATAGTGATGCAGAGAACTACTTACATGATGAAACAGTGGGGTCTTTGTCAGTAACTAATAGGATGCAGAAGCTGTCAAGGAAATCAGATCATCCACTTTTAGTTCTGCTTGCCATATCTTTTTGTGTTTAGGGTTTTGAATTTAATTTTCAGCTGAAGTTATGATATATATAAATAGAGCCTGCCCTTCAAAGAAGCACAGACTGAAATTTAGTAAGGAAGTCATAACTGTAGGCTATTGACCTCAGCAGATTTTTGTGAGGTCTTATTTTGTGAGAAACATTTACTTTCAGTAATCTAGACCAGCCAGCAACTGAGCAGGAAATAAAAATTCAGTATGTCAGAACTGCATTTTGGTTGCACACACACCTTGTTTGCAAGTCATCACCTGCAGCTCAGAGGCAGCATGTACCACTCCACATTTGAGGGATCTGTGTCTTAAATTATGCATTAGATCCCACAGGCATCCCAGGCCATAAACCTGAAGAATCTTCCTCTGTCCCTGCTCAGGGAATCAGCATTTAGGATCTGGTGTAAGGCTCTCTATTACAGGAACAACTGTATCTCTCCTTTCGGACTTTCTGCTTTAATTCCTGGCATGTAAAATTATTGAAGAAGTGTTGTTTCCTCACACACATCACATAGTTTTGCATGTAGCAAGACTCAAACATGACACAGACCCTTTCCATTTTTTGCTGGATGTTCCTCAACTGACAGCAGAGTTTGTTTAAATATCACTCTACAGATACAGACACTTGCTAAGATGGTATTAATTAAACCTGTGAGCCAACTGATTCTAAACCAGGTTACATATGGGTAACATTTATTTTAGACTACATTTGTCTAAATGGTCATCAAGGGTCAACACAGCCCACAGCTGACTTTAAGATTAGTAGTGTATAAAGGATGACGTCCCTTTGTCTCAGCTCATGGATCTAGTTGTAAGAAAACTTCAGGTAGCAAGGATCTGACCTCTGACTGAACTGGATTTAGGACTACTCTCTGCTCTTGTGTTAATAATATCCAACAGTAAGCAGTCTCTTGCCTTTTTTCTTCACTCACACACATGGAACCAACAAAATTTCTATGGCTGATTTCAGCAACACTCCTCATCTGTTGGTTTCTAGACCTCATTTTCACAAATAAGTAACCTGAATAATTATTTCTAAAGTCTCAGCAAAAAACCAGGAGTATTTATTTCAGATTAATTGTTTGACTGCATGTTTCCTTAGGAGGAAAGTAAACATTTTCTTGGTTATTGGGCTATTATGTTACTGTCTTTGCATTGCAGAAAAGGTTTTGAAGCAAAGCCCTCCCATCCACATCATCTCCTTGTTCTGGTTCAGTCATAAAATCACTGCATTGCATCCAGCAGCACTGGAGATAACTACAGATGTTAACACGGAGCGACAACTCAAGGGAGCGTGTTCTCTTTGGTAGGGAAGCCTGCTCACAGAATTACTGACCCTAACAACTTGTTCGTGCCCCCACAGCTCAGTGTGTCACCCCCCACTGCAGCCAGCATTAAACAGCTGAGGACAGCACCGCTTAGGAGATCTGGGTGAAGGAAAAGGAGAGGAGATGGTGGAGTCAGCTCGACAGTTTTTTTAACCCGGTTAATTTTGGTGACAGTGACTCGGGGTTAGGAAGCAAAAATTATTTAAGCCAACTTCACTGGTGAAGTCAGCCTGTCATGAAGCACTTACAATATTCTGGTTTCAAGAGGCAAGAAACCTACTAAAAATAAACAAATTAACATGAGTAGTTTACAATGGAGTTAAGAAACCCGAGTGAGAAAGAAAATTTTACTGCTATATAGTGTATCTTTTCTGTCAAGAAATTGTGAAAGCTGAAATAATAACATGATCTTTAGTTACAGTGTAACTAGACCCCCGGTTGTACTTGAATTAGTACTGCCACAAAATCATGCAAAGAGAACTGATCTGTGAGTTCCTGTTATCAATAGAAGTTGCAAAGTATCTTATGTCTCCCCAAAATACAAAGTCTTTCTGTCTTTCTTGGCCTCTGAACTAAGGCTGCTTTGGGTAGCTTCTTAGAAACATGGCAACCATGCAGAGGTCCTACTGAACTCTCCTCCTGCCCCAGTGTCCTTTCCATTCCCGAAGAAGGCTGCTGCAGAAAGTGCTTCTGTAAATACTAATCTTATGTCCTGTGTACTAAGTTAATACTCATTGCATAAACTGATTCCAACCCTTACAAATGCCAGCCAGCAAGGGAAGGCTGTGACACTTCCTGACATGTGAAGATATGACAGTATATAAACAGAAAGAAGGGTCTTGTACATCTAAGTATTCAAAAATCGGATATACACCAGAAAAGAATGTCAAGAAACAGAGATAAGAAACAGTCTTCAGCTAATAAGACCATGTTAACACAGCAACCAAATACTAGCACCCAAATATCTTAAAAGAACTTGTTTTGTATAGCGTTAGTACCTAAGACTTAGAAACACTTAAGCGCTCATGAAAATTTTCATACAGAAAACCCAACATATGGTAGATCTGGCAAAAGAAAATAAGACTTCCTCCCCTCTCCAAATAACAAACATTTCCAAGTCCCTAAAATCAATCAAGGTCAGAAGCATCATTTCTAAATTAACTAAAATACATTTATTTAATAACTGCAGAAAACTGGGTTTACACTCTTTCATATCCACCCTCATGTTCTAGTTGTGAGGACATCACGAATTACTCTTCTGTGGACAGCATTTAGTTACACACACTGAAATCTAAATCTTACTTTCTCTTTAACCTGATACAACATGATCTGATTTCCAGTAAAGGATTTACTGTAACACGTCTGCTTAATTACGGCTTGGCTTTATCCTTAGCAAGAAGTGCTTTTCTGGTTTTACTTTTGGTTTATTTGGTAGAGATATTACGGCTCCACTTCTTTAAAATAAATTCAAAGGTAACATTAACAAAACTCCCACCACTAAAAGGATTAAAAAATAATGCTTATACTTACAGAATAAGGTGCAGAGAGGTCTTACATCCAGAGGAAATTTTTGTATGTGTTGCCCTAACAGAATTAGTTCTCAAAAAAAAGAAAAGCTAAATTGGCCCAATTAAGATACAAAGATATTTTTAAAGCTACTGGGATTTTGCTTAAAGGGGTCATCTGTATTTCCAGGTATCTGAATGATTATCGAGAGATAGAGGTACAGTAACCTGAAATTACATCAGCCATGTTATGGCAGCGTACCAGATTGTGACCCTCTAACATCAGTTGACATCACTACGCTGGCAAAATTAGCATTAAGTTTTTAAAGATGGTAGCCAGCGTGCTGCATAATCCAGTATGAACCTGTTTTTCTCACCTCTTTTGGGAGCAAGGAAATGAAGTCTCTTTGAAACTGAGGCTCTATCACTTGCATCATGTGTTTTACTTGTGTTGGTTCACAACTATCAATGAGTTCATCTAAAGCAAGTAACTTCTCTGGTCCACTCCAGCTCTGCAAGGAAAGAAGAAGAAAGAAACAGTAAGCTTAGTTTAACACACTAGTTTGGTTTACATCAGTAAGTGCCATTGCTTTGCCAATAAGGCAAATTAAGTTTGCTCATCGACCTATATACAAGCATATAAAAAGCCAAGAGATAAATGCTCATGCTAATGACACAAAAATGAGGAGTTAATCAACACAAAATATTCAAAATTACTACACTGATTCATAAGCTAAGAAAGGATTTGTTATATGCACACATACAGATTGGCAATTAAATAGATAATAATATTTAGTAATAATAATTAAATTAATTAAGCTTCTTTTGAAGTTGATGAAATCTACACACACGTTACAGAGAACGACGGGGTTGCAACAGAATGCGTTCCCTCTCTGTCTTTCTCCATTGTGCATTCAACTGAGATGGTAACTTCTAACCTTCATATTTCATGTGGTAGACCCAAATCTTGAAATGAGAGGAAAGGAAAATAAAAAACTTTCTCTAAAAGTACATTTGCTTACTGCCTGCTTATTATTACAGTGTGTCCCTAAGCGACAATGTTGTAATTTCAGAATCCTGGCTATAAACCAACACATATTTTGTAAGTATCAATTTACACTTGAATAAACAGGGAATTTTGATTGGTAATTTTCTTACTTCACATTTTTACTAATGGGCACCATAAAGTTTGAAGATTTTAATAAGGCACTCAATTGAGAGTATAGCAGATTAGGAGCATCATTTGTAAAAAAAAAATTAATAACTTAAAATATACTGCACATCTGAAAAACATGTCTTAAACTCATCTGTGCTCATCAAAGAGTTTTGATTTGTTATGTGAAAACAATTTAAAGAAAATATAATTTCTACAGGAAAAAACAACAACTACCACTAACTAATTTAGCAACAGAATTAGAGCACGAATAAAGCCTTAGAGAGAAAATGAGACATCACAGTTTTTGAGAGCAGATTCACATTCATAATCTCGAATGTCTTCTAGAGTGACACTTACAAGTAAATTAGCACATACAAATGATATTACAGTTATGGCAAGAGGCTAACTGAAATTAAAAAAAAAAAGGCAAGATACCTTACAATTAAGATTTCTGTATTAATCTGCCATGTATCTCAGGACCATTATTACTCATGCTCTAAATTTCTGTTCTCTGGATTTGACTCTGACAATTCACTCCGGTCTCCGCAATACTACAATGTTTGTATACTGTGCAGTTTCTGCAGAACAATGAGGCAAGTGAAGAGGAAGGTGGAATTTCTGAAAGCGAATGCAAAGCAGATAAATACCCAGCTTTACTCGATGTAGAAAGATCATCATGTTGCATCATTTCTCCCTAATTAAAATGTCAAAATACTTGAAATGTCAATAAAAGCATCATTTACCCAAACGATGACCTGGGGAACTTTCAGGTGACCCCATTCCATCAGGAAGTGTGAGAGCAGCCCATGTGCAGCAGCTCACTCACCCCAGTTCCACACTCTCACTCTACAGCAAACGCATGGTTGATACTGGACAGCCTACCCTACTGCAGGAGGGGAAGAAAGTTCCTGACCTAAGCCTTTCCATGCACTGTTGGCAATTGGTAAAATAGACTAAACTGGCAAAAAAAATATTCCCCATCCACCTGTGTGTATGTAGAGTGTCACCACAGGAGATGAGGATTTCTGTGTCTCATATCCAATACCTCAGAATATTAAAAAGAAACAGGAATGTCTCAGCCGAAGCTGCAGCAGTGCTGTTGTAAACAGCTTTTATTATAAATTTCTTTCAGTAGAAACAGTTGCATCACATAGCAGTTCTCCATAAATCATGCACTGAAGAACTGTTTATCTCACCAACTTTCCAACTGCTGTTTGTTTCATTAACCCAGAGCTTAGCTGGCGTTAGGTACAAACGTTTGCAGTCTTTAATCTCATCTGTCAGCTGTGTTTGAATTCAGAAGAATTAAAAAGAGGGAAAGTAATACCTGTGTTACTTCCTTATAATCTAAATTTCCAAGGGCAGTCTACTTTTAATTTATAAGCAGCTATGTTTACTAAATTAGAACAACTCCACCTGAGGAGCATTGTTTGCTGCTGTGGCAAATGCTGCTAGCAGTTACCAACAGGTTATTGATTAATAATGTCACTGTACGCTATCTTAATCTGTAACTCCCTTACACTTATTTGATTTTTAAAACATAATACAGATCTGAAGAGAAAAGGGAAAAGATTCAAGAATGGGGAAGAGATGCTAATGACTAAAAGCAGCACTCTCTTTTATCTGTCCATTCATCATTAGGGGATGCGTACAGGCAGCTTCTTAAGGCTTTTTTAAAGCAATCAGCTGCTACAAAATGTTGTCTCTAGGACACTGTCCCCTTAGTCTTTCACTTGAGCAAATAAACCTCCAGTTACAGCTGGTAAAGGGTCTCTGAAGGAAATGTCTGACATGGAAAACTGGGATGAAGCCTCGCCAGATAAACACAACTGCTTGCGTTAACAAAGGCAAGACTAGTAAACTCTGTTTCTGCGCCCTCTAGTTTAATCCATTTGCAAAAACATTGTATGTAGTTCATTAGGTGAAGAGCGTAAGGAGTAAGTTTGTGTCTTTGATAAGAAACAACAGTGAACAAATGTTGCAGAAGAAAAAGAAAAAGTAAATGCTTGCCAAGTAGCTTGCAAAGTTTCAAACGCTGTAGATGACTGGAGACTTCTGAGCCATGTGGTGTAGTGTCCAGATGCCTTGGATTTCTACCTGGCGATTCCCTTTCAAATTGAAGATCCTTATAAAGAATATACTTTAAAAAGCTTTTGCTTAATTGGCTTTTCTTGTCTTCTAAACTTGAATTTAATTTTAATGTAAAATTAAAATAAAGCTTTTATTATGGGCAGGGGTCTCCCTAGAATAGGTTAACTCCAGGATTCATTCACATAACCACTGGGAAGCCAGCAAGGCCTACTGATACTCTCCTTTGAGTGATTCCTAAACAAACATACCTCCTCTTTCTTCCTATTTCTTCAGAAAGGTGTTGATTTGTCAGCCAAGGTCTTTTGTCTGGTTCATACCATTTCCTCACTCAGTATTGCAGCTGATGCAACCATGGCACTACCTACTTGAAAACTATCCCTTCTTTCCCCATTTTGTTATTGTGTGTAAATGTCTTCCCTTTCTTATAATCAATATAAACAACATCTTTGCTATTCTACAACTTCCATCTCATCTGTCCTGTCTGACCTGCCACCTTTCTTTTTATCATCATCTGTTTCTGCACCTCTACTCTTCCATGGCCTATGCTTTTCTATCGCTCAGACCTCATCTGCTGCCTTCAATTTGTACAGTTACAGTTTGTAGCAATCCTTTTGCTGTAATAGTTACATTAAGGACAATCTATTTTAAAGGGTTTAAATTCACGGTGCTGTTCTCCATTACTAAGTTCTGTTAACAGAGGTCTGTCATGATGAAGCCTTGCAGGAAGGGCTCTTCTTGGAGTTTGCTTCTGTTCAATTCTTGGATCAGTTATTGAGAACCCTGCCATCCCCCACCTCAAAGGTATCTCAGTCTGGATAAAAATAGCACATAAGCACTGAAAGAAACACCATCTACATTAGCAAGCAGTTTGTCACACCAGCAGGGATTCAGGAGCAGCTGGTGCTAAAGCCCCCACATTAACCCATATCAGAGTCCCAAACCCCAGTCTGGTCCCCCGGGTTGAACACTTGCAGTACATGTGATGGACCCTGTCTAGAGGAGCTGTAACAGGTTCAGACCCTACATCCCTGCTAGGGGTTTGATAACATAGGAGTTTCTTCTGAAATCAGTTGAGTACGTAGGTAACAAAACTGCCATGAGAGTCAAATCAATAAAAAATAAGCCAGGATGGTCAGGAGACCTGCTACAAGTCTGCACTATACCTCTGAAACAAACCGATAACAGTGCTACAGTCAAGAAGGGTCTGTAGTTGTAGTGCAGATCTCTCCCAGTCGGTGTATAGGAAAGAAACACCAAACCCTTGACCTAGTCCCACCACAAGACACAGAGCAGAAAATGCTGCAATGCTGGTTATGATACAATCTTTACCACCTGCTTCACATAAGAGGTGGACTATTCAGTTGTACATGTTTTCATTCCCAACCGTCTTTGGAAGAATAAGAAATGGAGAATGGTAAGTAATTTGAATTTAGGTGGTTCAGCCAACTATTTGTGTAAAAAAAAGGAACAGGGCTCTTGCCAGCCAAAAATGGCAAAAGCATTTTGGACATTATCTAAACTGCTGTGAAAAAAACCGCTTCCAATTTTAGGTAAAATAATTGCATACACTTGTTATTCAAAGTGATTGCCTATATCAGTGTGTATGGAACAACTTTTCAACATCAATATTCCATGAAAATGCAATTTTTTTACACATTACTTAAACAAAACAAAGTATGTGAAGTAGGAAGAATGATGAAAGAGAGAGCTTAGTAATTTTTTAAGCAATACCATCTCTGACTGAACTTAGCATCCAATTGATATTTTTCCTTATGGCAAGCAATTTGGTAACTTAAAAATAAAACTTCTTTGTAAAGATACACTTGGGTACCGAGTTTTAAAAAACTCCTATGGTGGATTTTAAAAAGACCTGAAGCCAAGAGCCACTGCAAACCAGAAAAAACAAATGGGCCTTTAAGAAATTAAATGGTTTGGATTTATTAAAATGCTTTTCTTTTTTTCCTTCCAGACTTCATCAAAATCAATATACAGCTTTATTTTTAAAGGGCAAGTGCAACTACACAATTGTTTCTCCCTTCTGCATTATTTTGTTACTTTCAAAATAAAAGGCTTGATCAACTATAAAACATAACAGCAGGAAGAACATATAAAAAATGAATTAAAAAAAAATTATAGACCATCTTACGTTTTCTTAATATTTGCAGAGTGGCCTTGTTTTATCTGAAAAGATAACATAGGAGAAGAACTGAAGGCTAACTACAGGTGAGAGTCCTCAAAATAACTGATAATCACTGGTCACTGACAGCTGCTATGCCAAAGAACAGTTCTACTTTGAAACAGTACATATGTCCACCTAACATGCCCCTGGAAATTTAGCTTTCAAATTAATTGGAAATAATATTTTAATATAAAATATGAGTGCTATTAAGTAAGCCTAGCCAGTATACAGTACATGAAGAAAGCTCTCTCGTTCCTCTTTCTCTACAGGAAAAACTTTGTACTGCAAGGATGATGCTGCATGTGCCATTTAATCCTGCCCTTTGGGCAGAGCTAGCTCCCCTATGAATGTGCTTTTATCAATTGGCTATTTAAGACTCGCCCCTTTCGTGAAACTCATGTGAAAAATAAGCACATAGAAAATGAGGAGGCAAGCAGATGTAACACTGAGATAGAGCTGTGTGACTTAGAAAGCTTTTGATTCTAAAATAAGGGACTCCCTTTTGTGAATACAATAAAAAGATGTGATCAATAAGTGCTACTCAAAGATCTCCAGTTAGGAGAGACCCTCCCCTCCCCGCCGCTCTTTCAATGGTATAAATCAGTATTTAGGCATTTAGTATTGCAACTAAGTATTTTGAAAAGTTGAAGTATCTAATTATACACTTAGTAAAGTATGTTTTCTACATTACAAACCGTATGTTTGCCTACACAGACAAAATTTTCATAGGCTTACAGGCTACTTTTCCTTATCGTGATGAAACAGTCGATAGCATTTGCTTTTACAGTCTGCATCAGTGTCTCAAACATTCCAGCCTTTCATAATCTTTTTTTTAAAATATGTAACTATCGATAACTATCAATCTTATGTGAAAATACATGTTGTACATTGTTGATAACAAAATAGCTTTTGTTAGCACCAGCGTTTTAACATTACAAAACGTTAAATACAATGTAGTATTATATTACCATATATACAAAGTACCATTCAAATATGATTCTTAGGGGTTAAAAAGACATATTTCTATGAAAAGTCTCAAAAAAGATACACCATAGTAATTAAATGTGAATATTTTTAAGAAACTGAATGATGTGTACAAGAACCTTAATTTCAAACTTCCACTGGTTTAAGCAGATCATAAATGCGTAAAAATAAAGAGGAAAGAGGTTCTACATTATTATTTTAATGTTCAGAACTGACAGTGATTGAGATCAATGGTATTATGTGGCAGCATGAATCAAGCCAAAAGCAGGTTTCTGCCTGCAAAATTGTATGCTAGCTACTGTATATTACTCTTCTATTTTTGCCTGTTACAGTAATTGAAACAATGCCTGTATTTGTTACTTACTCCTTTTGAAAATGTTTTTAGAAGTAACAATTTTTTAATCAAGATAGGAAGACATAATATTTCCATTTTTCAAATCAATGACTAGGACTCATGCCTGCTTCTTAAAAATACAGAGCAAAATGTACAGTAGAGATCTCCACGATACAGTTGAGGAGCAGGAGCAGAGGCCTGCCCCAAATTGTGTTTGTACTAACACACACAGAATTGGCTTAGGTGCTCCCAGACTGGTGTCCAGGTAGATTTCAGTTTTGACCTGAGCAAGTGTCCATAGAACTGTTGGGTTAAGTTTGTTTTTAGGTGCTATTGAAGGTGGTTGAAAAGATACAAAAAACCTTTTCCCTCCCTCCCTTTGACTATGTGCACATGTACTGGCTGACATGTTCAGTACACAAAGATCAGTAAAAATACACACTGAGTTTCCTTTTAATCTATTTTTGATAACCTTTTCTTTCTATTCTTAGAAGACACCAGACTTATGACAAATCTAGTGCTATACCTGCACTGAAGCAAACCATGCACTAAAGCTTACTAGTCTCAAGTGAAAACGTCTCAAGTTAGCTCGAGGCAATGAACGTAGCCATTACATGTTGACAGACTTGGCAGAAAATATGAAAGTACTAAACAGGAAGGGTTATTTTATTAAGAAACCAGCGAAAGCCGTTATTTTTTATCAGTCTCTACAGTAACTTGCTGAAACAGGAACCAACAATTCCTTAAAGTTGATGCCCATTTGTTTCTGCAACAGAACACAAAATCAATGGCAGAGGCATTCTGGATGTATAAGGAGGACTGACTCTGCCGAAGCAATCTCCTACTTAAACCATGGGGGTTAGCTGCTTCAGATGTTCCTTTCTCTGAGCACTGGTTACCTGAAACATTTTCAGCCATTCCTGAAGGCCTGATGGTGGCTGCACAGATGTAATGCGGCGACGCTGCTGTCCCTGGCCATTGGCTGCCCTCAGGTCCCCAAAAGTAGTAGGTGTGGCGGAACATGGCACCAGCCCCGTAGTACTACGATACAAACAAAAAGTGACAGTCATAAATCAAACATTAAGGAAAATTCAGAAGTCTATTGCAGAACAAAAAAATCTAGTACATAATTTGCAACTATTACTGAAACTCTTTAGCTTCATGCAAAAGCATTAATATGAAAAATTGTGCTGCTGGTCACTCAAGAGGTCAGTCCCTCACTTGGATAAATCTGCTTGCTTCTATCACTGCAGCGCTAACCCTCCAGCTTGGGGAGAAATGGGGATCACCTTTCAGGGCTGAAAAATTACCACTCTGTTAACTGGCCAGCAGGTTGCCTACAAAAATTCAGGTTTATATATTCCGTCCCCTGCCAGGATACTCCTTTCCTTCTAGGCTCCACTGGTGCCTTCTGACTGGGGCTGTAGGAAGCCAGAGCTCAGAATCTCACCTGTATGTGAAATGTACTAGTGCAACTTTATCCTCAAACAGAAAGAAAAAAAAGGTATCTATTTTTATCTCTTAATATATTTTGTTGACAAAGATCTAATAATATCAAGCAGTTCTAGTGGCTTAGTGATCTAGAACTGGGCTTTGAAATACTGTATACAGTCTTTTAAAGTTTGCGTGTTGATGAATGACAGAGGAATTAAAGGGGTGGGGGGTGAGGTGAAAAGGGAAAAGAAGCCAAAGGTGCTCTCTGAATTAGTGTGATTTTTTCACTCTGACATGTTAAAAACCAGCTCATTCATATGGGATGGAGCTTTTAAAAGAGCTGGGATTAAGCTGCTATTGTGGGAGCCTAAAGAAATACAGCTGACTGTGTTTTCTGGTTTGGAGTTTTTTGGGGGTTTGAGGTTTTTTTGTGGGTTTTTGTTTGGTTTGTTTTTTTTTTTTTTAACATAATGTAAAGTACTTTGTTCACAGAATAACAAAGTTGTATTCCCTAGCAGGAAATACAGAATGCTGGTAGTATTTGCATAAGCATGAAAATTTTAAATACAGTGTACAACTCCAAAAAACCCTTTGCTTTTGTGCAGGATAAATCCAGCTTTTTTGTAGGTATGAGCTTATAGGTTTTACTGGTTTTTCAGTGGCTACAGGAATAGCTTTAAATGATGCAAGGCAAGTTCATTTTAATATTTACCTCATTATGCTCTACAAATATTTCACTCTACTCTTCCTTGTTCTGAAGGACAATCATAGCATGTCCTAACATTTACCCAAACTGGTCAAGAAAAGTAAAGATCGGTTTGAGCAGGCATATTTTTAACTGTTCATTTTGCTGAGTAATAACAGGAACTGATATAAAAATACTGTTTCAGAGATGAAGGATCCTCTTAATGGCATTTGTTTACTGGTTCTACCTGTTATATGTAAATGAAATTCATTGAGACTGTTCAATTTTAAAGAGTGCCTGATCCTAGGGAAAATGGAAACAAGCAGGTACAAGAACTGCATAATTTGCTTAAATATTATTTAGATAAAGTAAAATTGAATAATTAGGAGAGAGAGGATAGGATGTTACTTAGGGATTTTTGTATGCCAATAATGACTCAAAATCCAAGAAACATAAGTTAAAAGTATTTTTAAAATAAAATGTGGTATTACAGCTTACTCATTCTCAACACCTGCACAGAGATCCAGCACAAGGCCTCTCATTCAAGGTCCAAAGTAAGGCACTTGAAATTAGCTTTTATTGGATCTGAGCAACATGTAGCCTTGAGCTTGCCCCAGTAAAACAGTTACGCTTTACTTTCTTCTGCTGTAAACTGGTTTTCAGTCAAAAACAGTTATACTAAACAGAATCTAAAAGCCTCTTTCCTTTGATCTGAGTTTGTATCACAAGATACTTGTTCATGCTTTAATTTTCCCAAAACATTCCCCTGAAACAATCAGTCAGGTTTCTGTGGAAGTCCAGTAGTTCCTCTGACACGCACACTTGACAAAGAAGTGTAGTTTCTTTGTTGCTGAACTGTTTACTCTTCTGGGAGTGTGGAGAACAGCGTGTCACCTGAAGAAATGGTGGCCAACAAGAGAGTTCTTCCATTAGCCCGACTTAGAAACTGGGAGAAGACACCACCTTGAGACTTGGGGGAATGTGGAAGCTGCAACACATGCCTCTCAGCAAAAACACATTGCTTCCTTTAATCTACTGCAGCATTTACACATCTGCAAAGCAGTCCTGTGAATTGTTGCCTAACTTTTCACTCATCACCTGATAAACCTCTTAAAGGAAGAGAAATAAAATATAAATTACTTTTGAAAGAGCCATCAGTGACTGAACACTATTATACCATGTTCAAAAGAAGTACTATTTCCAGACAGCCTTGGGAGGCAAGTGCAATGCTTTTGGGAGGGACGATGCTTATTATGGGGAAAAAATGTAAAAGAGTGTAAATTCAAAAAGGATGGGAAGCAGTGTGACATCCAAGCACAGTTGTTATGTCCACTACTCCTGCTCATGGTTAGGAGTGCTTTACCCCACAAAGTCACTGACTGGAATAGCAGTGGGTAAGAGATTTGGTACCATTCAGGAGCAGCAAGCAAGCAGACTAGAACCCGTAAATGGATAACAAGTATGCATGTGTTCCTGTTAAGATCAGATGGTCTGCTCTGCCTACATAAATTTCCATTCTCTCATTCCTGTTACCATAGCAAAGTGATACATTTGATCCCAGTTTGTGAGAGTCTTGGGGTTTATCATTATGTCCCTTTTTAAAAATCTGATTGATTTTATTATCAGGAATGCTTCACCCCTCAAAAAGTCTCTAAGTAAATGGGCATGTTATATTTAGAACGAAACACAAACCTCAGCCAAAGAAATGTAAGTCTGGCTACTTCATTAAAACTCATCTTCAGTTCACATAATTTAAATTAGTAAAGCAATATATAAATGCTGATATCACCTCTTCTTTGCTTTACAGTGCTTTAAGAGGAGCTTAATTAATCAGGCTCAGCAATTGGAAAGACAGGATATATGAAGGAATCAGGATCCAGTGATCTGTTATTGCATTTAATTACCTTGTGTATTCTGAGACTTTGCAGGGTTTCTTTCCCAGAGAGAAAGAACGGACCTCGGAGCCATGGTCCAACTTTCTCTTCATCTGCAAGGTGAGGGAAAAAGAGTAACAACATGGATTTAGTTACATGACCAGCCTTACTTATGTGTACTTCTGTAAAATTTATACATTTTTACCTTCTACTTTAATATACTTTAATTTAATACCAGATTTCAACAAAGTTGACGCTCATAAAATGATTTAAAGCAGCATTTTAGTTTCTAGATTCAACAATATTTGATACCTGTTTTATAGGGTGCATGTATGTATTATTGCTGTTTAATAGGGTCTAAAATCTATTGTAATTACATTCTTTTAATTTCCAAATTTCAAATGTGAAAAAGTGTGCAGAAGTGTGTTAGTTTATCTACTAAACTGTTCCCTGACTATTCTCCTGGGAAAGGAGCAAAAGAACTAAACTAAAGCCCTTGATTCTTTGTGTTCAGGTTCATTGCTAAGTCTCTCATGGAAATGGTTAAATTTTAGGTAGCTTGTCTGCACTATAAACCATATTTATTTTAGGGCCTGAAAAAAAAAAAAAGATTGTATCTTTTCTTTTGTCTATTCTTTTATTTTAAAGTTGTACATTGAAAACATTTATAAAACTGCAGTAAAACTGACTGATTAACCAGTATTTTTCCAAGAAGGGTAAGAATGAAAAATGCTGCACCCTAGTCTTGAATGTCATCTGCAATTAGATATGATCAAAACCGAATAATGAGCAGGGCAGCTGCTAAAAGGGGAAGCCAGACTGCAAAAATTACCAAAGAGATGGAAACCAGTGAAAGCCATATTTATCCAGGCAGACAAATAAAGATTACTTTCTACATATTTGGGTAATCTTTAACCACAGGCTTTTGGACTCAATGAGACATACATATGCCAAATGCAACTTCTGAGTTTTTGTTGGTTTTGGGGTTTTTTTTGAGATGTGATACACCAAAGCACTTAAGCCAACTGAATAATGTTTACTGCTGTTTACAACTGTGGGCTGCAAAATACATAAACTACTTGTATTACAATTCAGACTTACTATAACATATTGCTTCCTTTTTTTTCAAAATTTCATGTTTAAGACACAGTTTAAAAGTTGTCATCTTTCTTACACAACTGATTTGATCTTTTTTAGTGTTATATTATAACACAGTTATTTAACCATTTACTGTATCTACCGAACCTACCTAAAACAAATCACTCCGAACCCAGCAGGATTCTTTAAAGCTTATGGTCCACGTAATTTTGTTGTGATTTTGGTTTTTATACCTTTATGGCTTTACCTAAAAACAGTCACTGAAGATCTTGTGTTCTGCTTTATTAGTGATTACAAAGGAAAGCTAACTAAGATTACCTAGTTATATTTTTACAGTAACAGTTACAACGCAACCAGAAGAGCTTGCCTTATAGCTGTGTTTTCTTGCCCATGCCTCACATGGGACACTCCACAGCATTTCACCACAGAAGTATTCAGCCAGAACCGCCCTGCATGCTGCCGAACCACCAACCTCACCCTCACTCCTTCCCCATGCCCCAGGAGGCGCAACCCCCCGCGCTTCCCCCAAGAAAACCAGTTGTAAGCATCACTGAAAAACAGTAGATACCATCTTTTATCGTTGTGCTAGATGGGCGAGCCATCAAAATTACTGGAAGCATAAATAAGATGTTTGACTATGAATATCAGTATTTGATGATAGACTTTTCAGAAAGGATTTTTCTTGTTCAAGGAAAATTTTTATTTCCAGCTTGCCTCTCTGAGAGGTTATCATCATCATATTCCTTTTCTGCTCCCAGAAGTACACCTTAAAAATAAAAAGTAGGAAGGCTGCAATAGAATAATCAGCTCTAGTGATTTACTCTTTTGCATTAGCAAAGAAAACAATATGCATTATGTTGCCTAATAATGATTTCACCTCTTTTTTTTTAGTCGGGTTTTTTTCAGGTATTTTAGGCAACTTTCACACGGGGTCCACCACACAGACTGACTTTCAGCATCTCAAAAGGTGCTAAGTAAATACAGGGTCAAAAAGGCCGTTTACCATACGAAGAAGATAAAACTTTCTCTACAGCAGAGTGGTCTAGTGACAAGATTCAGACACCAGCAAGGTTTCTGTGTAACCGAAAAACAGAAACCGTCGAGCAAACATCCCTCTAAAACATTTAATCTGTCGCTAGGAAAACACAACTCCTTCAGACAACATCAATTATCGAAATGACCGAGATCGCCGTATGGTAAAAAATAATAATAAAAAATATAAATAAAAGAAGGGGCAGCAAACTGCATTCCGCATCACCGCCCGCCACCCAGCGCTGGCAGCGCTCACCGGCAGCGCGCTGACTGCAGCTACGGCCGGGCGGCAGCCCCCCGCCGCCGGCACGTCCCCGCCCGCGCACCGCCGCCCTCCGCGGACACCGCGGCCCCCGCCCGCCCCTCCCGCCACCCCCCCGCCCTCCGCGGCCGCGGGCCGGGTGCGGGGCGGGGGGCGGGCGGCCACTCACTTTGTAGAAGATCATCTTGAGGGTGCCGTAGAAGCCCATGGTGTCGGCGCGCTTCCCCTTGCGCGGCGGCGGCGGCGCCCCGCGGGCCCGGCGGCCGGGCAGGCGCTGGCAGTACAGCCCCTTCTCCGGCAGGTAGGTCACCGCCTCCCGCGCCGACATGCTCGGGCACGGCGGGCGGCGGCGGCGCTGCTCGGCCCGGCTCGCCCCGGCCCTGCCCTGCCTGCGCGCAGCCCGGCTCCCCCTGCCCGCCCTGCCCGCCGCCTGCCTCCGCCCGCCCCCCGCGCCCGCCCCGTCCCTCCCTCCCCGCCCGCCTCCGCAGCGGCGGCGCGGCACTGCGGGATGCGCGGCCGGGAGGGACCCGCGGGCCCCGCCGGCGGGAAACCGCCCCCACGCTGGGGAAAGGGCGAAAAATAATAATAATAAAAAAAACCAGCGCTGCGTAGGTTGGGGCTATTTCCCCCTTTTCTCCCCCCGCTCTTCCTCCACACCGCCTCTGAGGCGGGGGCCGCCCCCCCAGCCCTCGCTCTGTTCCCCCAGTGCTACACGCTCCACGGTTTTCCAAGCGGGAGCAAAATAAACCCGTTTCCACTAATTATAATTATACCGTCGCCCTCGGCGGGCCTGGCTGGACTCGTTCCGTGGACAGACGCAAATTAGTCCTTCAAAAGTGCGGGTAATTTTAGAATAATTTGAAATGCACTACAGTTTTGCCAGGGAAAAAGATGCTGAAATACCCTCTATTGCTTAAACAATAGAATAAACGGGGTTTGAAGATCTAGGAGTTGAAAGAGCCGAATCCGAGAATTATGTAATATTCATTAAAATACTAATTCACAGCAGAGCCGAGGCGGAGCTGTCAAAGGCAGGAGCGGGGCCGGGGTTTCCCCAGCGGGGAGGCAGGCAGCCTTCCCCGCGCACCTGGAACAGCCTGGGCGCACACACGCTCCCCGCTCCCGCACAACACAGCCCTTGGGCGGCACCAAGCCATCTTAGCTCGGGCTTCAAATCCTATACAGGATTCTCACCTGTATTTCAGTGAAGGCAAAAGGCAAGCCCTTGGTAATTACTTGTTAAAGAACGCTCCTTTTTTGGTCATCTCCTACTCTGTGCACATCAACAAATCTGTCCAATTCATCCTTACGGTTCGACTCAAGGGCACTGAAGTTCCTGACATATGGCTGGGCTCTCAGACAGACACCTGCAACCAGTGGAGCAGCCAGGCAGCTTGTTTTTTTAGTTTCCATACAGACAACTCAGAGTCTTCAGCTTCAGCAATTTTTCCTTGGTTTTTTCCCCCCTCCTGCAAAGTTTTCTGTCCAAGTTCACATCAAAGAACACTCTGAGCATGATCTGAAGCCCCAACGTTCCCGTATAATTTTCCCCAGTGCAGTGAAATTGGAGATGCCCAGCAGCCCTCCAGACGGATGCACTCAGAAGCAAACGTAGTCAGCTCCTGCTGACCTGAAGGGAAACCATCTTTTTATCACCCAAAGCAGTACAAAAAAATGTTCTACCTTTACAGAACACACATCTAAAGGAGTGGAAGTACTTTCTGCAAAACCCATTAGCTTCCTCATTAGTACTTTAAAAAAACTAATATATATTACTATTTGGTAATAGCAAAGTGTGACAGGTATTAGCACACTCAGATAAGGCAAATTCACTACCCCCATAGCACACGAGATCCTGCTTCTATATGGTTTTATGTATCTCTCATCCAGCACTGAGTCCTCATAGTGTTTTTCATCTCCCAGTGAAAATGGTTCTGCCCATCAAATCCTGGTATTTATGCCATTATCCATTGAACTGCAGTGCTGTATATTTTATGAGAACAAAATGGTCCTGAGTTGACTTCGTACCTCAGACATGAACAGAGCTGTACATATCCCGGGAGACTATTACTGTCTTCCTTTGCTGGCACATCACATGCAAAGGGGAAGGAAAAAACCCCCATAGGCTGCATATACACATTAAACAATTGCAGGAAGCAAATTAATATCCAAATCATCAGAGTAAGAAAGAATTGAACATTGTCGCTGTGGGGACTTAGAAATACTTTATATATGTGCATGCATAACGCCCTGAGATGCTTGCAGTTATCTCTGCCCTTTCTCCCATCAGTGAGTGTACTCAATGCAGAGGGGGGATGGCTACTCTTCCTCCAGCATCACAGCGGGGACTGGCAGGAAATCCTCAGGGATCAGCCTCTCCCTCAGCCCAAAAGCAAGTGTAATCTGACAGCATGGCTAGATTTATCTTTTGAACAAAATGTGCTTTGGAATTAAGCAGTCAATGAGTTGAATAATAATTAGAAATTACTATTTTCCTCTTTTTTTGGAGTACTACTATTGCAGATTACTTCTCTTTTGATAATGATTGGCAGATATTCTCTCATGGTAAAAAACCACTGACTTAACTGCTAATCTCTTTGCCACAGTCAGGACCCATGAAATAACCCCAACAATCATTTTCTAGTGGTAGAAAACTCAGTATGTCAGGTATTTATTCTGCACAAAAGGTTTGGGTTTTTTCCTAATTTTAGATACAGATACCACAGACAGATTTTGACATTTGAACAGTGACCATCTTCCATCTAGCAGTCTGCCTTTCTCAGAGCAAAAACCAAAAATTGCACATGGATATGGCTCTGGCTCTCACTTATTTAGCATTTTTCTCTATAGTGGTTCCATTTTTCATTCTCTGCAAATAAAGAAACATTCCCTCTGCCTCCCATTAAGTTTGATAGTGTCTGGGTAGTCGCAAGTTTACTCTAGTTGAGTGTCTGCTCTTGTCCCAAATGCCTAACAACAGCCTGGGCTCTCTCTGATTGAGGGAAAGGAACACACTCTACGAGAGGCTAAAGGCACTTACTATTAGACTACTACTCTAAATTCCTGTCTAGAAAGGACTTTCTCTCTCTCCCTTGACTTTGAGAACCACCCTGTCCTCAGAAAAATTTAGTGTCATGAATGCACCACACTCTACCTTGTAATAAATTAATTAAGGGTTTGCAAAAGTAGTGTGGAACTGCCCAACCCTGGAGACTGAGCTGTGCTGCAGATCACACAGCTTCACTCTGCACCTTCTGGAAAAATACAAGGGTGAAGGCATAAGACCCCAAACCTGTAGATGGTTTTGAGAGCCTGACAGCAAGTAGCAAAGATGATGCATCCATTTACATCTCTACAGACATTTAAAAAAATATTTACTGTAGTAACATAGTATGCTCTAAGAATACTTAATGGTATAAAGTAAATGTTCATCACAAATTAAGGTACATTGAAGAAGACTACAGTTTATAAAGCAATGTTAAGAAAAAAATCAGAAGTTACCATGGGTTTTTTCCCTATTTGGTATATATTCAACTTCAAAGGTTGGTCTTATTTTGTCTAAGCTGGAGATAATTTTTCAAGTTCTTAAAACCACAAACAGCATACAATTAATGACATTTAGAAAAATGTCTACACCAAAATTACATAGTTTTCAGTGGACACAAGTCCAGTCTTATTTCCCGTCAGTACTGCCAACTCTTAATTAAAAAAAATTCACAGCATCCAATTCTTTTCCTGTTGGCAACATTTCTAGCACCTTTACCAGTTTGTCATGTGGCATGCTGTAATTAAGACCGTCTATTACTTCTAATGAAAGACTGGAATGAATTACAGAAATCACCCACAGAGCTATATAATCCCCAGAAGAACGGAGATTACAGTGCAATAGACCAAAGAAACAACATTTTTTTGTTGTTTTTTTTAGTTGGAGAAACATTTTTGAGTGGAGAGACCACAGGATGGTCTGGCTGTGGTAATGGCCAGTCAGCATTTTGGAAAAACACTAGTGTTTAAACCATGGAATTCAAAAACTGTAACTGGCACTTCACATACACATATGTGTGTTAGGAGCATAATGTGTACAGGAGGAACTATGGAGCAATATGGTTTGGTATCTCCATTAATATTGGTAAATGCATCATTCAAGACAGTGCCAGAAGGGATTCTGTGTACTCTGCACATTTAGCAGACACTTAGCAGACTGACTCCTTTAGAAATACTTCAGAGGGATTTTTATGTGTTGTGGGGTTTTTTTTCTATCCAAGAAACCAAACATCCTCATCGGGTGGGGCCAAATTCTTAACTGCGCAAGATTTACCCTGGACACAGCAAAGATGATCTGGGAAGAACGGTCACGCTCAGTTGTTTTTCCCTTTCTCAAATTTGGACCCACTTAGGTTTTAAACACTCCCCTTCTGCTTGGTAATCTAGTTTGGGCAGCTGCAGCAGCCAGCACTTTGTCTTCTATATTCGACCTATTCATCCAACTACATACTTCATTTAATTTGCCAAATGCTCCCATTCAGGCAAGAATCTGGCCCCACAGAGAGGTACTTCTGCCATCTGCTTTAGACATTTAACCACAGCTTAGCTTAGCACACCTACATTTAAAAGCCTAAGTTCCCATTCAGTCAATGAGAAAGGCACATGCTGAAGTCCAACATGTGTAAGGTCTCAGAAAAGAAGAAAAAAATCCCATACAACATCAAGCATTAGACATGTTCCAAAATAATTTAGGGCGGGCTTTTCCTCTACAAAAAGGCACTGCTATTATTGTCAGATCTTTTTCTTTCTGAATTATTATGAAATTAAACAAGTGACCCACTGGGATCTTGGACATCTCATGTTCTCATCATTTCTCCCAGTTCAATTTGGGCTAGGCTAGCCTTAGGAGCTGCTGCTAATTTGAGATTTATTACGTGCATCCTAGGTGCTGAGCTGGAACTTTTTATGTGTCAATTCCCAATCTGTGGGCAGGGTGAGAAAGAGTTTTAGGACACTGACCAATTAAAGAAAACTGGGATATATAACAAATTTCAAGTGTGCGATGCACCTTATCACACAGATATCTGTTTGTGTAGAATATACCATTAGTATTGATGGAGCAGAACAGACTTGAAGAAATGAATTTAAGTGCACCAGTTAGTGGCCAACAACTGCTATGTTCCAACTATGAGGTAAGAACAAGAACAACTTGGCTCCCTGGAAGCAGTTTAGATGGAGGAATTTCTGCTCAATTTACTTACAATGCCTGCAGCAAGCTTAGAAAGGTCCACTCCAGCATGTTTGCCTCAACACACTTACAGGAAGAAATTTATGCTTATGATGTTGTGTAGTTCAAGTGTAGCACAAGCAAACCTGGACATTGCAATGTGCACTGATCAGCAGCTTACTGATAAATGATATATTTTTGTAGTATTGGTGAACTTAAGGTTTGGGACGAAGTAGTGTAAGCAACAGGAACTCTATTATAGGAGGAAGGAAGGACACACAGAGGCACTACAGTAACTTGCATGAAGTCTTCCAAAGCTTACTTAAATGGAGTGGAGAATACGTATTACAAAGTATGATAGGTAATACTGAACTGTTTATTAACTCTACAAGGTTTCTTGGCAAAGCATTTTGAAGATTGCTTTCAAAATGAAATTCCCCACACATGATTATCCTTGATTTCCATGCAAAGTAAGGTGCTGTAGTCAAATAAAAGTGTAAAAAGGCTTTAGGTTTTGTTTTTGCAGGGAAGGAAATGGCATTGGTAGCAACTGAAAAATCAGATTATTATTTATTTATAAATCCTGATCTTATTAGAATAGTATGAACTTTGATTACAAATACCATTTTAAAGGTATATATCTGTAGCAGAGATTACCCATAAATCACCTTCTTATAACATTTGCCTTTAAAAAAATATTGACTTCTAAATACATTGATAGAATTCAAAAGGTGTGCTGGTTAATGGCTGCAAGAAATAGCTTTGAAAAGGATTTAAACATGATGTGTATATAACACACTTCAGTGCTGGATATTTATAATAAACTTCAATTTATATTTTAAGAGCAGAGAGATTTCACAGACAGGCTTAATGTAATACGGTATCACTGTGTCTCCAGCAGAGCAGAACTCCCCTCTGAAGGTCATACATCCTGTCCTCTTTGTTGGTTCCTTGTAGTTGGGCACAGAACTTGCAACATATGCTTCGATGCTTAGACTATTTTAAAGGAGTGCAGCCAAAGCTGTCATATGCCCATTTATGAAGGGAACAGTTCCATGCATTGTTTCTTGGTGGCAACACCAGCTTAAAGATGTCCCAGTCTCATTCCTGTCCCAAAATGGCTCTTGCCCTTATTTTTGCAGGAACAAACATTTGTAGAAATACTCTGTGAACCAGGTTCATTAACTGATACAGGAGAGGTGGTTTTAAGTTTTTACCCTTGGGGTTTTCTTTTTAATTCTTTTTAGAACTAGTTTCTGGTTTAATTTTCTACCATGCCTTCATAAACAACTGAGCCAGCAGAAGCAAATGAGCAATTCACAGGCAGGGCACAGATTCCTTGAGCCAGCTACACCATTGAGAAAAAGGTATGAGGAACTGTAACCTGAGTGTCTCACACAGAGAGCATAAGCCTATTATTTACACCTAGCGGCATCACTCTCTCGGCTATAGTTTGGTGTGCACTTAAGCCAGCACAGCCACTGGGAAGAAGAAAAAAAAGCAAAAAAGCAGTCCCTACACCTGTGAACCCATGACTGCCTTTGGCCATTCATTTCTATGCTTGCATCACCTTCTGAGGTGTGCCACCACAACCTTCATTGTATGGCTCTGGGGTCAACCATGGTGGCAACTGACCTCAGGACTCCTTTTTGCTGGGCTATTTTTCAACCAGGCCAGATTCTCCATCTCCCCTCCTGCACAGCCATACACGTCTGTGCCAGCATAGCAAGAGATACAGCCTGCTCTCTCCTTTTTAACCTTCCCAAGCCCCTAGAAAAGCTATCTTGAACACTTGCCAAATTACAGCCTTAGGTGAAAAGGCAAGGAAGTGGGGGCTTTGGGCTTTGTCCTCCCAACCCAGAGGACTGTATTGTTACCGGAGCAACTTATTTGCATTGGAAAATATACTTCGGTCTTTGACAAATGAAAATGGATACTCAAAAGATTTACCATAAAACAAGCACAACAAGGTGAACCACAGGCAGGGGGTATAACGTCAACCTTCCTTAAACATGTCATGTTTACTCCAGGGATCTTGTCTCATTAGAACTATATATTATTTCACTGGAAAAAAACCCAACAAACAAACCCAAAACATTTTTCTTTCCAAAGCTTTTTCTTGTTAAAGAAAAAGATAAATGAAAGGAAAATATCAGTGGAGCTAGGCTTCACGTTGCTTTTAATTCCCTGTGACAGTAACCATGCAAGTTTCTTACATAGAAACATTGTATGGTTTGTTTTAGAACTAGCAATTATTATATTATCATATAACAAACATTTTTCACAGTGCATATTCATAAGGGGCAGAGTTAAGGTTGATAAAGCAACCTGCACTTTCATGTACTTGCGTGCTTTCCATGCAACAGGAACATGTCGAGTTGCTTTTTTGTGTTTTGTTTCTACAGGGTATTGTTAGATTATTCATTTTTCAAAGGAAGAAGACGGTATTACATATAATGCATCTTGCAAAACATTCACTAATGGCAGCAGATCTTCATAACAACTGTGTTTCCATTCATTGTGCTCCTATTAAAGTTAACTGTAATTTATTTATTATATCATTAAACTAAATATATTGTAAGATGAATTCTATTTATAGATGCGGTAATAGCTGTGCTAATCACTCAAGTTCACACTGAATCGGGCTGTGCTTCTGAGCCACAGAAGCATTGCTTCAGAGACCTAAGTACATTCCTAAATTTCCCAAAGAGACAACTTTGCATGCTACATACTGCACAAGCCCAAGTGGCCCCACAGAACAGCCCCAACAACCTGCTGGCTCCCATGCATGCACTGTGGAGGAAGCTGGCACCATGCACCCCATCCGCATTTCTCCCTTGGCCCACTCTTCTCCTGGATATCCTTACACACCACTGAAGCCAAGGGCAGTGGCTGCCATGCCAGCAGCCAGATGCCACCTGGGCACAGGGTGTTCAGTTGGGACAATAAGAAGTGAACAGTCCCTGCCTGGGCTCTGTTTTTAATAATTTTATCTGCTATTTCTATTATAGTAATTTCACAGATTTTGCATGTGTCCTTAAGTTAGAAAACCATGCACTAGAGACTGTGCTTAGGCACACAAAGCACAAGCCCTTCTTGCTGATCAACAGGTGACAACCACAATTAAAAAAAAAAAATAAAAAATTAAAAATTACCCTGATAGGGATCAGCACCGTTTTTCAATATTTCAACCAAAAAGCTGAGTTGGTTCTGTTTATATTGACAAGAACATTTCCAAATTGGAGAAGCATACGTTTCTGCCTTTGAACACCAATGCTCCAACTATTTTCACTCAAATAGAAGCATGTTGGGAAATCACCTTTCTACAGAAATAGAAATGTCTGTTTGGACTTGGAAGGCTTTCCAAAAATGTCTATCCTTTGCACTGAATACAAATAGAGCACTGCTACTACTACCTGTTTTCTGTAAGTTTTCCTTTTTTTTTCAAATTTGGAAATAGCTTAATTTCAATTGTCAAGAGAAGTGCTTATTTATCTGGCATAACCTATACAAATTTATTTACAAAACAGTTTCTGTCTCTCATTTGCGGTATGTGAGAAGGATAAGGGGTTAGTAGTGAGCCTTTAGGCTACGACAGAAGAATTTCTGGAATCATAGATTATACCAGAAGGATTTAAGAAGAACCTTAAGAAAAAAACTATTAAAAATGTCAAATCTCTTTTCCTACCTGTCTTAACTGAAGAGGGTATAAAGGCTGCAAAACCAAGCATTCAAAGGAATTTGAAATGACAGGAATAAGATGGTTTTACTCCTAAAAAGCTGCTTACCAAGACAGCCCTGTGCATGGTACCTTCTAAATAAGACACATTCTCTGGCAAAAAACGGTGTCTCAGGTTGTAATTTATGATACATCGTTACCCACTTGTACATGTGCATCAAATTTGCAAAGGCAAACTTTTGAGTATTTTAGGCATGGCATCCTTGGCATCCATTTTATAACATCAAGGGAATTTACCCCATCATCTGGCAACACACTGACTCCCTGTTTGGCATGCCAGTGACTTGACACAGCCTGAGCCCCCATGGGATGCCCCACCCCTGTGCGTAACCAGCGGTTAGGAATATAGCAGAATGCCACCCTTGGTGCAAAAGCACTAGAGGAAGATGGAACAGTAAGTTTCAGGACAGTCTGCTGATAATAGAAGTACAGGACCCCTGAATCTCAGCTTTGGAGAAGAGCTTGCTCTGTTGAATATGTATGAATCTCCTGTGCTCTCCCCATCTTCATACTCATTTCTCTGACTAGCCTCAAGGTCCTCCATGCTCCTGCCCTCTGCTCCCTGTATCAATCTCCTGTACCAGTAATTCCCCAGTAGTTTCCTCCCTCCTGCCCTCTCCACAGCATCTGAGCCTAACAGGACTAATTGTCCCACCTTATTATTCTTTTCCTTTCCCATCTCTCTCCCTGGAATTCAGGAAAGCATTTTTCTATACAGTGTTGAAGCATCAACAAGGCAGGCAGTATCTGGATTGCAGGACAGAGGCATAGAATTGTATAAAGGCCTGGGTTGGAAAGGACCTGCAAGATCATCTAGTTCCAATCCCTCCCCCCCTGCTACGGGCAAGGATGCCACCCATAAGATCAGGTTGCTCAGGGCCCCATCCAACCCAGCCTTGAACAATTTCAGGGATGGAACATCCCCAGCTTCTCTGGGCAGCCTGTTCCAGTGTCTCCCTACCCTCTGGGTAAAGAATTTCTTCGTAACATCTAAATTAATTCTCTCCTCTTCAGATAAAACTGCCCCCCCCCCCTTGTCCTGTCACTATCTGCCTGTATACAACAAAGTCACTCTCCCTCTTTTTTATAAGCCCCCTTTAGGAACTGAAATGTTACAGTGAGGTCTCCTCAGAGCCTTCTCATCTCCAGGCTGAACACCCAGCTCACTCAGCCTGCCATCACAGGAGGTGCTTCGGCCCTCTGATCATCTTCATGGCCCTCCTCTGGACTTGCTCTAACAGGTCCACATCTTTCTTGTGCTAAGGATCTCAGACCTGAACGCAGTACTGCAGTTGGAGTCTCACGAGGACAGAGCAGAGGGGCAGAATCACCTTCTTCGACCCACTGGCCACACTTTTATTGATGCAGCCCAGGATGTGGTTGGTTTTCTGGACTGCGAGCACACACTGTTGGCTCACATCCAGCTTTTTGTCCACCAGAACACCCATGTCCTTTTCAGCAGGGCTGCTTTCAGTGAGTTCTTCTCGCAGTTTGTAGTCATGTCTGGGATTACCCTGACCCAGGTGCAACATCCTGCACGTGGACTTGGTTGAACCTCATGAGGTTCTTGTGGGCCCACCTCTCAAGCTTATCCAGGTCCCTCTGGAAGGCATCCTGTCCTGTTGTGTCAACAGAGTTTCCAGCTCTGGTTAGCTCCTTTGTACCTAAGGTCAGTTTCCCAGGAGATCTCATTCTCTGATTCTTTAAACAGCTTAAAGTTCACTCTTCTGAAGTTCAGGGTTCTGATTTTGTTCTTTGCCAGGCCCATGTTCCTTGTGATCAGAAACTCAACCAGGGCATGGTCACTACAGTCTAGGCTGCCTCCAATCTTAACCTCTTTAATAAGCTCCTCTGCATCAGTGAACACCAGGTCCAGTAATGCTTCTCCTTTGGTTGGTTTGTTCAATACCTCTACCAGGAAGTTATCTAGAGGATATATGGCTTTTTCCCCCCCATTCTTGGCCACATCTGCAGAGCAGCTGGAAGAAGATACTATGGGGAAGATTCAGTTCTGCCTGTGTTGCCCTTGGCTACAGCATGCTTGATCAGTCCTGGAGAAGGGCAGGGGTCAGGCTGGGGAGCATTTTGACCTGGTGGGACACAGACTCTTCACAGCCCAGAATGTTTCTGGTACATGGAAATGGTCATTTTTCTACAACAAACACTCTGCCATACCACTAAGTGGTGGCAGTGGTTATAAAAAGAAAAATTGCACATTATACCTGCTTGGTCTAGCTTCCTTTTCTCACCACATGCATATGGTATAGCACAGAGAAGGGGATTTACTCCTTTTCCATGAACCCTCATGATTTATTGCCATGACAACTCTCTCCTCTCCAGAGGCCTGGAGGAGCCATGTGAGCTGGTTTCTCCTGAGTACATTCTTCCTGCAGTGGGGGATCAATGCCAAACCTTCGCACAGCAGAAAGGAATGCCAGGCATGCTGGGGTCACACCAGATGCTTTGAAGGTTTGCTAACCCACTGTCATTAACCTTATGCTGAGCAATTTCATGTTGAAAGGGGCTACAGGCAGAGCAAGCAGGCCAGCAAACCTGCCCCATCTAAACAAACTCTTCCCTGAACAGGTGCTTCCAGTCTAGAAACCGTACAGCATGCTTGCCTCTAAAAGAAATATAGCACTGCATAATTTAGGGTAACTAGTCCCTCATCCAGACAAGAGGGATGAGAATTGCTGATATTTTTACTTTTTTTTTTACACTGAATCTAGCTTTATTGAGGTAAGATGATGGATAGACACCTCTATGTATTTGAGCCCAGCCCAGCTTTTTATAACTCAGATGTTTCATAGAATGTGAGAAGTAGGAAATAAGGTGACACATTTCATAGTGTTTCAGAGATATTTTTCAACAGGCTACCTGTATGAAACCTAAGGACTACAGCATAAAAAAAAAAAATGACCATATCTGTCCACTCTTGTGTCTAAGCTTCTCTTGGGAAAGCATTTTGTTCAGGAAAAGCTTATGCTCCCTTTATCAAGTTATAGTATTTAAGCTTGAATTAAAAAAACTACAAATCAAAACCCCCTGTTTCTACCCTCAAGGAAAAATGCATGTTGCAACCTTTACATAACTTCAGACATCACATATTTAACCATTTCTCCAAAACTTCTGTCAACTTGCCGGTTCAGTGTGATGCAACTGATGTGCTCCCTAAACCAACCCATTCACTGTGGGTTAAATAGCAAGACAGTTATTTAAATTCCTGGGGTTTGAAACTTACAGTTTCTTTATTTATAGGCAGGATGGAGCAAATTAGAGATTTCAGAAATTTTTGGTTTGCTGTTCCATTCACTTGTAACCACAAAATTAGATGGTAACCATGGTTTTAAAGTTTGTAACTTTATGGAGACTCAACATTTCACAAATCCAATTATTAAAGGAAACCTAGCCTATCTAATGTTACTGATTTATCAATGAAATGCTACAAAGCAAAATCAGTAGGAATAGTCCAATCCACCAATGTGGTTGGTTGTACAGCTAAGTCTTTTAAACTGTTTTAAAATTACAGAAAAAAATGCAAAATATTGCACACTATAATTTGAAATTAATACACAAGAAGAGAGATTTAGGATGCTGTAAAAAAGCCTGTGCAAAAATATGTCCTAGTTCCTATGCCTTCTATTTTGCTGAAAGCAACTGCTAAAGGTTGTTGTTAGCTATAGTATTGATAAGTGATGCCAGCTATGTTCTGACAAATCTCTAGGGATTTTTTTGCCCACTTTCCTTTTATTATCATATTCTATCTCTAATATTCAATCAGTGCCAAACTGGTTTATGTATGCCAATCTTTCTCACAGAAATGGAAAAAGAAATCCTGCTGTATGTCATAGGCCTGCTGATGTGACAGGGAGAGGCTGAATGGAAGTGGGAAAGGGAAGAAGGAGGGAGGAGTATGAGAGCACCAGTCTGCAGTCTGGTATTTAGCAGAAGTCTCATTTTTTTGATCAGAAAGTTGGCAAAAAATCAAAGCGCAGACTACCATTAGTTAGGTTCCTTGTAATTTAACCTTCAACACAAGCTTCACACATCGTGTGGTCTCTTCCCTTTAGTCTAATTTCATATGCAGAACAAACTTGTGCCTTGAAAACTGGCCAGATCTGAATAATCCCCATTTTACTATTTACCTCCAACAAAACATGCTACAAGCCACTGACCAGATCATTCGCTTATGAACCTAAATTTAAATCTCTGTGCAGTTATTTAAACTCAGCCCCAGTTGTTAGCTCAATTTCCCCACTGGGATAAGACTGCAAAATGTTCACTTTTGTCCCTTTTAAAATCATAGACAATGTTTAGGAATATTTGATTAAAAAGAAAATTCTGGGAAGAACTCATTTGCTGCTTGTGTAAATATAGTTCCTCATTAAAATTTGATAACAACAGTCTTAATGGAATACTACAACCTCATTCATGCTTTTGAATAAAGTGATTTAAGTTGGCATGAACACAGTTTAAATACACTTCTTCCCAGCTAACTGTCGACAGCTTTTTAACGGCCTGCAGGGACAGGTATGACTCATGCCTGTTCTTCAAAAACTTTTTTAAAATGCAGATTTTTTTTCCACTGGTCTATTGTGCTTTACAAGTAAACTTAAAGAGACTAAAATTAGAAGGCAGACCACTATCACCAGAGGGATTAGAAACTGCTAGGCTAAGCTCATTCCAAAAACTGAATTGACCCATACGAGGGACTCTATGTTTGTTCCTACTAGATTTCTGGCAAACTTCACCCAAAGTCTCTCCTGGTTGAAAATTGTTTGAAATCCCTGTGTTTGGGAACAGCGTGTAGTTTCCGGATTCACACGCAACACTGCACCGAGCAACCCTCATTCTCTGGTATGGAAGACTGAAAAATTGAAGGTGCTCACCCTAAGTCAGCATAAGAATGCTACCTGGTCACAAGTCATCTGGAAAAGGTTTGGGTTTTTTTAAAACAAGTGCAGCAACAGTGTGAAAGGTATGCTAATATTTACCAATCCTGATTAACACAAAGTTTGGTAGACAGCTAATTTAAAAAGGAATCCAACAGCCTCAAGTTTAGACTAAGCAATCAACCTGCCAAAGAAAATACAGCAGAAGTTACTATCCTTTCCTGTAATTCAAGCATTTTAGGTAGTGCAGACTACTGTGTTAAAAGCTAAAACAAGAAGATACATTTCAACTTAAGATAGGGATGTCAGCCTCCTTATCAGTACAGTCCTTCAAAGTGCCCTCTGAAATCCTCTTCCTTTCAGACAGACAAGCCTCAAATCTGTGGCAAGATGTGTGGGCTGCTCAGTCATGAAGAGCACACTAGGTACTCTCAGGGTAGTATCTTGTTAACCAGAAAACCTGAATACACTTTGTGCTTCTTTATGCAAAATATCTAGGGAAAAAATGTTAAGTACTTAATTTGCCATATCACAGAGGAAAGTTAAATGTGACTCAGCAGGTGCAGATACCAAGAAGCAAGAACGCTTACACTAACTGGGATTCGTTTGCTTTCCCATTCATGATAGCTTGTTACATGACTGTATTATATGCATCTAGTTTAAAAATGATGTTCTTTGCTTTTACAGTAGGCAGACAGCTGGCTGTTTAGTGTGGCACTCTGAAAAGAGCTAGAGAAACGTGAGTAGTAAGCTGGGTTAGCTGTTCAGTACTACATGCTATATGTGGAAAAGAGGAAGACTCAGCCAGACCCTGCATTGATCTAAAGTATGGGTCAACAGTTCCAAGACACAGGAAATCCAATTCATTTCCAATTTCCAGGGGACATCTATTACGATCTAAAAGGTATCTGTTTCGAAGAGTTGTGATACTAACACTGTTTTCTAAGCAGAGGCAGTGTACACTGAGGTTAAAGAGATGGCTGTAGCAAAAGAAAGCTCATCTCAAAATGAAAAAAAAAAGGTGAAAAAACCAATAATAATGTGCCCTTCATCGCCACAAAAACTATACTTTATTGTTGCAATAGAAGTGGAACTCAACTTACAAATTTAGCAGATGCCTAAGTATGAGAATGGCGGTACCAGCCCGAGGAGCAGTCATAAATGCTGTGAGAACAACCAGCAGGCTGTATTCAATCCTCTCTATCTTTTGGAAGGGTATTTTATATATCTGCAACTGCAGTTAGTATTTAGCTAGTTTTATATCTACCTAAATAAGCAAATAAGCAAGAAAAGTGTCTTCAGCTCCTGAGGAGAATTTGTGCTCAAGGATATATCTCACATACAGAGATCCCAAGGAGTAGTTCACGTAATTTTTTCTCACTACTCAGGTACCATCAGACTTAGCACTTGATGAAACAGAATGTGTAACTGGTCTCCAAACAAGACCCTACCATGCAACCAGCTGGCTGATGGTGTCAATAAGTTTCTTGAGGGTTGTTTGTTACTAGTCAGACAAAGGCTGCTCTGGTATCATCCAGCTTACACTCTGACAAAAGTTTAAGCAGTAATATCTAGATCTGAACAAATCCAGTCCTGCCCAACGTAAATCTCAGTCTGAAAAAAGTTATCAACTGATTTCTTCCAGACAACACAAGAATTTCAGGAATGCAAATTAACCACTTTAAGTCCCTGACAGGTCTTTCTAAACTTTCTACCAGTTCTTCCGTCTTTTCATTTCCCCAAAACAAAACCACAGAACTCAGAAATATTCTGGAAGGATAGACAGCTAAGAAAAAATTTCCTAGTGCTCAGATGTTAAGCCTCCCTCCCTGCAGCATTAGAGTCTTCAAAATGCTTTTAAATGAAAGGGAAAAGAGGAGTAGCTTGCAGTAGTTTCCAAATAATACAATTATACTGCCTTTTATCTGTATAGATGCCAGCATGGAATTGCATTATTCCTTTTGGGGCCCTTGGGAAGGAGGTGAGAATATTATCTTGATCTGCATTAAACCAGTAACTGAATTGAGTATATTTGCTTCTTCATGTTAAGCTAATTTCAAGGAGTTCCTAATATATTTGTTAGCTCTTTTTGGGAGTGATCTTGAAGCTGGAAAGGAAGAGAACAGATAACTCAATGTGTATAATGTGGGCTTGTCAAATAACATCAATATTCCTCATAATAAGATTGCCCTTTCAGAGTAAGAACTACTTAGAGATATGGTAGAGACCCCAGCTCAGTAGGACTCAATAGAGCGAGGGGGTTCACAGGCTGAGGCCTTAACTAATCTAGAAGTGAAACAGATTAAAAACTTGGCCAGGCATCAGACTGTTTCTTCATATTGCCATTTCCACTTTTTGGTTGTAAAGAAACTCTGGGGCAATGGCTGGGAACACCAAGTCTGCAAGTGCACACTCTCCATATCAATGCTTCTATACAGAGAAGAGAGGATTACTTTAGACTACATCAGTAGAAAACTGCAGTTGACAAAGAAATAAATCTTTCCGAAATAAGTCTTTCAGAAGAAGAGGATACTGTGATTTTACCAGTTCAAAGCCCATCTTCAAATCTACAGAAGGATGACCACTGACAATCAAACATTTTTTACATCAAGAACAATTCTAGATCAGAGGTCTGTGTCCTTCAGAAACATTCCTCACGCCTACTGCTATCTCCTTCTAATGAAATGTCTGCACCCCTCTACAGATTTCCTTCACTGTAAGACAGTATACCTTTCATAAGCTTTTCTGAAACAAACTTGCCAAAACCAGCTCTCGACATAGCAAGCCATGGGCATATGCTCTTCTGGATATAGCTATACCAGAAGAGGTTATTCTTCCCTCCTTAACAGACTTCAGTCAGTGAGCTAAATTGGCTTATACAACTATATATAGTAGTAGATCTTTGGTAATAAATGCACATTTTTCCTCTTAAACAGGCTAAGATGTGATGACATGAGCAGTTTAAGTGGCAGATCTGAAACAGCAGAAGTCTGCTGGCAGGATGCATGACAAATACCTGCACGTAGCCCAAAGGGAGGCACTTTATCCAGCCAACATAGCTGAGTTGGAAGATGACATGTTCACAGTACCAACTGGTCAGACTCACAGAAGCCAAAATACATTGGATTCCCTATTGGTAGGATAAGTGATCTGAATTCATTGGAACCTCATAGTACTGCCAGGATTTGAACTGAGATCCTATAAACCCTTATTTCTGCTGCTTTAACCAATAAAACCACCTGAATCTAATACCTGCAAAGGGTGGCATACCCAACTTTTAAGAGTGGCTTTCTTTGAGAAATTCTAGAGGTAAATGACTTAATCCAACATCAAGACATCTGTCATAAAAATCTGTTGTGTTTTCTACCCACTGTTCCAGTTACAGGACCTTCTTCTCCTGTACTGGTAGTCCCACCTCATTCACACACACAAAAAACCCTATTGTGAGACTGGGCATGCCAAGTCATCTGTTCCATAAGTACTGTCAATAGATAGATGTGCAGACAGCATTGCTAAAAAAACATTTCATTTAGTCAGTTCAAAAGACAAGTTAGTTGAGTAAATGAGTCTTTGGTCTAATTTATCCTTTTTTTAAAGGAGTCACAGGTTCTGTTTCTAGTGCAGCTACATGAGACTCAAAGATATTCTGCTCAGACATTATTCATAACATTAATCTGTACTCACACAAAAGTTTCAACTTCAAAACCAACTGACTTTTATTAATGATGGTATGTTCTCTAAACCATTGATGAAGTATCTACAATATCTTCAAATCACGCGTTTCTTTCACACCTTCCACAGACTTTGTACTGCCACACCAATTCACAAGACAATTTTATTAGAGCTCCTGCTCTACCAATGCCAACAGAGCCTCCCTAAGAGTGCAACTACCCTCCACACTGATACTTGGTTCTGCTGCACCAGTGGAAGCAGTGCTCACCATGGCCCAGGCTTGCCTGTTGTCTGTCATCCACATTTTCCTCTGCAGCCCCCTGTACCCACCTGCAAAGCAGCTCTTGTGCAAACAGCCTAACCTAATCCACTCCAATCAAACAAGCCAGGTTGGCAGAGTCTTACCATTTAAAATATCCATTTCATTTTGACAAACAACATTGCCAGAAAATTTGAGAGGACATTTCCCTTTAACAGTGATTGTGCTAAGCTTACCTAGACAGTCTATAAGAATTCAACACATGTTTATCAGTGACTGCAATGGTGTAAACTAAGCTCCTGGATTTTGCAGGGATATGGCTGTAAAGCATTACCATATTCCTTCTACTGGTTGTGCTGTGGGAGCAGAGCGCTCAGGAACAGCTGGACAAAATAGCATCTTAAGCTGCTACAGCTTCTTGTTAAGACTGAACTCTTTGCCAACAGAAGTGCTCTTCACCCACCTTAGCTGTAACCAAATTAAGGGTTTGGTTAGCTGAGAAATAGCAGGTAAAATTAGAACTTTTCAAGCATAAGACCTTACAGCTACATCAGCAAAGCTACTACACAAGTAGATCATCACTTCTATGAAAATTACTCTGGCAGAAGCAACCATGCTCACTTTTACCCTTAACCAGAAAAATCTCTGTATGCTATCATGAAAGCATATTCATCATCCATGTGATTTGCCTGTAAGAGTATAAGCTGTCACAGAGGACCTGGTTAGTTATCATTAGGATAATGAAAAACAATATAGTAGGCTACAGCTTAGACCATACTTTGCCAATAAAGATGCCAAAAAAAATCCCAAAAAACCCAAACCCCAAAAACTTTAACAAAGCCTAATCTGTTTACAGAAGTTGAGGCCATCTACTAACTGATTTGAAGGACACCTTTAAAGGCTGTATCTGCAAGCTCTTTAAGAAATCCACTCATGTACAGAAATCTGCAATATGAAAAAATCCTAGGAGGGAAAGTTCAAATATACAAAAAAGTACAAAGTCAAAGACAGTACAAAGAATTTACAACCTCCTCTCTCTCTCTTTTTTTCTTAACTTCTGTTTGAATACCTGATCTTTTTTCCTGTCTTGAAAAAAAAAAATCTGTTCACTGGTAAATAAACAGAATAGGCAATTCCTTTCCCACCTATTTCAGCAAGGTCATAATAATAAACTATTTTTTTTAAGTTGCAGCAGACATGAGGTGAAAAGTTATTACTTACCTGAACATAGTAGATTTACTTAATAATTCTTTTATCAATAAAAGCATATTTTTCTTTAAACATGGCACACTTTTCTTGCGATTAGGAAGTTCCTTGCTCCCCATAAACAATTTTTCTTCTATTTTAGCTAATATTAATTTCTTTTGCCAAGATGTGTGGAAAAGGCAACATCTATGAATATTTTTATGTAAAATCCTCATGATAGTAATTACAGAAGTAACTTTACAAAAGTGACTTTGTTTATAACCAGAGTCCAGACTTTGATGCCAGTATTAAAAAAAAATACATAAGAACTTTACCACAGAGAAACATCCACCTCAACTAACGTTCAGAAACAGCTAACTTTTCTGGTATGTTTGGAAAATAAATCAAAAGAAAACAGTAGGAAAAGATATCAGCTTTGCTTTTGAAATTTAAGAGTAAAGAACTTCTATAGTTTTTGTTAACCTGTGTCATATCGGAATTCAGCCATTATTATTTATGTCCTTTTAGAGTTCCAAAAATGAATGGGAACCTTACCCTCAGAACACCAGAAGCCATAAAGACAACACAGAAAGAACTGGGAATGCAATGCAGCCAGTAACGAGAGTGTAAATCTGAAGTTCAGTGCTTCTCTCTGTTATTTGTGCATGGTAATTTTCTGCTATTTTCTGCAGAGGCTTCTTTGAACAGAACATTGTAGAGTGATTACATGTCCAAACCTTAATAAAATGTCAAAATCCACTGCTTCATTGTATCCACAATTATGATGGATTCCTCCTACACACGGGATAGGAACGGATAGAATTTTATATTCATGGTGCTTCAAGCACCATGTTTTAAGTTGGGGCTTGATGTAAATCAGTTATTTGCCAAACAGATAGGCATTATTATAAATTCACATTTTAATAAAAATTGCGTTTTTACTCTTAAATATACCACTTCAGATCTTGAATACACTTCTAGAGAATTAAGATTTTTAAACACTTAGTGGCTCTCACTGAGAAACAAAACCCGCAGCCAACATCGTATGTCACTGCTCCAACAGGGACAGAAGACAGCAGCCTGGGTTCTCCCCTGCAGTTTCAACTCTTACTTAAACTGCAAGAAAAAGCCCTTTTTTCCCTTTTGGGGAAAGAAGCTGCAAAATCTCTGTTTTGGCTTCAAAGCTTCTCCTGTTTACAGGTCCAAAGATCACACCTCCAAACTCTGGGGTCTGTCCAATACCAATGTAAAAAGCAGCCACAGCCGACTGGGGTGGTCCTGCCTCCACCTCCTACATCAGGTCGTGCTCTTAATGCCAGATGCTAAATAGAAACCACAGGCACACCAGACCTGCCAATCACTGGCACCAAAGCAATGTTCATCCTGCTCTCTGGAACACCCACCACAGTTGCCACAGTCAAGGCTAATTATGCCCCAACCTGCAAGCTGAAATTCCCTCACTTATTTTCCATAGCACAAATAACATCTTCAGACAAAAGAGAACCAAACTTTTAATATCAATTTCTCTCTGTATTTTGGATGGACCCTCTTTTTCCAATGGGATCACATTTGAAAACTTGCCACTCAAAAGAAATTCCTTTTTTAATCATGCAACTGTCTACAGGTATCTGTAATAATATTTTTTCTATGCTGTAGAAAAAAAAGAATCACTCTGAGCTTCAATAACCAAAAGGATTGTAAAGATTGTATACAATCTATGCAGTTTCCTTTGTAGAGGCAACATATCAAAGAGAAAACTTCTGTCAAGAATGCACAGCTAAATGTTGACGGCAGATCCAATGGTATTTAGTCAGCTTTTGTGCACTGGCTGCTGCATAGCTGAATAGCAAATCGTACCACAACCTTCTTGCCAGGAGATTTAACCCTCCTATGAGTGGGCTTTGATGCATCAGAGAGGAAAGGATAATTCTTGTATTTTCTTTCAAAACAATGCAATAGTGATTGCGAGACATACTTGTCTGAATTAGATGTATAATACTAGGTCTCAAAAGAGACACTCTAAACTTCTAAAGCTTGCCTGGCTGTGATAGGAGCTATTAAGGGGTCTGCTTTAACGGATAAGAAACATGACGACTCCCACAAGAATCAACTGGTGCTGTGCTGGAAGGACTGAAAATGCAGTCCTACTGTTGCACTTGTCCTTACAGAGGGAAAAAGGAAAACATGGGTCACGTTAAGATTTCCAAAAGTGTCCATCCCAATTTTTGCTGAGAAATACATGAGTGAAAATCTTTGACTTCTTACATCCCTTCTGAAAGAATTTACTGCAATTAAATGGAAAATTTTTTTGTATTCCCCAAGTGCAAACATATGCAGTGCAAATGTTAACCACCATTTTGAATCTGGTGGCACTGAAAAGAGCCTTGAAATAAGAGATCTGCTTGGTGAGGCAGAATCTCCAAGCTAGTTAACCACCATCTTCATCAACTTGAGAACCACTACTCCACCAGCCGGGATAGCATTTGTCTGTGTTAGTCCTGCTCTGAAAAACGACATATTGCACCTATATTATTGCCAGCTTTGCGAGACAGCTCTCTCTTAAATCCTGACAACTAAGGAGACTGGGGAGACCAAGGAATAATAATGCTATTGCTGCCCCTTGCCCATTCTGCCGAGGTAAAAAGGTCCACTAGCAGCCTCCGAAGTGGATTACCAGGGAGTATGGGTACCCACAGAGCAGGTGTCACCCCAAAATGCAATTTCTGCCTGGTAAACCATGCTGTCCGATGTACATTTCTCATCTGGTTTACAGTGCACACTGCAATAAGAAATTTCTGTTACCAAAAGGAAGGTGATTATCTTTCTGCTTTGGAAATTGCTGAACCTATGATGGCTATTACTTATAAATTCCTCATCAGATGATGTTTTCAGCTAACCAGAATAAATCTATTAGCCATAGTTTCAAGACCTCAGTACCTCACTGCATTGCAGCCAATGGAGGCTGTACTCTTACTCTTCCTGGTACACACTGCCCAAACTAATACAGACCAGAATAAGGGCTTTCCATTATTCGCAGCTGACATCTGCCATAATAATTTATCTGTCTCTTTTACAAATGGGGGATATCTTTGTGTTTCTCATATTGTCTTCAGAGGGGACAGGGTATTTGTTCCTTTGCAATTACTATTTTGAATTAGGGCCATTTTCAATTCTTTTATGAACATTATTCTCAGAGAACCACTTGCTCCCTGTGGTACTCTTTCAGTACAGGCCTTCAGGCTGACTTCTCTGACAGTGTATATCCACCCTGAACTTACTGGAAACCATGATAGGCTGAAAAAATGTATTCACTTGATTCAGCTTTCCATCCATACATGTGCAAAACTAACATCAATTAGGACTTTCTTCCCTCCTAAAACCAAATGTAGGATGCAGCAACAGTCATCAGTCATACACACAATAAGAGAATAGTAGATGGATTAGGATTATGCTAAAAGACTTTTTGAAGAGACTTTAGAGGAACATGCTGTATGATTCCATTCTGAATTTCTATATAGAATCCCTCATAACCTGAAGGTACTTCCAGAGATCGCTCAAGACCTGAAGCAAGATAAAAATATAGCAACTGTGACTTCCGCACAGCTTCACAGAAATATATTTACAGGATAACATCCATGAATTTTATTTAAACAAACTTCTGGACAGTTATTTGGTGCATGAATGAAAAACATTGAAGGCAGTGGCACCAATGCAAAACTAGAGAAGGGCATGTGTCAGCAAAGTGGATTACAGCAAGGCTGGTGAATAAAGCTACTAACTACCCTCCTTCAAGAGTTTGATGCTGCTGCAGGTATACCTTGCCTAGTGGTACTTCCACCTGCCATATGCTTCTGTTTCAACAATACATATGAAGGGCCAACACCACAACAATTTCCTAATTATTTTAATTTGCCTCACTTTTTAGAGAAGGTTTCCTAATTGAACACTAAGCATCAAAAATGATTCATCACTAAAGCTTCACTGAGCCTTTGAGTTTAAAGTACAGCTGTTAAAACAGACTCCAGGGAGGCAGGATCGATGTCTTGTTTTTTTTTTAAACTGGATAACTTCACTGGATTGGGTGATTTCTCCAAACCCCAACACTGAACACCCATCAGCATAGCTCTCCAAAGCAAAAATATTCCCAACAGAAAAACTGACCTAAACCCCTGCCTTTTACTATGGAAGCAGAAAATCTTTTCACAAAAGTGAAAAACTTCAAGAGGACATTCTCTGTTGTCAGTAGTTGACAACTTAGGTTTTACCCACGGATTGCAAACACAATGAAGCAACCAGCACAGGAGAGCCAGGACCTCAGCGTGACAAAGAAGAACCACAATGTCTCTAAACACTGTGAAGTTTCAGTAATTTCCATCCGTTCACTGAAAACTATCTTTGATGTGTTCTCACTGCCAGTCAGTTGCTTCAGATGTTGATTGCTCATTACATTGATTTCTCCACTGTTTTCAGTTCACTGAAGGTTTTATCATGAACTTCTCTGAAACAAATCAGTATAAAATACCTTTAGTCAAATGAGGTTCTGGGTGGAGCTTAATTCTATTTCATCCACAGTGGTGCCTGCTCTCTCTCTGCTTGTTAGGCACATTTCTTGTAGGTTTTCATGCAAGATCTTCTATTACCCTAAGGACATGTTAGATTCTACCACAAATTTCATCACAAACCTCAGGTGTAGACAGTGTAACAGGCAAAGATGGATAGCCCAAGATCTCTCCATCCATTTAAATCTGTACATCTATCAATTATGAGCACCAAATGTTAATTAGCCATTAGGTAAACATTAGTAGTCACATGCATTATTTTTTAAATTATGTGGAAAATACAAACTATACACCTATAAAAATTACAAGGCAAAGGAATTCTGTAAATTTTTCAAAATTTTTAAGGTAGGAAGATGCAAAAGGCTTTCAAAGAGGTGGTTCTCAGATAACTTTGAAGATGTAATATCTCCTAAGTCTCAGTCATTTGAGATTCCCTACCACAAATACAAAGATGTCATCATAGATCTGGAAGATTCTGATTTGTACCATGAACTTAATAATTTTGTATTTAGAGTGATATTTACTTATGTATACATTCTGACTTCTTTTACAGCAAAAGCTTAAATTATTTACCATCCAAATCCTCCCACTGAATTAGCATTACACATGAACTAAGTTCAAATTAACATCGAAATTACACGAGGCTTAAAAACATCCAGACTGAGATGATAAAGTTCCCCGTTACTACCTATCCACAGCTTGAAAAGTACCTACTGCTTTCTGCTATAGAAGAATGAGCCACTCATTAATTTACAGTTCCCCTTCTCAATTTACCTACAAAGACTTCTAAATATATTTGTACGGTCTTTTGTTCATCAAGGCACCTCACGGGAAACTTTTAACATTTCCTTGACTTCAAGCCATAATGTTGGGCAAGGTGAGTAGAGTCCTTTCTCAACATGCCACCCATTTGTCACACCTGGACACCCCTCAGCTTTTGTGCCACAGCCTCCCCTATGTTGTGCCAACGGAAGGTGCTACTGTCCCCACTGCAAAACCAAAGGAACAATAAATTCTCTTCAGGCAAAATTAGCTGGGTTAGTGCAAATCACCCATTTAAATTGGTTAAGCTTTTCTGGTTGACTGCTCCACAGCCAGTGTGGGAGTTCTGCTGGGCTCTAGTGAGGCCATAATTACCACCAAAGGGGCAATAGCAACCTGCTTGGGGGAGATGAAGGTTTCCAGTGGCATGGATTTTAGCCAAGCCAGCATCTGTCTACAACCTCCAGCATGTGATTTTTAATCAAAGTAGTAATACTAGCACAGGCAGTTGCAAGAGGGCATTTACAGTGACAGAAGTGCTTACATCTGCTCTCCACGCACCACGGATAGATGTTCTCTCTGAACAACTTGGCCAGTTAAAGACATTCAGCCCCTGGGTATTCTACCACCTTTCTGAAAGAGGTTACTGACCTTAGAGTTCTGCTGCTCTTTCATCTCCTTCATGCAAAACATTTTCCAGGTAGCTTAAATCACTTTTAATAGCCTTTTAAACTTAAGTAACTTTGCCTAAAGCAAATGAGAGCATTTACAGGATCCATTTGCTGGCAAAGTTGAAGGGAGAAAATGACTTCCGGCAAAGTACCGGACAGTACTTGGAAAAGAGGGAGAAAGGTTGAAAGCACAGGTGTGCAAATAAAGCCTCCAGCAAGCACAGCTGGATTCAGAAGATGACAGCTGCTTATAACCTCTTCTTGTACTTTTGTATAACTGTATTCGAAGACAGATGTGTGAAAGCAAAGTGCTAGAGCTTATAAACTCAGGGGGTGGAAGGGAACTGCCCCTGGTGCAGCAGCTATCACAACAAGGTCTTACTTTGGCCATCACCTTTTTTGCTGTACTTCAATACACACCAGGAAGTCTAATAAATTATATCTGATTTAAAGAACTCGAATTCAGAGTTAGCGAATTCTCTATTTCACTCTTGACAAACACAGAGTGAATGTGCTTAAAATGTGAAGGCTAACCAGTGAACAGCATTTAACTTGCAACTCAAAACACATATAAAACCCCATCTAAGTCTTCAATTTCATCAGTATAATTTTGGAAGTGATCGCTAACTCATTCAAAGAAGTCTTCGCATCCCATTTCTGAAGTGTTAGCTCATGCTATAGAGCAGCAATGGTATTTTGCAGCTGAACAGTGCTATTCTTTAAAATCTCTGGATGTATTGTTACTATTCTTGAAATAATAAAACTCTGGTCAATAGTTAAGTAGGTAAGAAGCATCTCAACTTGATTTCTTCTCTCAGGAACATAAAAATCTGGCCTACATTGTACAAACATCTGTTAGCAACTCTGGAATCAGAGCTCATTTTCTGACTGCCAGGCACTGGCTTTACAAACTACAGTCATTTGCTGTGCTGCAGGACCAACATCCAGCATGCCTTCTTATTATCAGTAAAGCAAGGTTTATGGGTAGAGGCAGTATCTTTCACTGCCCCAGTAATACAGCTGGGATGGGGAAGAGGGGAGGAGAGCAAAAAATTGAGCTGACAAGATTCCAGGTATGCTTCTGAGATCACCTGGTTTGCTTTTAAGTATACTCTGAAAATTTCTGGTTCCCACTGAGCAGAAAAGGTAGTGTTAGTAATGGGAAGGAGTTTGTCTCCAATGGGAAAGAAAGGGGTGAAACAAGGGGAAAAAACTCCGAGATTATAGCATTCCATGAAATCAATAGCTCTATTCAGTCTATGGTTTTATTGTCCCAGGCTCAATGCTTTGGAAAGCATTCCGTAGCTCTTCCTGGAGGATTAAGACTGAGAGGGTCAGAGACTGTGTGGGTACTTTGAGAAATGTTAACCCACTGGTGTTTCCATCCTTCATCAGCTGTCAGGGCTGCTTAGTCACCCCTGGGTGTCCCAAGGGGTTCAGAGCACTGCCAAAAGGCACCGAATTCCAGAAGAAAGCCAGGAATTTGATGATCCTGTTACAAGGGATATGCACTAGACCCACATGGAGCTGTGCTAGCACATACCAATTACCTTGTATTTCAGACGGTAAATTATTAACTTGTATGCCTAAATGCAGAGCACCTGTTCTTGGCTTGCGCTTAGCCTCAAAATTTCCTGCTTCCATTGCAGGCCTGGAAGAGCAGTCCCAATGCCCAAAAGTTTGTTCCCCCTTTCCCAGCTACAGTAATAGAGCCAGTAGAAGATGTACTGGCTCCAGACAAAAACTTCATTCAATTATCTCTTCAGATCACCTCACCAGCGCAGTACTACCCATACTGCTAGCAAGAGAATCAATTTCCATGTATATGTAAAGGGTTGGCTTCTGGCACAGGTTTATATAATTGTACATAATGTGAAGTTCAGTCACAACATCAAAAGGAAAATTATTTTTCCTTTCATGAGATCTGGGATTTTACTGTTTGTTCACTAATTTTTTTCTGGAAACAGCCTTGATCATGAACACACAGTATATACAATCCTATGTTTTTTAACAAAAACCCACAAAACAAATCAGGAAAGGAAATGAACCATAAAGGGGGGGGGGGGGCAGCAGGATAGTATCTAACATTTCTGCAAACAATCCATTTGCCACTTTCATGGTCTTGAGTTAATTAATATTCTATAAAGGTCTTCCAAAAGCTGAATACCTCTCAAGTTCTGAATTCATGGGGCTGACCTTAGACTTTCTCAGAATGATTTTTAATGCAGTCTGTTATCAGCAAAACCCGTTTAAACACATGCCCCATCTGCCAGTACCCCATTTGCAAAAGAGCTTCTTATACTTGCAGACAGTAAAGCTTCTGCCTGCTTCCCTCTCTCTTCTAAATACCAGCTGTATGGTAATGAGCACAAACAACTGAAAAATACTGCACAGTAACAAAGCTGGTACGAAGCGGGCAGAACAACGCATCCACTCAATGAAGCAGTTGTAGCATGAATTTAGCAGATTAGCTATTGAACAGGGGTGGGGGGAGGCTTGGAAAAAATGTAAAGGGTCTGCACAGATAGCAAGAAAATGAAAAGAGACCAAAGGGGCACGGGCTACCAAAGAAAAGACCAAATTCTAAAGTACTTTTGTTGAAACTGCATGAACCAATTCTTCAAATTTTCTAAGGCTTACTCCCCCTGTACTAATGATATGCCAAATGCTATTCTGATCAATTGCAAGTTCAGTTAGGTTTTAAAGGAGGCAACTTGTTAATGAAAGTTTTCTATTCATTAACAAATCTCTTTATCGGCTGGGGTCAGGGGAAGTCCTTAAGAACAGGAACACGCTCTCCTACTTCAGTCTCTGGTACTTTCAGCATGTGTGACCAACAAGCACCATATTATCTATTAACTTTTTGCATAATAGCCTTCTCAGTCTATCCATTTTTATAAAGACATTTTTTAAAATGCTGACAACATTCACGCTACCCTCCAGACACTAACAAGCTTTTTAAACAGTAAGCATAAAAGACACTTGCTTTTAAGAAAATTTGTGCACAACTGCATTCAGCTGACATGCATACAAGGCATGTAGTTGAGTATTTGTTTATGCAAGTAGCTAATTAGATATACACTATTTGCATAAAGTCTAAAAATAGCACATGCACTTTTGCACTTGAAATTACACGCATCTGTCTAATGGCAGATGCGAAAGATGCATGCAGTTTGGACACATAAAACTGATGTGAAAACACAGGACTTTTTTTCTTGTTCACAATTTCCCAATGGCTTCTAGAGTATTACTGTTGCTTCTGAAGAATTGGAGCCTAACACTTTTGAAGAAAAATGTGGGAAAAGATGGTGTATTGACACTGCCCAAACTTGATACATAGGGTTTGGGGGTTTTTAATTCTTAATTTTAAAGCCTTACTGTTACAATCCCTCAGCATTCTAAGATTTGTCTTTGTGACAAGTAAGGTTAGTAAGATGTTTTTCAAAAATTCACCTACTAAGACATACTGCAATAAAAACACTGTTTTTTCTAAAAGTAGTGAAGAGTGAAACCTCCTGTCTGTGGCGAAAAAATTTATTTATATCTAAGGTCATCATAATGCAGCTCCTAAGAAATCAAACAACCTTTTAACCTTTATATATCCTACTTAGAGAGTTAAACAGAACACACATTAAAAATCATCTGTGTTGCTGGCTTCTTTTCTCTGGCGATCATAGAATACAAAAAACCAAAAAAGAGAAAGCTATTTTCTCAAGGAATGAAAGAGCTTGTCATGCAGCTATACAGTGGCATTCACAAACGATATTTTTATTGCTCATGTCTATCATAACCATGTAATAAACAGAAGACAAAAAATCACTTTTGAAGTTCACTGGAAGTCTCCACCTAATTTCAAATTTTAATGTAAGTAAAATCTATTGAATTTAAGTTAGAGAACATGTACTTTGATCTTTCCTGGAGAATTCTAGCACACATTATAAATATTTTTCATATTTTAAGTACCTTAAGAAATTAATAAAGAGTTTATCAAAAGACAAAACAGGTAACAGACCTATTCAACATACTGTGATGCATAAAATATTAGCTAATAATTAAGTAATCATAAACTACTTACTGTTTAAGAAAGTGTTACTATTCAGTCTACATACTTATTACTAGTCATTAAAATTATCAGTGGTTCCCATAATTTTCTGTACTTAAAACTTACCACAATTATCACTTAGTTCTTATTTTTATTCTGTTCTCTGAATTATTTAATATGCATCAGGATGAACACTGTTTGCTTAAAAACACTAAGTAACTTAAAGTGGTTTATTATGAGAGGAGGTATAACACTTGAATCGATGGAAAAATTATCTGCCAAAATTACTTTGATTCATTCCATGAACATTTATTTCTTCAGCTCATCAGCACTCCAGGAGGAAGGAATATGATACTACAGAAGTGCTCTATCTAGATGCTATTTGCTATGCTACTAACCCAATATGCCTTGTAATCTTCAAAGGAGCCTGAGGTGCTCAGTATCTTTATTTAGCTTTTCAGACTATGGTCCTGGGTTGCTAAAGCAGCATCAATGAACAAGGAAAGGTCCACTTATTCTGGAAGATTTAAACTTGAGCAGTGCAAGATTTTTTGCATGTTCCATATGAAATCCTCTAAAATTCAGTATTTTATGACTTAGAAATAAAAATAAACATTTATATAAACAAAACCAAAGTTGCCTGTGAAAAAACCCACAATGCAACATAAAATATTCAAAAATAAGCAAGAAAGAGCTTGTCATTGAGACTGGCAGAGCTACACTCATTCATTTCTAAAGCTTTAACCTCAAAGTATTCATTATTTTAGCATTTGGACAGAACACTAACTACAGCAACTAGAACACTGTCATAAGAAAGAGAGGAGTGAATGTTGGCTCTGTTGAGAAACCTGTGACATAAGAAATAATCGCAGAAAGGTTTGAGTTGGACAGAACCTGAAAGATCATCTAGCTCCAACCCATCCTGCCATAGGCATGGATGCCATCCATTACATAAGATTGCTCAAAGCCCTGTCCAGCCTGGCCTTGAACACTTCCTGGGATAGGGCATTCACAACTCCTCTGGGCAACTTAATCTGGTGTCCCACCACCGTCACAGTGAAGAATTGAATTTCTTCTTTGTATCTTTCCTTCCTGATATCTGAGGTTTATATCTATACTCATTATTTCAGAGCATACATCCCAAGATGATGACCCTTCTGTTTGCAATGGTGGCTTCAAGAGATATTGACAGAATGCCTCCTTTGGATACTAACTTATTCTACTTGAGAAAAATATATTAGGCATCTCCAGTAGTAAGTTTTGCAGGGTCTCATATAAGAATTCAATAGTAATTCATACAGAATGGTTGCCATTAACAGGGAGAAAGTACTTCAAATGTACTTTAATACTCAAAGTGAAAAAAACCAACCAACTAAAAAAGGATTGCTTTGTCGATACCGTTTTGTACTTCAAGCCTGGTTGTACTTTGCCAGCACTTGTCCATAATCTTCACGTGCTTTTAGCACATGAAAACCTTTAAACACTAACAATCTTGAAAAAGTACTGAATAATATTTATATTCATGAGTATAAACAGTATCAAGGAGAAAACAGTGGGTAATTTTAAACAAGAATGACCTTAACTGTACTGACATTTCTAGAATATTTCTTTAACTTAGAAGAATTGTCATACTTTCTTACAAGTAATGCACATATATACAACAGATAAAATAATTACATTTTAAACCCTGATCTTCCACAACAGATTGAAAAGATGAAAACAGAGGAAGATTTATCAACAGCACTACACTGCCCCTTCATGTCCACTACAGAAACAACACCACAAGCTGCATGATGTAAGAAAAAAAAATAAAATCACTGAAAATTAACATGGTAATTATGTTAAACTGCAGATTTCTTAAATTCTTCTGCTGGACAGCCCCTTGCTCCCCCAATAAAACACACATATAATGGAAGAGAATCAGAATAAAATCAAACTTACTTTAGCGTGAAAACCATTTTTTTTTTTACCTTGATATGCATAGTTAAGACTTTTCTTTTTAAAAAAAAGATATACATTTTCCACCTTGATTACACAGCATATTAGAATTTATGAACAAAACCAATCCAGATAGCATTTCTCTGGAAAGAAAAAAAACTAAAATAGATATACTTAACCATAATATGAAGTTTTAAGAACAGAACAATAAAGCTATGATCAGAATCAACTCTTAATGGCATGAGAAATCAGTTATAAGTATTTAAGCTATTTCATATATCTTATAAATTCCCTCAACTTTTTAAATAATAGTTTTTCCCCTCTGTTTCTTTTAATATTCACTTGATATTTTGCTTGTCATTTAATGCTGAATGTGTTGTTCTCATATATGTATGGTTTTTATTTCTGGTAGCATCACGTAGAATGTCAGTCAGAAACTTTTGATTGAATAAAAAAAGGCACAGCTCTCAGTGTAACATTAGCACATGCATCAGGCAGACAAGTCCACTGTATATATGTCAGGAATAATGTTTTCCAAAGAGTAATCCAGTAGTTTCTTGATTTATCACTGCTTTGTGGACTTAACGTTCTCATAAAGATTATACTTTGAGAACTTAAAAATAATCAGTATATATTTAGACCTTGTGGCCAAGATATGAATGTAGAGTCATGGATCATTTCTAAAAGTCTTGGTAAGATGATTAGATATTTTCTGGGAAAAGATAACTAGAAAATTGCACAGAGAATGAGACAGCAGCTCATCTTCATTTGGTTTGCAAGCAGATACCTAATAACTATAAAACCACTATTTCACAAGTACATGGCACATCCACACAACTTGAAACCTTTACTGTGGTGAAAGTGGGGAAGATGAACTTTATTCATAAATAATTCAATTTTCTAAAACATAAACTGCATAAACTCTCATTCCATGCCCACCCTCCCCCCTTTCTTCCTCTCTCTTCATTACTAATGAAATGATATCAGCTTTGGATAACCTTCTTGCTGGTTTAATCTCTGACTCATTCCAAAAGTATGAACTGAAATCAAAAACAAAAGCAAGAAATGTATTATAATTTATTTTCTTGTGTAAATATATATTATCTACTTCTTCAGGGCAGCAGAACTATTCACTTTCAAACCGAATACTCATCTTGAGAAATCAAGGTCCACTAGTCTAATCTTCATACTCTTCTTGAACCACATAAAAGACAAGAAGATTCTGTGATTCTATTCTGAATTAAGGAATAATGGAAGGTATTACTTTTCTGTATGTTCTACAGACATAGGGCAAGACAAAAGTGTAAGAAGTATTTTTTATTTCAATAGTTGTAGCTTGCTCACACTTGAAAACATTAATCAAAAAATAATAGGAGCAATATAAATAATCTTATGACATTAATAAACAAATTTCTTAGGTGGTGTGTAGGACTGTATGTTATAGTTCACATTTCCATCCAGATCTGCTAGAGTAAGTGTTCTGGTTTCAGCTGGGATAGAGTTCATTTTCTTCCTAGTAGCTGGCCAGTGCTGTGTTTTGGATTTACTATCAGAATAGTGTGGATAAACACACTGATGATTTAGTTGTTGCTCAGTAGTGCTTACTCTCTAAGTCAAGGACTTTTCAGTTTCCCATGCTCTACCAGTGAGAAGGTGGACAAGCTGGGGAGGGAGCACACCCAGGACAGCTGACCTGAACTGGCCAAAGGCATGTTCCCTACCACAGAGAGTCATGCCAGTATATAAACTGGAAAGAGTTGGCTGGGAGCTGCTGATCACTGCTGGGGAATGGGCTGGGCATCAGTCAGTGGGTGGTGAGACACTGTACTGTGCATCACTTGTCTTTCCTGGCTTTTATGTCTTTTTGTTGTCTTCCTTTTTATTACTATTATATTTTATTTCATTTTAATTACTAAATTGCTCTTACCTCAACCCACAGGTTTTACTTTTCTTTTTTTTTCTTGTTCTCCTGTGTGGTACTTAGTCACTGGCTGGGGTTAAACCACAGATCTTTTGCTGTTCTAGGATAAGGTACATTACTTGTTCACATGAATTAAAAATAATCACATATTTCATACTATTTGTTAAGATAAACTACCTAACACATTTTCCTCTCCAGCAATTCATGGATGACTTTTCTGCAAAAAATCCATAAAATATAGAAATAAATGACAGAAATTAGGTTCTAGTTCTTTTCTGTTCAGATTTTAGTATTAGAAAAGGGAGAAATTCAGTTTTTTTCCCTAAGCAACTGGTCTTTGTAGAAAAAAATTACTACAGCAACTTGGGGATTTCCCCAGCATTTTAGACACGCTATAGTTCACAAGAAAATCACAAAGGTCTCTCTGGGTCAGGTATAAAATCCCGTCTAGCTTAGCTGAGTTGTATTTTCTCATGGACTAAACCCCTGTCTACCAGGCTATTCAAATTGCACACAAGTACAACCTTTTCAAGGAAGAAGAGGAAAAATTAAGTTGGCTTATGAACAGTTATGAAAAAGGGTGCCAAATATTTCTCTGAATTATGTGTTCTGGAAATTTATGCATTGAGAGACTTCCAACTTCAGTGCAACTCACATGCTCCACAATAATGGTAAAAAGGATGCTTAAAGACGACTTCCTGTTTTTTCAACTTAGAGCATCCCCCACCAGATTTACTACATTATATTACTGTGGCTTCATGTGTTTACACATACACTATGCATTTAAGAATGCAACTTCACAAGGACTTCTTACACAGCTTCTTAACCAAGGTCAGGGTAAGGCATCCCCTCAATAAAAAGTGTTCCAATGAAATTTCTAATAAAATAATACTATAAATAATGGCATGTTAGGTATAGCAAAAAAACGCCCAACATTTTCCCACAACCATAATCTCCAAAGGATTCTCTACTAACAGCAGGAAAAAAAAATTCAAGCTTTCTCTTCTGACTACCTGCAAGTAGAAACAAGGGGACTTAAAAGACAAGATAGTTGTTTCATAATAAATCTTGAAAAATAGTTATTGCAGTTAATGACAATATCTGGGCCATTATGTATATTTTATTTTCTCCTCTGCCTAATCATGCAATTTTTTTACACAAAAATGTCAATCATCATACTGTCTTTTCCTTAAAACAGATTCTGAGCTATGAAGTAAAGCTGGAACTCAAAGGAACCACCATAACCTCTTCAGGGGTTTCTCCTCTGTAGAAGAGGTTGTAACAAACAACTTCAGTATCGGGTTAATTGAAAGGTTTTTGATTAAGAACGGGGGTTGTATTTCTATCCCACTGATGGCACCTAGAGGTCAGATCTCTGTAACTGCAAATAACCCATCTATGACTCTGCAAGCAAGGCACAAAACAAGACTAAAAAAAGTGTTGTCTGTCCAACACTTGGTGTCAGGGTCTTCTTTTAAGAATGAATGGATTCTCAAACAGTAATGATATATTCTTTCTCAGAATATATTCTTGTTTGAGAGACTTCACTGTATAATCTACAGTGTCACTGTTAAAAATGATGTAAAGTTCTTGTGAACTGGGAATGCCACCCTGGGAGTACTAAAAAATACTTCAATACCTTCTACCACTACAAAGGTATTCTATTTTGCTGACATGTGTATACAGAAATAGCCACATTTTAGCAGTACAGCTCTGGTTGCTTGGTACTATAGCAACTCATTTTCTGTTCTGCCTTTTGTGAGTCTCACTTTCTGTGCATCTCGTCATTGTAGCCAACAAAGCAATGCTGTAACTATGACACAAGCCTGGGACTAGTGTGGCACTGCCTTGCTTTCTCCACCCTGTGGTAACTATAATGCTACTAAACAACCTCTGAAATTTGAAGCATCTACCAGAGAATCAGAAAATGCCATTTCCTTCAAGCAAGCATTGTAAAGAAACTAAATCACTGCATTAAGACCACAGAAGTGCAGCTCAGGTTGCATCTGTAGAAGCTGAATCTCTGAAATTTTTATTTAGAGTATCTATCAAATGCTCCTGAGCACTTCCAATTTTACTTTCAGGTGAGAATCCCGATTTTTGTATTTTTATGAAAATACACATGGCTGTAAATTGGAGCACAAACATTTTCATTAATAAATGAGACACATTTAAAGTATAAAACACATTTTACATTTTAAATGTAGTGGTGATTTCTTATCTGCTTTTGTCTTCATGCTAGTCTGAACATCCTAAGAGTCTTGTTCTTGAAACACTCTTATCTCAAAGACTTCCAATTTTTAACTTGCTGCAACCAGACATGTGGTCAGCATTCAACACAAGTATTTTTTCCATTTTAGTTTAACAGAAAGAAACCACTCCTGCATTTCCAAGTCAAGCAAGGAAAGACAGGGGTTCTTAACAGCAGCTGTTTCCAAGTTTGTAGACTATGACAGCAGCCATCCATAAGGTGAAAGGAAGGACATAAGGCAAGATTACCTTAGTTTTCAGATTGTTTATAAAGCTACTGCTCACAACTATACCTCGGTTTTTGGTCTCTCTTCTTGTGTATACAGAACAGATACTGCATACTGAAGATAAGCTGGGAGAATTTTTTATTTGATTAATATTTTCAAGACATGAGGGGCAAAGAACTGAAGAAGGAAAAGCAAGCTTCCTTACTTAGAAATACATTAGAAGACATATGCAAGGTTTTTCCCATTTACTATTTTTCTTACCAAAAATGAGCTCTTGTTTATACAGAAAAAAATCTGATTAAAGTTAAAACATAATATAAATGGAAAGAAAAATTTTAAAATAAGAATTTAATGTTTTGTTCTGCTGGATAATAGTAACAAATTCGACAATTTGTCTATTTGTGAAAACTCTTAATGAAGGGGCACCTCAAACAGGCCAGATAAAACCCTTGTGTTTGATATGGTTTTTTATATGTCTGTGATAGATACACATAATCAAGGGCAGAGCCTTACGAAGCAGCACTGCTGCTACTTATTGGCAAGAAGCTAGAAGGAAATCTTAAAACTCTCCCTGAAAGAAGAGCATCTGTATCTGTGTATGTATTCTGAGGACTGTTATTAAGTAGTATTAGATAACGAGATGCTATGACTCCCCAGTTCTGAATGGAAGAAGAAATTGCCTGCTAGCTATAATATTGTATGCTACAGAATGAAAATTATATATTGTATTTTAAAAATAGACCATGAAGTTCACAAGCACTGTCAAAGGAATTCAAAAGTTCAAAAGGTTTTTAGCATATTTATAAGTAGCAACTGACATTCTTTTAGAAATACAAAGATGGTTGCATATATTAGGTTTTTAATAGGGCAACAAGTCTTTGTGATCTATGTCATTACATGCTTTGGAATGTCACATCCAATATCTGGCACTTTGATTCTTCAATGACAACATACACTTTTATGTCCTCTCTACTGGAATGCTCTCCTAGTAAGCTAAAAAAAAAAAAAAAAAAAAAAGTAATATTTCAAGTTTTCAACAGTTTAGTCCCAAGACTCCAAATTCATTCTCTGTATGTTCACATACCATCAAAACATGAGCTATTTCTCGAAACTCTGTAAAGAAGTTAAAACTCCTAGTAAAGAGAGATCAAAAATAGACAAAGAAAAAAGAGTGCGCCCACATTGCCTCACAGCAAGGAATTTCTGGCATGAAAATGCACAAATAGGTGTCCTGAACTTCATGGTTCTGAAGGCTAAGCAAAAAAAAAGAACAACTCTAAGATGCAGGCAATCTGAAATTAAAATTGAAGTGGAAAATAGTTTAAATGACATTAAAAACTACTACTTACTATACTTCTTTATTTTTCAGTAATTGCCTTACGTTTCACCCCACTGAGGTTTACTTTGTGTCAACGTAAGTACCTTTGCAAAAAGGATTCTATTTACCTTCTTCAAATACATTCATATACAAATACTGTACCTTATGCATACAGTTGTTAAACTATGTTAAAAAAAAATTAGACATTTTGGTGTTTATCTCATGAAGATTACAGTTACCACTTCATAGAGAAGACAGTTCAATTTAAAGGTTTTTTGCTCACTAGCATTGTTCATGCTTAAGTAGTGCAAATTTGAATTACAAATCTTAAAATTGCCAAGAAAATACAAGGCCTTAGGGCCAATTATTAAATAACATGTCTCAATTTTTCTCTCAACATACATCCACAAAAGACAGAATATGCTGAGAGCAAATAAACACAGATGTTTCTTGAAAAATTAGTTTTATTAGACTTGCAGCACCTATTATGACTGGGTAACCACGTATAACCTCAGGGGGCATAAACTGTCTACAGAAGCCCAAAGAATAAGCTGAAAATTTTCAACAATCATGAAAATGGTCTATGTGTCCACTGCAAGGAGTTGCCAATGCTAGCTGTTTCTATAAATTAGATCCCCCAGTCAGAAAGGCACTCCAAATTTGTTGAGAGAGGTGCAAATTGTGGATTTTAATATTCCTATACTTCAGTGACTAGTGAGAATTTTTACTGTGGGATTCCCTCTGTATAAGAAAAAGAGAAAGAGAAAAATCAGGGCAGGAGGGTGTGAAGTTTCCACACCACTTCTCCTCACTGCCATATTTCAGGAATTAATTCCTGAGGATGTCATGGGTGTCTTGCAGCATTTACTTTCTCCGCACACCAGAAAGAACAGGTCACTTTTGATATAAGCTCTTCCTAAATCAAGAAAAGTAAGGCTGGACCTGGTAAACATGGCCATAAACAGACAAATATGCAGTATCTCTGGACATTTAAAACATTCGCTTGGTGCTCAAATTAAAATGGGCCAGTTCTTCAGAATAGGAAACAATTTCCTCTTCACCCACTCAGAAGTTTGGATGCCTTCCCAGAAATCTCAAGACTGGCACAGGGCTTAGTACTGTGCCTGCAAGACAGCTGCATCTGGATACAACCCTTCATGAGAATGCACAAGACAAACCAAGGAAGACAGGTTGAACAGATGTAATGAACTGAGGTGGTGCCAGCAAGTGATCCGTGTTAACCAGATGCTCCAAAGAAATTTCGCTCAGTAAGGCAGTGCAATATGGGGGGCCATTTGGAAAGCTACTTGAGTTACGCCAACAGATCTCATGGAAACCCCACGATCACTCACACAGCTTGAGACCAGCAGTTCAAGCTGCCTCCTCTTCTTCTGTGAGGAAACAGCAAACAACCCACTGAGTTTCTCCCCCATGATGACCAGCTCTTTTTGCGACAAGAAAACGGAAGCAAAGAAGAACTAAAGGAAATTTAGCAAACTAATCTGACAACTAAAGGGAATAATTCCAACAAAATTATAACAAACATCCTCTACCCACTGGGGGGGTATGGTGCGTGTCTTAAAAAAGTCAGAAACAAACCCCCCCAAAATGAACTACTTTTTGCAATTTTAAACTAATATTACATACTAATTAGGCACTGACCAAAATAGCTGCAATTATTCTAACCCGTTTTCTTCTGAAGAAGTACTGCTATGTAGTATGTCCTTAATAAATCTGGATATTAATTACAATTAGTGTCAATTTTACAGTGCCAAAGTGACCTCAACACACAATTATATTTCAAACATGAACAGAAAACTAATAATTTCTATCAGAAGAAATTTAATACCATTAGACAAATCTCATTCAGAAATAGCAGTGACAGCATAGATCCTGCCATAGGTTAAAGGAATGATATAGCCTCGTTTCTGTAATTCGTATGATTAGTTTTTTGCCATGTTCATTGTCTGTTAGATAATATTACCTATTTCTTGCATCAGTATGAATGGAAACTGCAAGTAAGTGTCAAGCATACATGTCTAATACATGAAATTAACACAAGCTTATTATTGTTTGAAACAAAAAAATTCCTCCTAAAAAAAAAAAAGGTAAAGCATCTATTCTGAATGCTATTCAAAAGAAGAGAATTGGTACCAGCTATGAGTTTATTATCTGCCTGGAGAGAATAAAGCGAGGGTAAGAACTAGAAATTGATTGACATGTAATAGTTTAATACTGAATTTATTATATTTAAACCTAAACATATGTATTTTAAAAATTAATTAATAAGAGCTGTAGTCATCGTAATTTTTTTTTTTTTAGTTTGATGGCTTATCTGGTGGTATTAGGAAATATTAAAATAGCCAGCTATGGATAATTTCTTATTTCACTAAAGGTAGTGTGTGGGCAGAAAGGAATTCCCAGAACTGTTTGCAAGATAAGTGGAGAGGGAAAGGACAGGAACATTGTGGGTGTAAAAAGGCAGGAAAGAAAAGACAGATGCTTTAGAAAAGCTGTGTGGACAGAATAGGCACTAGACAGTAAAGGACCTGTTCGACAGCTTTTTATCTAGACAGGATTTGGAGAAAGGGAGGCAAAAGAAGAGAAGACTGAGAGGCCATGGAGAAATTTATGGCAAGAACTCAGTCTGAAATTTCACTGACAATGAACCACAGGAGAAATGCAAGATGGAATGTAGCAGTGCTACAAATATGTTAAAATTGCAAGCATTCTTGCCAGCTGCTGCTGTTATCATGAGAAGTAATCTTGTGTTAGGGTTTATTAATAGCAACATGCCTTGGAAGAGACTGCCATTTGTACGTACAGACACTGTACCATGCAGATTGTCTTGGAGCAACAAAATCTTAACTGCTTAAATGTAGTAGTGAGTCTACCTAAACACAGGATAAGTAGGAAAAAATATGGCACTAAAAATACATAAAAAAACCCTTTGTAGCACTTCCTCTGCTGTTCTTTTTGGATTTTATAAAGCAAAACACTGTTGGGAGAGTATCCTTAGAATGCAAGCGGTATGGTATCACCTACAGGCTCCTGGCCTATAAGCCAAGGAACAGTCTTCTGTTTCTAGCAGCTAACAACACATCATGTTTCTATTCTCATTTCATCTTCTGTCTTTCATCTCTACTAGCAGTAAGCACTCTGTCCAGGGACAACTTTCCATACCGTATTTAGGACTTATCATATTATATATAATAATATATTATTAGAACATGAATAAGAATTTTTGTAAATAAAACTGCTTTTAAAACCTTTGTCTCTCTATATAAATGAGGGCATCTAAATCATGAGGAAAAATTCCACATGATACTATCTAAGATCAGTATGCTGCGACCTTCATTATACACTAGCTAGATTATAAGCTGAAAAATGCAATTTTAGAAACTCCACAGGAAGGTACACATATCTGTTCTTAAATTTGCACGTATTTACATATTACAGATTTCTAAAATAAATTTTTACCCACCTGCATCTTCTACATACAAGTTGCCTCCTTTTTTTGCAATTATCAAATAAAATTCTATCTACTATCTTGAATATGCAAAGCAATGTACCACATACAATTTTAGTAAACTATCCGAATCAGAGAGGAGAGAAAGAAGCATGGTTTACTAACTACAACACAAAACTTTTGCTATCTTCACCACATTATTATACTACTGCCTGTAAAACAAAAATATTTCCCTACCTCACAAAGAAGTTTAACACATCAGCATTTACCAAGTCTTATGAGTTCCTCTGATATGACATATAAGCTACGTTGGGTTAAGGAAGTACCACCAAACTCAGATAATTCATAAGGGAAGAACATATATAGTAGAAAAATATATTTAGACTTTTAATATAATTTATGTATTTTGATTTAGTCTTCTTCTCTTTGGTTGTCTTGCAATATATTAGAATATGATCTACAAAACAAATGAAAAACATCACATGCAAATCTTACCATGTTTCGTCTACTACTTCAAAATGTTAGAATAGTAGCAGTTATTCAAAAAATGATTTACTGTATTGCCTTCTTGCACAGGATCAACATTTTCATATGACATACATAACCAGCACTTCTCTTTCACAAGCACATATATTTCCAGTGTATTAAAAATGCAGTGCAGTTTGCAATTATCATCTGATTTTTTAAAAAAATCATTACCCTACCTCATAGACTGTATATTTTAGTGTTAAAATCATGTCCATTTGAGGAGCAAGTAACTAGAGATGTTTTTCTGAAATGTGATCAAACTGCACATGACCACACAAATGATCTGCAAACATCTTAAACCTCATACCAGGAAACCTTGCAATCAAACTGGTCACTCGAAACATTTTTTAAGGAACACAGCAAACCAAAAGTACAGGCTTCCTTGACTAAAAAGAAAAGGAAGAAAGGGAAAAGTCATGTCAACATTCCAGTGATGTTTTCTGGCCTTTTTAAACAACTGAGTAACAATATAAATACCCTGAACAGAATTTAGAAGATATTGCTCTGTGCCCCAGACACAAAACTATATTTTCATACAATATTATCATGAAACAAAGATAAATAAGTGTTCCAGAAAGGAGGCTCACTTTTAACAGAGGATGAATATCAAGTGAGAAGCTGTAGGAAGAAAACAGAATTAGCAGTCCAAAACTAGGTGAAGGGAGAGGGAAATTAGAGCAGACCAGGGACTCAGAGAGAGTTTGGAAGAAAAACTCGAGCTGAGCAGTACATCTAAGAATGAGATGGGAGTGGAGCTATTTAAATCAGCAAAGTCATCATTCCCTGACAGTGACAGTTCATCATATAAGGAATGACAATCAATTGGTTGTGATAAGTGGCATTGATCCAAGAGCAAGATGCTAAGGCTACTGCCCTGCTTATGGGTTATCTGGGTGTCATTCTAGTTCAGTTTGACTTCCACTCAAAATCTGGGGAACACCAGAACAAAGATCACCAGTTAAAGCTACTTCGCCCTCTTTGTGTTTCTGTACTAAGGATAGTAATGACACAGCAATGCAGTATTTTCCTCTCAAAGGAGTCTTTCCTCATACCTGAAAGAGATCTGTTCAGGAAATTAAAATGACTTCATTTGTTGTAGAAGGAAAAAAAGTGTTTACTTAGTGATACAAGAGACTGCAAAAAGAAAAAAGGGAGATTCACGGTTAAAGTAATTAGATTTCAAAGCAATACATTAAGTATTTAATTACACATTTCATGAGTTCCCCTCCGGCATGATCAATCAGCAAAGAGGCAGCTGGGTCAGTTTATGGCATCACTGTTGTCTCCCATTCCCTCGTTTCTTCTGCTGGATGCTATAACCTCCACAGTTTCAGACAACAAAACAGACAGACTTTAAGCAGGTGAAGACCTTTCACAAAATCAATCCAGCATGTTTAAATAGCTCAAAGTGCATGACAATAAAGGCTTCTAAAGACATCTAAACAACTGGGCACAAAGGAGCAAAATAGCCCAGGCAGCCTTCCTTCTGAAGCCTCCTGAAGGGAAGGGGCTGACTGCAGAATCGTCATAACATGCTTTTAGCATCTGCACTCGGGCATTGGTCTGTAAGAGACATCACTGCAAGAGGAATCGAAGTTCTAAATGCATCAAACCACAAAGAAAAACATTTTAGCTAGAGTTAAATATAAATGAGCTTCCGATTGCTGCTTTTATCTTTCCCAGAAATAGGTAGAACAATTTAAATAACAATGTTTCTCAAAGTGTCAGTACGGTTACAGAGGATCACTCAGTATTCAGAAAAGCCATCTTCGGGAGTGCTGACATGTCTGGCAGTAGAGGTTTGAGAAAAACCACCCAAAACCAAAACATAAAAACCCCAAACCAAACATAATAACAAAGACAAAACCCCAAGCAAGTTGTCAGACATTGTCCAATTATTTTTGACCCAGTACAGTAGGCTGGACTAGATATGCACTCTTTAACTTTCAATTTTTATTTTTTTCCAGGTGACACAGGGAACAGCTGTTTGAGCAGTAAACGGAGTGCTCCCTCCTACAAATGGCTATCTTAAGCCCAGAGCTCGTGTAACGCCCCGGAGAAGAGGAGGGGTAAAGATACTTCTGCCTGTATCTAATTCTACAGAGCCATAACACTGGCTATATCTGACTGTATCCACAGCTTAAAAGATGGATTTTGGTACGCCTTGGCAGACCTCTTGTAAGCACAGCCTGGGACACCACGGGGCACTTCAGCTGAGCCAGGCTGAACCACCCCACCTTGAGTTAACCAGAAAATTGAGGATCTGTCCACCTCTTTTTTCTGCTTCTGCGATTCCTATATTATTCCCTCTCAAGTACAGTAAAGAGTCAATTGGTTTGCAAGCAAAATAAAAGAGAGAACTGCAGAAAGAAGGAGAAAAAAGGGTGAAGAAGATAATTTTTAGACTTCCTCTATTCCATATTGAGAAAATAAGTAACATTGCTTTTCTTCAAGGCTACACAGGCTTCACAGAGGAAAAACTTTCACTCTCCTTGAGAGAGAAGATGAAAGGCATGGGAAAACCAGATTCAGAGCGGAGATACTGCATATAAGTAAAAAACAAACAAAAAAAAAGAAGAGGAAATAGTTCATTATTCAAGACTGTTTATCTTCTAAATGGCATGACCCTCTAGGCAGTGTTACAGAAGACACCCTTGCTCATTTCCGTAATTTTTTAGTATTCCTTTCTTTCCATTCAAAACCATCTGCCTTTTCAGTTAACTTCCTTCTGCTGAACTTCTCAAGTACTTCTGTTTCATTCCAAAGATCTTCCAAAATTGAAGCAAGAAAATAATAAAATAATAAAAAGCAAGAAAAAAACCCCAAACAACTATAAATTATAAATTTAACAATGAAAAGTAAAACATCTATAAGGCCAGCTTTATTGTGACTATTTTCAAATCCAGAGCAATGGACACACTCCTTTATGAGAAATAAGCATAGGGACAAGAACAAACTTCCTTTCGTATTAAACATCCACTGATCAGTCCATGATCTGTACTTCTCTGACAATTTTTCTAACACAAAAAACGGAATTTTAAGTAAAGACTAAAGCAGCTTTGAAATAAAATTATTTCTGACAGTCACTCAAAGAGGCATCTTACCACCAGTGGCCATTATCAAGTTCCCTGCCACAAAGCCCAGAACCAAAAAATTCTCTTGTAGAAGACACAAGCATGTGGGAGTGCTCTAATTTGTTCAGTGACAGACTCTGAAGATTACCTTAAATTTTAAATTAGAAAATTAAACACATATACATATATATATGTGCACACATGCACATTTTCACACATTTTTTTCCTTTATGTTCTTTTGACAGTCTCTTCTTATCAAATTATGAGAAATTGCAAGAGAAAAGAATCCTTTATTTTTTGTTTAAGGGGAAAATAGTTTAATGCTTTTCTATATTACTCAGAACTGATGCAAAGTCAGGTGCAATATAGGGAAGTGTAAAATGAGAGGATATATCATTTCAGAGAAAGCTAAGTAGTTTTTTGTCCATTAAGTAACATCTTACTGTCATCCATGAAATAAAGGGCTATACTCAAGCAAGAAATATGATTTGTTTCAGAAAAATTCAGGACTACATTTCCCTGAAAAACTGAATGGACAGATTTGGCTGAACTGCTGGTGCAAGTATTTACATAGATTTGACTGATAATGAAAAGAGTGTTTTGGTTGTTTTAACACAGAAATTAAGGGATAAAGAAACAAGTCCAAATAAGTGAAGTTGTTCATGCATAGGTCATATAAGTATTTTAAATAAACTACTAGCATACCAGTCAACCAGGAAAAGGTTGACTGAAAGTCTCATTCCAAGTGCTTCGTTGTAGTAACAAACCAACTAATTCCATATGTAATGTATAAGAGCAGTGGATGCTCTTATTTGAAAAATACAGGGTGGTATGTAAATTAATGCTTAAAATGCTTTATCCTATGTTCACTTAACACAAAAATACACCCTACAATGGAAATATTTCAGTACTGAACTACCAAAGCTGATGAATTGCCAAAATTCGGTTGGATCCATTTTAAGGGTGAAACATACACACATACAGCAAAACTATTGTCACAAACTGGAACAGTATAACAGACTCTTTGGTGTATCTGAGATTACAGGCACTGAAAATGGATACATTTATTACCTTGACTTTTCTAGCTTGGAACACCACAGGGTGCACACTGAAACCCCTGCTTTATAACAGTTCAGTGCTACTTTAAACCACTTGAAATGAAGGAATGCTGCAAGTGAACAAGTCACTCTCACAAATTCTCCAGCTTATTAGCACTTCTTAGAAACATGTATTTAATGTGATGAAATTTTTATCCAGCAGTCTTCGAGAGCAACAAGCAGTGGAATTTTCAGGAAAAAAACCCTGGAAAACTAAAGAGGGAAGAAATCTATTTTTAAAATACAGCTTTTGAAATAGTTAAGAATTATGAGTTCAGAAGGAAAAACACTTCTACTGTTGGCAGTTTAAGAGCGGTCTAAGTGAAAAATCACAGAGTTAATTAACGAGACCAATTTATTGTCAACTGAAAGTATTCACTGTGGCAAACAAAACATGGCACTTGATTTTGGAACATACGTGACATACGTGACTATCTTTTAAGTATGTTCAATGATCAGCTGCAGTTACATCGCACTGAAGAGCTAATGATATCTGATACTTTCAGTGTGTACTAGCTGAAAGGTATTCATTGCTTCTTCATGTTATACTGCAAAATCTACTTCAGTGCCTATAAAAGATATGTTAAAGGCTAAAGAGGATCATGGCTATGCCTACATTTGATGATACTGCATCAGTGTTTTCTGTAACAACTTTAAGGAATGCATATGTTTACTGTGTAAGTACAGAACTTCTAGAGCTATACACTAAAGTTATTCTCAGTGCTACACAAAGAATGCTAAGTAATACTATTTTTAACTGGTTTCAGATTAGCAGTATTGCAGACAAGTGTTTTAACTACATGAGCAAACTGACAAAATGCATAAGGGCAAACTGTTAAGTCCTGTGACCATTTATAGTGCACTTCTTGATAGAAGCCCAGTATAACTAATGCAGAGGATGCAGAAGCCATGAACTGTCAGCTCTCATAACGGAAGTATTTTTACTCTCAAGGATCACAGTACACATTTTAAAGATAGTTTGTTAGGTCTAATGTACAATTAAGGAGGGGAAGAAATGAGTTCAAACAAGGAGAAGGTCAATAATCTTTAAGTCAGGTCAGTGTTTGAATGGCCCAAATGTACAATTGTCAGAAAAAAGTTGACATCAATATAGTACTAAGTCAATAACCTGGAAGCAAATGGTAGCTTGTGTTCTAAAGCACATCAAGCTTAGCTCTGAACATATAGTGCTAAATAATTCAATGCATTACTTATTAAATGAAAAGTAGAATTTTTAAAAACTAAACATTGCACATTGGTGAAGACTTTGTGTCAAAATTCCTATTTTGCGTTATGTTTAATAAAAGGATAAATCTGGATAACAAAAGTATCAATTCTCTCATTTACTGATATCAAAAATCAGACTGGGTTTTGGTATGGGTTTTTTCAACGTGTGGAAAGGAAAATGGAGAACTTGTATGCGACCTACGCGTATTAGCATGGAGGGAACCCAATATGGTAATCACCATGACTTACGTGCAGGCTTTGAGTGTTGGAAGGCATGAGACTAAAGGTGGAGCTCTTACCTCTTCCACTGTCAGCAGCCATCATACTGAGAATTGATAGTTTCAGAACACAAGATAAATAAGATTGATGATATCTTAGCTGATAAAACATACATTTAAGGTGTTTCCTCATTAGTCCTCATGTTAAAAGAAAAGTAGATGCTGAACAGCTTCTTAAATCCTCCTAGAGCTAGAACATTAAACTGACTGCTTGAACGTGGTGTAGGACAGGACAAACAAGATCATTCTGGTCATTTTGGAACAGAGCAAAATCTGCAGAGAACTGCTTTAGATTTTGGGAGGGTTTTCTTGTATTTGTGAGAAGTTAATGTGTGATCACACTTCCCATTACAGAAAATACACACATAAGACATCGGCATTAAAGTTCCAACAGTATAACATATTAATATAGCCACTAAAAAGACTTGTGAAATATAGCTCCGAAACTTATCTTCTACACTGTATACTATGCTTTATCCAAGACAAAGGAACTAAAACTATCCAAACACATTCCAAATGTTTATTTTCAAGGAAACAGTTCTCAAATAATATAAAAAAAATTAAAGCACATCTATGAAAATATAGAAGATTACTTTATCACTTCCAACATTATGAAATGTTCCTATTCCGTGTTCAGCAAACGCATATGTATAATATCTAATTTCAGGAAAAAAATACTTTTCTGAAATGCACATGATCCAATATTAAACAGTCGTGTGTGTGTATATATATATGTGTGTTCTAATTTTTGCATTGCTGCAGATTGACATTATGTTGCTAGCTTTCAATGCATGCATACCTTTTATATATAAGAAATGTTCCAAGAAATACCAAACAACACAGTAGAAAGAAATCAAACTTTCCAATGTGATCTCATCGAATTTAAATTTTGTCTGTGATTTAACTGAGGTTGCTAAAAAGTAGTATGTTGACATTCAAGGAAAGTCAGCATATTCACAAAAGGTGAGCTAGATTTTAAAATGTGCATCAATAAACAGAAACAGCATTTATTCAGCAGCAATACAAAATTCATATAATGATTTTTAAGAGCCACTTTATTAATACAGTTCCTGAAGCTGTAGCATAAGACCCGTGATAGTTTGTCAGGCTAGGATTGTCTATATATAAACTATATCGCAACCACCACATAGTAACATGCTATTTTTATTTTCTGTTACAGCAAAAAATGTTATCTCCATTACTGAATTACAAAAGTATAAAAATTTTATTTCAAGAATTCTTACTAAAAATGCTTAAATATTAATTAGTTTAACATTTCTAAATTCTCTAATTTAGTATCCAGTAAGTCACATATGCCAATACAATTCAGAACTGAGTTCAATGAATTATACTCCAAGCTTCATCACCTAAAAGACTGAATAACAGCAAAATACACATTTATGAAGGCACCTATTTTGTACAGCATTTGTTTTCCCCTATATGGTTTACAGCTATAAAAAAATCCCTCATGTGTTCCTTTAAATGAGTAATAGCTAAGACAACATGTACAGTTTTAATTAAAGTACAAGAATTAATGAAATAATGGCACCTTGAGTGAATAGATAGTGACAGACATAAGTACTTCCTCACGGAATGAATGCACCATGACAAAGCACTGAGCTACAAGCCAAGTGATCAAAATTCAGGTTTTAAAGACTTTTACACTTACCCGCCTACGGCAGAAGGGCAAACCCTGTGCAATGATGCTGATGCTAAATATCTTCATCACGGTTTGGTGTGGTAGAGGTTCTTTGGCACTTTTAAGATCAACAGGAACCAAGCCATGGTTGATGGCAGTTTTCCCAGGTTTGGACATTTTATCGTTCTTACTTTGTCAAGTTTACTAACACTGGAAGAACATTGGTAAAAACTTTGCTCTAAAGTTGCATGATTTTTTTTTTTTTAAAGTTTCAGACTGGTGAATCAGCTCCCCAAAGCTTGCTGCCTTTGTCTCTCAACCTTCTCCTGCCAAGTGTCCTGACCTGTCTGCTGCTCAGTGAAGTGCAAGCTATCCTAGTATAGACAGGAATTAAACTACCAAGGGGCAGGCAGACTGCTCCTGTCAGTCAAACAGCTGGTGGACCTCCCCTGCAATGTCAGAAAAGCCCTTCTCCAAAAAGGGATCTGCAGATTGAAAATGAAGAAAATCATGACTGCCTGGAGTTTTAATAGCCAGAGCCACTTACACCTGTACTTTAAAGGAAGAATTTTTTTTTTTTTTTTTTTTTTTCAAATTGGCATTGCACTTTCTGAAGGGGAAGTCAAGGAGATTGCAACCTTCAGAGAGTGACAGCATTGCTGCACAATCAACTCCACCACTCCACAAGCAGGTTTGTTCTGGACTGTCACTAAAATCAAATGAAAAACTGACTTGGACTTTGCTGTTTCTCAACTATAGCCTCCACAAACAATATATTGCTAAGTCCAAAAGTTACAAAAGGAAAGAAAAATGCATCAAAAAAAAAAAAAATGAGAGTCCTCTAAAATGGTGGCATTGGCACAAAACTTGTTCATTTAATAAAAGTAGAAGCGAAGCTACTGTTGTACTCCAGCCTGCACTTCCTCCTCTTTCCCTGCCGCTGTGGAGGGAGTATCATCCAGGCAGCTTTGGCTCTAAGGATGCAACGGTACAATAATCTTTCCTCTTCTGGCCATCATGAGTTTGGGTACCAGTTTCCTCAGGCCTATCCATCACACTGATGTAAAGGAGAAGGGCTCTTCCTCCAGAACAACAGCATATCTTGAAGGATGTGGGGAGAGGTCTGCCTGGCCTTAGCAACAAACCTGACTGAGGACCATTTTTCAGTAAAAAGGTTGGTACTCCACCAAACAAAGCTGAACAGCAATGTCTATTACTCAGATTTTCCACGATTAGTTTGCTTCCATTTAAAATAATTTCTTGATCAAATTAGCTTTCCTACAATGCCTCTAGGTTCCCACAATCCCTTTCTCATGCCTATACTTGGACATGTTTCTTAAAAACATATTCATATTTTGAAAATCTTTTTGAGCAAAACTAAGTAGAAAGAGACAAAAACCTGTGAAAATGTCTTATGAAATTGCTGATAAGAGATGCAGAAAACCATCAAAGCTCTTGTATGAACTGAGTCAGCACAGTCCAAAACACAGACAATAAATGACCATTAAGAAATCTTACAAGTCCCTTTATGCACAAACCAGCAAAGATAATTAACTGTATAATTATGTGAGGGCAAAAGAGGGAGTGCAGTAATGCTTTAATGCTCGGAGCACAACAATGTATCTTGACAAAAGACAGCATTAAAATATGACTGTATTAGCATTTCCACTTAGCCCTTTGTTTCCCCTTCAAAAAGCCAAGCTGTAAGCATGTGTCACTTGCATATACAGGGCCCCCTGACCAAACATTTGCATGTGGAAAGGTTTAAAAAGAAAAAAAAAAAAAAGAAGGGAAAAAAAATCCCTAGTGTTTCATTAAGAGTATATATACATTACAGTAAGCCTTCACTTACAATAAAATATTTCTCAGATAAACAAGACAATCCTTATTTCTTTACAGATGTTGCACAGTTGCATACAGAAAAGCTGTGACAATGCTGGGTAGCACAGAATTTTCATGCACAGATGGCTGGGTTTTTTTATTTTCTACCATACAATTCAGATGTTATTCTAAAGCACATTTAGATGTACATTTTCTACTAAAAGACTCTTTACATTTCCTACTTTATACTTCATCCTATAAACTCCAAGAAACAGTTTACCATTACACTGTACTCAATAGCAATAGCATTAGTTTATAGCTTCATTCTGAATTACTTCATATTTTATACAACAAGTACTAGGCTTTCACTTGACTGGAAAGCTTCAGAATAAGTGTCTTGGAATCTCAGTTTCATTCAAATAAGAAAATTTCACTGAAGTACTCCAAAGAGGGTAAAGAGGAGCCTTTTGTTTCTACTTTGAATAACTAAAGTGAAGAACAGAGCCAAAAGCTCAAAAGAGATCAACTCACATACCCTATTGAAGTATCATTCAAAAAGAAGCAACAGATCGGTTTTCCATTTTGACGAACTGGTCATCATTTCAATAGTTCCAACAAAGCGTGAAGTTGACCTAAATGTATTTATATAAATATAATTTGAGATTTTTATAGTAGGTAATACAAGATCAGATACAGTATTCTATACAAAGCAAGCCTTATTTTCTAGTTTAATAAATATTTGGCATTTCGTTTAATTGCATACAGAATTGTCTGCATGCGTGTGTGCACTAAGAGAAGCTGCTGAAATAAACTTAATTTTAAAGGAGTACTTTATTGCGCAATTGCTGAAAGAATTTGACAGCGTAGCAGATCACCAGCTGTTAATAGTTGGTATCAGAGCCTAGCATCTTATTACTTTACAGGCTTAGTTCCCCCCCCCTTTAATTATTAGCTCAGAACAAAAGTGCAAAACAGGAACATAACTTGGCCCGTTTACAAATTTACATACAATTGGGGAGCAAACAAGACCGAGGTGTTGCACTCTCTAAGCACTGCTCACTAGTCAAGTCTCCACTAACAGGTTATTCTCACACCTCTGAAAAGAAAAACTTGGGATTGTCAGCCCTTCTTGTGTGGTTTGAGATGAAGTCCCACTAGTACACTGGTTTTTCCTCAGAAACGTCCAAAATATTCTAGAGTAATTGCACAGGGACACATTGCTAGCTGAAAAAAGTATCATGTTCACATTCAGTGTAGTCCCCTTTTTACGTGGATAAAGCCATGACAAAATATGCACTTTTTTTCTGTCCCATGTGAAATTACAAAGCTAGATTTCATGCTTTATCATGGCAATAAGAAAAAGCTCCAGTTTTTATCTGTGTCTTTTTTCCCCTGCCTTTTTTTACCATCATCTCCTGGAAAAAGACTTGCACTAATAGATGAGATTTTGTTGGCCCAATTTTATTTCCATGTATCATCACTTTCTTTTCAGTCTTGTATTTCCTACACGTTACTGACTGTAGGTATAATTGTCTTACAGTAATGTTTAAAGGCCCCAAGCTGGACAGCTGTAAACATCTAATAAGTGAAAGTCCTTAGCCTGAAAATACAACACAGTCTAATTTAAGCAGTAAGAGGTTGTAACAGGAAGACAAAATGGTGAGGGTTGGCTATCTCAGAAGTGTCAGGAATACACTGAATATAGTAGATATCACTTATTTTTGTATTTATTACACATATAATTCTAATTTAAGCTCTAAATTTAAGTTTAAAGAATCACTGTTGTTTTCATCTTTAAAAGTCCTTTTTTACATTATACATGGTGAGAACATGTATAAACTTGACAAACGTGAAATTATGAAAATTTGAGATTTAATGCTCTGTAATATATCTTTCTAACATCCTATTTCTAAATAAAGTGAGGCCAATTTCCAGTGATGCTCCTTTTAAGGGCCCACCTGTCCTTGTAATTGGAAGATCACGTTTGAAATCATATCACATAAAAGTGCCTGAAACCTTGAGTTTGAAAATACTAGCTTGAGATTGTCAGGGACTTTCAACTGTAAACAAAAGAAACTGTTTCTTTTTGGCCAGTTCAGTGAGGCGGTGCCTTTGTAAAATGAAAGCATGTAGTAAGCAGCAATAATCTTTATACCTTCCAGTCAGGTCACAGTTTTAAGACACAAATCTAAGAAATTACCCCAACATTGAAAACCAGCTTACATACACACTATAGAATTTTCTCGTAGAGCTGACAACTGCTTTGCATATTAACATTACTGGAAAAAAAATTTTAAAAATCATGATATTTTAATATGGTGATGGAACAGTACAAGACCTACCCAGACCTAATGAAGTAAGTACAGAAAAATTAAAATGCAGACAGCAGAACTCCAGAGAGGTTCTCCAAAGTTTTTAACATCGGTGAACAGCTGCCCTCAAATGGATAAAGCAGAGCACTGCAACATTTCAAAAGTTACCTTCTCAAATCAATCATAGTAACATCATAATCCTTTGAATATATTTCATAATATACTCCCTAAATAACATCTGTAGTAAGCTCCACATAGGTGCTGCATACAGAACGCACTATAATTTACATTATACACGAGCTTTATTATTCCCTTGATATTCATGCTAGTCCCTGTTGGTCTAGAAAGACCAAGAACCACTTTGTCAGCAAAGCAAGGTACTCTATACTACACTAGTAACCACTCACCTAGCTACTGTGGTCCCAAGTTTATTTATGTGAGGGATTTCTAATATCAATATACAAGTAGTTTTCAAATGACACATTGCACATTGGCTTGTTTTGTACAGGCAAATGAACCAGCTGTATAGTTAAAAGGTACTGCTGTACAAAAATAACTGCAACTGTATTAGTGGTGCTGGACAGAAAAAAACGTTATTGCTTTAAACAGTCTGTATTCTATCCAAGTTTACCCAATAAAAACATCTGCACATATAAGAAAAGATAATGACCCAGACTCCTGAAGAGGGTATGGAGGGAATCAATGGGGATAACAATTTTGATCTTATGAGATCAAAATTTCCTAAAAAACATACACTTGAATAGTATGCAAAAGGGACAAAACTACTAGTTTAAACATGCAAACTGATGGCTTTCTCTATAGTTCATGAAACACCCAGGAGTAGACCTGTTGTATCACAAGCAACAGAAAGAACGAAGTCTGGCTCCAGGTTAGATTATCATGACAGTTCAAATTGCACTTGAATTACTCTACAGCTTCTCCAAGTCTTTATGGTCCCAAAATGTCAGGGGACCTACATGGAAGGCTCACTCTGAACAGTCCAGCCATAGCAAAGCTTTATTTCAGGCTTATGCCTTACTATGAGTATTGACTAATAAATGGTTTCTACGGTTTAAAGGAAGGAACAAATGTTGACTGAACTGTTTACATGATCATAGAAATACTCAGTTCCTCAAGAATTCAATTATGTCTTACCAGGTAATGGTCACTTCATAGACTTCCTTTTCTGCTGATGCACTAATAAGTCTCTCCCTTTCCTACCTACCCTCTAGTTACCTTGAAAACTTGTGTAATCTCTCTCTTTGTCAAATTGGGTGAAAATTAGTCAAGAAACACATAAGGTCTGGAAAGGATGACAGTGACAGGCAAATGTCTCAACTGCACAAGCTTCATTTGCTATGGCAACAAAGGTTAAGAACACAGTGAAGAAGAACCCAGATTTTCTTAACTCAGATTCACTCAAATGATACTTCCTGGTTATAATTCTGGCTCTGAAATCATATCCAGGTATGGCCATTAAAAACTACAATGATGAAAAACATTTTTATCTAATACAATAGAGCTACCTTACAGTTTTTGCCATGAAAGACCAAGGAGGAACTATGGCTTTTGTAACTGCTGGTGGAAGATGGTACAATTTGTATGACATTCCTATATCGAAAGGAAATTATAAAAGTCAAAAAAAAATACAGATAAGGATGATGGTAAAGCTTCTGTCTGGCAAAACACAAGATAGCATTCCCAGAAGTCCACTAGTGCAGAGCAGGCAAGATATGAAATATCAAGTTTAGCAGCAAAGGGGAAATCATGAGATAAACATACCTACTAGACATTTTTCATGCCTATGTGCATGCTCGTATCCGTCAAGCATTCTGGCATTTAAGTGTGAGCGCACAGAGAAATAAAATGAGACTCAAACTTGACCTACTGCATTCTAATACTTGTGTATGGCACTTAACTACATCAGCCTTGCTTGCTGGGGAGCCCAGGAACTAGTCAGATTAATCAACAGCAAAGGTTCACTACTTACAATTTCTAATTGCAACCACGAATGGAAGTGAGTTTGAATGTCAGCGAGTAAAAAAATAACAGATCTCCACTGGATCTGTTCAATCCCACAGGTGATCTTTGCAGCTAAAAGGAAACAAAAAGGTTCATTGGAGATTCTAGTAGCAAAAAGGAGGCAGCTAGCCCTTCCCTCCTCCTTGCTCTGGCCATTTTTTCCAAACTCTTCCTTAAACTGGCTGCAAAATTTGTCAGGTTTGTGAGCTCTAATATAACTCCAGTAAGTAGGATACCTGAAAATCCTCAACTTTTGTTGTTGCTAAGTTATTTTTCCACTATTGTAAACAGTTCACAAAGCAGCCAGATGCATGATGAGACGAAGAGTGTTTAGAAGTGTAGTCAAGACCTCCATCTTTGGGCAACGAGATATTAGATCAGTTCCCTTTGTCCAATACTGGTCCTGAAGAGACATCAATGATAAAAGCTTCGTAGGCATCTCACCAAGTACAGAATTTCATCTCAAAAGAAAGGGAAGGGAACATGCAGGTACTTGCAGCTCTGCCCTCAGTCACACTGGTACTAGTGCAATAGAGCACTTGACTAATTACAAGGGACCATTTGCACAAGTTAACTTTTTGTAAGGTCACATGGATGGTTTATGAAAACAACATAGACTGTCTGGTAAACTGCATATTGACAAGACTATATAATATCAATACTAATGATACTATCATATAATTAAAAAAATACTTAATGATGAGCATCTAAAAAAATAATTCCTACCATATTTAGACATGCCTGTAAGTGTCTAATAATCACTTGAAACTACAGGCCTTTATTATTTCGCTTTATTCCACAGCTCCCCTAACTTTATTACTTTATTTACTGTACTATGGGGTCTTGTTGTCATTGTCACTTTTTAAAAAACTATTTTTAAAGCATGTATCTTCATTTCTTCATTAAACATTTCAGAAAATATTCTAGGTATGCAACAGAAATCCAGCTGCATCTTCTTGCATTTTATAAATATTCCAGAAATGTCTGCCTCACTGGCTATAACATGACCTGTTGGATAAGCAAGTTTAACTCTTCGGTCTAGTCAGAGTTGTAACAGCTGCTAAAAAGAATTGCTACAGCTGCTCTGCAGGAATTTATTTGCTGACCACTTACTTATGCTGTTGTTGCACCTTTAAATAAAGCTAAGAATTAAGAACTACAGCAACAGGTAGAGAAGTCATGCAATATTTAATGCTGGATTAAAATGCACGTTAAATTCCCAGCTGAGGATAAGCTGGGGGAAGGGAAAGAGGGTGACTTTTTTAGTAAGGAGGTTGCTTTTACGAAAATGGAAGGAAACAAAAAAATTAATTTTTCATACTGAAAAATTCAGCTTTTCTTATCACTGTATCACCCTTCCATGTAAAACGCAAGGCTTTAAATGAAAAATTCTCTATTTACATACCTACACATACAAAAATAAACAATGCAGTACCAAAATATTTAAAACATGATTACCAGTTTCTGAATAATGTACAAACAGCACTGCCAAAATGATGTTTGGACTTAGACTTTTCTTTCTTTCTACATATTAAATGGGAACAGGAAAAATCCCCAAAATATCAGATAGGCATTAAAATATTTCTGCCACTTAACACACCTAAGTATTTTTTTCTTCTGTAGTGAAATTCTGTCCACATACCATTTATTCAGCATTAAGAAAAAAAAACCCAAACCAAACCTGACAACACAGTAACTCTCCAGATTAGCAATATTGCCTATTGCCAAAATAAAAGGTTGAACAATGCAAAGTATTACAATTTGTATGTTTGAAACAATATGGATATCAAGGTCTATTTTGATACAAGACTATTTTTCTTACTAGCACTGTAAAATACACGTAAATACATAAATCTAACAAATGGAACAACTGATTGTTACAATGGCATTCATCTGATAGCACCAAATTAAGCTATATAATCCTTTTCAGCTGGTAACAGCATACTGCAAAGGGTGTGAGGCTATTTATAAAGCTCAAGATATGTAAAGTAAAGAATGCCTAGACCACAGAAAAAAAGCAGGTAGTACGTTGAAGAGTTGGCACTCTTGATTGGTATGGTTGCCACCTTGATCTTTAACTTGTCTGTCCTTTTTTCCACCTTTTTTTTTTTTTTTTAGAGGAAGGGGCAGCCTTGCCTGTACTTTCATTTCACAAACACTGGCTTTCTCTGATTTGTTCAAATTTCACTTATAATTTAAAACACTTGTAAGTATTTAATAGAATTTTCATTTTGTATATGGTCAACTAAGTCCAGCTTTGAGTTTACTGGCAGTCAGACTTCAAACCCTGCCAACAAAGAAAGGCAGTGCAGCAGCACCAAATTCTGCCTGGCACAGTGTAGAAAGAGTCAGAGTCTGTCAACAGCCTGTCCTCCAAAACAGATACATGTGCACACCTGTGTGTTGCATACTTGCTCTAGGGCATGGAATACTAGTGGTTTACATCAAAGCCAAACACTGTGTGGAAGGGTGAGTGCCTCCGCATAACAATTGAAAGCGTCCTTCCTTTGGATGAAGTCCAGCTTACCATTGAGGGACAACATTATTACACTTGGCAAGAACAAATGAATATTGAATGATTTTATGTCTGATTTCTTCCATTTGGCCACGTCACTTCCAGTTTCTTAACTTCATTTTTACATATTTATTTTAATTAAGTCTTTTTTTTGTGTGTGTGTTTTAGAAAATTTGACCAAGGGATCATACTGAAGGAATTATGACGTTGGCAAAACTATGTTTATTATGTGTTGTCTTTTAATTTTTTTTAGTACCCTATACATTTGGGTAATCCTTAAGGGACACTCAGTAATTTGAGAAGAACAAAAGGTCTCCTCTTCTAAACATTGACTGGATAAGAATGTGATTTGCACTTACAGGAAATGTTGCTAATACTTTAAGTAGTAATGACTTTTGATGATGAATAAGGTGGAATTTATCCCTGCTGGCAATCTGTGGTGGCAATTAGTACACTTTCCACTTCACCTGAGGCACCAGGGATAGAACAAATGTGTTAAGATACTATAACCATTAACTTAGTAATATGTCATGACATAGCTGAAAAGCATAGCCACTGTCTTCCAAGACTGAATTATACTGAATTTTACTAAAATTCACAATTTGCTCCTTTCATACTATGCAATGTACGGTCAGGTAATAAAGTCAGTAGAAAACATGAGCTTTTAGTAAGAAAAAAATCAAAAGAAATAAGGTTTTTGAAGAAATAGTTAGTTTGGACCACCTTGACTTGGGATAGAAATCTCTGCACTTCCTTAGCATTTGTGTCCTTGTCAGATCCTCTCCCTCTTCCCAATTCTTGTTGTTACAAACTAAGGAAACAAAATTTAAAATTAGCAAGAGTAGAAGAAAGGAGAAATGATACAGAAGAGATGCCAACAGCAATGCTTTTCTCTTGTATTCCAGTAATTATTATCAAGATACCTATCTATGCACAAGAACTCATGACTTTAAAATTTCAAAATTTCAACACCAATTAACCAATTAATATGTAACATTATATCAGAAGCTGTACCATACGGCGTCAATGCACACAAAGTTTTTTAACTTAAAGCCCATTTTACAGTAAGTTGGTGAATTTCTGAACTTGTTGGTCCAGGAGAGACTGGGGAGAACTCTCACAAATTTTGCATGAATTTAGAGTTTAGACAGCATGTTCATTAACCACATTATTGAATAGAAGGGAGAAGATGCTTGTGACAAAACAAACCGTTCACAGAAACACTGGTTCCAGTTTTCACAGGGATTTTTGTTGTAGAAACGTCACCAATAAACAAAACTGTAAAACATTCACACACAACCTAAACAAACCACAATAGCTGATCAATGAGTCTACATAAAATGCATATTATATCATTACTGCACAAGCACAGCTTCACACACAGATCAGCTACCATATACTAGCAAAGAAGAACAGTTCATGTGTCAAAAATCATCCTTTGTCAATGGACATTAGATGCTGTCTGTTCAAACACTTATTTTAAGCATTCTGCCTGTTCAAAAATGATTAAACTAGCCTAAAAATTCACATTGTCTAGTTTTTCTCCTTATATTCAAGAATTTGTAAAGGTATGTAAATGACTTCACTGTGCACAGTTTGCTGAATAGCAACATGTTCTGCAGACAATGAAAAGTCTCCTACAGAAATAAAGGACATACTGCTATTTTGCAGATTACAGTGAGTAAGAAATGCATCAGGAAAAAATGTTAGTCCCACAGCAGCTGTAAACGTAGTTCTGGTCCTCAGGTCACCTTCTGTTCCTCCAGCCCCCTGAGCTAATTTCAGATCTTGTAACTTTATAAGTATAAACTTCAGAAAATGAAATTTCCTAATCATAACTCATATTTCTTAAACATATACTTTAAATTCACAGTCAAAAGAATATTTAACACAACCATTTGGGAAGGGCGGTGTCAACAAAACCAAAAACTAACTCACCAGCAAAAGTTTTCCTTTCTCCACACTTTGATTCACCACTTGCATCAAGTTTTATAACTACTAATACCAACTTCAGATAAGCTCCAGAAAGAGAAGCAGCTTAAAACAGACACTCAGAGCAACAGCATCCACTGATAAACGCTCAAGTAAATACAGCTGTATTACTACAGACTGGAGATATTTGGGCTAATGATCACATCAGGCAACAGCATGTCCCATACAGTCAAGAACAACACAAGGAAAAAAATTATATATTTAAGTAGGGCAGAGCTTCCAAATGTATTTGTTAGACAAGCCATACATCCAACAGAGTAAGCATACTGAACGGATTCTGAAGCACGTTTCATGATTTCTACTTCATAATGTTTTTGTCATATAATTTGTGAGTTGAAATAGCATTACTGCAATTTTTATTTCTTTTTCTTAAAAAAAAAACAGGCACACTCATTCTCATTTTGAAAGCAAAGATGCAGAGCAAAAACCACGTAGGTCCCTAATCAACACTAATTTCAAAGCCTACAAAAAAGTATGTGACAACAAGACATGCTTCATGTAATTATCCCGAAGGTATCAATTTAATTTATTTTACAAAAAGTAAACCGATATAGCAGTTTGAGTAACATGGGCAAGAACCTTTCCAATATTTACCTTTAGGGAGCAATGCATAAGCCAAGCAACCAAAGGACAATTCAAATATTTTAGTCGGTTTCTGGCCCCCCGCCCAAGGTGGCTGGCATCTTTTCTGCTTTAGGGTACTGCCGTAAATTTATCTGTGAACAGCCAACCACTAGAGCTACAAAAGAATTACACATATGTTCAGGAGAAACTACTGGACATTTCTGGTAAGAACCACCAGGAGACGGAAGGTGTACACCGAGATGTAGGCTTCACTGCAAAGAAGGTGCAATTATATATTGACAAATACCTCTACAGAGAAAACTGGCACAATGCAAAGCTCTGTAGGTTTATTTTCCAGTGTGGCTAGTTGACGTCAATCCCTTGACTGGAGTTTAAAGACTGACTTCAATTATTGGCATAGAAGTAGAAAATTGCTTATATCTTACTCAGCTAGGACCTCAGTCTAGTAAGCACTCTCTGTAACAAGAAGCTAAATCAGCATTACCTCTTTCCACATTAAAAAAAAAATAAAAAATGCATCTTTCTGCAGTGAAGGGAAATAGAAAATGAATTAAAAAACTACTTATTAAATAGAATTTCGTAGTCCAAACTATGACACAAACTGTCAGAATCAATGTTTTCTGTTAAAGTACTTGTCTTCCTTCACAGACTCTCTATACACACTTACTTCACAAATTATATATTATCACTGTCCTTTAATTCTGTTGTAATATTTGTAAAAATCATACTGAAAAGTGGTAAGACATCCTTCATAAAGGAAAAAAAAAACCTAGAATTTATTATAGAATAAATTCCTGTAATTTGACTGTGACATTTTAACATAACAGTCAAATATAATTACTAAATATTTCAAGAACTTTGCATGAGAAAGCTAAACTAGATAGCCAAGTTCTTAGATAAGCAACAAACTCTACGAGGAATAACCACATTACTCATAGAGTAGAGCCCATGTATCTACTAGCAAGCTTCAAGATCCACTTACAAAGTAGGGAAAATTAGCAGAGCAGCAATAATTTAATACCAGTTTATCTGTAAGTGAAGGTGTAGGAACAATTCTACTTAGAAATGACAAAAGTACAACTAGACCCCTGCAAGCTTTTGGGCAGCAAATGAAACTATAACTTAACACAGCCAAGTAAAAACACAGCAATTAAGTAGTATTTTTCAAACAAAGCATTGATATTTATAGTAAAGCATGCTGCAGGTTAGTACTGATGGGCAAGAACCTTGCTATCTACAGAGAAATGGAAAATCTGCATTCCTTCCATAGATATTCTAATATTTAACAAACTACATCTTAATGACAGTTGCATAACCTTTCCAAATGATCCTGCATGCTTGGAATCATTAGCACTAAACTGTAGAGTATATAAATGAGAAATAAATCAAAGGTTAAAACTGTTGATTTATGTATGGCCAGTCTTCGCGAACGAAGATTTGGGAAGGGTCTTTACCCTTCGAGCCTGCGCAGTGGATTTTTTTGGTGAGACACAGTGTGCGCTGAGCTGAGCCCACCCTTTAATCCTGAGGTCATCTGCCGGGGCCGAGCAAGCTTGGACGGTGGCAGTGAGGTCCTCAGGACGTAGGTTTGTATAGAGTGACCTTCTCTTAGATGGATGGCCTTACAGGGCTAACGAGCTCCATCTACCCGGGGGACTTTTTCTCTGACCGGGAATCGAGCCCGGGCCGCGGCAGTGAAAGCGCCGCATCCTAACCACTAGACCACCAGAGGGCCCCTGTTGATTTATATTCATCTCCAAGTATGAATATTTCTGATATGATTACCGTCCATTACAAAATAAGGCTCTGTATTGGAAAAGTAACAAGAAAATACATTCTAAAGCAGCAAAACTTGCTTGAAAATAACTAAACTCACGGTAATGCAAAAGTAATTATGACTGGCAGTTCTAAATCACAGAATGAATCATAGATTGATTGGAAGGTACATCTGGAGATCATCTAGTCCAATTCTCTGCTAAAGCAGATTCACCTGGAGCAGGTTGCACAGGATCACGTGCACGCAGGTTTTGAATATCTCCAGATAAGGAGACTCCACAACCTCTCTGGGCAGCCTGTTCCAGTGCTCTGTCACCCTCAAAGGAAAGAGGTTTTTCCTCATATTCAGATGGAACTTCCTGTGTTTCAGTTTGTGCTCATTGCCCCTTATTCTGCCACTGGGCACCACTGAAAGGAGTCTGGCCTCAGCCTCTGGACACCTGCCCTTAAAGTACTTGTATGCACAGATAAGATCCCCTCTTCTACAATTATCTCTTCTTAAGGCTGAAAAGGCCCAGTTCCCTCAGCCTTTTCTCCTAAGAGAGATGCCCCAGTCCCTTCATCCAGTCCGCTGGACCCACTCCAGGAGTTCCATGTCTCTCTTGTACGGAGAAGCCCAGTACTGGACACAGCACTCCAGATGAGGCTTCACTAGGGCTGATCATCTCCCGCGACCTGCTCACAATGCTCTTCCTAATGCACCCAGGACACCACTGGCCTCTTGGTCAGCTTGCTGGCTCATGGATAGCTTGTAGTCCACCAGAACCCTAGGTCCTTCTCCACAAAGCTTCCTTCCAGCAGCCTGTACTGGTGCAGGGGTTCTTTCTTCCCCAGGTGCAGGACCCTGCATTTGCCTTTGTTGAACTTCGTTAGATTCCTCTCTGCCCAACTCTCCAGCCTGTCCACGTCCTTCTAAATGGCAGCACAGCCTGCTGCTGTATCAGCCACACCTTCCAGTTTGGTATCATCAGCAAACTTCCTGAGGGTGCACTCTCTCCCTTCATCCAGTCATTCATGAATAAGTTGAACAAGACTAAATAAATGTAAAGACCATTTACTGTTTATCCTCCATCATTTACTTATCTTAAATCATTGTACTCTAGTGCTGTAGTTCAGAATAACCAAGGGAGGAGAAAATTTGCCAGTTGCTAAGCTTTAAAAGAGAGTGATGTGAAAGAAGTTTCAATTAAAAAGAAGAATCCCAGGAAGAAGCAAGACGAAAAAAAAATTAAATTGCCACTGCTTTTTGGGGGGTTCCCCCCCCTTTTTTTTTTTTAACAATCAGAGCAATTCTTAAAATGTAGCCTTTCTGACACATCTTAGGCAAATTATTATTTAGCTTAAAATTCTTTTAGCATTAACTGTTAGGCAATTCTGGAGATGAAAGGCATGAAGAATCTACATACCTTACACGTGATCCCCACAAAAATACAGATAAGTTTTGTAGTATGAAGGTTTTCTCTTTCTCCTGAGAAAGCACTCAGAGCAGAGAACTATAAATTTGCATTCTCAATCACACAAGCCAAGTTTAATACTTATTCTTTTAAAGAAATATTCCTGCATCATTTTCTATAGTGGAAACAGATTTCTTGACAAATGAACAGTCCTGAGACCTCCTGTTCCAGTTATATTATTCCCTACACTTAAAAAACATGCTTCAAGCTTTTAGCTGCAGAACGAAGGAAAACCTTTGCAAAGGAACACTGCACAAGTCTGCATGGGACTGCAGCAAAGCAATAGCAGCCCCCTCTGCTGCTCAGAGAAGAAAAATATTAACGCACACTTACAAACCACCCCCATCTACATATAGTATTGCAACCTTCTCTCAATTGCATGTACTGCCTGTACACAAAACAAAAATGTGCTTCCAGGGATCAGTAGTTCTGTAACCATGCTTAATTTTCCCCTATAGCTACAAAGCTTCTAGTCTATTAATAATGCTGACAATAACTGCAAACTTTTATATGGGAGTCCCTTTCACTTCACTCTGCACAAACTGCCAAGTGCAATCTTAGTTTCCTCAGTATAAAAAATTAATGCTATCCTTCCACACAAATACAAAACCACTGAAAAATAAACCCTTTATACAACCAAGTGTCAATTCTCATGTGTAGGTACAAAGGACACAGGCCAACCCTATACAACACAAAGCTCTCTGAAAAAGGTTTGCATCAGTCAAACAAATCAGTCAAACACTGAATCTCAATGCATGGAATAATGTGATATATAAACGGGTAAATATATTGCATAAACAAATTTTAACTATTGGCGCAGTTGCCACTGAGTTTTAACCTCAGTTCTGATATCATAGAATCCTTTAGGTTGGAAAAGACCTCTAACATCCAGTCCAGCCAGTAATCTAACACTACCAAGTCCAACACTAAACCATGCCCCTAAGTGGTACATCCAGGGATAGTAACTCAATCACTTTCCAGAGGAGTCAATTCCAGTGTTTGACAACCCTTTCCCTGAAGAAGTGTTTCCTAATATCCAATCTAAACCTCCTCTAGTGCAACTTGAGGCCATTTCATCTTGTCCTGTCACTTGTTACCAGGGGGAAGAGACCAACCTGCATCAGACTACTGCCTCCATTCAGGAACTTGTAGAGAGCAATAGCTCTCCAAGCCTCCTTTTTCTTCAGGCTAAACAACCCCAGCTCCCTCAGCCACTCCTCATACAAACTGTGCTCCAGACCCTTCACCAGCTTTGTTGCCCTTCTCTGGACACACTCCAGCACCTCAATGTCCTTCTTGTAATGAGGGACCCAAAGCTGAGCACAGGATTTGAGGTGTGGCCTCACCAGTGCCAAGTACAGACGGACAATCACTGCCCTCGTCCTGCTGGCCACACTATTGCTGATACAGTCCAGGATGCCATTGGCCTTCTTGGCCACCTGGGCACACTGCTGGCTCATGTTCAGCTGCTGGCATGCAGCACCTCCAGGTCCTTTTCCACTAAGAAGCTTTCCAGCCACTCTGCTCTCAGCCTGTGTCACTGTATATGGTTGATGTGAGCCAAGAGCAAGATCCAGCACCTGGTCTTGTTGAACCTCATACAACTGGCCTCAGCTCATGGACCCAGCTTGTCCTGATCCCTCTATGGAGCCTTCCTGCCCTCCAACAGATCAACACTCCCACTCAGCTTGGTGCATCTGCAAACTGACTGAGGGTGCACTCAATCCCTCATCCAGATCAAGATATAAAGATATCTACAATTCAAGATGGGTGTTCCCCAATCAGAGAGAGTGTTCAGGAACCAACAGGAATCATAACAGGAACAAAAAATGGAAAAAAATATGCCCAATGGACACAGCGTCCGTATTATTTACATTTAAGAGATCTTTCAGAGAAGACATTGATTGTTTTATGTATGCAGGAAAAAAAACCACGTTTGTTAAACAGCTCTTCAATACAATATGAAAATAATAAAATTGTAATGGTCAAAAAATGTCAGATGACAGGAAGAAAGCAGAGGAGAGTAAAGGCACAGAAGTTTAAACACTGATGATAACAAAAAACTATTAACCTAGGCATGAGATAGATTTTCCTTGCTGAACTGTTTCCTGTTTCAAACAGTGACATTTTCTAAAAATATAAATCAATACAGAGCAGCCTAACATTTTATGCAGGAAATCATAACAGGTAACCACAAGGATTCTTCTGGATGCCTGGGTGTTGCTGGTGAATGCAATGAAGACCTCTCGTGAACCACTGGCCTTCTCATTTCAAGTGCACTCGCCCTTGTCATAACATTTCCACAACATGATGGCAGCAATATCTGTTATTTGCACAGAGAGGTATTATGAGGAAAACATTTTATATCATTTTATATATACTATATAACATTACAGAAAATGTATCTATAAAATGTGTTTTTATATAAATACATGGGGCTTATGCCTCTGATTATCAGGTAAAACACAGAGAGCTTGCTTGCTGCCAAGTGGAAGCCCAGGTGACAGGCAGCAAACTCAAGCAGGGTACATTGTGGTGTTATGCAGGAAATGAACATTTCCTTCCTTAACCACACAGGATTCTGCAGGCCAATAAGCAAAAGAAAGTCAGATTAGAGAGAAACTTTACTCAGTAGTTTATGAGAAAAGGAGTAAAAAGTAGAAGGAAAAAGAACAATATATCCAAAAGTTAAGATGAGCTGCGTAACGACACCTATGGCAGTAGCAGTTGCTATTTTGTTGAGTATCACTTGGTACATCTATTGGTATTGTGTAGTCATGAAAGTGCTCCTCATATATACAAGACCAAACTGTGCTGCACTGGGAATGCTTGCTGAGGAGTCAGGTTTACATCTAACACACAAAATCAAGCAGGGGATTCAGCCATCGCTGCCCATAGTGGTGGCACAAAGCAAGTTTCATAGAGTACTGCACACAGCAAGGTAATTCAGCCAGAGTTAGGAGACCATACTAGAATACATATGATAAGAAACATACCGGAAATGCTAAAAATAAGTCTACCAGGTTTGAATCTCTTAGGATGAGTCTAATCTTCAATAGGTAGAACCAGAAATCACTCGTAAATGATGAGTCTACTAACACTCCTTTTTCTTCTCAAAAGTAGCATATCAATTAGTCGTGCTTATTTTGACTCTGGTAATTGATTTGTGCTTGCATAGATATATTTTCATAAAACTCTTACACAGTATAAGTTCCTGTGGTTAAATGTTAGTTTATTAATGAATTGGCAACATTAATGTTGCATTATCAGTTTTACTGTGTAATCATGACCTAGAGCAGTGCCAGCTCAAGCAGCTTTCTAACCTGTGCTGATCCTTCAGGTACACAGTTAAAACTACCTAAAACAGAGCTGCACCATGAATCAAGAACAATTCCTAAAGACAGTTTGCTACCTGGCTCCCCAACAATTCCTGCAGAAGCACAGCTTGGGGACAGAGCACAGACAAAAATGACCAGCACTGCATCAAAACAATACGCAGAGCAACTATCAGGCCACATAGAAATTGTGCATATCTTTCAGAGGGCTTCCTTCAGGCTAAAGCAGCTTGTTTCAGTTTGTGTCAAATGCGCGTTAAAAAAAGAAAGAAAAAACTTGCATTCATCATTGAAGACAATAAAAAAAGCTTCAGAACTGACCACCACCCGAAAATTATGGTCTGCTCTGTCTGTACATAATTTGAGTGCAGTTATTTACAAAGCACTTCAACAAGTTTCATATTCAGAGACTTAAAAATATATTTTTGAATGTAAGAATTTCTTACATTAAATATTGTCCATACTGGACATATGATAGTCAATAAATCATACTAAATCCAACAAAATCAACACAGTGAAATAAAAACAATTATTTCAGTTGTAAAAAGCCAATTCAATGATATGACACATGGCAGTATTTCACTCAAATTAGAAGGTACTCTTCAGTACCTTGAAGAGTAGAATTATAGACATAAATTATATAATTTACTAAAAACTCATGCGAAAACATCATGACTTTTCAAAATTCAAAGATGTTAGCTCTGATACTTTACACATTCAAGTGAATTGCATACTAATGCTATTAATAAAAACATATTGCTGCAGATCCCAGAAGCAAATGTTTAACCTATTTACCTGTTCAGGTGCCTCTTCAATTCTGATTATCCATCTCTGTATGTTTTTGCTCCTACTCAACCTGTTAACCTACGTTAACTGACTTTTTTTGTTATTTTGTTTTGTTTACATCAGGTTTTAATTTTTTTTTTTTAAGGAAATTTAAAAATTTGAGGGGGTTTTGTTTTTTGAATGATGAGAGGAAGCTAGGTGTTCTATTACCAATGAATGATTAAACAAAAGAAATTAGTACACGGGCTTAGGAACAACATTCTTCCAGAAGCACACTGACCTGCTCCTCTTTCTTATTAGTAAGTATCACTGCTTTCATTATTCTTTCAGGTTTTGCTGCTGCTGAGTTAACGGAAGTCCTCCTTCCTGACAAATTTGGAAAATATAGCGAACTACTAACGCACACTGCAGCCAATACACCAAAACCTTTTACTTTAACGTAAAACATTAGATTACATAAGTAGAAATAAAGATATGAAAGTTAATTTCCAGATTCTTATTGCAAATCACAAGTTCTCAACCATCAGCACACAATTTACAAGGTCCTCACAAGCAGACATTACGTAACTTAATGACTGCCTAACACACTTTTTTTAACATGTATTTTGTCCACAAACTCACTAGAACCTGGATGGAAGCAAAAACTTTCTGTTTCACGGTTTTCCAACCTTTTTTTCCATTACAATGTTTTCATCTAAATGAACCAGATTTCTCATAGAATGCTTCACATGCATGATTCTTCCTTCCTTCTTACCTGCTTGGAGAAGGAAAATATAAAAGTGCCAGGAGGGTCTTATGTAAAATATTTATAAAGAAACACCTTAGTCTTCTGAACATAGCCATCAAGAGTTCTATTCCTTAAAATGCACAGGGGTATTTACTCACGTCAAATGCATGCAAATAATTTGATTACTAACAGTTAAAACAGCATCGTTTTGTGGACTGCATAAATTCTTCATCATAACCTCTTTAGGAAGTAAACCTTTGTTTCATTGTAAAACTTAATTTATGTAAATATGCAATTTTTTTTCCAAAATCTGAAGTTAATTAGGCTGAAGAACACAAAAAAAAAGTACTTCTCACCTTTGTCTTCATGTAGAATGGAGATGGACTGGTGAATGGCAAGTCCATGAGGCTATTGGAATTTGTGACACTGTTACTGTTAGCATGTTCATCTTCTCTACTGCTGTCATCAGACTGATCAAAATCATCACTCTCCTGATCCATTTCCTCCTCCTCTTCCACCTCCTCCTCTGATCACCAGCATGTTCATCATCATCTTCCTCTTGATTACAAGTGGATTCTTCATCCACTGTAATAAGTCTATTATTATTTTCTTCTAACTGTTCCTGCTGAGACTCATGCCTGTCATCAAATCCAGGTTCTTCTCCTCTATCTCCCCATTCCTCCCAATGTGCTGCTCCTCTTGTTGTCGTCTTTGCTGCTGCTCTTCCTCTTCTACGACTCGATTCATCTGCTCCTCATCTACTTGGCTTGAGGAAGCATTACCTCGAAGAGATCCACCAGTTCGTCGCCTCTTGCTGCCCACAGAGAGCAGTTCCTGATTCATTTCCAAAAGCCAGCTTGCTACTTCTTGGACCTTGGCTAGGCTATCTGAAGATGCAAATGCTTTCACATTCTAAGGAGATAAAGAAAAAGGAGAAAATTACAAAAGTTAGTTCTTTAATTAGATAAAGCAGTAAAAACCTATTTCATTGTATTATTCCTGACAACTTTAAATTCCAGGAAAGAAGGAATAATTTCTACTTGACACACAACTAGAAAAACTCAAACAAACTGCAGGCAACTTTCTAGTAAGAGAATTATTTCTTCTGTCAAACAGTCTAATGGTCTCTGTAAGCACCAGATTCTGCAAAATTCAGAGGAAACTACTTGCCCTCCTAGAGAATCCACGAGAACCATTAGCATTCATGTTAACATAAGATCCAAGTATGTGAAATTACTGTCTAATTGGACACAGATAATTTCCAATGGCATTTATTTCCTTCTCATTTGATTACAGACTTTATATATTACTCACAAGTGAACTGTTATGGGCTTACGCATTAAGAGTAGGCATATTTTCAGGTATTAATTGAAAGTTTCATTTCTCGTCACTCTAATTTTCTTTCAGATAAATAAAAAAGAGAACACCAGTTCAAGAATACAGCCTTATCACTGCCAATTCTTAAGCTGGCCACAGAGATGCTCAGTGGTCCAGAAGCAGACTAACCAGCCCATGTGGCCCAGAAATGGCACAAACCTCACCTGGAAAAAAATCACTGTTAGCAGTAAAACTCTAAGAAGCTACAATAATTGTTGAATGAGACTCTGAGAAGTTACAAAGAGGCCAAATTTAGGTGCATATTAATAGAAACTGAAAAATACTAATGCAATTTCCAATTATCCACATATTCAGCTACACATGTTCATCCAAGCAATATTACGAACAGAGGGGTATAACACATACTAATTAGTTCTTAAATTTGATATTAGATTTCCAGCTATACATATACAGCCTTTGAGGCTGGTGAATCCAGACTGCAGTTTCCCTAGATTTAAGCAATGTGTTGAGTAGGTGAAGTTGGACATGAACTCAACAAGTAATCAGATTCACTGTACATACACAGGCTGTCCATGAAAAGTGTGCAAAGAGAAAACCAAGTAGCTTTGTCATCGTGTGTAGAGCCACCTTTGCTTTATGACAATTGTAAAAACATTCAGCTTATTGATAAGTAGGGACAAAATATCAGAAACCATAGCTCTATGAAATTTTCAGTGTGTTGTATTATAAACCCACAGAAACGTATTTACAGCTGTTTTTCTAGTCTTGCTCTGAGGTGGATTTATAGGTGGAATTCTGTAACTCTCTGCACCTGTCTTCCTCAGGGAACATTACTTATAATCCAAAGACATGGTTCTCAAGTTTCCACATATCTACCTAGATGACAATTCCCCCAAATAAAACCTTATAAGGTCAAAAGCTGTGTCCAAAGAAAGCATCCATTAGTGATTAGCTCCAATCAGTGAATGAGAAGCTAATACTAAAAGACAATTACGCTGCATACATTCAATGGAATGTGCTGACTTGTTTTCACCAGTGGAAGAAAAGCATTTTAGGACATTTAGGGCACATGACCCAAACCAAAAGCTAATGTCTCTGTTCTTATGTTCAAAAGGCATCAAAGCGAATGTGTTTCATTTTCTATATGCAGTAAGCAGCACTTGAGAAAGATGCCACAAAGAGTGTGCTGTAAGAGAAATGTTTTCACTTAATGTTTTTCCCCAAAACCCAGAAACCTTAGCATATGGAGTGATGTTTAATAACAACATTTCGACAAATTCAGTTGCATATATAATCTGACATTAATACAACCTATTTATCAGACTTGCGACATAGTTTAGGCATTATGAACAAGACAACACTACAATCTTGTTTTCTCATGAAAAGAGAAAAGTCTTTGGAAATTTTGAAGCATTAAATAATGTAAAAATCAGTAATTAAAAGAAAAAAAGAGAGATTGAACAAGAGGCTTACATTGTCACAATCTAGCAATTTTAGCTTCCACCAAAACGATTCTCTAAGTAGCCATGAATGAAGCTTAAAAGTTTTAATTGCATTTTTTCAGTATCAGCAGCATTATATGCATCAATTATTGGTTTAGGATGTACTTGATAAAACTGCAAATGCTGCATTTGTTTCAATAATTTAATACATAATTTCAATCTGTATCAGTAAGCAACAAACATAAAAGGTCAGCATTGAAACACTTAAGTAATCAAATGCAAGAATCTGCTAAATGTTTAAGTGACAAAAATATCACTGTGTTACTGTTATACCCAAATGAAATTCCAGCGAATTAAAAAATGAATGTACACTAGTACTATTTAAATTTTTTAATTATTCCTACATTTTTGAGTGACCATCAATTCATGAAATTAGCTTCAGTCCTAAGTGACTTCCATTTACTCTGCATTTGCATGAATTAACTTAACTTGGTTTTTCAAGAAACCTGTAAAATATATTATCAAAATTTAATTACAAGCAGTGCTACATCAGAAATCATCAGTATGCAGAGAGGTGATGCATTTGCTAAAGAACAGATGGATGCACATTATCTGAGAGATTTAAAACATTAAAGCTGCCTTCTGTCATGTAAGTGCTTCAGAATTAACTACTGTCAGCTAATACACAAGATACAACCATTTCCATATATAAGGTAGATAAGGAATAAGACAGGATTATTACTATTTTGCAGGAAGAAGTGTATTACAAATTAACTTCCAGAGAACTGAAATGTTGTGTTTTTAGCTACAGTGCCTCCTTCACTTACATGGTCAGAGATCAAAATGACACAAATCAGCTAAATCCCAGCACATCCACTGAGGAAGGCTGTTGTTTTTCCTACCTGCCTCAAACCTCAAGAAATTTTTTTAGACAAACACCTAAACATTGCAGTGCAGTGGTAAGGCTTTGTGTAAACATGCAAAACTCATTAAAACTTGGTCAATAAGTCTAACTTTGCAATTTCCAAGTGAGCTTCTTAACACTTGCAGTCAGTTGTAGGGGGAAAACAGAAGGCAAGGAATCCCTAAGGAAAGTGTAAGTCCCCAGACTCGTTGAACTGCTAACTTAAGAATTGATCAATGCATCTCCCACCTCTGTTGAAGGTTGAATGCACCCCACACCTATACTGAATATTAAATGCTGCTTAAGCAGAGTTTCTTCAACTTTATCCATTAAATTTTCACAGGAGATACATTATGAAAAAAACACGAACAACAGCTGCTCAAAACCACCTGTAAGAAATGCCAGTCAACACTGTTTAGAAGAAACAGTCTGAGCTACAAGTGGTCACATACTTGATCTTCAGACTATGGTAACAATATATATGATCATGTCTAATTATTTTATACATATCAAGATATTTTATATCACTAAGAAGAGTCCAGCATTCACATTGCATTCTTCTGACTTTCAGCTACATTCACATACAGATTTCCATCTGCAGATGTCCAAATCCTCTTTAAAACTCAACTGGCTAAATCAAAGATAACATTTTCTGTTCAAAAGTGTTTAGTCCTGTTAGTGTAAAAATAAATTATTCATTTTATGGATCTATCATTTCTTCTCTTAAATTTATTTTTTCCATAGAGTTTCCATGGATCTCCATTTCTGCACATTTAACATCATCACAGAACATTAACTTTTTATGCCAATTCTTCATTCAGAAACAAATAACGTATTGTTCGAGCATGCGGCTGAACAAAACTCTTTGCAGCCACTGCTGTAAAAGCCCAACCTCTTTGAATAGGTTCACTTAACCCTCATAGATAGTGACTGTGGGTAGAGAGTGGGAAAAGCTGCAAAAGGTTGCAGTACGCTTCCTTGCTGTGTACAGGTGGGGCATACACAGATTCATCCCATTCCCATGAGCAACACAACCACCGGCAAAGTTCAGACACACACAACAAATACAGAACCTGGATGTATTACAGCTCAAATGGATTCGACAGATTCTCTTGGCAATAGCAAGAGGAGCATCAAGTCTTACGCTGTAAGCCAAAGGACTTTTCTTCACTCTTTGTGCATTCTCAAAACAAGGACTGCTCTGGCTAAAAGATGGGATAATCTGAGTGGAAGTTGGAGCAGTTTTTTAATGCTCTAGCACAAAGAACCATGGTATAAAATATATTATTAGAGACCTGATGTCCTAATTAAGGCAATCAACACATAATAGGAAGAGGAAACCGGGAATTTTTTTTTCTGTAAACATCTGTCCATAAGTAATTTAATTACCTTAATTCTTGTATTTGAAGTGTTTCAAAACACACCTGCATTTTCCTTGTTTCAAAAAGAAGAAAAATATCATAGCAAATAATCACTGAATAATGTCTTACAGAAGTTATGCTTTTACCTTAAATTTGACACATAAGAAAATGTGAATACTGTGAGATGCTGAGGCAAAGATGGGGTAGAGATAAGAGGGAAACGTGAAAGTGACCCATAAGGAAATTGGTTGAAAGCCTCCCTAATATAGTAATAAGAAAGCTGTATTAAAAAATAATACTAATCATTTTCCTCAAAGCCATATCCCAACAGACAAGTTATTAACATACCAGTACAGTGTTATTGTAGAAGTGGGGAGCTCAAGTCTCTATATCACAACCATGTTCATATCTCTTAGCTCCCTGAAAGTGAAGACAACTAACAGGAAAAATTACAAAAATTAGTCCTATTTTTATTCTGCATGTTAGTTTTCATCAACTGAATGGATACAATTTCAAATAAATTAATTTATATTTCTTGAAGATATCATAGGAGAAAACAATCCACAGCAGGAGGAGATCAGTATTATGGCTGATCTTACTACGTTCATATAAATAATTATGTTATTTTTAGTATTTATATTAATAACTGTTATAACAGAAGATGGCTGGTTTGTCTTCTCACTAACAACTTTTTAAAGAAAAATAATTAAGCTCTAAAATGTGACAAGTTAACTATCATATGAAACTAATGAAAGGCTTCTCTCCCCTTTTCCTCAGAAAAGGAAAGCAGAAACAAAAGCTTTGAGTTATTTAAAGGGTGCCAAGTTTTCCAACAACTATTGAAAACAAACAGGCAAGTTCTCCATATACTCCTGTGTGCTTCACTTAGTATCAAGCAGTGTCTATTTTCTCATTGAAAGGACCTCTGTGGTACAGAAGTAAAGCACACAGTTTTCAATTACATCATCTTAACCTTTCCACTTGGACAACTGTACCATTACTTGGGTTCTTATATAAAAATTTTTACCTCTCCAAATAAAAAATTCTTACCTTGCGTAATTAATGAATACCTGCTTATTTTTCCCCACAAATTAGATTACTACAGGAGGCCTATACTACTATTGCTATCCATACAGTGCAAGCATTCTTGTTTGCTCAATTCTTGTTTGCTCACATTTCTATCTGTTAATATTTCAGTCTCATGTAAACTATGCTTTCTGGGCATACTAAGAAGGGAGGAGTTTCCTGCCAAAAGCAAACATTAGATCATACTTCTAGCAACACAAACCCAGTATCTTAGGTACATTACTTGAGAAGCACCAGGGCTGAAAAATTCTCAATTTAGAAAATTAGGCAGGCCCTTTATTATACTCCCTTCAAATTTAAGATGCAGTGCATGGCTACTTAGCAAAGGTTAGGAATGTACAAACAGAATCATCAAGTCTGCACTGAAGCTAGGCAGGTTTTAGCTAGCACTTTGGTAATATTTTTGTGTCTCTGTGTCACCGTGGGAGCAGAGAGGAGGTGACAGCAGTTCTTGTTTGTGTATATTTCCAGGGAGAGACAGTCAGCCAACCATGCTCTGGTAGCTGCACTTGTGCTGCATGTTCTGCAGTTGTTAAATGTGTGTGTTAAACTAAGATGGAGCATATTTCTAATTTAAGACTTTAAGTGGTGATGAATTACTATCTTCCTAGTAAGCTATTACAGTGAGTAATTATCATCATAGTTAATTCCATTTGGATTTTTCTCATTTCAGCATTTAGTGATCGGATATTACTTCTTGTCTATTAGATAAAATCCTTGTTCACCTAGATAGTTGGGAAGAAAGGAGTTATTTCTGTACAGTAATCACTTTCCTGTTTACTTAAAATAAATGTTATTGAATGATTGTTTTAGACTTCATAGTTGAGGTTTCCGGTTCCTACTGTTGGTACCTATAATTCAGTGTGTGTTAACTCAGGAGAGTTTTCCACAACACAGTAACACTCCAGCATGGCTTAACTGAAGTTCACTACTAGAAGTCTTATTCTCCTCAGACTCCTTTCCTCTGGATGAAAGGCCTTGAGCTACATAAAGACATCCTCAGCAGTTGTTGTTCTGGGCAGCTGGGGAGCTCCTTGTATGCAGTGCTGATGATGATGTCGTAAACTGACCCCAAGGACTTCTGTTATAGAGAATATAGGTAGTCTGGTCTGGGGACAGACAGGCACATGTAGAAAGTAGAACACAATGCTTAGTACCATGGAGATTTCAAGCCAGTTTGGAAAGCCCTAACTACCACAGACTCACAACCTTAGTTTACTTACTTGTTGAAAAGAAGGGTGAATTTCAACCGCAAATTATCCAAATCTGTTAAGTTTTAAGGAGTGTTTAGTCTCCTTTTGCACTGTAAGAGGATTCATGATCCTTTTTCATAGAGAAATTCTGTATCACATGTGTATCTATTACGAAGAGGATAGCACAACTACCAGGCTTAAAATACAGCCTAGCATTGTATGTCCAAAATGGTCTTAATATACATTTTTCTTCAGCATCCACAATATTGCTGAATGTGGCCCTGGGGCTGGGATGCATTTCCAATGGGAAAACCTACAGGCCTTAGCAGTAGGGTATGCTGAACCACTTTATGTACTTGTTCACACAGTCTGTCACCCAGCCTGGCGCTGCTTTGCGAAGTTGTATCATCAGAGCACACATGAATAACTTCCAAGCAGAGTTGCTCATTATTAATGCAAACTATTCTGAAGGCAAAAGCAAAAGAGCACTTGGCAGCAAGAACACTGCCATTAAGATGTTTGTCTGAAAACCTCAAAGTGATTTCTAAAGTACCCAAATGACTTCTCTGTCTTGGTTTCTTCCTGTCCACTAATCATAAAAGTAATTCTGGGTACATTTCCCGAAATTAAGGGGTTTACTGATACTGAATTGCAATTTTACCATATGGCTGGTGTCAGCTTCTGGCAAAACGGTGGCACAATTTCTTGGACTAAAACTACAACTCAAATGCTGCTGAACTGCAGCACAAACAGGCAGACACACAGAAGAGCAGATACACACATACACAAAAAAAATCAACTTAGAACACATGGCAGGGAAGATGGACCAAAAAAGGTCATCTTTAACTGAACTGGGGGAATAGACCTTGAGGACAAATAGCAGCTAAATTTAGTTGAATTTAAATTTAATTCCGTTATACTGAAATGGAAGGAAGGGCAGGAAATTAACACCAAGTACTAAACTGTCCCTATCTCAAAGCTATTTGAGATTAGAGTCCTCTAATGTGGAATGACAACACACAAAAGCATTCTAGTGGCTAAAAAGGAAAGACAGCAGGATTGAAGCTGAGGAAAGTGAGAATCAAAAACCATGGCTACTCTTTAAGAATGTTTTTCTTTGAACGAATAAACCAGTTTAAGTAAATGTCCCCTTTTCAAGCAGCTCTTATACTAGCTCTAATCAGCAAGAATAGTCAACTACCTTTATTCTCAAGAAGCTTCAGGCACAGAACAGTATTTCAAGCCTCTTAATAATGACTATGAAGTAATGGAGAAGCAATGCAGGTTATGACATGCAAAATTCCAATCTCACTATTCTGTTCAGTTGCAGGCTTCTGCATCAGACTAACCCCCCTAAAATAATTATAAGGTTATTGTAAAAATAAAGAATATCCTACCAAGATTAAATAGCCATCTCTTCATTCAGATACTACACTTTTTTTTTTTAACTTTTTTAAAATTCCCAGTCCTTCTATATCATTTCAAGCATACGAGACGACAACAAACAAGAGAAAACGAACGGAGCCCCCAAGTCTTTCCAAGCTGTCAACAACAATTTTTACCTCAAGATCCACAGTGGACAATGCTTATTCCAGGCTATTGCCCAAAATTTTTATTTTAATTTCCTATTTGCAGTTGTTCTTCAGACTTTTTTTAAAGAATAGGCAAGACCTGGGTGCATTAGGACGACCACTGCCAGCAGGTCGAGGGAGGTGATCCTGCCCCTCTACTCAGCCCCGGTGAGGCCACATCTGGAGTGCTGTGCCCAGTTCTGGGTTCCTCAGTACAAGAGAGACATGGAGCTCCTGGAGCAGTCCAGCGAAGGGCAACAATGATGATGAGAAGACTGGAGCATCTCTCTTATGAGGAAAGGCTGAGGAAGCGGGGGCCTATTCAACCTCAAGAAGAGACAACTGAGAGTGGAGCTCATCAGTGTCTTATAAGTATCTGAAGGGAGGGTGTCAAGAGGATGGAGCCAGGCTCTTCTTGATGCTGAGCAACAGGACAAAAGGCAATGGTCAGAAACTGATGCACAGGAAATTTCACCTGAATATGAGGAAGAACTTCATTACTGTGCAGGTGACTGTAGAACAGATTGCCCAGAGAGGTTGTGGAGTCACTCTCACTGGAGTATTCAAGAACTCTGGATGCAATTCTATGCAATGTGTTCCAGGATGACCCTGTCTGAGCAGGGAGGTTGGACCACATGACCCACTGTGGTCCCTTCCAACCTGACCCATTCTGTGATTCAGTGATTGAGCTGTAATGTAGTCCTACTTGCTAGGGTGAAAACAATGAAGTAATTTTATCAGTACTGTTAAAGCAGACGGGAGTAAAGGCTGTAATATAATAAAGACAAAGACATTTCTTGTTTGTGTTTGATTCACCAGTTATAAACTGAATTTGTGAGATGAGATAAGAAAAGGTAGCTGGGGTCAGATTGAGGTAGAAAACACACAAGATATTAACACTGGTGTATTTTACCATTTTGGTGGGGAAACTACAGCTCAGCCTTACTGCTGTGAGGTTGCTCTAAAGGAACAAGGAGTAATACATATTTATGAAGATGTCTATCTGTCTGCAATCCCAATTCATATCTTATAAATTGTTCAGCTGTGTACATTCAATTGGATTTGTGCAGTATCCACTGGTCATTTGTCTCCATTTTGAATGCCATATTTTCAAAGATGAACTCTGAATTGTACTTTCTTCCAAAGCTAGTCAATGAATATGTTAAATGCCTTTGCATCAACATTAGAAGGAGGAGTCTTTGATCTGCACTTTTTATAAGCAAGAAATACAAAAAGAAACACAACAGCAGCATTTACTGGACTTGCTGAAATCACTCAATAAATGGGTTTGTCTGCATTTTCAGCATTTTCAGCAGTAGAAAGACATAAGTAAAACAAGATCACATACCAGCACAACACAGCCGAACAAATTCCCCTTTTTGATGTCTCACTTAAATGCAAAAAATAAACCAACTAACAATTACATTCTCCGCATGGTATAAAAAAAACAGCAAATGCTTTCTCGTTAACCTCACATCCCAGAACACTTCCTACCACACATTGGTTCATAAGCGTTATGTTCTCTGTGTCACAGAGAAGCTTTACAACAGTAGATTTAAAATCTGACCTTGTAGAACAACAAGGCACTTGCTGACAACAGCATGTGAGCTGTGACAGGTTTGAAGGAAGATGAATATCCAACCTGTCTAAAGGAATGCTGGCCCCTGTCCCCAAACAACTCTTAGCAGGCTCCACTGGAGAATGGAATGGTTGCAATTATTGTTATTGAATTTTAGTGCCTTAAAATGGGTCTCTGAGAATCTTATTTCAGCAACTGATTAAGCTGCAGGTTTAGCAGCAGGGTATCTGACTAACAACCTATGGAAACATAAAATTTCTTTGCCCAAATATTTCTGGACTAGGAAAGGAATTTTTTTATCTGCATGACCAGAAGGAAAAAAAGGTGCCTACGTAAGAATGTCAGGTGGCCTACAATATTAATGTCACGCAGGCAGTTCAAAACTTTCTTTCAAATTTTACATAGCCATCAACTCTAAATATTCCATGTTTCGGCTCTACAACCCTTTCCTACTAGGACAAGTAATGTGAATACAAGCAGCAAAAAGAACTGAGTCCAATTCAGAGAAACCACTTGACACATACACAATTAACAATCAAGTTTATTTACCTGAACTACCAACTTAAAAGAGATACTGATACAGACCACACAAATATAAACAACCTTAAATTTAGAAGTTGGGATCATAATTTGAATGGATTAAAAAAAGGTTGTGGAGATTCTTGTGATCTTGTTTTACTTATGTCTTTCTACTGCTGAAAATGCTGAAAATGCAGACAAACCCATTTAATGAGTGATTTCAGCAAGAAATGACTAATGTCATTCAAGATGCTGTTACTGCTCTGCCACAGGATATTTTCAGTAGAGCTTCCCAAAATTAACTGAGTGTCCCCTAACCCCATTCCAGAACAAAATATACAAATCAATTTTATCTCACCAGTTTCCTCTAACTCACATGGTGTTGCTGGCACTGGATAATCAGGAATGTAGACTGGCCCTACATTAAAGGTGCAAGATACATTCCTGATTTTTCAAGGGCATTGTTGGTGCAGATTCACATAGGTGAAGAGTGATCTTTATCTTTCTGGGACAGCAGTGCTAAACAGAACCATCTATAGTGATCTATACTGACTGCAGTACTCCCATCCAAAGCTGGCCTGCCCTCATGCTATACATGAGGTGTACAGCGTTTCACAAAGGTCAGCTGTACGCCAGGTCAGCTGCTACGACACAACAGCTGCCTTGTGGATCTTGGAGACCAGCACATTTTGGAAGTGAGTAGATGAAGCTTCTCAGGTCCCAGTGAAGTGCTGATATTCAGAAAGAGAAATCTGCTAGACTGCTGGTAACAGGTAGAAATCCAAGCACCAATCAGCAAGACAAGATGGTTTCTCTCCTATGTGCCACAAGGACCCACAACACAATAGTCAAAGGAAAAGTCAAACCCTGTTGACACAAAAGAACAGAACTCTGGGTGCACTGATCACACAAGGCACATTGTTGGGTTTGGTTGTTTTCTAACACAGAAAAGATGTTTAAAAAAGCACCTTGTAAAATAACTGATTTAATCCAAATTTTGAGGGCCATTATCCAGCTAATTCAGAATGTTGTTTTATCACTACTATGTAAAAGTGATGTGTGGAACAGTCCAGCAGCAAACAGTTGCATTTCACTCCAACTGTTTGTACTGACAGAATGCCAAATTACATGACTTTCTGAAAATACATTGGTTGTTGGTAGCAGCAGCACCACCAAAACAGGGCATTTATATTCGTTCTTACTGGAAAACCTGTTCTATTAGGTCATGTCCCATGAAATAACTTGAAGGCTGCAAAATGGACCTTAGAGTAACCATATTCACTGCAGCAGCCCAAAAGGACTTTTAGTAACTGTAAGGGTCTCTCACTAAATAGCTCAATGTTTCATAAGGTCCAGTCCTCCACTGTGGAAAAGAGAATGTAGTACAACCATGCAGGCAATGTGAAGTCCATAGCCTCATAGCTTCAAGTCTGCATCTATCTTAACCTTTTTATAATCCACACATGAGTTTCCATGTCTCAGCTGCATGGATGATTAACAAATGGTACCATTCCATCCAAAGTTCAGAAATCACTTTTCAGTCACCAGGACATAGGAGTCAGCTATTTGCTCAACTGAAGCAATGATTGGGTATGAAGTGTAAAATGCTAACAAAATTATAGCTGAACTTTGTAAGGTATTTACATTTCCATTCCTATCATCTCAACACCTGGGAAATATCTAGCACATAAATTTTCTTTCTCCAGTAAGAATCCTGGAAAGAAACTAGGTTCCAAGAATGCTTTAATTTCCTGGTGACATTCCTCATAGATTTTATCAAAGCCTAGCAAGATATATTTTCTACTTTCAGTAGTGCAGGGTTTATCTACTGAAATCCATTCAATGGAGTTCATAGCCCTTCCAAAGGTATTGCAGTTAACACGGGGTAATGGCACCAATGGGGTTTACAGATCTGTACTTACTCCTCAGACATTACTTAGATCAAGTATATGTTTTCAAGACATCTCATCTTCATGGGTTGGCATTGACCTGAAACCCCCAAGCTCTTTTCAGGTGTTTCTGGTATCTTTCAATATGTTAAATACTACTTTGACACTGCGGGCACCAACTGTTTCAGAAATGTGGCTGTCCTCAGCAGCAGCTCCTGCACTCAACATTCACTTCTCTGGCAAGGAACTGCCTGTTTTTAAAAATACTGATCCGTGTAATTTATTGTGGTTCTTCTTGGAACTTCTGGCCCAAATCCACTTTTCACAGACTGCACAATTAGCCTTGCATTCCTTGATTTTTGAGTCTCGAGGGGGGTAGGCAGGAGAGGTGGCGTGGGGAAACAAGCCTGCTGCACTTCTGGCTTGGGGAGTTGGAACTGTCCCAGAGAGCAACATCTGTCACTTTCAGCATTAGGGCTCATCAGAAAAAATTCTGAACTCAACAGATCTGGGTTTGTTTTACATGACCTGTGATAAATGGACAGGAGGTGGTAACTTAAAAGTCTGATCCCCAGTCTATTCAGTCCCAGGTGATAAATTTACGAAAGAGAAAGCATTCAGAACACTTTTTCTGAAAGAGTCCTAACATCTAGAAAAGGTTGAACTCACAGTAGCAGGACAGCAGGCTGGACATTACTAGGTCTTCCTGCCACTGGTGAAGGAACAGAAATTGGACAGTAAGTGCAACATCATCTATACCTGTCGTGGTTTGAGACCCTCAAAAGCCATTTCCAAGTCCAAGCCCCCCTCCCACAATTTGTTTCAGTGTGAGAAGGTTTTCAGACATAAGACAGACTCAGTATGGGGTGAAGGGAATTATATTACAGTTATTACTTAGACAATAAATACTATAATACATTATATACACAATTCTAACTCTCCTATGGTAAAGCAATACATTTACATTAGATCAAATCTCCTTTCCTCCAATAAAAGTTCAGAAGGGAAGAAGAAAAGATCCTTTCTACTTTCAGGGCAGCAGTGTCTCTCCTCTTCAAAGCAGTAGTCCGTAGCTGGAGTTGTCATAGCTGTAATCTCTCTCTCCATTACAACACAAGGGGGGTCATCTCTCACCCCTCGGCCCTTCGGCTCCACTGAAAGTCTCTCTCCCGTGGACTGTGATAGCAGGGACAGGCTCACCTCACCACGTCATATCATGAAGTGCAGGGCATCTTTGTGAAAGTCCTTCCTCAGGGGATTCAAGCTCCTCCTGAGTCAGAACGTTTAGGGCAGCTCTCAGTTCAGTCTTTGCCCCAAGAGTTCTGCCAGAGCTCCTTTGCTCTGCCTCAGCTGCCAACATGGCAGCAGCAGGGGGGGCAAGGCCACTTCCCCTCCATTCCTCCTGTCCGTCCTGATCCAGCTTCAGAACGTCTCTGAGCTTCTTAGCTCCTCTCCAGTGCTGCTGCATTTCGGGACTCCCTAAGAGTTTGGAAGCTCACCCCTCCTTTCTAGGAGGTCTCAGGGTTTTGGGAAGGTAATTCAGTCTTACCCCCAAAACAGTCTCTGTTGAGTTTTCTCTGCTCTGTTGCCAGCTCTCCCTCCTTGCAGGTCATCTCTGCGTCTCTCAGCCTGGCTATGTGCCATCTCGCTGCTTTCTATCTCTTTTGGCTCTCAGCCACAGCTCTCTACTCAGCGCTGCCTCTGCCGCCTTCTCAGCATCTGCTGCTGCTCACAGTGGAGAAACTCCCCCAGCCCTTGACCACGGCACCCAGTCCAGTTTTAACACTACACCGGGTCTCCCGTAGTCTCGGCCGGGAGCTGGGGGCCTTGGCCCCCAGCGGGGCTTGCTGGCCCCTCAGCTCTAACACGTGGTGTCTCAAGCCACGGTTACCTCTCTCTATCTACGTCATCTCCCTTCTTTTCCGGTCTGTTATAATATGTTGATTTCAAAGGAGCGAAATGTAGTTTCTGATTGGGCCCTGCACCAAGAACATCACCCCCTCAGGGGTTACCACTTTTCTAACTCTAGGGGAAAACACTTTTTACCCCACGACAATACCCCAGCCTGGAAATACTTAGCAGGTCAGATGCAGGCACCATCCATCAATAACAAATGGTTGACTTAGTAGAATTCACATTACTAACCTCAAAAAAGCATGAGATTTTATGAGCTTGCACAGAAATTCTCTTAGTTATGCAACAGAACTTAGTGACATCTCTTAGAAAAATGAAAGAAAGCTTCAGCAGATTTTCTAGCAGGTTTTTTAAAATACAATAAATCAACTTCAAAAGTCTGACTGCTGTCTTTTAACAGATATTTTTGAAAGATCATTTAATTGGTCTTTTTCTTTTGTAGTTGTGTGCATACAATTCCAGCGTAAACTGAAATATTAGTTGAACTTTACACCTAGAGATATAAAAGGACTACAACAAGTATCATAGGGAATACTAAATCATTGAATTAAGAGAGAAAATTGAAACAGAGTAGCCACATATTAAGCTTAAAATAGGGAAGGACTTGCAGCTAATAGAAAACAAGTGCTCAGCAAGTGCCCCAGCATGCTTATTCTGCGCAAGATTATTTTGCTTTCAAAGCAGACTTCCTGACACATTAAAATAAGCTATTTAAAAAACTTTTGGAAAGACTAGGAGTGTAGAAAGGCATGTATACACTCTTCCTGAGGCATAGCTCAGTCTCCCACACCCCACCTGCTTATCTCTTCATCCAACCAGATCTCCTGGCGTACCTGCGTACATAAGGATCACTAATCCGCTTCAGTCAGAATGAGCCAGGTTAGATTACAAGTTTAAATTCTCAGCTAAGCAGATTCCTTTTGCCTGAAATAGATTAGGCAGCACTCGCACGAGCAGTTCCACAAACAGATTAGAGACGTGACAATCTCCTTCAGGGGAAATGGGGCAGGTAGCACACAGCCATAACCTGTGGTCGGCCCAGATGAACCTGAACTAAACGTCCACTGCAGCCCTGTCACATCCACCCGGGACTTTAGTAAAAGTTCACTTCAGATTCATGGTCCGTTCTGTTTCACAGCTTCCCTATGTGGATAAGACCCATCAAAAGTCAACAAAGCATATGAACCATAGTCTTAGAAACTGTCTGGCATCTACAACCTATCAAGTTCGAGTCCGAAGTTTGAAACATAACACACATCTCATAAATCCCAAGTACCAAACAAATGATATGTAGAGATGAACCGCTACCACATCTCTTATTTAATCAGAGAACAAGCTGTAAATGCATTAAAATGTTAAATATTTTCCAAGTGACAAAATTATTTTTTGTTATTTTGTTTGATAAACAATGAGGAAAAGAGCACTGGTCAACTGGAACTGCCAGAGAGATCCTATCTCACTACCCTAATTCATGGGCTTCCTGCTTCTTTGGCAGTCACTTTTCGAGGTGTACATCCTGAGAAAGCTCATGAGGACAGATAATTTCAAGGGGAGGGGAGGGAGGAAAGTCCATGCATATATCCAGATGGCAAATTTATCACAGAATTTACTACTTCAGGGTGCTTTACTTATTCTCACTTTATAAAAGTTTGTTGTTGTTGTTGTCGTTTTTGAACTTAAGTTGTTCCAATAACCTCAGAAGTTTAACAGAATATAAGACAAGTCTGCAAATACTCTGAAAGCATAAGCAAAGGTATCACCAATCCCTTCATCAGTTGTTCAAAGAAGATGTGCCATGCAAGGGCATATGTGTTCCATAACGGGAACTATAAAAAAAGGGTCTTTCTAAAGGTAAACAATGCACTATATTGCATTCACATATGTCTGCTTCTGTTCTGATACCACTTCTTGTTACTCATGTCTCCAGGAGGGTCTGAGGGACCTTGTTCTAGCATTCTTTATCTACAAGAAGAAAGTAAAGCAATCAGTTTATACACAGGGAGAGCCTGAGATGCCGACATATAGACAGGACAGCTACACTGTTCAGATAGAAGACAGAACATACCTGATGGAATGGAACATCATCAAGAACTTTCCCACCTGTTGGTTTGGTTGGTTTTTTTGGTGTTTCTCTTCTGGTTTGTTTTGCTGGGGTTTTTTTAGCAAATCAGGGATGCATGGAGTGATTAGAAGGTAAGATAATTCATAAAGTTGCAATAATTTAACATAAGTGAAGAATTAGGAATTTGTAGTTACAAATACTATTGTTCAGGAGTACATGCTGCTCTTACCAAATCCTCATCAATAAGCAGCAATGGAAAATATCACAGCTGAACACAGAAACAGTTACAGACTTTTAACACTCACAGATGTGATAATAAAGTAGAAGAAATAAAATGCAGGTCAATCTACATCAACTAAATCTCTTCTGTTCTAGTAGTAGCAGTGCCATACACTATTTCAAGAGCCAGCCATTAACACAAACCCCTCAAAAATCAAGCATGCATTCATTTGCATTTTATAAAAGACTTGTTACTCTAAGTTTACAAGATGCAATGAGAATCCAAAACAAAGAGAAGTTTATTGTTTTGAAAAGCATCTGTGGCTGGTTTGAGCATTCAGTTATTTGCTTCTGTAATGACCACAAACTCAGTGACTGTATTCTTCAATAGTAATTAAATATAGCAGGGATGGTGAAAGATGCTAACAAAGTCATCTGTAAAAGCTTCACACTATCTTTTAAAGAAAATCCAAGGGGCAGAAAGACTGACATATCTTGCCAAGTACTAACATATCCTACAACAGGCTCTAGGAAATAATCTATTCCTGCTTGTTCACATATTACCTTTACCATTTCCACTATACAATACCCCAACTGAAATGCTCAGTGCTGCTCCGCAGCCTCATCACATTTCTGAAAGTCTATTCAAGTCCTTAGGATCTGCAGAAGTAAAACAATCACAGATCTTGTTTCTAATATGTATGTATCACCTCCAAATTAGCTACTGGTAAGCTTCATACCCAGTACATTAGCATGAAATCCAAATGCAGGTGCTTTCATTTGTCCCTTCACAGACCAAATCCTTTCTCTGAGTACAGATCTGACAAATACCAAGTAGGATCTCTCACTGTCAATAAACACATTCCTTTCCAGAAAGAATGAGCCAAGTGGCTCTTGTATACTGGAGTCCATCATTTATATTGTCAAAAGAACAGTATTTGCTCAACACAGTTCACAAATCTCAGACCAAGAAAAGAAGGCATACATTGAGCTACTTGCAATGGGATATATTTGCTACTTATTAATTCACACCACAACTGTTTAAGAAAATTAGAAGCAGCAACACAGGAAAGCGGGACTTGATAAGATCACAGAAAAATTGTTTTGAAAGAAATTGGAAGGTGAAAGTTAGAAGCTGTATATCATAACAGAGAAGCACACACGGCAGTGTAAAACTAGACGTGCACTAAGCATAAGGGGATAGAAAGGGAAAAATGTGAAGAGTAGAATAAATTATACAATATAAGGACTCAGACAAATTATAGACAATTCATTACTAGATATAAAGTAAACAAGATCAGATCTCTTCAGCACCTTGTAGCCAAGAAGGCACATTATTGATTTACTGTATTATGCAAGGCTTGGAGAAAGACAAGGACTCAGAGGTAAGTGTTCCAGCATATCAATTATATATTTAGTAACAGCTGAAACAGGCAGAAATGGACACTTTATAACATTAGTACTTGGTTGTTTATTTTATGCTTCAAGATAAATTAGCTTTGTGCACCAAGAAGAGGAACGCTGTCATAAAGGCCAAAATTCAATTCCTTAATTTAGTAAGATCTAAAGCTTCTCTAACATAGAGATGGAATTCAAGTAGCATTGTCCTTGCAGCATATTATTGATACTGTTAGGACAAGATTTACATAAAGGAAACTAACAAGTGAGATGTTAAACCAGTCAGCCAGTGAAGTACACTAACTAGAGTAACGTCTAAAGCAGCTGAAGAGTCTAGAAATATTTCAAAAAGTGTTCATCTCTCTAAACTACCTTTTATTTGACATACTCAACACACGCTATTCAAATCTCTATATGATCCTGTAATGTTACAGATTGCTAAAGCAAAACTCAAGTTCTCATCATGTGAAAGTGGCAAAAGTCTATTCACCTTTGCATGGGACTCTTAGCCAAGTATTTAGACCTGATATGACAGATCTACAGTAGGATCCAATGAGAGTTATTGACCAAATAAATGAGTAAAATGCAATTAAAGAGTAAAAGATTACAAACAATAGGCACTCTCATTGTGACTAGTAGGGGGAAATAAAATTACCTTGGGACAGCAATCAATTTTATAGAATTAAAACCCAGGAAGTACCAAAATAATGGCTTTTTTTATTCTGAGAAAATGCAAAGACTGTACTACAATGCTTGCATGAAAATGAAATCCAATGTGATTGATTTTGCCTGATACCAGAAGGTGTTTGACAGCCATCAATACAGTCACTAACCAAAGAGACACACGTCTTCACATATTACCAGTACTTGCCTATATTTACAGTCAGAAGGTTTTAATGTGGCAAATAGTGGACTCATGGTTATAAGAATATCAATCCTGCCACTGTGATACTGTGATAGACAGCCTGTCAAGATACAATAACCGCTATATACTTACTCATTAAAAAAGAAGCCTAAATTTATATAGCAGTAGTACCTGTCTTGTGTTGTTTGAAAGCATTAATTGCACTCAAACAACATGAGTAAAGGCACAAAATCTGTTTTTTGCGAATAGAAGTGGCTAAATAAATGCAAAAATACCCGTGTGTCCTTACTGTTCCCTCCTCAAAAATCTATGCCAACTACTACTGCAAGTGAAGTTTGACACCATCTGTCACCCAATTACATCTTATATAATATATGTCATCAGGACATTTACCATCACATCGCACCACTTTCAAAGTGATGGCACAAGATTTCAGCAGTCAGCTAACTTACATTTTCCTACTCATGGAACCAGTCACAAATATCTGTAAAGCTACCTGTACTAATATAAAACTTTTTCAGATTATGGCTGAAGTAAATTGGTAACTGTTAGACAGCCCATGAACGGCCATCACTTTTTAATTTCTCAGCTATTCCATGAGCAGGTACTTGTAGTATGCACTATTTTCCATAGCTCCTACACTTAGAATTTTAATTCTGAGAGTCAAAGGTCAACTACACACATTGGAATAGCATCCATTTCATTGAGTATGTGGAGATCTAACACACGTACAAAGTTTTAAAAGTGCGGTTCCCAAATAAGCAGACAAGACAGGTCATTAAGAGTCTGTTCCTTAAGTTAAAAGAATCTGATGCCACTGGCTTTTAGCACTTCTGCAACTCACTATTCCACAAACAGCCACTTTGTGTACTACTTTTGATGCAACAAATAAGGTACAAGATTTGGTTTGCTGTGTGTAGAGAAATCATACTTACTGCCATAAAATGAGCTAGCATCTTTAATACACATTTTGTGTATTTGCTCTCTCAGAACAGGTTTTAGGGCTGGGTTTTTTTCGGTGCTGGTGAGGGCATTGTTTTATTTGGGGATTTTTTTAGATGCCATGGGATCACAAAGAATAAGAAACAGTCCAAAACTCAAGTAGTTTTTGCTACCTTTGCAGGGTCACCAAGTTAATGTAACAGCTCAGAACCACTAAACGTACTTTCCAAAAAAACTCACTATACTTCTTTGCCTACATTTTTCCACAGATTGAAGGCTGTTATTTTTACCTTACTTACAAAAGTAAAGATCCACAAGGAACCTGAAAGTGGAGTACTATCAAGGTGGGAGTGGGAGGGAATAATGTAAACATACTTGCAATATAGAATAGTGAAAAGATTTGTGTTTTATGTTGTATAAAACAGGTTTGAGGAAGACTTTAATTTGACACTGAAGCATAAAAATTCATTATGTTCTTCATAAAGAAAGACAGCTCTTCTGTTTGTCCATAGTGGAAGCTATGGTCATCAAATGGCCAGAAACTTCTCAACCTGAAAATATTACTCCGCTTTTCTAATAAAGAAAACTTGGGAAGCGGTACTTTTTTGTCTCTTCAAGATAACAATTATCCTTATGTGCAGGTTTATTATTTCCTCTCAGAATTCTCGACAAAATAAATTACAGCAAATACATGTTACCTACTCATTCTTCTGAGTAAGTGCCAAATGTGCAAAACGTTAACCAATATATACATAAAAAATTAACCTATGTATAGGCATCAATGTGCCCATCTGTTCATAAGAAATTCTTAAACAAGAAGTTTAAAAGGCAGTATGTATGTACATATAAGCAAGATAAAAAATCTTGGTTACAAAAATAAAACAAAGAACATTTCAGACCAATAAAACTTACAAAACTTAATCAGTGTCTAACTGCCAGTTGCTGCTTTCTTGAGCTCCCAAACAAAAGTTTACACCAAATAAACTGCAAGCAAATATATAGACACATATAGATATCTAAAATAAACAGACAAATAAATAAAATTGAGCCTCAAACATGCATAAGTAGCCAACAGAATCTACCCATATTACTCACTTGAATTAGGTTAAGTGGCTTGCCAGTTCATATTTTGTTTCAAATTCAGCTGGCTCATCACACTAATTGTGATGCTCTGTACTAACTTAGCAATATGATTTGCACATCTTAAGATCTTGAATTGCTCATGTTATGCAAGGTATCTTTCTCAGAAGAAAAAATAATTAGTGACCAATCTTCCATTAGTAAATTACCACTCAAGATTAGGAGTTGTTATACCTTTAAGAGAAATACAGAACTCCTTTCTCAGCTCCTGTACTTATCCTTCATTCCGCATTGTCTAGCTGTTTCCTTTCTTCCTCAATTTATACCACTTAACCAAAACCTGCTCAAGGAAAATATTTCATTGTCACTACAGATATTGTGAGAAATAGCTGTAGCTGTGGGTGGAAAGCAGATGGAAAATGCGTTGGTATACATTAGTTACAACATGTTCAGGAAGTCTCTTCTACTTCTCCATCCTGAATTGAGTATGGGTATAGGCATTTAGAGGAAGGAAAGGTGTAATCTGCATCCTCTGGGGAGGTTGGGGGCAGGGAGAAAGTACAAACTGACTATTACTGGCAGCTTTGCATCTGGGAGGCAGCACAGTGGGGAAGTGGAAAGCAAACAATGGAAGTGACCAGGCAAGCAGATGGAGCCAAAAAGCTTGGGGGAAAAAAAATAATCAAGTGACAGCTGCATAAGTTGGCACACAGTTCCCAACGGCTGGCAAAGATGCTACACACAAACTTGTGAAGATGTGGCACAAAAGAAACTGAAGCAATAAGGTATAAGAGGCTACAAAGACCACTTTGTTAAACATGTTAAAAAGACAGAAAACGGTTCTGATTTTTATCCCACCTCTAAATGAGAGATTTTAGGCAAGTCACTATCTTCCTTGTGCCTTATTTCTGCAGCTATACGAAGTGGGAATCACCTTTTTAAGGCACCTAAATACCCCTAAAAGTGTTAGTCACTTGAGACTTTTCTCTGTGCTTTTCCCATGAAGGAAATACTATGTGGAGAAAATGTGACCCAGTGGGAAAACTGCTGAATACAGTCTGAGGAGACTTGAGTTTCCATGTTCAGGTTTGCCAGGGGCCTGAAGAGGGACCTTCAGCCTCCTCCCTTTCAGAGTCTGAAAGTGTCTGCCCATTTATAAATAGAGGTTTATTACATTTATTTCCCTGAAAAAGCACATTGAAAAAGTCAAAGGTAAATAAAGGATCAAAACGTCCAACTTCTTCCTTCACGTGCCTTACAGTAGAGTCTCATACACCAATTTTTGCCCTCAGGGTCTATCAACATGCCACAGAATGCAAACACATGCATTTGGTGAAGTATTTTCCCACCCATTATTCGTTGGAAGTTTCCAGAGTATATTTTATTATACATATTTTCTAGGTTGCTGAATGCTATGATTTGTATGTATACTTCATAGTTAACTCTTATCTTAGCAACAACCAGGTGAAAGAGTGATTCTGTCAGAGGCCTGCACAGACTTCAAAGTCGGCTACACTGAACTTCACTGTGATATCAAGTTCCCCCAAAATCCAGACTTGTATCTGAAGCAATGTAGCATAGCTGTGCTTAGAATTCTGACAACTCTGACTCTTCAAATTTCAAATCTCTCCCTTCCTGTTTTCATTTGTTCTACCCGTTGCCTGTGCTGGTTATGTTTCTTTTTCCTCTAGCATTTTCCTATCCCAGTAGGGCCTGATGACCAGACTAACATCTGTTCCCAAACCACAAACAAAACAAAAAATTAAAACATCATAAGGTCTGTATGTCAGGGCTCAGTTAGACGAAAAACGAAGAAACACACACGTGCATGTTATCAGGGTGAAATCTGATGAGGGAGAGTCAAACCAGCATTTCTTTCGCCTCAATACAACATTCTAAGATGACAGGACAGAATAACAGAAGGATATAGGCTCTAAGGGAAAGCTGTATTTTAGTCCTGCTGTTTCTGTATAATTGTCAAATTTTCGAGGGAGATGTAGAAATAACACAGGGAGCAGATTCTGGTACTCAGGCATCTCATCCCCAAACTCAGGGCAAAGTGCACTAAGGTTGGAAAATCATATTTCTTCTGCCTTTCTTTTCCCCTCATTTTTGATTACACAGTGGCCTACACACTACAACAAAGCTGGAAGATGCCACCACACAAACAATTTCTCAGCACTCTTCTAGCAAAGGGAAACGTGAGCATTTACACCCTTGCAGGAACAGGCAGGAACTGAACCTGGCCTTGAGTGCTCTACCCATTACCCTTTCACACAAAGGATAGGAACTCTCACCCATCACTACCCTATCCTTACAGAAAAAACAAGTCCTGTTCATTTAGGGAATAGCTCTGTGCTCTGGACTGTGAGCCAACATACAAGAGCCTCAGTCTGTAATATTAGAAACATCCTTTTACAGTAGCAGCTTTATATTTCTAAAATAAGGAGAAAATACCATTCTGCACAAGTTACTTTCTCATGAGGGATCAAACATTTGGTAAATATACAAACAAAACACCAGTGAAAACAATCATCCTTCATTCTTTTTAATTCCCCCTACTCAGAGCAACTGTAGGCTTGGGAGAAAGAAAAGGACGATGCGGGGGGAACCAAGACAGAGGCAGACAGGTTCAAGAACTACTGTAGATCCCTTAGAGACACCCAAAGAAATAGAGCATTGAATTCTGCTGCTTTTTAGATACTGAATGACAGTATCTCAAGTAAGAAAAAAAGCCTCAAAAAATTTTTAAAACAGTACTTGCAAGCACATATAAAGAGTCTGTGTGTAAAAGAGAAGGTTATAACCTTTCATTAACTCAGATTCATCTGAATAGTTTTTAATACAGTGAACTCTTACTGACTCATCCTGGAGGCTAAGATCTTGCTATGATTTTCCTCAAAGCAATTTTTTATTGTCAGCACTAAGTCGCTGATAAAAATGAGAGATTTCATATGTAAGTGCTGACACAACCCTAAGCACAGAGTTCTGCGCAGCATACTGGCATAGCTATAATTAAAAAGACAGCCTATATCAAGTAAAAAGCTTCAATGCAAACCTTTTTAGTGGATCAATACAATATCATCAGTGACATCTCAAAAGGGAGGATAAAGGAAAAAAGAGGCTTCTTACGGAATTAAGAAAATTATATGTATTAATAAAAATATTTATCTCTTGAACTCTGTGGACAACAAATTCTTAAACTGACAATCTGATTTTAATATTAAATACACAGAGCATAACATACCAATATCTGAAATGTTTGTTTCTGTGTTTGTCTTGGACTACAGCAGAATGGCAAAGATACTTAAGGTAACAGATAAAACGGTACTAAAACTGGAATAAAAACAGTATTGAGGAAACAATTGTTTGAAACCTTCAAAACAGAAGCTTCAACAAAACATTCAAGAAAAAAGTATTTGCAATTACTTTATTAAAACAATGAACAGACTATAGCATTCAGTTTAAGGATTAAAGATATTTTAAGGTAACTGCCAGAACTACGAGAACAGTTCATACTCCAAGAGCTTTATTCTTGGCATGTCCCTGAACACCATCCCCCACGGCTGAGTGTCAACAAGTTCTAAGTCAGGGCACAGGGGCCCAAAAAGTAAAGTCTGGTACTCAGCAAAACAAATATTCATAGAAACAGCAGGAACATTAAGCTACCAGTAGTTAAGGAGTTTCTTGGAGTGTCTTTCAAACCAGCTAGGCCAAGCACACATATTCAATTTTGCACCAGTGATATTACTGCTCAAAAATCTGAAGATCTCTATTGCTGTGATGACATTTCCCCCTCCATGGCTCATTGGTTTCTTGTGTAATTTAATGAGTAAAAGGCAACCTTGGAGAAGGAAGGAACAGGGCCGAGAGTTATTAAGATTTTATATAAAAAGTTGGTTTGATTAAAATTGACAATATTTAATTCAAACCCCAGAATCTCCTAGTCTTTAATACTATTTTAACCAGATTGTGTGTGCTGTAACACTTGTAATAACATTCCTGAGAAAGTGACTGTACTCAAATCAAGACTTGCAATGTCAGCCTGTTGGGATAAAGGAAAACTCCACCATTCTGGTAAACCATCCCAATCACAGCTTTTTGGAAATCTCATTTATTTCTGAAATTGATATTTGTTTTTCTAAATTCAGCTTTGAGCAAGAGGACATTGAAATGGTTTTGCTGCCTCTCACATTGCTGTTCTTCTGATAGCGACAATATTGACGCCAGTAATAGCATTTTACCACAAAATGTTAGTTTACTGGGTTGTCATCATTTTTTCTGTTTTGCAAACAGCAGGAAAGAAATTATGTGCTGCTCTTTTTTTAAAAAAAAAAAAAAGAAAAATACCACTTTATCTTGACAAAGGAAAACCAAAATACTAAAATAGAATCTTTAAAGAATTAACATGACAATGCAACAAATGCCAGATTAGGGCTTTGTTGACAGAACAGTCTGCACCAAGAGAATGCACAGTAAATTTAGCTCGAAATACTCTTAAGAGTTGAACCTCAGTCTTGGGGTTACCACATGGGTGCAGTCCTGTGCTGTGCTATGCAGATGGTTGGACTAGATAATCATAATGTTTCTTCTAACCTTAGACATCTACTTGTCCTTTCTTCCCTGACTCAGTTCCTCGGCATAGTCTGTTGTGTCCCACACACATGTGGAAGGCTTCCTCCCTCTCAGTTCTACATCCTCAACTATCTCCTCATTCAAACACCACCAAAGAAGGTTCTCTACCCAATTATTCAGAAGAAGTCTGTTACTATTTAAACTTATTCCTTTGGGTATTCACATTTTACCCTCTCCACCCTGCTGATTACAGCAGGGCTTCTTTTCTGAATGTGTACCATCACACAGCTCCAGTCTCTCCCCTGTAAGTCTTCACGACTCTTTCATTGTTAAGCTGCTGGCATAGAGAACAGCCTACCTATGCTGAGAAGAACCAGCTTAAACAAAAAAACTCCACACCATAAATCATCATTCATTCACAAAAATCATAGGTCATCATACTTTGGAATTCAGGAAAGTCTCTCTTCAAGTATTTTATAATTACACTAACCTCTTAACACAGAAAGTGGACATATGATGGCACAACCAAATAAGTGCAAAAAATACATAACTGCTTGCCTAGCTGAAATGTTTTATGACACATTCCTTGGTTTTGTTGTGCCATAAACGAAATATGGGAAGTAGGTATCTCCACAAGAAACAGAAGTTAGGAACTTTTAGTCTTCAGTATCTGTACAATACAACATTTAGAAATGAAAAGCTATTTACAAGAATTAACTTTAAATTTAGTAAGTCTTGACCTAAAAAGACATAACTGTTCTTTTTTATTAGATGCATCTAGATTCATATTTTCTTTTCATTCTCCCAAAAGAATGCTTTGATTTTTATTTTTTGAGATTTTTTTAAACATTATTCTTAGCAGAGCTTAATTTAGCCACATGGGAGCTCCCACGTTACCTTTAGACACATTAGAACTGCTATCTAAAATGCTCAATTATGATAACAAATTATATTTCTTAGAGAATGAAGCCTGACATTCAGATCTTGTAATAAATTTCTAATGATACCAATTTTGAGGGCAGCAGGAAACAAACAAGAAAACACAAATCCAACTGTAACACTTGAGCATGTGTATAAATGCCCACACACTGCATGATATCTGCAAAAGCAAAGCCAAATCTGTGATTAGCAGCTGTGCAAGATTCATACATACACAGATAATACAAAAAGTGGCTTACAGTAAGGTTTTCCACCTTCCAATAAAACACCTGCCTCTTTCTAGCTCCTTATAACTAACTGCTTCTCTCCTTAGTGTTTCATCTTTATCTTCGTCAAGTCTTCCTTCAACTTCATGCAGTTGAACTCTTTTTTTTTTTTAATATATATTTCTTCTCCACTACTAGTACTTTTCCAGATTGACACAATGGCTGTACATGTAAGTACAAAATATGCCATACACCCATTTTCATGGTCCCATTATTTTATTCTGGATTTAATTCAAGTTAAGTTTAGATGACACCTTAAAATGATCTGCAATTGCCAATGACCTAGTATTTGTTCCTACTGAAATCACCTGGAGTGGGAGGGGGAAAGCTGTTAATCAATCTGGTCAATTCCTTATTAAGTAATCAGATACAGAAGCCCTCAACTGATCTGGAAGGTTGGGGAGAGTGAGAAAACCAGTTTAGACGATCATTGTCTTTTGTCTTTAGCTACAGAGGCCTTCACAAATAGCAGCACGCTCACTGCAATCTACCAGAGTTTCACTGCACAGTTCTACCTTGGAAACAGACTGCTCATTGCCAACTGCTCTTAACTGTTACACGAGTTAAGATCACTTAGCTCAATCCAGCTATGTTGCTCCCACAGTCCACACTCATTTTCTGTTCTTGGCCCCTCTCTCCCCAGTTCAAAGGGACACATTTTGGCACAAACACTGAGCACCCCAGGTAACAGCCTGACCCCCAGAACTGCTCCCCTGCTCAGCCACTCTCTCTCTTGAAGCCATCTGCTTCCCAGAGCAAGCACTGCTCAAGTAAAAGCCCAGACCACCCCCTTTGCCCACACCAGCTGGGGAGACTGAGCTACTTTTACTTTCAGTGGAGACTGGTGATGCCATTACAATACATGTATTCCATGTCCAACTCTTAACCAAGTGCTACCCATATCGCTGTAATGCTAAGTCAGAAGAGAATGAAGGTCTATGCTCCACTTCCAAAATACAGAGAAAATATTAGAACTTCTCAAAAAAAAGACTGAAAAAAGACTGAAATATTTCAAAAGTGTTACAGAGTGATTTTTTCACTACATTTTCGCAAAGAGATCAGTACACAGAAGTATGGGGTTTCTACTATCTACTATCACATTTCAACAAAACCAAATTAAACTAAAGTCCTTCCAGGAAATATCATTTTGTCAGTATTTCTCTGGGAAACACCTCTAAGAGTTCTGTTAAAACAGGTAACTATACTTGCAGCATCGATTTTTATAAAATTAACAGAATTCTCTCACACTTTTTTTTTTTAATAAAGACATTTAATTTGTTGGAAGATTTGTTTTGGTGACACTTCAGGAGACATTTTAAACATAGAACATTTTAAGTCTACAAAATCATCTCACTAAATGGCGTGCACAGTTAAACCAATTTTGGCAAGTATTGAGACCTAATTACCAAGGTTAATTTTCAACAGTGAATGTACCATTTAAGATAAAGCCAGTTTCTTTTTAATTTTAATATACAATTTTACTACAATGATTATCTTGATGTTTCACACACTCAAGTTTCATTCTCATGACAATTTCTTGCAAAAACAAATCCTATTCAGGGCTACTGCAGTGGCTACAGCTACAAATATCTTCTGGCTGAATAATAAGACAGAAACACTCGTTTTAAATCTGGTAAAGTGCTGGCTTTTGTTATTTAGAGCACCAGGAGGTGCCATGACCTAAAATAACACACTGCTGTATGTAAGGAATAGCTGTCCCATCCACCCCGGATGCAACTGTGGGACAGGAGCCAGAAGGCAACGCAGGGGCTGCAGAGAGTTGCCAAGGGCAGGAGCACCTTGGACCATGTCATCCAAGGGTCACCAGCATGTGCTAGAGGCAATTTGATGAGTCTCCAGTTGAACTTTCAGACTGTTAAGTCCAATTTCAACAATTCTAATACTACTATTCAATTATTTCTATTACTCCTTCTGCTCCACTAGCACGACAGTACTCTAGCAGCACATATTTACAGCATTCATTGCCATTTCAGTAACAGATCACTCTCAGCAAAAAAAGCTCTTTTCACTTCCCTGCCCTAGCTAGTTTCACATAGTTGTATGTTTTGAAGTGCAGTTTTGCACACAAAACACTGTTTTACAGAAGCAGCTGATTTTCTGCTTTCTCTGAAAAATGCAGTTCTTTCCAACTATTTTTGTCACTGATTAACAAATACTTTCCTTCTGAATTTCAGAACTTAATTCACTAGCTCTTCACCACTGTGTTTGTTATTCAAAACACAGCAGATCACATCAACCTCCTTTCAAATACTTTCATGATATTAAAAACATTATGGTGGCAAAATTTCCATATATAAACCAACCTTGAGAAAACTGTATAAAAATAAAAAGAAAGTAAAAGCAAACTATTTAAGCTTATTTTTTTCTCATCAACTTCTTTAAATGGAAGTGATTTTTAATTATTCTCTCAAGCTAATAGTTGTGTTTCCTATTGCCTGTTAGGCAACTTAAGTAAATAGCTGAAACACTGCAAGATTGCTGCCTCCACACACATCTTTTTAAAAGTCAAATCACTGAACTCAACAATCTCTAAGTAAATCCTGCAACCAGAGCTCAGTGAAGTGCTACCCCCTATCACCATCAACACCTTTGAACACTATTCCTCTTCAGGTTCAAAAACCACGCTTGGGCTCATTCTGATACTCCAACACAATGACCAGTTCTTTCAGACTGAAAAAACGTATTGTACACTGGAGAAATAGGAATTTGGGTTTCTTTTCACATGTATAAGTTCCTGAGATAGAAACCTATTTCTGCGAAAGAACTCATGCTTATTTTGCCATGTAAAAACAACCCCACAAAAACAAACCCAAACCAAACAGCTGAGAGAAATCTGAATGTCAAGCAATACAATAGAGGAACCAGCATGGAAATAAGTAGTATATTCTCCTTATTGGGAAAAAGGTGTAATAAATTGTATGAGTGAGAATCAATTTGCTTTTAGTTACCTTCACTGAGTCTAAATGGAAAACAAAATTAAAATCTATTGGTTTAAATCAAATGTTTCTTGCTCACTGATTTTTATCTAGTGAGAATTGGCTGAAAGAGTTTTCTAGTTTTGTTTAATTATAATGAGGTTCTACAATTTCAAATCCAGTCACCTTGATTTACTTCAGGCCACTGAAATCACTGTATATACAATCACTTGAGAAATTGTTATGTGTCTGATCTTAGCTATTAGTTATTCAATCTCCTATTGTACACAACATACCTATGTCCTCAAGCCAAAGTGAGTGTCATCCTCTAAACTTCAGCCTACTAAAGTTATGTTTTGACTGTTCTTACTTCGAGGTCCATGTGAGACTTTTCTACTTCTTGAAGCAATACTATCCCCATCAGCTTTCACTCCAAAATAGACACAACAACGAAAAGCCATTTTTAATATATGGGGGGGGGGGATTGTATATAAGTTTTCATTATTATATGATATGGCACATAACTAAAAAGGGCATGTTTATTCTTGCACAATAATGGATAAAGACTTTAGACTTTTTTGAAAGTGAAAAGAACTAGATATAAATTATATTCAATTAACCTGAAGATGAATAGTGTTTACATATCTTAAAAACTTTTCAAGTTTTAACAACATGTTTCATCGGCTTAAGACAGTTTGGTCCAAAAAGTAGACCCAATCAAGCTCCCCAGTTTCATTCCCTGGATCACAGCTCCTAATGATTTTTTCTACAGTAAAATCCATATTCTGATATGGAATGTTTTTTTGTTTAATGTTGTTTGGTTTGTTTTCTAATTAGAGCCAGATTTCTATTTCCAAAGCATAATACATTAGCAGAAAAAAAAAAACCAACCCAACATTTAACAGCAGTCCAGAAACAACTGTTCTGTTCTCTCCCCTAGGCACAAACTTGGACTGCATTTAGCATGGACCAACTCAGGAAATGCATAAAGCACATATGTTAATGTATTCTAAGTGGATATCAGGAAAGGGGATAGGCTGACAAATGAGACGTTACATCTTTGAGCATCTAGCAGTTTCAGAGCAACTGGAGGCTGCAATCAAAATATCCATTAGAGTGCTCCACGTTTCAGAACAAGCAAGCAAGTGGTTGTCAGTGCATCCAGTAAATCACCTGATCCTATTACAAAATCAATTACTGCAGCACATTTCTATTGCTACACAACCTGATAATGGCAAAATGATATTGGATAGCTACTGCAAGGTCAAGAAAACTACTAAAAAGATACAAAATTTGTCTTTTTATCCTGTAAATCCAAATTATACAACATCCTTTTAATGGTACAGTTAAAATTAAAATTATAATTACCTTCTTTGGCTGATTGAGACATTCAATGGATAGTCTCTGCAACTGCTCTGATGTATGACTGCAAGATAGAAGATTGGAGCAGCAGGTCGAACAGCCCAGCCTCTTCATTAAAGAAGAAATAATGCTGCAGCCACAGCCACACATTGACTTGCTCATCAGACGAGTTTATTCTTAAAGAAATTAGGACCAGTACTGTCCCATAAACACTCAAAATTGGTCAGCTGCCTCATTCTGCAGCTCCCTGGCTGAAAATAAGACTGCTAAACAGAAAGGGAAGGAAAAAAAATGTTTCTCAAAAAAAAGTCAGCCAGTCTCATCAGCAAGTAATACCTCACATTTAAAAAAATGGGTACATTTCTCCCTCTACTCGTCTTTGCAAAGTAAGCTGCTTCGAAATGACAGACAGCTGTCTAACCGAGGAGTAAATTCAGGGATGGCAATCTCTCCAAACTGCTTGCTGACTTCTCCTTCCCTGGCTCTTGTCACTTCCAGTCTGTTTTGCCCTCCCCAGCAGCGCAGCCTATCCAGGCTGGGCCCCGTCCAGAGGAGGCTGTGCCAGCAGCCAACAGCTGAGTGCTCCACCCAGCACAGCCCCACGCGCTCGCCCACAGCACCTCCACAGTGGCCACTGCACAGAGCAGGTGACTGCACACCTTGGGAGCTGCCACCTTCTCTAACACCTCTGCTTGAAAAGGACCTTCCAATTACACAGGGGAATGATGAGGCTTGTCTGACTGCTACACTCCCAGAGTGACTACTTTCAGCATCTGGGGAAGGGGGGGAAAAAACAAAGTCTTCCTGAAAAGTTAGAATGCGTGAGAAAAATGCTACCCAAGTCTACCAAATTCTGAAATAAGAATGGCTGCTACAAAGCTATGTGAGTGAGAACAACATCAGGAAAAGCCAACACAAATTTAAACCCAGGAAGAAACACTCACAAAAGGCTTTGTAGTAGAATGTCCAAAGGTACCACAACCAAATCTCAAAACAAGTTAGAGGTAGATCGTGTAAGAAGCTTTAATAAAATCTTCGAGGAGCCCTTTGCTTTGAGAAAAACAAAAAAGGCAAAACTAATTCAAACGAGCAGTCAGACATAAACAGGTCCCCTAACCTTTAAAAAGATGTATACTCTTCTCAAAATACAACACTGAATACCCACCCCCTCACACCCCCTCAATTTAACACACATAAGGAACTCACTGCTGGAAACATTTTCTTGTTTGCAAGAGATAATGATGCAGTAACTATATACTTTTACCTTTCCACGGGAAAAAAAAAAGCAAGTAATATTGTAAAAAGCTCATTTTAATTGGTTTAAGATGGTATGGTATGCAATACTATTTCTGTAAGTAGAAGGTCTCACATTAACACAACTACTTAACCTGATTACGGGATAATCTGACTTGAAATAATTGTCACTTACATTTATAGAGCTATCAGTGCTTGTTCAATAGCATCCTTTTTAGCAAAAGGTTAAGAAAAAATGCAAGTGATGTGAAAGCAGCTGAAATTAATATAATCACAAAAAAACCTCCTTTTCACAATGCATTGAAAGCTTCATTTCTCTCCGGCTCTCTCCCCTCCCCTTTACTCTCTCTCTCTCTTTCCCCCTCCCTTTCCTTGGTTTAAAGCTGAACTGAGCCTCTCCCTTCACCTTGCTCTGCCCTTTTGATATTTATGTTCCTATTAAATCAATTTCCAGTAGTATCCATATACAAGCATGCACAACAAATTGAATGGTAAAAAAAACAACCAAACCCTTCCGTAGATAAAGACTACAGATGCAAACAAGCAAAATAATGCAGTAACCTTTTACTCGCCTGCTGGAGGTACTGTCTGCTGCATGGAATTTTAAATCCTCATCTGCAGATGCAATTGAGCTGGTATTGCCAAGGACTTTGCTCTTCCCGTGCTAATTCTACAGAGCTATTCATCGAAAGAGTACATTATATAGAATGTTTAAAGTAATAGCAGGTGGAATTACTTAAATGTCTCGAAAGGAACCAACTTCCAAAAAAAGCAGCTATAGCTCTGACCAGCCACATTTCAGAGATATGTCAGGCACATTAGTGAAGAAAGTCTTATTGCTGATGCATGCTTGCCAGCAATGTGCAGGATGTGGAAGCAGAGAGCTAATGAAAAAAATTAATACACAGATTTAAAGTGCAAGGATCATGCTCCAATGCTCAACATTTCACATGTCCTGCATACCACAAAAATCTCTTTACAGAAGTATCTATTGTTTATAGAGCTAAGAAAATGTTGTTAAAAGTAACCCCCATGTCCCCCTACTTCAAATCCTGGCCTCTCAGTAGACTACAGATCAGCTCTTATACAAGTGTTCTTACTGTACCTGTATTTCTAATACACAGACTAGCCTTTTCCTTTGGCAGCATGTAGCTAAGAATTACCCAGATATATTTCTTAACAAGAAACAGACTACAGGAAAGCATCAATATTTGGGATAATGGTTTGAAGTCTAATAGGGTTAGGAAGTACAAGGGTACTTCACTAGAATTTGTATTACTCTTGGTAGAGATGAAGTGCCAGCAGTGCAGCCTGCTATTTATTATTTATGAATTCTTCCCCTCCTCAAGTCAGTTCCTTAATGTACTATTGATCCCTGGTGCATGCAGACAGAGCCAGTGACTGACAGCCACGGCCTCATAGAGTAAGGATCGGCAACATAAAATAATATTTTTAAGAATATCGAGGTAATTTTAATGCAGGGGGGAGAAGGATTTCCTATCTATGGACAGCAGAATTGAAGTTCTACTCATAGTGACATAGTTGATAGAGAAGAACAAACGTTTTTTCCCCCCACCAAAAGCATCCTGTAGTGTCATTTAAAACACAAAGACAGATTTGCTTAAATTTTACATTGGTGTTACCACTATTTTTGGTTTAATTTTCTTGTGTGTTATCAACAAAACTTTCAATACATCTTTACTCCCTATAACATGTTTCACCTGAATCTAAAATTGCTTGCTATGAATCTCTTTTGTTACATCCCTGTTCCTAACTAAAGCATTGAATGGATAATGTTCTCCATTATACTCATTGACAGGACAGAGTCATGAAGACAACATCCTCAGAACTATGATTACCTTCCAGAATACCAGATACTTTTATTATATTAGCTCTCATGACTTCCACAAACTCAGTGAAATCCAAACAAAAATGAAGCAGGGTTGTTAATAGTTTTGAAGAAACATTTATCACACTAACAAGGCTTTCTTGCAATAATCTTCATCTCAAGCCACAGACTGTTTCTATTAAAAAAAAAAAATCCAAAGGAGACATGATTTCATGCTAAGCTAAGGCCATGCTCTACTGTATGCAAAATCTCAATAGGCAAGCAGCCAGACATGCTTTTAGGCCTTGATGGAATATCACTTGGACACAGAGAGTGGAAGAGACAGAATTCTATGAAAAGTGTAAGTACAAACTAAAGAAAAGAAAGTGCAGAATAGATATACATAGAATAGATATACATAAACAATATATAAATTATGAAACATAGTTACTGAACAAATAATCAAGCAAATACAACTCTGAACCGGGGAAAGCCTTCCCACAAAAAAATTCTTACCAAATCTTTATAGCATGTTGGAAATTGGAAAGTTTAAATGTCTAAACTTATTGCAAGGTTCTAAACATACAACATGCCTGACAATACAGTAAGATACTCAAATAGAAAAAAAGCCTACGAGTTTATTTGTTACAGATTTAGACAACAGCAAGGGAATGCAAGAGAAGCTACAACTCTAAAGGGTTTAGAAGGAGGGAAGACACTTTTCACAACAGCTGAACAATTTTTAAGGCAACTCTCCAAAAGACAGTGGGAAACACCAGAGACCCTGGGACTTGCCACGTGACACGGCCAGCTCCCCTGTTCTGTCTGCAGCCAGTTCTGCTGCCTTGGAAAATAAATCCAACATGAAGAGCAACCACCTCTTTAGCAGCTGGTCAAGAAAAGGGCCGGCTGGTACACTTCCTTGCAAATGAATGGATCTCCTCAAACTTAATGCTCAAGTCATTGCTGAAAAAAACCACCCGTTTTCAATACATACCTAACTTTTAATACAGTCAGAATATTTGTTTCTGCATGGCAAAAAAGAAGCACAAGATCAGAATGTATGCTTATTGAAATTATTTTTCAAGTGAAGATGATAGCAATTCGAATGAAATTTTACAAATCTCATTAAAATAATAAAAGAACTCATAGTGCTATAAACTGAACCTAAGCTATGTATTTCTTTATAATCCAAAAGCTGCTTTATTGGTTCATATACACCAGTACAATAGGTAAAAGACATCTTCTAATTGAAGGTTTGCTCCTGGTAATAAAAACTTTGAAACCCTCCATTGGGAGAACCAGCAAATTGCTTTAAAAAGTTCATCATCTGCTGCGCTCTCAAGATTGCAACTCAAAGATGTGAAAATGGTCTTTGGTATTTTCATCCTCGTGTCAGATAGTAAAACAAAACAAATTTTAACAAATGCCATCACAACAGACAAGTACACTGCCCCTGCAACAGACAGATTTCAAAGCAGTTATAGGAAGGATAGAAGAAGGCATGTCCAATTTCACCCAAGATGCAATGTGACAGAAGTGGTGGTTTTCGGCTTCATCGGCTTTTCTCAAGGTCCCTTCCTTCTGTTTGGGATGGGAAGAGATGAATGGGTAATCAAACTCAGGCTCATTCCTTCCCCTCCTCCACAAGAGGAATCATGAAAAAAATAAAAGGGTTGAAAAAGAGGAAGACAAGTCTTTTTGATCCAAAACTGAGAAATTTGTACAACCTTATGCAGGACAAAGACTGGCTGCACCTTCTAAGGCCCTCATCTCATACCTGACCCACCTTGTTGATGACAAGTTTTCTAATTTGGAAAACAAAACATACAAACAGCACCTCTCTCCAAAAAACCAAATGGTGGTAACTCTTCTGAGCTTCGCCCATAGAGATAAAAGAAAAAACACAGTCCTAGTATTTGTAATACCAGGAAATGTTTTCTTGAACTCTTTCAGACATCAGTGAACTTGCCCACTTTTCCCTGTGCAGTACAGCACTGGTATGTAACTCAAACCCTAGCTTCCAAGAGCATGGAAGCACTGTAATGCTGGGAGCTTTGGAGCTTGTGTTTCACTCACTTGCTCCAAGGTAAGAGTCCACACTACTGCCATTCCAATTTCTTAACACATACTGTGGGAAACACAGTGACACATCCAACTAACTGAACTGACAAACACCTCAGGATTGGTACCTAATCATCATTAGCCATCCAAATTAGAACCTCCCTTTGACAAAATGTACACTACACCGACTTCTCATTAACTCCTGTGTTCGTACTGTCAGTATTTATCTTGCATGCTGTCCCCATCTACCTGGACTTTTTCTCTGCTGGAGAGAAAGAAGGCAACAGGATACCAACTCATTCGCTATAATTTTTTTAAGAACCACTCCATCCTTTCCCAGACTTGAGATACGTTATCCATTATACCTGAGGGAGACCTCCACACCAACTGCATTTTTTGCTTCCATCTTGCTACAGTATTCCCAGTTTAAACATCATTTGATATTTATTGCCAGTTGATGCAGCAAGGAAGAATTGGTTCCTCTATATGATAAAAGCGTTCTTAACATTTATTCCAACATGCTCATACACAGACTAAAAAAAAAAAAAAAAAAAAAAAAACACGCTAAAAGGGTGGGAGGGAAATTAACATATCTTTTATAGTCAGGGTAGTTTACACTCTAAATATAATCACTCCATTCCACAAGAGTTGCATACTATGGAAAATTGTAGTAAAACTTTTGAGAATCTCCTGTATCTGCTCTTACCCAAGGGCCATGTGCAGGCTTGTCTCTCTACTCCCCCAGCCTCTCTGCAATACCCCTAACAAAGTCTTTCTCACTCCATGTGTTCAGTTGTTGTGTGTTTATTGCAGGCAAGCAAGGAAACAAGCAAGAGACAAAACCAAACCAAAACAAACCCCACAACATCACCAGCATTTCTTTGACTATGGCTGAGTGAATCCTCCAGCCCCTGGTCTTGCCTCCCTAGCTACTTTCCCTATATTTCGCTCCCCAGAGGCATCATATTTAGCTCTTCATCTGGGCTGACTACCTAAGTAAAAAATCACACCTCTTTAACAATTCCCCACACCTTCTAAAACAGAAGAAAGTCCTTTCTAATATCTTCCAGCTACATGAGACAATAAAATGTTTAGCTCACACAGTGAGTGCAGTCTAATGAGGGCAATCAGTGTGGGGCTTGTGAGGATGTCTCCTGATAGAGCAGGAGATGATCTAGTGGCAGATTTTTGGATGTCTTTTCTAGTGGGCTTAAGAACAACAGAATTCATAATTTGGCCTAGGAGCTAAAATCACTTAGCTTAAGCAGTGCTGTTGATAGACATATGGTTCCTGGCATTAGATGGGAAGCCTACACTTGAGTCATGAACACAGGCAGCAGCAACCACTCGCACCAAATTAGGTATGGAGCTATTACAGCTAAATACAGGGACATCTGCACAGGAGTTGTTCCTCTCCTCCAGTCCTCCCAAACGCACTTATGGCTTTACTGAGTAGTTTCTACTTCCTTTCTCTTCTTGCCTTTTTCCTAAAAACCATCTGTAAAAGACAGTTTTTACACAGCACCGGAAAACAGCTGGAGATTATAAATCAATTGAATACAAGAAGTCAGTAATCTTTCAAGTAAAGAATAAATTCACACTACCATACATTACCTACTCATTTTCAGTATGCTGAAAATATTACCTTATAAGTAATAAAAGTTGTTAAACATATACACATGTGTCTGTTTCTAGCAGCTGGTGATTTTCCTCCTTTAGAGCTTGGGATAAGCACTAAACTGACTGTCAGCTTACAACCCAGTGTTGAAATAGTTAATATTTTTCTCAGAGGTAACCCTCAGCGCAAGCAGAGGGTTTCTGAAAGAAAGCAGTGCTTTCTTTCAGAACTCTTGTTTCAGGCTAGCTACTTATTTAAGAAGGAAACAGTATCAATTTATGCTTGGCACTTCTTTTTTAAGGTGACTTAATTATAAGTGCTATCTCTTTTCAAACAAGGGCAATGAAAAAAAAATTCCAAAGCAAAAGAAAACTGACATCTGATGGAAAGAGGGATGCAGCTATAACACCTTAGCCTGTAATAAATATCACAGAGGAAGCAAGTAGCTTGCTATCTGAGTGCAAATTTCAGAGCCACCCATTTCCATTACTACTCATTAAGACAAGGATGAGGACAACCAGCTTCTGAGAACAGACACACTCTCACCACAGACAGGACGGTAATTTTTCCACAAGCAGTACAGGGTAATAACCATGCAATTCCTGCTATACCCTTGGAACAGAATGCTGCTGACCTGGCGAGGCTGAAACATGAATCTTAAATGGTTGTTTTCAAACCCTTTACAAAGGATTGCCAAAAGTAAATTTGCCCAGACTTCACATCTGATCCCAGTTCCTTTGCTTCCCTGAGGCAAAGGGGGAGGATGAGAAGTAACAGGGACATGATCTTATATGTAGTTGTCATGAAAGCCTGATGCTTACAGAATATCAGCAGACTGTATGTATGGCCAGTCTTCGCGAACGAAGATTTGGGAAGGGTCTTTGCCCTTCGAGCCTGCGCAGTGGATTTTTTAGGTGAGACACAGTGTGCGCTGAGCTGAGCCCACCCTTTAATCCTAAGGTTCATCTGCCGGGGCCGAGCAAGCTTGGACGGTGGCAGTGAGGTCCTCAGGACGTAGGTTTGTTTAGAGTGACCTTCTCTTAGATGGATGGCCTTACAGGGCTGACGAGCTCCATCTACCCGGGGGACTCCTCTGACCGGGACCCGAACCCGGGCCGCGGCGGTGAAAGCGCCGCATCCTAACCACTAGACCACCAGAGGGCCCACTGCCTATTCACAGGTGGGTCCTGCTAAGTGACAAGGAAGGTGTGACCACACTCCTTCACTGCTACTGTAAAAAAATTCCACATCATCCAGCAAGGTGCATTTCTGGGAAGAACAGACAAACACAAGAAATGCTCTGTGGCAAAACAGTACACCCTTTGATACAGAAATTATCATGTCAAATCACACCACAACACAAGACCTTTAACACTTTTTGTTCACTGTAGTTTCAAACAATATTCAGAATTATTAGATTCTTTTAAAAATGTAACTTACTCTCATTCATAATCTAGGTCTTCATAGAGCTCCAGATAGAGGTTAGCTTTATGAAATTCAGTTTTTCAGCAAGATTTTTTGAAAATGCCAAAACAAACAAAGAATAACAAGCCAAACTAAAAGCAAGAACGATGTCTGAGCATGGAGGAAACCAGACCTTTACTTTTCGGTTAACCGTTGGGAACATTTCAAATAAGAAACCTTACAAGACAATTTCAAAGTTCAAGAGAGAAGCACAAGAGCCTTAGAAAGATCAATGTTCCCACTAGATCTCATGTTAAACCAAGAACCACAACAACAATGAAGATATTCTAATCCTCTGTGCTCTTCAGGTTGCGTGAAACAAGTGGATTAGCCTTTATTATGTTTAAGACAGAAATCTCCGAGCTGACTAGCTACTTTAAATAAAAGCTTAAAACATTAACTTAACCATTATCAAATAACAACTCCCCTCTCCCCCCCTCCCCATTTCTCAACTTAAGCCTCACCCTCTCCACCTACAGGAGTACACTAAGGCAAAATATTTACTATACCTTTTGCAATACTCTATCTAAAGTTGTTATTCACTATCAAGTGCATTTTCATTACTCCTTTGGAAGTCATGGTCCAGATCTTTCTGCACAGCCTGATTCACAGCTACAGTTAATACAATCTATACGAGTGAATCACATGGGAAAATGCTAGCCTATAACACCAGTAGGTTATGAAAGTTTAAAATGCTATTTTTACTTTAGATACAAGTTCATCACAACACACAATTATGTTCTATGCCTCTGTTAGCTTTCAGGTGCAAAGCTGGAACTTCTCAATAGAAAAGCTAGCTACATGTAATAGCAGAAAACATTAACAGATGTTGATGCAAGAGGAAAAAAAAAAAAGCACCTTGTCTGTTCACTTTTTTCATATGAGATCATCAGTCTGGTAATCCTAGAAGGGAAACTGTGTCCTCCAGCTAAGAAACACAAATAACAACAGCGACATAGATGCTTCAGTACAAGCCTTAAGTGTGTGCCAGAATGCAAAACTGAAGCAATCTCCATCATTAAAGACACTAGCTAAACACACACCACCACAGGGGTCCTAATTCCCACTACAGTTGCATGTTGAATTTTGCTGAGCTAGAGCAGCCCAGTATCAGTGCTTATGGCAGGGAAGTTCATCTGAGGCTGCTGCAGGCTGATAAGCACTGGCAGCAGAACTGCTTACAGTAGCTTCAAAAATGTACTTCACTCCTCTCTCAGGTGTTTCCAACTCCATGTCACCCCTGGCCTTGAGCTGGCACAAGAATCTGTGCAGATCGCACAAGCATTGTAGATGTTCTTGAGATAACTAGTTTTGAGATAATAGTTCTGAAATCTAGTTCACTGCACAAATGCTCCAAAATTTCTAGAAGTCAAGAGTCAGAAGCTGATCAGCAGAATTTATTTCGGTAGCACTGCCTACTTTAAAGTGCTCAAAAACTAGAGCCTAACACTAGTTTCAATCTTAGCAGCAGTGTTGCTTATGCCAAGTTATGCAGCCTTTGATCCCTTGTTTCAAACTCCTCTCCCACCCATACAGAGGGAAATACAGAGGTATAATTGTTCATCTGGTTGGACAGGGAAAAATAGGAAAATTTGTTTGGATGAAAACCACAGGAAAAAAAAAGAAGGCCACACTTCATAAGATGGTCAATCTAGATCACCGTGCTATGCTACACATGACTTCATCACATAATACAGAGGTGGATGGTGAAGTGAGGGTAGAGGAGAAAAGCAGAGATGAAGGAGGCCAGAGGAGGCTGGTCAGCAGGTTTATCATAGGAATTCAAGCACAACCAAATCCATGGATGTCATACAGCACACTGATAAATTAATTTGTTGCTTGTTCCTCACTTCTTTGCCAGTAAAGCTGGATGTACATTTACTCTGAACAGGGCTTTGGTAAGGTAAAAAAGTTAAAGACTAAGTTATTTACATATTATATTATTGAGCAGACAGGAAAGAAGGGGTACAATTCTTGAACATAGGACAAGAAAAAAACACAGCTAACAGGAGAAATAAGAAGCTTTTGTTCCTTTTCCTGTAACCAAAGTATAGGAGCTAGCTTGCCAGAGAGAAGAAGTGCTCAAAACCAAGAATGAAGTCGCAGGGATAAACATTCTGAACCCTGCTCAGAGGAAGTTTGAGCTGGATGTGCTCTAATGTGCTGCTTAAAGCCCTTTAGTCATCCATAGTTACCTTTGCATTTGAGCAGCAAGTGGACTTTATAGGGGAAGAAAAGAACTGACTGAGAACAAGCACCACAGCGATACAGAATAATTAGTCATCAAGGTAGCATCCAAAATAGACTTTCATTATGTATTACCAAAACAAGATTTTACTTCTAAATGACTACTAGGTCTTCTGGTTTAAGGCTCATTATTTTCTTGTATGTTAACAAGCTTTAATTAATATCAAGATGTGAAAGACCAATTAAATAGTGAGGTCACAGTGCGGTTACCTGTGCACATATTGGGAGCCAGGTTTTACATACAGGCATCCCTGAAACCACTTAGCAGTAAACGGCGAGTGCAGAATAAGCAAGCTACACAAAGTCATGTAAGGTTTAATAACTTAAAATTATTAACTGGAAGCAGAAATATGAATACAAGGATCTTGCAAGATTCATATCTGATTATATGCCTCTTAGCAGCTTTTATTTTTATCATTAGACAAAGTATTCAATTTCTCTACAGTTCTGAAAATCTTTGGTCCCAGAATATCCAATTTGCAAGCCATCTTTAGAATATATGACTTACTGGTTTTCAGATTTCAGGAAATACTTTCTCCCTAAAGCAACACCGAGAAGAACTGATTAGTGTACAATTATACACAGGAACCCTAAATTACAATCATTTCATGTTCTGATGAAACATGGCTAATGAGAAAAACTACAATCCTAAAGAACATGCAGTTTATCATTCCTGTTAAGATCATGACAATCTTTGCTCCAGACTTCACACCTAGGTTGAAGGAGACTTCAGACAAAAATTTTCCTTGACCTAAGACTTAGAGAAAAGTTAACATGCTCTGCAAAGCCCTGACAATTATATCTGAGTTAATTAACAGGACATCTACAGGCACTACTAAAAAAAAATCCCTGAAGATAGAAAATAATGTTACAATTTATATATACTATTGTCATCATTTACTAACTACAGAATAGGATAAGTGGAGCTTTTACCAACGTAATTCTAAGGTGTTTACCTGCAACACAATGTTTTTCACAGAAGTTCTTTACCTAGTGGGATCATTGTAACATCTCATCACGTAGGTGATGTGCTATACTTTGTATGATGCATCCCAGGCAACCCATTGCCAGCTCAGTTTCCTAAGGGTGATACTAAAGAAGATAAAACCTACTGGTTAGCACTGGACCTTGATAGACCAGCTGATTTGTTTTGTTGTTTGGTTTATTTTTCATTGTTTGGGGGTTGTTTTTTCTCCTCATTTGGTCAGTTGGCAGTGGGCAAGAGGGAGACAAGGACACCAAGATCTTTTAGGACATAAAAATAGCCAATCATCTTTCATTTTGTGTAGTCACCATTCAAAACAAACCTCATTTTATTTCATTTGTTGTAGCACTGTAAATAGAGTGCTTAAGGACACAGTCAAGGTGAAGTCATGGTTTGCTCATGCTATTTTTTATCTGCCATAACATAACTAAATCAACTTCAATTAAATTAAATGCTTTAGTTAATTAATCAGTGTAACTAATATGTTGTTTGCCATTTTCACATAAGAATTTATATACTAGAAAATTTCACTCCCTCCCTTTTTTAGGTTAGCTGGTATAACAAGGGATATTACTCTTCTTTCCTCTCCTACTCCTCACTGCACAACAAGCCTGGTTTTACTCTCGCTTTTCTACCCCCTCACAGCTTCAATGCTGTTGTGATTTGCTGCATCCACTCCTCAGGATGGCTAGTATATCCCGTGTCTCATGTATTCCCCAACAGAAAAATTTCAGTAATTCCAAAACTCCCAGGCATCAAGTTTTCAAACTGGCATGAAAAAAAACCAGATACAATCTGGCACAAATACTGGATTTCTCAGTGTCTAAAATTTAAATCAACAAGACACCGGGAAGAGTTCTCTCACATTGTTTCTTGGAACTTTTTAACGGATGTGTCTTGGAGCCTTCTATTTAATATATCTCAGTGTTTCAGTTTTACATAACATACTTCTAGATTTCACTAGCTAGGAATGACTTCATTAAAACACAAATATTGTTATCTGCTGGTATTGTGTCACATGGACACAAGCGATACAGCGAGGAGTGTGTGAGGAACCACGGATTACAGAGTCCTGCAAGTGACAGTAAGGAACTCTGGAGCACAGGTAGGTTTTTTTCTCACAGTCAAATGGGTTTGAAAGAGCCAGTTGAATCTGGAGAGTCAACAAATGGTTCCAGGACTGATGCCATCACCAAGGATTCAGCAACTTGGACCATGGGACTTACTTGGTCTACTGGTGGCTGATAGGGTCCATTTGTCACAGAAGGGGAAATGTATTTTTGATCATAGCCTTGCCAAGCTGATGAGGAGGGCTTTAAACTAAAGCTGCATGGGGGGGGAACTTCAATTCATCCCACTCATACCAGTTTGATACCAGTGACAGCAACAGAGGCCCAGAGAGGGATCGGAGGTCCATAGGAGAGTACCTGGAGGGAATTCCAGCCACTTCAACCAGTAAGTCAGCTTCATTGTGGGCCCAACTGAAATGCCTCTATGCAAATGTAGGCAGCATGGGGAATAGGGAATAAACAAAGAGTTATCTGTGATCTTACTGGCACCATGGAGACGTGGTGGGATGGCCCCTATGACTGAGTGCTGGAATGGAAGGATACAGGCTCTTTAGAAAGGACAGACAGGAGAGATGAGGTGGGGGGTGTTGTCCTCTACATCAGTGACCAACTGGAATACGTGAAGCTCTGCCTGGCGATGAATGAGGAGCTGACCTACAGCTTACGTGGGTCAGGATTAAATGGAAGGCAGAGATAGGTGACACAGTGGAGGGGCTAGTACTGGCTGCCTGATCAGGAACACTGAGTCGATGAGTTCGTCTATAGACAGGTAGGAAATGCCTCATGTTCACAAGCCCTGGTCCTCAAGGGGGGATTCAACCAATCCAGTCTCTGCTGGAGGGAAAACACAAGCAATCCAGAAGGTTCCTGGAATTCATGGATGCCAACTCCCTTCTCCAAGGGACAGAGGAGCTAGTGAGGAGAGGTGCTATGGTGGACCTTGTTCTCACCAACAAGAAGGGGCTGGTGGGGAATGTGAAGCTCAAGGGCAGCCTGGGCTGCAGTGACCACAAAATGGTGGAGTTTGAGATCCTTAGGGCAGCAAGGAGGGCGCACAGCAACTTCGCTATCCTGGACTTTAGGAGCGCAGACTTTGGCCTCATCAGGGAGCTGCTAGAATACTGTGGTATAAAGCTTGGAGGGAAGAGGGGCCCAGGAAAGCTGGTTAATATTCACAAATTGACTCCTCCAAACTCAGGCAAAAACTGGAAGCCTGCATGGATGACAAGAATGTCCTGGACAAATTCAAACACAAAATGGAAAGCTACAGAGGGTGGCAGCAAGGACAGGTAGCCTGGGAGGAATACAGAGAAATTGTCTGAGCAGCCAGGGATCAAGTTAGGAACTCTAAAGCCATGACAGAATTAAATCTGGTCAGGGATATCCATGGCAATAAAAAAAGCCTCTGTAGGTATGCTAGTGATAAAAGGAAGACTAGGGAAAATAAGGGCCTTTCCTGGAAGGAAACAAGAGACGTGGTTGCATGGGACATGGAGAGGGCTGAGGTACTCAACAACTTTTTTGCCTGAGTCTTCACCAGCAAGTTTTTCATACCACCATCCAAGTCCCAGGAAAGCAAAGGTAGGGACTGGGAGAATGAGGAACTACTTGCTGTAGGAGAAGATCAAGTTCAAGACCATCTAAGGAATCTGAAGGTTTACAAGTCCATGGGACTGGATGAGATAGAACTGTGGGTCCAAAAGGAACCAGCAGATGAAATGGCTGAGTCACTATTCATCATATTTGAAAAGTTCTGGCAGGCTGGTGAAGTTCCCACTGACTGGATATGGGGAAGCATAACCCCATTTTTAAAACAGGGAAACAAGAAAGACCCAGAGAACTCCAGGCCAGTCACTCTGACCTTCATGACCAGGAAGACCATGGAGCAGATCCTACTGGAAACCATGCTAAGGCACATGGAAAATAAGGAGGCCATTGCTGACAGCCAACATGCCTTCACTAAGTACAAATTGTATCTGACAAAATTTGGTGGCTTTCTACGATAGGGTTACAGTGGTGATGGATGAGGGAAAAGTGACTGATGTAATCAACCTAGACTTGTGCAAAGCACAACATCCTTATCTCTAAACTGGAGAGAAAGTGATTTGACAGATGGACCACTCGGTGGGTAAGGAATTGGCTGGATGGTCACACTCAAAGTTGTGGTCAATGGCTCAACGTCCAAGTGGGGGCCAGTAATGAGTGGTGTTCTTCAGGCATCAGCACTGGGGCAGGCGCTGTTTAATATCTTTGTCACTGACAGGGACAGTGGGATTGAGTGCTCTCTCAGCAAGTTTGCTGACAATACCAAGCTGTTTGGTGTGGTCAACAGGCTGGTGATCCAGAGGGACCTAGACAGGCTAGAAGGGGGGCTGTGCGAACCTCATAAAGTTCAACAAGGCCAAGTGTAAGGTTCTGTGAGGTGCTTGGGTTGGGGCAATCCCAAGCACCAATAAAGGTTGGGAAGAAAATGGATTGAGAGCAGCCCTGAGGTGAAGGACTTGGGGGTGTTGATTGAGGAGAAGTTCAACATGACCCAACAATGTATGCCTGCAGCCCAGAAAACCAACCGTGTCCTGGGCTGCATCAAAAGCATCATGGCCAGCAGGCTGGGGAAGGTGATTCTTCCCCTCTACTCCACTCTTATGAGACCCCCTACCCAGAGTATTGAGTTTGCCTGTGAGGTCCCCAACATAAGAGAAATGTGGACCTGTTAGAACAGGACCAGAGGAATTTCAGAAAGATGATCAAAGGGCTGAAGCACCTCTCCTACGAAGACAGGCTGAGAGAGTAGGGGTTGTTCAGCCTGGAGAAGTGAGGGCTCCAGAGAGACCTTATATCAGCCTTCTAGTAGGTAAAGAGGGCCTACAAGAAAGCTGGAGAGGGACTTTGTAAAAAGGCATGTAGAGATAAGACAAGGAGAATGGTTTTAGACTCAAAAAGAGGGTAGGTTTAGATTCGATATTGGGAATAAATTCTTCACTGTGAGGGTAGTGAAACAAGGGAACAGGTTGCCCATAGAAGCTGTGGATGCCCTATCCTTGGAAGGATTCAAGGCCAGGCTGGATGGGGCTTTGAGCAACCTGGTTTAGTAGAAGGTTCCCTGACCATGGTGGATGGGTTGGAACTAGATGATTTTAAGGTCCCTTCCAACCCAAACCATTCCATGACTCTATGATGACAGATGTTGGATATTAGTCTCCCCAATTATGTAGCAGTAACTTTGAAGCATGTCAGATAAGCTGAAGTTTCTCAGCTCCTTAGTTAAGTTCCTTAGCAAACAGTTTCTATTCTTAGCCAGTAATATTTCTACTCAAATTTTTTATACAATGTAAATCGGTCACATATTGAACCTAATAGCCAAAATATTGTGGCACTGAGAAGCAGAAAGCATTGTATATTCACCTCTAGGCACAAACAATGCCCATAACTATGTCAAACCCTCCCCCTCTCAGTTTTTAATTGCAAAATTTTATTTTTATTCTGGCATTTCATAAAGTTCAAAAGTTCACTCAAATTTAAGGAAGCATTTCCCTTGAATTTTTCCCCAAAGAATCATTTTCCATTGAAGTTTATATTCAGCTAAATATTTAATCATCCTCCAGTAGCAGGCAAATCAGCATATACTTCACAACTTCAGTTAGAGACAACTGTATGTTATTAAATATTCATATATTTTGTGCAACTGAAACTGAATTATAAAAGTGGTTTTCTGACCCAAACTAAATTGGTGCTTGTTTACCTTGATGCCTTAAGGTCCATCTGGTTTTTTGATTTTCCTAATTTTTATAAGCTTTATAAGTAGTTATATAGTAGAAGTAGATTTAGAAGCAGCAGCCCTTATTCCTTTACCCTTAGCATAGTAACTACACACCTTCCCCAACCCTATCACCCCATTCCATGCCCCCCATATCAATTCTACCCCTGAATTCCAGTAGAAATGTTTAGTCTCTCTTGAAGATTAGGCCTATTTTGTTTAGAGAACACTTGTACCTTGGCCTAAACCGCAAAAGTACAGTCAAGAACTGGGTGAATATATGCCCCCTGAACTCTGTAGAAGATGATGATTAATGAAAAGAGGGTCTCAAAAAGCCCCTCGCCTCAATTCCCGAGGGGCGGACCGAGGGTGGATCAGGGCAAAAGCCAGTGGGTGGACGAAACCTAGGATTGGACAAGCAGTGTTATAAATTGTACCATCTGTACACAGGGAGTACGCGTGTCTTGTAATCTTTATGCCTAGGCACAAATTAAAATCCTTTCCTTATTTCACCTCCAAAACTAATTTGCCTCAGAGTTTTTTTCTCCCTGAATTTTCTTTAGGCTACAACCTTAAAAACGCCTGACTGTAAATTGCAGTTTAGGAATTCCTTCATAAGCAGCTCAGTCCACACCACAGACAGAGATGTTCTATTATATCATTAGCTTTCTCAATGAAGACCATCCCAGCAAGCAGTCTCAGGATGAGTTTAATCCATGAACTATCCTGCAAAAGCTCTCCTTTTGCCACCCCTGCAAGCAGACAGCAGTGGCCATCATCAAAACAGTGGAGTTGTTTTGTGTCGGGGCAGTGATAGATGCTCTTCAGCTTTAACTCACTGGAAGCAAGTCATCCTCCTAAAGGCCATGCAAAGAAAAAGACAACAAACAGCACCACTCTCTTCACAGACATTAAAAACAAAGGGCTGGCTATCATATTAAATCATTAGCTGCAGTGTTCTCTTATAAAAAGAGACTCTGATAACTGAAGAGAATTTTGCATGATGTTCAGCTCTGGAATAAAGTAGAGTAATATGCATGAAGAACTTCCCTGGAAATGTACTTGTGGGTTCCCAAAGAAAAAAGGGAAAAAGTACATGAAGTGACTACTTTGTGTTTTTTGAAGTGTTAAGTTAAAGAACAGAATTCTAAATTCAATTTGCAATTGATATCTAATGAATTTGCTAGAAAACACTCAAGATCTTTCTGTGGATAATAGTATAGTGAAAGTACAGTTAAATTTAATTATTCAAAATGCATCTAGCTCAAGATTTGAACAATAGAAAACATTGCAGAAAAAGACAAAAATATTTTAAAAATGAAGCTCCAAAGACAGTGAAAAAGAAACAAAACAAAAAAAACAATGACAACATTGATTAATCAAGAGTTATACAACTATTTAAAGTAATCATCAACAAAAGAGCTGACTGTCCCAGGAGATTCTATTTCAAAAAAACCCCATTACTTTTTCACTGAGAATACTGGGTAAAGAAAAAGTTGGGGTGTTAAATTCATAGAAGAAAGCTATTTGTCAAGTTAAACCGGAGACAACTGGCAACTTGCTGAGCAACTTCAGCTTCGCACCTTTTTAATTAAACATATCAAGTCATCAAAAATTGATTTATATGAAATCTCCTCTGGAAATCATTAGTGCATTGTTTTAGGTTACCTTCATTTTACTGCAAAGTATTATTGCTGACAAAGTTAACAATTAACATAATTCACATACCAAATAACACAAGCACACAAAAGGTCCAAACAAGGATCTGACTTGATGGACAGATGAAAGTACAGGGCCTGCAAAAAGGGGATGGTATTCCTAAAGTGAGTGTGACCCTTGCCCAAACCCACCAAGAGTAGATACCTTTAAAAATCTCATTCATTAGCTTCCAAGGGGTAATGATTCCGGTGTCTTCCAGGAAGGCAGCAAGAGCTTTGTCAGTCTAGTAACTGTTCACTGGCAGTTGAAGGAAAGGATGGGAGATGTCTATGCTCCCTTCCACAGTTTCAATCTCCTGTGGGACCAAAATTCAAAGGTTTTGCAGTTCAGCCTACTTCATATTAGGTAGTACAGACCAAATAAGAATCTCGATAGATTCCAAAATTATGAAAGATAGTTTTAACAGTAGACAGAACAAGAACAAAGAGTACTTCCCTGTAATTATACCCTACCTCACCCTTGGCTTCACTGAAGACAAACTTCTCTCCATATATCAAAAATTCCAAGTAAGTTTACCTTTGAAAGCTCCAACTCCTGTGAAGACAAACATCTCCCTACACTAACTCATACCAGACAGAGCAGTTCATGCTGTACCAGTGCTCAAATTTATATGCTTGCTACAGAAGGTCCAATGTATTAGTTTTCATGTCTTAAAAGGAATAGACTAGATATAATTTCAGGTACTTTCATATGTTATGGGCCTTTTACTGTCAAAAAAAAGTAACAAAGATGTTTTTACTCTCTGTAACTGACAATCAATTCTGCAGAGAGTCTCTCTGGCAGACTCTTCTCAGAGGCATGGAGTGACAGGACAAAGGCTAGACACAGGTTGCAATGACAGAAATTCTGACTGTTCTGAAAAAATTTCACATCACAGGCAGTCAAATATTGAAGGAGGCTGTCTAAAGAAACTGTAGAATATTTGTCCTGGGAGATATTAAAAATTTATCCTGAATAGCAATACTGAGCAACTTCATTTAAGCTGGTCCTGCATTGAGTGGGGGTCTGGACTAGATGACCTCCAACGTCCCTTCTAATCTAAATCTTCTTATGACACCATGAAAAAAAGAAATCGCCTTATGACTCCATGAAATCAAAAGGAGGACTGGGGGGAGGGGGTGAGTCAACTGTACATTATAAAGCTATACATTAACATACATATAACAGCATACAGACTGATGTTTGATTTTTGCCTGTAAAAATAAGGAAAGTTGTAGAAATCCTTAATAAATTTTTTTAGACAATCTACTCTTTTTCTTCAGCATTCTTCTGTTCAATCTCCTTATAATCAAAATTGAGCCTTTTTAATGTCAATAGTCAATAACATCCAATTAACAGAATTTTCAGTCTCAAATTTCCTCATTCAAAATGTCAGCACTTGCTTTTACAACAGAAGACTGATAGATTTTTTTAAAATCCTATCAAATCAACTGTCCTCAATATTTTAATGATTTACAGCTGACTGCCAAAAAAGGGAAAAGCCTCTTTTCCCTTCATTTAAAAAAAACGTATAAACAGTATTTGTTTGATGTAATGGAAGTGAAGATGGGCAACCGTAAAGAGTTGAGGCCAGTATGTACATACTCAGGGCCAGGAGGCTTTTCCTGCAGTTGCTGTGCATGTGAACTGAAGTATATCCCCTTAAAGGAGAGAAAAAAGGAAACACAGGGTATTTCTGATACATTTGTTTGTTGCTCCATTACACTGACAGGAGTCAGTAGAAGATGCTCATTGACTCTCCATTGGGTTAGTCCTCCAGTACTGCAGCTTTGGCCCCTCCTACTGCCTAGAGAGGCAGATTTTCAATCTGCCCATAAAAACAAAAAGGATCAGACTAGTTTAGACTTAAGGAATTCTCTAATTCAATGCTCTATTTAAATGATGGTTCAATACTGAATTCAGACCAAGTTGCTCAGGGTTTTGCCCAATCAAGTCTTGAAAACCTCCAAGGACCTCGTGAAGGGTTTGCACTTTGCAGTGCACGTCTGCTGACAAATATAAATGCTTACCAATTAAGGATGTAAGAGAAAGGGAATACTGTAAGCAGAACTGAAACAGAATTCAATAAATGCAACTGCTTGTAAAATTAGAAATGCAAAAGAGCCTAGTGAGTAACTGATCTTCAAAAATCCTGTGCAATTTTTAACAATTCAAAGTGTTATATATTCACACTGTGTGTGTGTGCATACACGGAGGTTTTTTATATACACAAACAGCACAGAAAAGATTTCAAAATGCACCGGCGTAGAGCCAAACAGTTGATTCCAACAGTCATGGTATCTCCTTCACTGTCTCCTGGAAGCATTGCCCAAACACTTTTGAAATGGTTTGTAGTACAAGAATAAAATTCAGCATGCAGCAATAGTCTGAGATGATACAGCAACAGCAAAGCTGCATTTTTAAAGGCCTGATAAAAGGATACTGCAACAATCACGATACCAGATAACGAGAGCTAGGATGAGAGTTTAACTATGTGGACAGAATATGAATCTCAGATTTTCTGCAGGAAAAATGAAGTTGATTGCATGTGTAAAACAACAGCAGCAGTTTTCTTCTTTATGGAGACACACTGTTTCTAAAACCTGTATTGAGACAGCATGAAATGATGTTGAATGAGGGAGCACACCTACGTTTGTGTCAGTCTTTCTGTTCAGTGGGCTGCTATGAATACTCAGACCATTCCTTATTACTGATCCTACCAGTTAGGCATAAAATGAGCCCTTCCCACCTCTGTAAAAATGCAGTGAGGTGGTGTTTCTCAGGACGTTGCTTGGTCAGGCATAGCCATACCAGCAAGCAGAAGCAGAGAAAGACCTGCCACTGGGAGGAGCTGTAGCCATACGCAATCTGAAATCCTTGCCCTCCACTCGGGACTAAGAACCTGCCAGGAGTTACCATTCCTGCACACCAGGTTCTGCCAGCAAGCCAGAAGCTGCCTGCTGAAGCACACCAATCAGTGATGGAACAAGCACAGGGAACTAATTCTGCATTCTACACATCATAAGTCAGACTTTTGGACATTGAGATAGTCTGTCATTTGTGTTCTTCCCCAGGTCAGTCCACAGTTCTGTCTGAAGCTATACCACCTGAACAAGTGCAGAGAAACAAGTAACCCAAGTACAAAAAGGGTACCAGCTTCCCTGAATCCACAAGTGTGAAAAGCAGTTTCTCCCTAATGCCACTTTCAACACAAGATGAAGTATTGCAAATACAACAACAAAAAAAATCCTATTTATGTTTCTCCCTTTGATCACACCTTCATAAATCAAACAAAGGAAGCACTTCAGTCTTCACCATGTTATCTATGAATAATAGCGGGAACAACAATGATCAAAAGCCTGGAATGGCAACTTACAACAAAAGACTGAAGAAACAAACTGGAGTAGTTCAGTTCAAAGCAGTGCTTCTCCTGCCTTTTTTTTTTTTTTGTGACCGAGTCTAGCATGGCATAGGAAAACAACCAATGTTCAGCATGACTCCTTCCATAGCACACCTTCAGGACACACCTTCCTTCTGCTGTTGCTATGTCCTCAGCCTTGGGAGCAGAAGTGCTTCCAATTCCCACAGGATGGATAAGGACAGGCCTCACCCATGCATGGCTCTCCTGACATCATGGTCCCTCCTTGGCAAGATGCAAGTTATAAAGTACAAACTCCTGAGCAGTGGCAGTACACCACAGTTGACACACAAGCCACCTCAGAGTATTATATTACCCAGCAGAGCCATGCCACTGGTAGTGACTTTAGATGCAGCTGTCTCACCACTGGATGCCCACGTCCATCACCACTGACAATGCTACACTGCCATACTGGTTTGTTAACCACTGACTTAGATGACAAGAGTAAGGAAAGGAAAACAGTACTCTTTTAAAAGCAAAAAGTATGTGCATATGAAGGAAAGAAACTAATTAGTATTTATCCTGTCTACAGCAAATATACAGGAAAAAATCAGAACTGAGTTGAAGGAAAGGTGACACTGAGAGGAAGGGGCAAAGAGGTAGAGTGAGTCTATAAATCACAAAGTTGCAGAAGAAACTGGCTACAAAAAAACATTGACTTTCCTTCACAGAAGACTTAAAGACAGATCATAACAGTCCTTTGGGTCACAACACTCACAAGCAGTGCTACAGGTTGGGGTAAGAGTGGCTGTTAAAGCTGCCCAGTGGAAAAGGACCTGTGGAGTGCTGGTTGCCAGCAACTGAACATGAGCCAGCAGCGTGCCCAGCTGGCCAAGACAACCAATGGCATCCTGGAGCAGGGATTGTCCCTCTGTACTTGGCACTGGTGAGGCTGCACCTCGAATCCTGTGTCCATTTCTGGGCCCCTCATTACAAGAAAGACATTGAGGTGCTGGAGCGTGTCCAGAGAAGGGCAATGGAGCTGGTGAAGGGTCTGGAGCACTAATCTTACGACAAGCAGCTGAGAGAGCTGGCATTGTTTAGCCTGGAGAAAAGGAGGCTCAGGGAGGACCTTATCACTCTTTGCACCTACCTGAAAGGAGGTTGTAGCGAAGTGCGCATGGGTCTCTTCTCCCAGGTAACAAGCAGTAGGCCAAGAGGAAATGAGTTGTGTCAAGGAAGATTTAGATTGGATACTAGGAAAAATTTCTTCACTGATACAGTGGTCAGGCATTGGAATAGGTTCCCCAGGGAAGTAGTGGAATCACCATCAGTGGAAGTGTTCAAAAGGTACTTGTGGACATGGTTTAGTGCTGAACAGGGCAGTGCTGGGTTAATGGTTGGACTCGGTCTTGGAGGTCTTTTCCAACCTTAGTGATTCTATGATTCTCACAGACACTGGTCTAAATACAATAGGTCTTTTGTCTTGAGGAAGAAGTATAAAGTCCCTTCTGTCTCTAATTTCTCTTAATTAGCATATGTGACAGGATAACAGGAGGTTAATAAAATTTGTAATGACATTTTACCCAGGATTGACTGTCACATCACAATCAGCATTTTGGTAAATACATGAGAGGCCTTAGCAGTGCAGCTGGTAGTGCTCTCTAGTGGAGATAAAATAAACTCATTTTGCAGTACTTCAATTACAATTCACTGTAAACATCAATACTGCTATTCAAAGATGAAGAGACAAAAGCTGAGCTAATACCTTCAAACACAGGTTTCCTAAATATCTACAAAAAGTAAAGACGGGCTTCTTCCTTCACGAGCTCAGCACTTTGCTTCTTATCAACTTACTTCACTATGGGCATACAACATAAGGAAGAAAAGACTAGAGAACATACTTATGCAATTTTTAAAGTGTGCTTTATTATCCATATCCAAAAGCAATATATACTACAGGAAACTACTGCAAAGCTTTAAGGCAGATGGATGATAAACTAGAAGACAGATGAAGTGGAGCCCCTCTAGGGTACTCCTGTACTACTAATATCACAGTTGATGGAGGTAGGTTTTTTTATTGTAAAATTTTTTATCAGGAGTCAAGGAAGCCAAAGAGCTAGCTAAGAACTCTGACGCACACATGCATTTTTGAGTGCAACATTTTGGTGACAAAATGAAAGAGTATCCTTATCACACTGCCAGGGGCTTAAGATCTCAGCTGCATATTTGAGTTAGTGGTGCTGCCTCTTCCTTTTTATTTTAAAGGAGAAAATGAGACTGGTGAATAGCTCCTGTGGGATGACTGAAATTTGGGATCAAAGTGGATGCTAATAATCAGAGTTGGTAACACAGAATAGAATGGGAATGTTGATATGATTTTTCTTGATTTCAAATAGAGCAATAGAAGTCCTAAATCCCAGTTAGGTCCTCAGTTCTTTCTGTGCAGCCTGTAAACCCTCAAATCAAAACTTAAAGAATATTTTCAATGCAACCTGAACTTATTCTTCATGGTTACATAAGTTCAGTCCTACTAAAAAAAACTTCCAGTCGGCAACTTCCAGACAAGGAGGAAATTATTTCAGCAATTTAGCAGTAACATAAAGAAAACAAATGGGTGCCATAGCATATATACAAAGCTCCAGTGAGAAAAATTTCAAGTCAAGTTTACAAAGGCACCAAAATTTAAGCTATGGTCACCATGAAAGATTAAGAGTTATTTGTGCATTTTCATCACCGTCTACAGAGACAATCATAAAGTGGTAACTCAATGAATTAAACCTGTCCTGTTTGAAAGACGGAAATGATTTAGCAGATCTATGAATGCCAGTGTATGTGATTAGGACAGCTTAGGTGAAAACACTAAGCAACAAAACAGCCTACACATTAGTTTGTGTATTTTTTTCATTTTCTTTAAGGAAGTTTCAACGGCATCCCTGAGGTCTCTGCCTAATCAGTTAACTGAAGGAGAAGGAAGAAGCAATTGTATGCAACCTCACACAAAGAAATACAAAACATTACTAGGCCATTAACAGAGTATTTAATGTTGATCTTTTGGTCCAATGAAGGGCTCATTCTCCTAGGATCTGTCTGAAACTACCATAATGATATCTTGTCTGTAAAGGATTTTTGATTCTCTTTTAATTTTTTATAAACATTGGAATAACCAACTTTTCAGGATGCAATAGTTCTCATGAGTAATTCATGATAACCCCAAATGGTTCCAACCCAGTGAATCAAGCTACTCGCACATCAATTCTGTTTTGCAATTGGGAGAGAATAAACAAAATCAGCAAGGCATTTTTTCAATTATGCTTTCAGAGACCTAGGCCCACCTTCCCTGGTAGGGCTAATCAGTGTAATATTATCTTCTCTCAGACTAAAGAAAAACTACTGTGCGGGGAAATAATTATTACTGACCTTGTACATCAGTCTTTTAATGGCTTACCTGCCACTAAAATAACAAAGTTAGATGAACTTATTCTCTGTTATTGTTCTAAGGCAGTACTCTCCATACCTATTTTCAGACAATGATTTACAAAGAAAACTCAAAGAGCAACAGAGATGCAGACATATGCACAAAGGCTGCTAAATTTACAGCAATGGGAATCTGCAATGTCAGAAGAGGTAAGATGCCAAATTTTCTACAGAAACAGCTGAAGAACCACGCAATCAACCTCTGATACAAAGGAAGGTTTGCAATTTTATTTTCTGCTCGGTTTAGTTTGCATAAGATTAAAGAACGGTGTGTCAAAGGAACTCCTAATAGTCCCTAGGGTTTTCCAAATTCTTTGCACAATTTAATTTTAGCACCAGGTATGGAAAATTAGAGATTCTGTTTATTTACCTTGTAGCAGCAGCCAGAATAAATTTCACCTGAATGAATTTTGCTTTCTAGCAAGGAGAATATCACTAAAGTAGATAAACATCGAGAAATTCCTTTGCATGGTTTCAGATAAGAGTTTGTATCACAGGCATCTAACATTTATTATATATTCACATGGATATGTGAGACACAAAAATTGTGAGACATACAAACAGAGTAAGTACTCTGGTCTACAGCACCATTCTATTGCATATCCAGAATCACAGTGGACCCCTCTGAATGAGCTGGTCCATTCACATATATATGAAAAAATATATAATTTCTCACATATGCAAACTCAGCTGATCAAGGCCTTCATTATTATAAGAGTGAATTACCACAAAGTACTAGACAGGAAGACAATTCTTGAGACAACTTTGAAGCTGCTCTCAAATGAAAACGTGTCTCAGATTCTCAGTAATTTGCATACAGTCACATCGCATTTTGTGCCATACTCTAGTAAATAGAGATATTCAGATTAATAGTTAAATCTGTGCTTGCATCCAGATTCACATGCAGCATTGTTAAATCATCCTACAAGATCTTTCAGTTCTATGGCCATCTGAATATTTTCACAATACTAGTATTTAAACAGAAAAATATTGCATTCATTCCATTTATCCTCCTATCCTAACTGGTTACAAATCTATTTTTTATAATCCATGCCAACAATATCCAATAGTTTGAGGTATGATATTATCAGTATAGTATTAAATTCCAATCTCACAAAAAAATCCACCAAAAATTAAAAAAGAAGAAAAAGAAAAGGCAGTAAGTCCAAAATAAGAAACGACAAAACGACAAAAGACTCTAAAGATGGCACCTTTCAAAATAAGGATTTTATCAGTAACTTTATTCCTCACAACCAAGACCTAATTAACATTTTCAGATTGGTTATCAAATCAAGTTTGGCCCATGACATAAAATTCTACATAACTAGTAAGAAAGAATAATGGAAGCATTTATTAGAGAAGGAAGGGCTGTTTGCTTTATACTTCCCATTTGTTTGCTAACAAAACATTCTGTCTGACTTTATAAAATAGCAGCAGTCAGAATGAACAAACAGAAAAGAATTAAAACTTAAATGGGATACAGTACTCTCCCCCAGTAAGCATCACTTCAATAGTGAAGCACAAAAAGCATAAAAATGAAACTGGCTTTAAATTGACCAGTCTTGTTAAAAAAGAAGACTTCTTTGCTAAAAGAAGTCTACTTTAACAATCTAATCTGAGGAATATTTCCTTCCAAAAAATCTACATGTCCTTTATAACAATTCCCAAACTTGAAAAGAAGGAAAAAAGTCAATCCTAATAGCATACTACATGCTAGACTCTCCTGCTGGCTGCTGTTCAAAAGATCATGATGGTATTCAAAGAGCAACAAAACCTACACTTTAAAGAAACAATATATAAACCAGCTGACAAGCACCAGAAGCAGATTCAGGTGCTCCAGACACCAATGTCCACCAAGACAGGGTTCCTGTAGCTCTGCTTCTGCTCATGTTCAGGGACTGTAATTCAATCCACACAAAGCAGAAGGATCCAATTCCTTCATGCAGTGGTAACAGGAGCATCTGTAACATGTACTATTTTTAGAAGCAACTAGTTCCCCACCAGCTGAGAGGAATGAGGAGCTGGAATCCAGAACACCAATCTGCCTGCTAGTTACTGCTGTATCTGACCCGCAGGGATGTGCCAAACTCCCCCTGCCCTTGACAACTACCTAGAACATGGAGTCAATTGAGACAAGCTTGCTAGAGCTATTTTTTGCCTCTTCTCACCTTGCTTCAAGATCTCCTGGACGCTCATGACTGTTTTTGCAGCCCAGCGACAGGGGTTTTTTTCCAGTCCCAGGCAGCCAATGTTTTGTGGATTACACTCTGAGGATATCTGCAAGCTTCTCTTTGCAGCCCACAGGCTCAAGCATTTTGTAGACAGCTCAAGGCTTTGATTGTATCACACTTTGGCAGGTACCAAACTCAAAATTTAGCTCTCTAGTTCATATACACATGCTTAATCCTGTTCAGAACTTCAAAACTTCTTTCCAACTATTATGACCCACAGGAAGATGCATCTATCTGAGCACCAAATGATTTCCAGGCTTTTATATCTACCCCTAAGAGCTCAGTACCATTATTCTTATCTAAAATGTACAATGGAAATCAGAGGAAACCACTAGTTCATTAAATGATAATTCTAGCATGAGAAACCGTCAAGCATTAAAAATCAGGATATCTTCTTGGCTGTTTTGTGCTATTCATTTCAGACACAGGAATCAAGCAACATTTTCAAAAAAAGTATGAATGAATGGTCTACCTTACAGATTCTCATCTGTAAGGCAAGTCTCATATTCAAAAGAAGAGAGGTAAGTCCCAACATCTTCTCTCAGAACCATTTTGATAGTTTCCTCAAAGTACCATGAAACTTTAATGTCTATGTGTCACACACTGAGAAAGGCAAACATGGAGCCATTCAAGAGCCCCATCTTATTTTTAGCATAACTATTGCCCATAGGGCACTGTAGAGACAGTTTTTTCCTCTCTCTGCCTTCAACCCCTCAAATAAATCCCCTCTATTGGATTATGGATTAATGCAGCAACTATAGCAGTAAGCTGTTTCCATGAGAGTGAAAAAACATAAGATGTGTACCATTAAGCAGAGTTACACTCATTTGGAGTTTGTCACTCTGTCTTGGACATTGCTTGCACTCCAGGAGAACAATATTTATATTTCATTATGTGTTTTGAACATCATCAACAGGACAGAAATTTAGCACCTGTTTAAACACTCCCACAACACTTAATACAAACCCCCATTTTCCTTAAAGCATCTAATGTCTGGTAAAACTAACAGCAACTCATTTTAAGCCATTGCTCCCATTAAACAATTAATAGTTATATATATGTTAAAGAACACATCAACTAACTATGTAAATTACGAACTGCCATTTCAATGCAGAATGGTGAACTACTAATGCTGTTTCTTTTCTACAAAGAAATAAAACTGTATTATTATACTAGCATCACAGACTGTGATCCCCTGAAACAAATACAAACACTTAAAATATGAGGTCTAATTTCATCTGGGTTACATTAATTAATATGAGGGGGCTGAAATCTTGTGGAATGAAGAGAGACTTTTCTAGGAAGATGGCAAAAGTTAAAAGGCCTTTGCCATTAGAGGAAGGCAGAATAGACAATTACTATTTATATGTGATATACTGAAGATTTAAAGGAGTGGGAAAGTTTATGCCATTCCCTCTCCTGACGCCATAATAGGCTGTATAATCCCACACTTAAAGACCCAGATTTGTCCTCTGAAGGTTCCTTTACGCCCACGTTGATTAAACTCCAACTACCCAGTTCCTCTTCATACCTTGCTTATCTGAAAGAATAGACTGGTCTTTTCTCATTTTAGATGTGTGTTCACTTGGGTGCTCAGCAGTTATTTGCTTTCCCTCCCTTTACTCCCATAACAACATTTGGTGAACTGTATTGAGTACATTACATTCTGGTGTGTGAACATGTAAGACCCAAAGATTTTGTTGATTTTAGTGGGAAGGAGAGCAAACATTTACCATAGGATGGTGAGGACTCATTGGCAAACGTTCCATTTGTTGTTCTGCAAGGCCTGGTACTATGTGATGAAAATTCACCTAAAAAAAGTTTGGCTCTGATCATGAGTTTGATGTTAGGGGATTATTAGAAAGCTAGGGAAAAGTGTTGGAGAGAAATTTCTTCAACATACCATTTCCCACTACAGCTGGTAATGTTTAATCATTTTCTGTATAGATTCCAAGCCACTATAGGGATTTTTCATGTTGTATTGCAGCCAGTTCATGCTTGATATTCAATAATTTTACTATTTCTCTAGAGGAGTAGTGTTCTGAGGTATATATTTTGAAAGATGAATATCAAATGCACTCTCCTTATTGTAGATGCAGTGGTACCTAAAGGCTAAACAGCACACATTTAATTGTATGTTGCAGATGGTTGCTCATTTTAAAACAAAAAAGCAGATGTTGGTTGTATCTTCTTTCTTCAATACATGCAGTTTGTTGCCTGCCAGTTGATATTGAGATGGATGTTTAGGAAGTTGATACTGATGAAGAAATGCATAATGAAAAAGCTAACTGCAGCACAGCTCTAGCTAGCTAAAATTCTGCAATCTGTTTTTTTTTTTTGCTTTACCTTTACTTAATCTATCTTTCCAATGAAAACTGCACCAGAACTGCCAGTTTTCTGTTACGTGTACAGCTGGCATCCATCGCCATCACATACTCAAGTTAAGATGGGTGCACAGTCATTATAATATCAACACAACTTCAAAAACAGTTCCTCAACAGTGGGCTAAAGGCGAGTTTCCATATAGTAGTATAAAGACTTAAAAAGTATTATTTAAAGCCACACAACCTCTTCAGTTCCATCACCCATAAGGATGCTTTGGACATAAAGAATTTACAAGCTTGTTGAATTGCGTTTAGTCAGCGGCTGCCATGTTGATTACTTTTACAGTATTTTTATAGTAATCATTATACTGTCAAAAACTTCAGATAATACCTTGATTGATTCTAAGCAATTCTGAGGACATAAGTCACCTCTAAAATTTGTACACTGGGAAACTAAGGAACAGACTCATCAGCAAGTACAGAATTTCTGAGGAACATCTTAAGAGTATCTGACAGATGGGGTGGTAACATGACCCCTGGAAGAGGCAGCTCCTTTAAAAATCAGGGTTGACTCAGGTAAATTTTAGATTTACAACGGAAAACCAAATATTTTAAAGAGGTATAAAACTACTGAAACAACAAAATGTAAAACAAGGGTGGAAGGGCAGAACTGGACAAGCAAGGAGGTAGAGGGAAAAAAACACAGCCAGAAGATAGGGAGACAGTACCAAGAATGCACTGGAGAGCAAACAAACCTCCTAGAACATTCTGGATGACCACAGAGAGAAAGAGGAAAAGCAGAGAAGGCAGCAACCAGAATAGATCAGGAAGAGGACGCTGCATACAGTGCCAAGCCAATATCCCACCCATCTCCTCATGGGAAGGGGAAATGAAAAAATGCGCTTTGTTCTTCTCTAAGTTTCCTCCGTGCAAATTTTACATTAATGACATTTTGATGCTATAGGTTTCAGGAAAAAAAAAAACAACTAAAAAATAGTCAAAAGGTACTTCCTTTAAATAGCACTGTTGAGCTATAGCTGTTAACCAGAGCACAATGGCAACTAAGCTCCCCTCTGAACAGGCTCAGCAATACGGTCTGAACACATACTCAGTGTGCTGCTACTCCTCACTGTGTTCTTATGCAAGCTCACCCAATCTCATTCCTAATCTCAAACACAAGTTTATAGTGAACAACTGTCTCAAAAATAGAATCTAGATAAATTTATACAAGGACAGCTTCATTGCTTGTCACAGTTTTCCCCAACAAATTGTTACAAGGAAAACTTGCTTTTCCTGAGGAATTAGGAGCGCAGCAGGGTACAAAACTGCTCCATGAGAAAAACAGTAATTCAAACACTTTACTGTAACACAAATAAAGTTACCACTATTAACTAGGCCCAGCAACCATAACCACCAAGCATATAACACAATACCTACAACAAAACTCAAAATATAACTAAAGTGTAAAATATATTCCAGCAGCTGCTCCCACCAAATGACAAGTGCAAATCTGCAAACCAGAAACCAGCCAGCTACAGAACATCCATGGTGCACTATACTGCCCCATCCTTAAAAAAAAAATACTTGCAGAGAAGGATAAATTGCTCTTATTAAAAAGAAAGTCCCTAATCCTTTTAATCATTATTATAACTTCACATGTTACGTCATGTAAATACATTTGGCAAATCTATCTGAATCCCCCACTTAAACTGCAACACTATTATTCCTCTTACAGGAGGATGCTCATCTTTTACGAGCAAAATAAAAAGTTTTTTAAGCCAGCTGATAACTCTAAAAATGGGCAACATCATCCCTCCTGATTTAGAATCCTTCCATTACACAGACATCAGCTTTGAGAAATAATTATTATCATTAGCAAAAGTCTAGAGCATCTAAGAAATTTCTTCTGCGTTTTAAGCACCTAGCCAGAGGGGGAAAATAAAACTATTTGCTCATTTAACTAAATTCTTAGAAGTAATTCAAGAAATAAAATAAGGTCACTTAATTCAACCAAAGGCTATGGTTAAGTCATGTGTGTTAATCACTTAATAAAACAAGTCAGCCAGTCAATAGTAAAAAAAATTTTTTTGAAGACTAATACACTTTTCATTCAGAACTAAATGAGCACCTACTTAATATGTTTCCTTACAGTTACAGTATAAATACCTTCTTTCTTTACACACAGGTTCCATGAAAAACAGCCTTGAGAAAGTCAGTCCTGCCTTTTCTTATTTCAGGTGGTTCACTATACTGAGCCACCTAGCAAGAAAAGCAGCAGGAGAGGTACACGATCTCTTGATTTTTACACTGCTGAACTCAAGACACAGTACTGCATTGCTCTTTTCCCCGCACGCTCTCCTTCTTCACAAAAAACTTTTTATTGTGCTTTAACAGAAGGTCAATGGCTATCACTTCTCTACTCTAGCACAATGGTGAATTGAAACAAGAACCCATAGCTGTTTGGACCGACAAAGCAACCAGTATGTCTAAGCCAATAAAGCGATTTGTTCATTAAAGCTACTTATAAAGCAACCTTTTGTTAGTCTATGAAACATCAGAAACCTCATAGAATGCATTTAACTATGGTTTTTTAAAAATCACCAACTCAAAAGTTCTAAAATCTGTTAACTTCTCCATTTCCTTAAACTGACAATAAAAAAACCTTAGCATTGACTTTTTAAAACACAGCAAGTACGGTGCAAACTTTTATGCCTATTCATCAAGACAAAAGTTTAGGGTCTTGGTGAAGGGATTCCCCCTGACAAAAGTTCAAATTTATCTTACCAATGACTTATGCAAAGCTTCCTGTGCAACACTGACAACCTGTAATAATGAGACCAGCACAATCTTGTACAACAATAACAAAATCACTCAATGGATGCACTCAGTTTGGACCCAAAGATTCATTCAGATTTGACAAAAGAAATAAGAAGAGCTGTAGTGAGCAAAGGTCAAAATGCTGTAAGCACTTATGTCCATTGCTTTCAGTTAAACTGAACCTGATTCCCAGTGCTCAGTGTTGCTGTGTAGGGTGGCTGTTGTAACTATTCTCAGTAACTAGCTTTAACACGACTATGGCCACAAACTTCCTCCAAGCAACATCAGTATTTTTGCCTTAATAATTTTAGCCACGCAATATCAGCAATCCTTGAAAGAATTAAAATTAAGTCACCTCCCTTACTCACAATTTCTAGACTTGCTTTGTTAACAGGTCAGCTTCATTATTCTCTGACTCTAGACTAAAAAGACAAAAAAAAAAAAAAAAGCCAGGCAGATATTTCCTCTAAACCACTACATTCGCAAAAGACAATTTTACCAGCAGTAATAATACAAGTATTGAAGCTGTATAACATGTTGACATAGACAATAAATAAAAACACTATCTGAGGGGAAAAGTGTATAGAGTCTATTACTCATATTTAACAGAGAAACACCTCTTGTCCTAGTGGCATACCAATGTAGAAGCAATCTGAGATCATTCTTCTGTTGTCAGTTCATATATGCTTCTGTCAAGCACAGTGCAACTACAAGGGTTTTTATATGCACAATGACCCAAGCAAAAATAAATAAGCAAGTTTCATCCTTACTACTGCAACTTCTCCGGGACAAGATTCCCATTTGTCACGCTGGATGTAGCATTTGCATTCTCAGTTGAAGTTCTTGTAATAGAATGAATGGTAAAATATTTGTCCCCGCTCAGATATCTACAATCAGCCAATTTCTATCTTTTGCTGTTCAGAAAAAAATAATCTGTATTTACAAAATAAACAAGTCTGCTTTTTAGGACAGCGATAGCATCCCTCCCTCTACACTGTGACTCTCACTATCAAGCCATGAGATTATATCCTCCTTCTGCAATTAAGTGCTTATTCTAACAATAACTCTTTCAATAGCATGTGAAACTATTCAACTAAACTGTTGTCAAGCAGCCTGACAAGGCACAAAAAAAACAGGTGATAGCTGAAAGGAGTCTTACAACAAGTTTTGTAGACTTCCTAGCTACTGCCAAACAAATAGTTAATGAATGAGTAGTCAAGAGGCAAACAAACTACCATTAAACTTCATAGCAAAAACAGGCAGGTAATCTTATTGAATTGTAAAGTTTTTACCATCTTCTAAGGTTTTCACTTAAAGCTTTTCTTGGACTTTGGAGTCTTTTGCCTACTATTGCACCACTGACACATGCTGGCAAAGAAAACAGCAGTACAATAACTATTGCAAAGACACTAAAGAGAGTTACACAATGCTTTTCCTACATCCTCCTTCAGAGAGAATATACATTACTTCCAAACAGCAATTTCGAATAAGTGTAAACATAATGCTTTCCTAATTAAGTTCTGATGTAACACTTTGCTAATTTTCCCTGCTGATACCTGACCAGGTATTTCAACAATTTCACAGTCAAATATTCAGTTAGGCTTAAGAAGAGTCATACAAGAATAAGGCTTCCCTAACCCAATATACTGCCTGATATTTGTGATCAACTGCACTTCTCAGTTTGCTTACCTTCCAAAATTAATCCTCTGCTTCAGTTCAATTCTACTCCTCTCAGAGTACAAAGTCAGTGGTATTTATATATTCCTAAATGACTTAAGCGTACTTAAAAAATCCTGCTCTTCAGAGATTAACTTCTTGCTCTTCAAAGTAAATAAAAAAAGGCTTAAACTAATGAAAAGTTCATGGTACTTTTTAGATTGTATTATCAATGGAAAACTGACAATACGTTCTTTTCTGAGGCAACAAAAGCACATCACTAAGAAGTTTGACAAATTTACACATGTAGCTACCAATGCAGCAAACACTATGCAGACATTTTGCTTTTTACAGGTATTCTTATGACCAAACCTAAGCAACAGCAGGATCAGACCTGGATTTCATTTATCTTCACCTGTACTCCACAAGAACCAATACAATAGCCTATCACTAGTGGCAACAGAAAATTAAACACTGAGTTAAAATGCATCACAAGTATCTTTGGAATTTTCCTCCATGATAGCAATCAATTTGACACTAAAATAAATCTTTAAAAAATTCTAAAAGCCTTTGATTATTATTTAAATAATAACTTAAATAATTTAAATAACTAGTATTTTAAACAAACACAAAAAAGTTACGTGCCTTTAACACCTTACTAAGACTTCAAGATGTAGCTTGCAGAATCTATTTCTTATACATTTTTATAAGTGTATAAGAAGTAGATCCTATAATCTATTCTTACAGATTCATATCCCTATACAGAATCTATTGTTATAGATCTTCTACAAATCACCCAGTTAAAGGCTTTAGAGGTATAAAGAAAACAAATAAGAACTAAATTTACTTTTCTTCACAAAAGTACTCACATAATTAAAAAATGGAAGTTGACAATGCACTATTAACACAGCAGACGGAAAGACAACTTCAATTACAAGAGCTGAATTTTTGTTTGCTCTGCGTGGTTGCAACAGTTGTAATGCTAACATGGGAAACTTGCTATTTATCATTTCAGATGGATCCTAGTGTTTCTTTATTATTTTCTCATGATCCATATCCTCAATACTGGAACTTCAGAATTGCTAAGTTGATATTCTAACCACATTAAAAGATGACCACAGGAACAACTATACAGGGATTGCCGTTTCCTGGGGACACAAATGAGAATTCCTCATCCTTACTTTAGTACCCATCATTTCCACAAGGTCAAGCAATTCTTCAGCAAACATCCCCCCTGCAGCCTGAACTTCAGTTGTACTTGCCATTCCAAGGGTTGACTTCAATCCTGAAACACAAGTAAGCACTGGTGCCCAAATGGCATCTCTACATTTCTACATGAAAAAAAAAATCGCATAGCGAAGAAGTATCTGTTACCTTACAGATGCATGCTGTTTCAGCAAAAACTACTTAAATATAGAAGAACTGGGACCTGAAAAATGGTCTTTTTTGGAACAAAGAGCCCCATTTCAAGGGACTGTGCCAGAGGCAAGTGACATAAAAAGCAAAGGAAAGTAGCTGACTGTTCACTGCCCCTTGCAACACAAACACTAGGCAGCAGTTAATGAAGCTAGTTGGAGTCACCTTCAAAACATGAGTGACTCTTCAGGCAATATCTAGCAGACCTCTGGAATTTGTTGCAAAAGGATGCAATGGAGATGAAAAATTTACAAGGGTTCAAGGAGAAATTGTACAAGTTCTCAGAAAAGAAATCATTCAAGAGCTTCTGAATAAACAGAAACAGAGATTCCATAAGCTGAAAGTAGGCGGAGAGCAAGCATGACACAAAAAGCATCTAACACTTATCTTATTCTCAATGTTCTCCACGCACATGTGTTCACTAAGACATGTTTTTCAGATGGGTCATGTGAAGAATTAGGGAACTTCTGGGTTCCTGGACATGATTTTCTCTTTTATGGCTATGAGACATAAGATACTAAGCTAGAAAGAACACACGCCAGTGTGATACAGTGGGCAAATTCTTCGGATTTAAATAACACAATTTAAAACAAAACATACCAACTAAAATGTATAAAAAGTATTTTAATTTTTGGATACCTCTCCCAAAACTGCCAGCTTGATATAATATAATACACTAAAATGTTTTAATGAGCTCGACCTTTAATTCAAAATATCAGTTACAAAATCATATCTCTACTGGAATAACATGACTGGTTATTCTCCACTAAAATGTGTACAGTAGTTTCACGACTTTGTCTCCTAGACACTATGTCTGCACAAGCTCTTACTGGGCAACAGAATGGTCTACTACCAAAGAGTTCCAGTTGTCATTTTTCTTCTCAGAAAACCTAAATTACTGGCTCTGGGTTTTGTTTGCAGGTTGTTTTCCTTCCTGCAAACAGATTTAAAAAAAAAAAACAAACCACAAAAACAAAAACAACAGTGGAAGAACATGTCACAGACATCAGCCTGTTCACTAATTAGGGAGACATCTATATGCCTGTTTGTTCCCTTTCCATGGCACATCTCACAGTGTTTCTACCATCTGAATTCAAGATCCCCAAGATCTTACACTACATTCCAAGTGCAAGAAAGACTACCTAAGCGCTAAAGTTTCTTTGCTGCCATCACTCTATTACACAATTTGGGGGAGTGGAACAGAGCTAACAAACCTAAACTGTTAACAACTCAACTGGAAAAAATATGGTACTTTTGCATTTTCTCATTTTATTAGCAGAAATCAGACTTGAGTGATTCCACAGCAGCAAGAGAAAAAAAATTATTTATAAATAATAAAAAATTATAGTAACCTCCTACTAAAAACACCTACTATTACAATGTGAGAAAACACAGTACTTACCTACATTTGAAAGAGCCAGTGAATATGATTTAGCATGTTACAAACAAATAAGCCTTTCATGCATCAGCAAGCTAGCTGAAACAATTGTTTAAAGAATACTATTGTAAAACATATGCAGGTGGATATCAGAGAACATAAACAGCATGGTTTCTGGAAAGGAAACTATGCTTTTTTAGGCTAGTAGAATTGTATAACAACAACAGTGAACTAAGGAGAAATTGCTGAAAAAATTACTTTCAAAAAGCCTCCCCCAAAGTCTCAAAAGGCCATTAAGTAAAATTAATATTGGTGTTTGGAGAAAACATTATTTGGGTTTACATGCCAGGAACAAAGCATCAAAAGAAAAAGCATTAAGTGGTCTGTTAATGTGCAGAAGAGTTAACAGCATAAGGCCACAGTTCTGCGCTAGAACTACATCACATATTCCCCAATGATCCAAAAAGCAAAAAGTGACAAAACTCACTCACTTGAGAACTATTAAGGTTAAGACAAGAGAAGGAACCTTAAGAATTTCACGTAGACTAACCAGGCTAGGTAAACTGGGAAATACATGACAGACAAAAAGAACAATCAACAGCATGTTACATGTCACGGTGAATATTTTACTCATCAACTTCCTGGATTTTAACAAATTCAGAAAGAATTCACTCTGAACAGTCCAAAAAAAATTGTTAGGATGTATACTAAATGTTTTGGAGAATATTGGTACATTACAAACTGAACAGCATTTTAAATAGGCACTTTGTAAATATATAACACTCCCAAGCAGGCACACAGTAAAAAAAAAAAAGGATTAAAATGCTAATTAAACTAAAACAGTTCCAAAAAAGGTGAAATTTTATAACAGGCATCTTAAAAGATATGCCAAAAAGCATCAGAAGGATCAGGTATGTTAACTGCAACAGACACGCAGAGTAACACAAAGGAAAAGGTAAAGGAAAAAAAACACTAAGAACATTAATTTCAACTGGAGTTTTATAACAATAAGAATATATTCAACTAAACTATGGAGTTAAAACATCACAAATAACAGAAGACATTACTATGAAATTCATAAGTATACACAACAATACATTCCCATGCAACAATTGCTCAGATCCCCAAACTTGGTTTAAAAAAAAGAAAAAAAACCACAAACTACAAACCTAACATACTTTTTAAAAGGATTACATGTTTTATTAAACAACATAATAGGCTATAACAAAAATTAAGACTGAACTTGAATAATTGTGAATTACTTGAAGCTTTATCTGTGGAACTTTTCAGTGTCACAATACATGTTTCCAAAAAAGTGATTCTGAAAAGAAAAACAGAAAGATACATGTACCCTATAGTAAAATCCTACTTCTTTTCTGGAGGTGGCAACTAATAAGCAGAGAGAATAGAACAAGAGTTAATTTAAACTCTCAGCTCTACAATCTGTAGTATTCTTGAATATGATTTTTTTCCACACTTCAGCAGCAGCCAGCAAACATACACACAGCTCTGCAACCACCACAGCATATGCTGCCTTTAGCCCAGCTAGCAAACTAAAAAAAGCGTTGGTAGGTTATGTGGGGAGTGGTGTAACAGTCAGGCTGCAAGACTCAAACATATTGTGATAAGGGAGGTCACAAGAGATAATAGGACAGTAACAAGGACTCTGTTACTGCAGTGGTGGGATACAGAAGCAGACAGAGGGTACAGATCCACAGGAAACTAGGTTTTGTTAGCTCTGCTGCTCACAGAACAATTTGTTTCCCTTGTGTTTTACAGATTTGAATACTAATATTTCTGCACTCTGCAGCTTTGATCACCGTGTTAAACGTAGCTCTACTGAATAAAAGGATTAGTTTGTCCAGATTGGCACATTTATGACTGTGATATGAAGAGAACTCCAGGGAAAAAAACCTTTGAAGATCAAGTGCATGCTCAAATTTAAGGTTGAACTTGCAGTAGCAGCTGAAGGTGTTTTATGTCATGCATATAGTTTAGAGTATAATACGTATGACAATACTTCTGCCATTTAGTATAAAGATCATAAACATTTTTAGCTTACTTAAATTTGTCTTGCTGTTAAAAGGGGCAATACCACTCTCCCCTTACTGAAAAGGCTAAGAAGTCAGGCAGCAGTAATACTCATGTTGGTTCACAACTAGTTGGATTTGCGAAGTGGACAGCACAGGCACAAAAGACAAGTGGCAGGGAGAACAAGATCAGCCCTCTTGGTTACAGCACATACCCCACGCTGGCTTCAGCAGATCATCAAACCACAGCCATGAGGTTTCAGGGCACAGTTAAGCTGATCTAATGGCCACCCAATGCCCCAAGGATGCACTGCCAGCTGTGCATCCCCTGTGTCAGCTCTAACACATATCCCGTGTCACACTGAGCCAACTCAATTTGATTTTTAGTTCCCTTCTCACTTAAATTCAGGGAACTAAACTGGTAGAAAACCAACAGCACAAAATTAGTTACCAAAAGCCAGATTAAACCAATAGCTAGCACAGGAAGAGCTTAGGGTAAGAGAAGATGTTTGGAATCATTCCTTTCAGCAACTAAGCAGGTCAAATACAATATGAAATGACAGCCCCATAAAGGACAACAGAATATAACATCTCATGCACTCTCAACTTTGACAAGGTTTGAAATTATTTCATGAAGGAAGGGTAAATTGTTTCAATGATAAATTTCTCCTTTTTAATCTTTGCTAGGTCATGCCTAATCTACAATTCTGTTCCTACCACACTGCACTGTAAACAAACAATAGGAATGAGAAGGACCAAAACGTTAACATTTCTTTTGTGCCACTAAACAAGCTTTTGTTTTTCCAGTCATTCCTAGCACCCTTTGGAAAGGTTCCCACAGCCCGTGTAAACAACCACAAGCTGAGCGGGATGACTGTACATACCTCCTACATAGGCAGGCAGCAACCACAGCGTGCAGCTCCCCTAACCAGACAGCCACACATCCACCCCATGACAGAGGGCACCACCCACCTCTACCCCTCAAACAAAAATCCTTCCTGTGCTCCTGAGTCACACTGAGTGCTATCTAGTGCTCCCACCAGGCACAGCCAAGCATCAGTACTGGCTGAGCTGAAGTGTGACCCTCAATTATTTCAGTATCAGCCCACTTCTTTTCTGTGGCATATCAGGAATTACTTGATTTCAAAATAGTCAAACATAACGGCATTCAAAGCACAAATAACGACAAAACAATTTGCAAGATTTACCATGGCATAAGCTATAAAGCTGGGAATACAGCACAAAAACTGAAATCATAGAATCATAGAATGATTTTGGTTAGAAGAGACCTTAAAGGTCATGTAATTCCAACCTCTACACCATAGGCAGGGACATCTTCTATACCAAGTTGTTCAAAGCCCCATTCAACCTGATCTTGAAGATGAGATGAAAAAACAGTATGTCCTGGAAACAAATCAAACCTAATAGTGAATGTCAAAATTGTTTTGCTACAGCAAGACATGTCTAAGAAGCACCCTAGTTTTAGTGCACTCTCAGATATGTAAAACTTTCAAAATTAAGTTAAACATCTAGACAACCCAAGAAACTGCCATTATGGAGATAATCAGCATTGTTAACAGAAACACTTCTATATTACAAGTTTGAAAAACATAAAGTTCAGGCACTTGTGTATTAAAGTCCACCCAAGATATTCTTAGTAGGACTTATTTCACACTTCTTATTCCTCCCCTGAAGACACATAATGTCAAAACATAGTTATAATTACTACCACGTTACTAAGGGGCTACCAAAGCCTGCATGCCACTCTTGACACGTTTCACAAACAGAAAGTGGCCATTCGGGACCATGTATTGCACAGCTGCTAGCATGGAGCAAGTGCAGGGCAAAACAAAGTCCAGCAAGCTGGGAGTCAGGCAGTGACTAAGTCTAGCTCTTACCTGGACCACAGGCAGCACAGTCTGAACCCATCTACTACCACAGATAACGCAACAAACACACCATGAAAGCAGAGGGGAAAACTGCCCCCTTCTACCAGAGGCTTGTCATAAGGGTGCACATCTGCCCCATCTTGGCTACGCAAATAAGTTTAAACATGGACCAAGTGGGGGAAGCATAGTAGGTTGAACCAATCTCACTCCCCCTCAACTCTTGCAACAAGAAGCAAATTAGGACAAAAGTAATTCCCAAACACAGTGCCCCAAGCAAACATCATTTAAAATTCATTCTTGCTGAAATATCAAATAGGGTCTGCTATCTAGGCATGTGGAAAAAGAAACGGTGTTAAAAGTTTCCTGGTCAAAAAAAAACAAACCACAAAACCATAGCAACTTTGCCATAGCGTGATTTAAAGGATGTTGAAGATGCCCTTAGGATTGGTAAGAACTGTCACTATTATACTCTGCAGTAAAGGAAAAAATGTTACCTGTCATTGCAGTGATCCACCCACTCACAGAAATGCCACAGAATTGAAGACATACTCATCAGCTCTGGCAACAGCAGACGAAACTGCCACAGCAGAATTCAGAAATAAATGTTACAAATAACTTATACAAGGGTACCTTCACGATCAAAGTTTCAGGGCCCTTTTCTACTGTGCTAGAAGATCTCTCCGTTCGAGCATCATTGCATGAATTAAAATGATGAAATATAAATAGCCAGAGAAGTAAGCACTCCAAGCAAACTGCAGGTTTACTGTCCACCTGGCCGAGCTCAGGGCCACAAGACATATAGCTTAGCAAAGACACAGCACTTGGTGAAGCAAAGGTGAAGACATCCTGTCTCCAACAGAGATTCAACACCATGCCAAGCTACATGGCACCACACTTGCCACAAAGGATGAGTAACATTCTTCAGAGAGGTTCCATAGTTGTAAGTTTTGGTTATCCTTATTAAGTGGTTATGGCCCTGAACACTAAAGAAAATACTGTTATAAAACCAGCCTTATTAGGCAATGGAGAAGTCAAAAAAAGCATGAACCCACTGTTGTCAGGTCTAGCAAAGAAATGCTAGATTTTGCAGCTACTGCAATAGCTAGTGAGCAACTTCTCAAGCATGAAGTATGCTACAAAGCTGAAAAGGCTTGCACTTGCCAGGGAACACACTGAGCTGCTTACCCTCCTAAAAAAGGAAGTTGGGGAAAAGCCTGAAACCTTTTCTTCCCCATTGGCTTATGGTGTTTTGGGCTTGTCAGTCATTTAGTAAGACAACTAGCTTGTCCTGAAGTAGCCTGTTTAGTTCTGAAAACACTGACTATTTTCATTTCTGCAGATATATACAGACGCACTTTCTATCCTATAAAGCATATCACATATTTTACATAAAGGTAGTAATATCCTTTCACACACAGTTTTAAAATACAGCAAACTAACTCCCTAAGAGCACAGGCAGATCCTGCATGCTACAGCAGATCTAAACAAAGTTTCACCTTTAAGAAAACATGATAGGCTTTATCCTGAAAAACACATGCTTCAAAAGTATTCACAAGCATCTGTGAGAACACAGAGCCAATGTGTGCAGTAAGGACATTATGCCGGTCCAATAGGGCAGAGTTAAAGCACATACTGTCAACAACACACACCCAGGGTTTGCAGTTCCTGTCCTCCTGAAATTCAGAGCAATTGCCACAACCTACAAGAACACAAAGCCAAAGCTGAGTAACCCTGACTCTGCATGACCAAACTCAGGAGTACTTCAATCCATCAAAGAATCGACCAAAACTTCATGTGCAATCAGTTCTCCACCACCACCCTTAAGCTCTTCGATAACCCCAGTAAAGAAACACACAAGGGAACAAGTCATCTGGTAACCTGTATAACATAAAGGTTTCCTCCCTCCTTCCTACCCATCCAGAGCAACACTGCTAAGGGAAGAAATGTTGAAGAGGGAGAACAAGCTCTGACATTGGACCAAAAGGTTGAGGAACCAGGGAAGGGAACACAGGTAAGAGCACAATGATCATCCCAGAATCATTTCAGGTTTTTAATTTTCAAAGAGAGACACACGTGTAAAGAAGGAGAACAGGAAAAGGAAAGAATGAATCCATTGCTACAATCTGGGATACTGCAGTGCCAAGACTCATTGATCCACGTTTATGAAGAGTACAGAGGAAATCATTGCAACCCTTCCCTAATATCCCACTCTCCACAGGTCCAGCTCCACAAAGCCAGGTCTCACCATAGCACATGCACACCTCTCAGCTCCACCTTAGGGTAGCTCTCCTGTCTTGTTCACGAGAGAGATCTTATGCTTAGAAAGTCTTCAGCAGACTTCAGAAACAGAGACCAAGCAACTTCAAGAAACACATTACTGTCCCCTCAACATTCCAAGGACCCCTGTACACATGACATTTAAGGCACATCAAAATGTTAATCAGTATCATAATAAGGTATTTGGGTTACAAAATCCAAACAGCACTCTCAACCTTTTCTGAGACTCTTAAAAGGAAATCATACCGGTACAAGTCTAAATTACAACCAAAACTGAAAATAGCACATATAATTAAAACATTCTGTGCTTTTCCATTTTATGGCCCTATTTGTGGTTGGTCAGAAAACTAGACAAATTCTACTAGTTCATAGTGCAGCGGTCACCACTGATCATGTCGGAGGGATTTAGGACGGGGAAAAAAAAGAGCTGTTTGAGAGCAAACCTTACTGTTGCAGCTACCTGTGAGCATGCACCTGCTGAAACCATCACAACAGAACTGTTGCCAGCAAAATAGCACATACCAAAACTCCTCATTCTCCAGCACAAAGCAAAGCCAACTGTCTTGGGTCAAGATGCAGGCAAATCTTACCTGAACTAAGCAAGTTAGTTTTGGATAATATATCCCACACCTCCTCTTACCAACCAGCTGTGGGTGGTGTATTCTCTAGCTGATGGCAACATCTTCGATTGCCCCAGCAAATAGGAAGAAATGTCTGCCGGTATGTTAAGACATGGCAACTTAGAAGAAATGCATGATTTCACCCTCGAAAAATAACTGCAATCGTTTCAGAGAATACTGAAAAAACATAATATTGGAGAGCTGAATAACACAGATTTGTCTATTTTGCAAAGATAAGCAGTCTTGAAGAGATGAACACACATTTTCTGTTATTGTGCAGTAGTTTCTTTTTACTCTGATATCCCTTAGTTTTGAATTAATTGACCTTACAATCTAAATTATATTATACACATGCATTATGTTTCCAAATTTAAATTCTTTTGATGAAGCTCTGAAAAGAAATCTGCTATTTCAAAATAAATATGGGAGCAGGGAAACAAAACAAAACCTCGCACATGGAGTTTTTAGGCTTTCTTAATAATAAACTTTGGGAATATGGGATGCAAAAGGACGTGCTTACAGACCTAAGTTACATCCACAGTACTGACAAAAAAAATCCATCAAGGATCTATTAGAAAACACTCAACTGCAATGTATGCATTGATACAGGATAACCAGTGGAGTAGCTGATCATAACCACTGTGGGAGAGAACTAGGCAGAACTCACATCACAATAGATTAATTGCTCCCATTCCCTCTTCCTGCCCAAGAAATGTCCCCTCACAAGTAAGCTGCAATGACTCTCACATTCATTACAACCAAAAAAGGCCTTGCATATGCAAAGTTCTCAAAAAAGAAAAGCAAATGTGTACTTTGAGTAAGAGCTTAATAAAGTCATTATGTTTATTTATTGATTCTGGATGATCAGAAAAGGGACATAAAAATGATTATTACTTCACCACTTATCTATATACAGTGAAAGATGGAGAACTACCACCTTTCATTTTCTATTGGACAGAGAACTGTGACAGGTGAGGAGTAGACAGGGATCAAGTATTCTTCCTCTCTCCTCACACAGGAATCAGAAGGCACCCAAGACAACTGACAACTCATATATCCAAAACAAGTCACTAAGCAGTGAATTGCCCACTCCTCCCTCAAAGCCACCAAACAACATTCACCCAAGAGGAAGCCACTAAGGGTTGCCAAATGCACAGAAAGGACACAGCCCAAAAGTACACACTGATAGCAACTGGAAGTGTATTCTGGGACAGCGACTTGTAAGCACATAGTGCTGCCTACAGTCTTTCACAGACATCCACTGTTGAACAGTGAGAGGCACAGGACACTGGGCTAAACTGAACTTGCTTGATTTAGCCAGAAGAGCCTGTGTAATAACCAGCAGCTGTACCACCACAAAGCAAGTCCAAGAAGTTTGTTGACAGTAAGTTAACTTCCACGCTTACATGGTTTTAAGTCTTCATCAGACAATTACTTAAAATCTTTGTTGCCTTTGCTGTCGTAAAAGACTATCTTAGACTATTACGAAGTCCACAGAAGTGATCCCGGTAAAGAGATTTTGCCTATCCTGTGAATACATTGAGCATTTCAGTACAGAACCATCCATCAGTTCCCACAAATTCACTGAAGTACAATACTTTGTCATGGAAGTACGTTTTCAAGAGCAATGACATTGTAATCTTCATCATTTCTTTCCAGAATTACCTGATATACACAGTCCACATATTAGAAGGCTGAAGCCGCTCTGCAGATAGGGTCTTTATGTCACTTTTATTTCAAACATAATGTACATAAAGTTAGTTAACATGTATATGCTCTTCAGAAAAAGATCCAGAAGATTAAACATTCATTAAATAAAACCTGAATTTAAAGAGTGCTGACCAAAAGATACTGAACTTAGTTTATTTTAAAGAGACAGAGGAGTAGCATTCCTCTCTGTTTAATAACATTGCCTAGCATAAATCATCACACACCATTTGTTTTTTTTTTACTGATTCAGAGACAATAAATTCCATTGAATTAACAAAACTTTTGCAAAGTACCACAGGCATATGTAATGAAGGGAAGTAAAGTTAATTTGTCGGTCTAAGAGTCTAAAGATAAAAAGGATTTCTATCCCTAAACCCAAAAGCTACTTACTATGAAAGCTTTTCTAATAGTTAAGACAAGTGAAAATCATATACTTTCTGATAAACATTTACATCTCCAAACAAACACCACTGTACTAGTAAATTATTCAGCTTGAACCAAAGAACTACATTGATTAGGTCTAAGCTGTAGTAAAGAGGAAAAACTTAAACCTTGACAAAAATAATTTTAAAAATATGAAGTAATATATCTTTTTTGAGATATTTATGAACCAGGATCATGAATAAGAATATGTAATTGCCATCAAGAGTCAGAACCACGGTACTATTAACAACAAAATAATGATGGAGTGGGAAAGGGTAGATTTAAGTTTGGGACCAGGAAATGAAGAAAAGCAAGTGTAATCACCACATGAAAAAAGGACATAGTGCCTTTAGCTCCTATAGTTATTAAATACAGCATAGAATTGACCATCTCCTTAACTCCATTGCCTGAAGAGAATGCAACTTCCTTTCTTGACCTCTTGCTTCTGGGATCAAGAAAACCTAAGAGTGAACTGAATAGAGAGTTCAACTTCTTTTAACCCACTTTTTAAACAGCAGCAACAATAGGGAGCTTAAGATAGGGAGACATTTAGGATTTAAAAAAATTAATCGTCTTACCCATCAGCATACTTGGTCTCAAAAAGAATCTATGCAACATCAGGTGCTCTACCTACCTTTAAACTTCCTTATGATGTCTAGGTTTTCCTCTGAGTTATCAGAGGCTGTCTCTTTCTCAGTGGAATAGACAAGCATGCAACTGGGAAACAGACTAAGTACTTCTAAATATGTAGCACAAACTGAAGCACAGAGCAAGCACCCATTGCTGGAATTCTGTAGTATGGCCTTCTGTTCACATACATGTGTTTTAGACCTCCAGCAATATACATTTCTGATACATTCTATCTTCCTCTACTTTCAATTGCATCTGGTAAAGAAAACCCAGGAGAGCAGGCCCCTAGCAACCGACCTGCAGGATGTTCACAACCTGTACGCTCCTCTTTTAATGAAGAACTAGACGAATCCTACGACCTTCCACTTCAAAATCTTTCTAGGCTCCTTCCAGTAAGATGAGGAGAAGACTCATGCAGACAACAGTTTTCACACAGTTACGATTTCTGGATCCCCGTTTGAACAATGTCTCATCAAATAAACGACATTCAACCTACTCTCTTCACTTTTTAGTACATCCTCTTCATAAGTAACAAATTGCTGTATAAATTTTAACACTTGAGTAGTACAATTTAACACTGACAGACATAAATGTTTCTTCCCCTACTAACTACTACTTCAGTTAAGAGTAAGTTAGGATACTCCATTGAAACATGCTAAGTTTTGATACAGTTTTTGCTCAGAGGGAAATTGGGCAAGCGGCAGAAATGCTAAAAAGCAAAGCAAAACAAAACCCAAGTAAACAGAGTCCGATTCCCAAACGAGACCTTTCGTTCCCTAGTCCCAGAGTAAGGTCTGGAGTGAGAGCAAGAGCTTCGTGAAGCAGCAACTTCTCCGATAAACAGGAAGAGCCAACACTACTCCTGGCTCTTAAAACGCATTAAAAAAATGGTTTACGTGAAAAAGCAACTCCTTAATAACGCTTTTCCGCGACAAGAAGAGCTGCATTTTCCACTCAAGTGTTATGTAAATGAGCGGGCAGAAGGCAGCCGCGGGGTCTGTAAGGAGCCACTCAACCCTTTAGAGATAAAAAAAGGAAAACGGGGGAGCGCGGGGGGGATGTTTGAAACCCTCGGGGCTCACAGCACCGCGGCCGTGCACTCCACTCTCAGCCTTGCACAACTTTCCGCCCCGGCAGTTCCGCTCGACTCTCCGGGCGGGGACGGGACGGAGGGGTCCGAGCCCTCCCGTCGCCCGCCGCCTTTGTTCGCGGGGGCCGCCGCTCCCGGCGGGCACAAAGGGGGCGGTGGAACTTGCGGAGGAGACCTCGGCAGTCCCCGGGGGCCGCTGCGTAGTCCCACCCCCGCCTCCCCCTCGTCTCCCGGCCGGGCGGGAGCGGCGCGGGGACCGCGGGGCACCAGACCGTGCGCGGCCGGCAACGTGAGCCGCATGGGAAGCGGCGGCGCCGCGCCCCCCGCCCCGGCCCCCCGCCCGCTCCGCCAGCGGCCCCCGGGGCACCCGACCCCTTCCCAAGGCGGTTCCTCCCGCTCGCACTCACTTTTCGGGACGGGCTCCGCTGGGCTTTCCCTCCGCTCGCGGCGCGCGCGCCTTCCCGCCGGCGAGGCGATGCCGGCGGCGAGGTGGAGCCCCCCTCCCCCGGCGGGAGGGGGTCCGCTGCCCCCCGCCCCGGGGCTGCCGCCGGGGGCCGGGCGACTTCAAGGGGGCAGGCGGGTCCGGCCCCCACCCCCCGCCCCGGGCGGGCGGGCTGCGGACGGGTGGCCCTCGGCGACCCCCCCGGCGTGCGGCTGTCCCGGCGGCTCAGGTGCGCCGCCGCGTCCTCTCACATGGAGCCACCGCCTCGCCGCCCCTCGGCGCCCCCCGGGCCGGTCCCCGCGTCGCCGCCGGCCGGGAGGCGAGTGGCTCGGGCCGCGGCCCCCGCCCTGCTCTCCCTCTCATGCACTGCGGGCGCCGCCGGGCCCCGGCTCCAGCGGCGGGGGGGGCCGTCAGGGCCCCAGCCGGGCGGCGCGGCGGGGCAGCCGGGCGGCGGGGCTCGGCGCCGCGGCCGCTCCGCTCTGCGGCATGTGGGGGGAGCGGCGGCGCGGGGCGCTGGGCGGCGGGGCAGGGCCGGGCCGGGCCGGGGGCGCCGGGCGGGGGGCTGGGGGGAGCAGCGGCAGCGGCGCCCCGGGATCCGCTCGCTTCCTGCGGCGCCGGGAGGGGGCGGGGAGGGCGGGCGGGAGAGGGAGCGAGCGCGGCGGCGGCGCGGGCGGATGACAGCGGTAACCCGGCAACCGGCCCCGCCCCGCCCCGGGGCCGGCGCGGGCCGATGATGCGGCGGGCGGACGAGGCGGGGCCGCGCAGATCCCGCCGTGGCCGCGCGGTTCACACCGGGACAAGGGGGCGGCCCCCCGCACCCGCGGCCGGTGGCACCGCCCCTGCCCGCCATGGGAAAGGCTGGTGCCGGAGCGGTACGGAGCGTTGTCGTTCCGTGCCCGGTAAAGGCTCGAGTGGGAAGGGACTGGCGGCGGGAAGTGCTGGTCACTTTCGGTGCTTCCAGAGCCCAGGGCGCACCTGTCCCCAGCAGCGCTTCGTCTCTCGGGCTCTCCCGCAACGCAGCCGGATTCCTGCTCTCCTAAGGGTAAAGCAAATAGTAATTGTAGGAGCCTCTAAGAGTATTGCAGAATCAGTTGGGTTGGAAAAGACCTCTGAGATCAAGTCCGACCTATGACCGAACACCACCGTGTCAACTAGGCCATGGCACTGAGTGCCACATCCAGTCTTTCCTTAAACACCTTCAGGCACAGTGACTCCACTACCTCTCTGGGCAGCCCAGTCCAATGTCTAATCGCCCTTTCTGTGAAGAAATTCCTCCTAATGTCCAACCTAAACCTCCCCTGGTGCATTTTAAGACCATGTGCTCTGGTCCTATCGCTAGTTGCCTGAGAGAAGAGACCACTCCCACCTGGCTACAACCGTCTTCCATGTAGTTTTAGAGTGATAAGGCTCCACGCTAAACACCCGCAGCCGATCCTCGTAGGACATGCACTACAGTTTATTGTGGAATTGTGGCCGTCACAGGAGTCCCCACCAGGGCTCCTCTGGTATGCAATGCTGAAGATATGGTGCTATTCAACAAACAACAGGCAAAAATGGAATACTTAATTGCTGAACATTAAGTGTATGGGATGGCTGCACACAGCACCCATCCTGTGCACTGAGAAAAGCTTAGGCTCAAGGGGAAAAAAAAAAGCATTATTTGACTGTATTGCCATCACAAAATGCGTACATGAGAGCAAAATTAAGATTACTCATGTAACTTAGGTCTGATGTTTCCTTCCTTTTGAGTGCTGATCTTTGCCATGTTAATGTATCCCCCAGGCAGACAGTAGCTGCTCTGCCCAGACCCCACGTCATCTCTGGGCCAGAGGCTGTCTGACTGTACTAAAAGCCTTCTGACTGACCACTAGATTTTTCCTGTCTGCTGTTCAGTTTTAATTCTGCCTATTGTTCTCTATCATCTTATGCCTGGTGTTTCTTTGCCCTTTCCTGTTACCTCGTTTACTTGATTTTTCTCTTCCTGTGTATAGAAAATAGATGTTTGAGCTTGCTTGAGTCTCCAAACCTCTCCCTTGTCCCCACTGTGACAACATAGCAGAGGAGCTCTCTCACTCTTCAGAGCTACAGGCAGGTCCCTTCCTCACCAGCTTGAAGCTCCACACCTCCATTCCTGCCTAGCTTATGCTTTTTGTCACAAATTGGCATGGAGTGCTTCTGCAGCCAACAGCTTCCTTCATTAGCGAGCCCTGCTTCCCCACAGAACAACACTCATACAGTTTCCCACAGAATGACAATGGAGCCCTGTAGTAAATATATAAGTAAATATGTAATCAAGTAATTAAACTTTTCATTCCTGGAGCAGACAGGAATCAAGTCTGCATGAATAATATTTTCATTTTGGCAAGGTATTTTTCTGCCCAAGTTTACAAAAACGTGTGCAGTTTTTGCCCTCTACAAAGGAAATAGCAACACTAAAACTTTCATATCTGCAGTATGCATCTCTGTCCCTTGAGCTAAGAGAACAGAGGTCTCTCCCCTCAGACCCTATTCATGTCAAGGGGTTACTAGTTCTTATTTCTTGGACCTATTTCTTACTCTTCTGGCTTTCCATTAATTGTGGTGCTCTCTCTCTGCCAGTTGAATAATAGATTTAGAAATAGTTCAGACATATCTGGGACACTAATACTGAGTACATAGGAAAAAGTTGGCTGTCTAATCACCATAGATCACTGACAATGGCAGATGCATCGCTCAAGAAACAGAAAATCACTACTCTGCCAGCACTGATGATAGTGCTGAGACTGGCTGTGGATTTAATGAAAATGTTACGATTTTTTTATTAGTCACAGATTAAAATGGTTCAGTGCCTAGTCTTTAATGGGAATGTGGTCATGACTGACTGTACTTCAAACAGTAAGGATAAAAATAGGAATTGTACTGCAAATCAATGCATTGGCAGAACTAATCACACTGTCATATGCCAGACTTGAATGCCACCACAGAGACAGTTTCAATAAAACTTATTTTAAAAATAAAACATAGAACAGTTTTATTTAAACAGTATTGTTTTCAACATACAATCCAGTGAGAATGCAAAAAACCTTGCCAGAGGTTATTACTGGGCATGAAATAGTGACAGAGCTAGAGAAACAGTGGACTTTTTGAGCACTCTGCCTAGAGGCTGAAGGGATACCTGCTCTCTGTCTGGATCTATTTTATTCCCATGGTGTTTTTAATCTTGATAGATTACCATCTGTAGCAGAAGTTGGTATTAAACTCAATAGCAAGACTGCATTCTGTCATTTTTCTTTATTACACTTTAATTGCATGTATAAAAAAACTGCACTGAAGTACGTAAACACCACAACCTTGGTAACTAATTAGATGATGATTTGATAACATGAGTTAGCCAGAAGAGAGAGGGCACATGCATTAGAAACAAGCCTACAACAGAATTGTTATTGTAGAGGAAAGCTGTGTTGTACTATGTCACATTTAAAATGCCACAAATAATAAGGTGAAATAACCAAACTGAAGGAGCAAATTCAAATACTAAACCACCATTTTAAAAACCTGCTTAACTTGCCCATATTTCTGCTAAATTTTATAAGCTTGAAGAGATGTTTGAAGACAAAGGGAAGAATAAAGGATTTCTTTGTGTGAGAGAACATGGACCCAAACGACGTTAATGCTGAAGGAGGCCTTCTGTACAAGGTTTAGTCCATTTTGACTAATGCAATATAAATTTTAATTCTTACTATTTTAAGACTATTTGCCCCAAGTGTTTACAGGTAGATATATCCTAATGGCTGGCAGTGCTGTGCATCCCACTGCCTGAAGGAATGAGAATGGAAACTGAGCGTTGTCTTGGGCAGATTTTTCAGCTTCTCTAACCTGTCCATATCCAAGGCTCCACGTGTCAGGGTTTGGGATGGGAGAGGCAGAAGCCCATGTATTGGGGTCACCAGTGGTGCACATACATGAGGGTCCTGGACTGGGGAGGGTTTCTGAGGCAGGGTTGCTGCCTGAGAAAGAGACCCTTTAGCAAAAGGAGGGAGTTACACTAGACACGAAGTCCTGGCTTGCAGCATAGTGCTTATCCATGTTTCATACTGTCCCTGCCAAACAAAGGCCAGAGCTGTGGGGAAGCTGTGCTGTTGCGCTGCAGGTGTAGGAGAAGGCTGGCAACGGAGCAGGGGACACTGGATCAGCAGCTGTCTTAGTCACAGCATGTTCTCCCGGCTAAGAAAAGAAATCTCAGGAGCAGACAAAAGATAGAAAAATGGGCAAGATAAGCAAGCCACAAGGAAGTAGAGCCATGCTTTTTGTTGTTAGTGAAACATAGATTGGTTCATCTGTCTCAAACTTCACCCTAGGAGCTGCAGTGCTTAGGTTGCACATGGACTGTCAAAACCTTACTTAATACTAAATCTACCAATTCAGACCACCTGCTGCCTCTTCCTAAATGGTATGAAACATCCTCTCTCTCTGCTTCATGTAAGGATATGACAGACTTGAAGTAAAGAGCTCCTTTTTTTGATAGGCAATCTTCCGAGCAAGACATGGTTAGTTCTATCTTCACTTCTCAACAAATGAAACTGCTGTCCTAGCTGACCTTGGGAAGGTCATTTTAAATACCCTGCGTGATGGAACTGAAACCTTCTCTCTCCCAGCAGCCAGACATTTGGTTCATTTCTCTTTTCTTACTATTATTTTCAAGAATGTTTTTAGAGTCACTGGTAAGGCATAATTCACATTTCTCCCATGGTATTACTGAGTACTATTAAACTGTGTGTAAGCACACTGCACCAAGCTTGGACAACGAAATCATGATTGTAGATAGAATCTATTACATTTTAGCAAAATGGAGAAGATACAACAGAAGTGACAACAAGAAAACAAGAATGAAAATCTTCTTTCGTCTTCATTCCTGTAGGAAACAGGTCTCATGGACATACTAAGCTCAAGCAGAGTTATAATGTAAATACTCTGTTCAAATAAAAGGAACAGATTAAAAAAAAAAAGAGCTAACCAAGATGTCATTTTCAAGAGCTGTAAAGGTCTAATACTTCCCAGTTGCAGATAAAAAGCCTGTGAAAGAGAGACAAAATTTCCAAGATAGATAAGGCAAATTTCCATGGACGTAGTCAAAGAACTGGAGCCTATTTCCCAAGCCTCCTCCCTGCTTGGGAGACAAAGGGAGTAAATTTACTGCAACCAACATTGATGAAAGCTTAGCCAGACATAACTACAGCAAGGCTAGGATCTGACTGCAAGTAAAGATAAAGGACAATGCTGCGACAGCATCAGCTCAGAAAGCTGATAGCACAGATGATCTCATTAACAGGGAATTTCAATCTCAAACCTTAGGTCTTGGTGACAACACCATCCTTTGCTATGGACATCTACATATAAGTTTCATAACAGTAATACCATATCAGAGAGGGTTTGTGAGTTATTACCCTGACTCAGGAAAATGGCCTAATTTTTTATACTTACAGAGATTATACAATGCAAAACTTTTTGGGTTGTTTTTTGTTCCCTTATTCCATTGCTCCATTTCTGCTCATTTCTGTTATAGGTACTGTAATGGTTTTGGCAGGAATAACTTATAAAAGAAGAGAAATAGTACAATCAGTGAGAAGGCTGGCAAAAGATTGTGTATCCAAATATACTAGTTTTAATGACAGAGTTAATTACCTTTGCATGTCTGGATATAGCTTAATGCAAATATAAATAGAGTTAAAGCAGGTCTGGCCTAAGTGTGTCACATACTGGTATATTAATTTGCTTTTAATGCAAGAGTGTTGCTGGAGTTTTTCGTTAAAGCACTGTTGAACAGTGAATGCAAAATTGTTCTGCTAAAGGACGTGGCTTTAAGCAGAAACACTAGGTTTGGTGAAATGTTTGAAACTGCACGCCAGTTTGACCTGACCTGTGCAACATTGCAGGCTCAATATTTCCAGTCTTAGAAACCTTACAGGCAGGTATTTCACTCCATCCCTACTACTAAAACACATGATAATACACTCAAGGGAACCAATTTATGAATGTTCTCCAAATCCATACCAAAACACAAAGTTTGTTGGGTCCACCAAGGCCATGATTACAGCAGAACTAAGCCAGCACTAGAACTAGAATTAACTGTACCCTGGAAAAGTCAAAGCAGACATAGCAAGGGTAGTGCAGATCAATGTATTGGCAAAACTATATCGGGCAGCTTGCCTGAGAGCTCACTACTCGCAAGCTTTGTCAGTCTTTTGCTGCTGTCAGACTTGAAATTCATAGTAACAAAAAGAGAGCTCGAGTATCTAAGAGCAGATACTTTTCTCATAAAAGCAACAGAGGGAAAAAATTCACCCAGGAAAGCATATAGTCCATGCCTCTGGCAAGTACTAGTTTACAAAACATCAGCCTATTTATAGTATTTGTCTAAGTGTGTGCTTGAAGTTGAAAGTGTTAGCAACTTTCTTCTGTAACCTATATTTAGCACTGGCAGCCTGACAGTCACAGTAAGCAAAGCAGGTTTGGTAGGAGCAAATCCTAATAAGGTATCCCCCTGTACTGAAAATAACTGAGTCACAGTTGTAATATTTAAACTATTTATAATTCCATTAAACAACAGTTCATAGGAAGCGACCATGGAAACCTGGTGGTAACATGGCTGTTTTCTGCTACAGATTGATCTTAGTGCTGAATAACCCCACTCCATAGCAGAGCTCTTTTTTGTTTTTTTTCAGAAATTTCATCAGTTTCTTGTTCATGTCTCCAGAGGTAGGTCTACAAAATTTAAGATTCATTTCTTGACATAAATTTGAATACTTATATTTCATATTTATTTCAAATACTATCTGACACTCTCCTGCTCTCCAGTATAATTAATATTTTGTTCAGCCATCTTCCTTTGGTCATCAACAGCTCCCCCTCAACAGCTGCAGTTTATAAAACAATTATTCAGTACATCAGCTTCTGCAAAAAGGTTTACACAGATGTTAAAAAGACATCTGTTAGGGAAAAAAAGGACATTGGACTCATGTACTCAGCTAACTCAGAGAATACTCACTAACTGTAACAGACAACACAAAATTCTCATCAGTTAAAGTTTCTGAAGCCATTTATACTTTTGGTTTTAATTGTGTGGCTATAAAATGGGACACTGAAGTTTTAGCCAACCACCACCTGGTCCTCCAGACTAATAGTGCCAGTGGAATGGGGTTAAAGGAACTTTCCCAAAGCATATCTGAGAGAGACAGATCTCAATTTATCTGAATTAGGCTATTAGTACTGCTGTGGAGTGACAACAGTATCTCATAAAATTCTAGGCTTTGAGTCTTTTCTGCTATTACATTTTACAATCAAAAATACTGGCAAATTAATGTAAGCCTGGAACTTTATTTTCATTACTTTTCATGCTCTCCAGTTGTTTCCTGTGTTGTTTTCTTTTCCGTGGTAGTTAATTCCTACTTCTCCCATATCTAAGCAAATCAAACTCTCCTGTGACTGAATAAAATACAATCAAGTTTCTGTAGTTGTGCTGCTCCAGAATAAACAGACTTTAATTCAACTGCTTATATTTCAGTAATGATATTTTAATCACATATATACAGAAAGAAAGAAAGAGAAAGCAGAAGAGCAACTTTTAAAGTACTTAGCTGGGTACTAGAAAAATCAAGAAATAGCTGTTACGCAGAATTGTACAATATGTTCTGAAAACTAAAGATTTGGCAAGCCATGTGAAAAAGGAATAATCTTACTCTCTTCATGATGTAATCCAAAATAATAGTTTTGGTTAGCCAGTCATGATGCTACCATTTTTATTTAGCTTCAGCTAGGTCCCTAGGAAGAATGGAAAGACAACAAGGTTTAGCATTTTATATTTCCTCAATACTCTTTGAGATGTTTTTTCAATAAATTAGCAACAATTTAACAGAAAATTATTAAATTATATAATGAAGAGTGGCTTCTGCATGATAGATTTAAAGCTCAGTGCTACACTCTCTGGTTTCCTCTAGAAAATGCCTTTTCTCATCAGGTAGACAGACCTGTATCACATCAAGTCCAACAACAACCAAATGCGTTAAGAAATAGAGACATTAAGCAGGTAGGGAGTGCTAAACATCGAAAATATCTGCATCCAAGAGCTCAGCTACACAGACAGAATTCCCAAACTTGTTTTTCAAAGGCAGAACCAACAGACATTACCTGAGGAACCAAGCAGATAGCTGTGGGTTTGTTCTTCGTAGCACAGCTTTGCTGTAGGCAGGTGACACAAAACTTTCCAGAAGACATTGGTGTAGAGAGCTAAATAGGCTTCTAGGGACGACCCCAGTTTGAGGGAGAAGACAAAAATGATACCATAAATTTGTATTGAATACTGTCTTTTTCCCTGGAAGAAGGAAATCCTGAAGAGAGGTGTTACCACCCTGGCAATTGCTATGATGAGTGATCCTTTCATGTTATTATGCTTCATCTATCTCACATATACAAGTTAGTAGTACAATAAGAAGGCTCTTTCCAGAAGAGAAAAAAGCTAGAGTTCTCCAAGTATCATCAGGAAAGATGGTCCTGAAATACCAAAAAAAACCAAACAAAAAAAAACCACAACCATTTTTGATTCCCTAGTGCTTTCAGGAGTTATTCTGGGGGTCATCAGCACTGCTTCTGTGAAGGCTATATGACTGAAAGCAGTTCCTTATTAGAAGTAAAAAGTATTTTCAGATGCCTGAGAGGGAAAGCTGAAGGCAATTCCAGGATGTTCAGAGGCAGTCCAACTAAGTCTCTAAAAATTTCCAGCATTCTTATATAGTTAGACCCTTTTACTGACTCTGTTATTATACAAGCAGAATTATTTTTTTTTTTTAAATGAATGTGTTTATGGGAAGCAAACTATTAATCTGAGTATCCTCAAATATGGTTCTCATTAGCAAGGTGTTACCACAGCTTTCTTGACTAGTAGCTGGTATTCCTTTGGGTAATATTAACAGCTGCAATCAGAGACTGTTAACTATTACCCAGATTAAATAGCTTGTCGTTCAGATTTATGTAATTGGGGGGAGGAAATAAGGATGAATTCCCTTCACAGGTCAAATATTTATTGTTACTTAGCTAGTATAATGGGCTTGAACCACGTCATAAGCTTGAACAAAAGCAAGATAACATAATATCTCTTTTGCAGCTCTGCTCAATTCAGGTTCTTCACTGTTTCTATTAAGCAAAGCAATGAGCCTACACACTATTTTGCAGAATTACCCTTCAGCTGAAGCAATACTAGAAAACAACTTAAAACCAAAAATTCCTCAGCCAGAACATCTTCTCAATTGTCATCTTCACTGGTGCTCAGAAGGCTACTGCCATGCAATAAAACTTCTCCTACTTTAGCAGGAAACCTCAAGCCCCTTGTTATTTGTAGAAAAAAATGCCTAAAGTTATAATAGTCAGTCGCATGAATATTAATAGTGCTGAGAGCCTTAATCTAGATAGTTTGCAAACTTTGCAAGTCTTGTTCGGCATTACACTCATCAGGCCTCCCAGGAGCATACCTCAGTGACACAGAACTGAAAATCCTGCTGGAGCTCTGGAAAAGGTCCTACTGGTTCATGACACTGCTTGCAGTGCCTCTGTGCCTCTGTGCACACTTTATCTGTAGAATTTGGAATAGAAGGGGTTAGGAAAAACCACACACTCCCACATACAAGGCTATAGAGGAAAAGCAGCACGCTAAAGCCTTCACTGCCTTCACTGCCTTCCCCTGGGAGTCTGGGCTGCAGTGGGAACTGCTCCTTCAGCCTCTGATTTGGTGTGTTAATGATGCTGTACACATAATCTGATGCTCCCTAGTAACTGCTGCTAGACAGGTGTGGCTTTCTGCATTCTTGTTAATGCTACTGCCACCAATTAAAACCCATGATTTCATTGTCTGATTAGCTGCACTAGCCAATCTGAAAAAGTAAAAACAATCACAGGGGTTTGGCTTTTCACTCAAGGAGAGAAGAGTGGTAAAAAATGCTTTGAAATCTCAGACTTCGTTTAGGATCTCTTTATAAAAAGTGAGATCTTTTGCCCCCTGACTTGGCAGCAGCTTTAGAAACACAGGCTGGGCTTTCCCCCATGTGATTGCAGAGGACAAGGCACCGAGTGTCGTGCCATAGTTTTGGTGCGTGTCAGCCCTGGGGGCCACTCTCACCTCCCTGCTGCACAGCCCTGTCCCCACCTTGACTGTGATACCAGCTTTTTGTACAGCCTTAATAAAAACCAGATCAGCGATAACCCCTTCTTAGGAGGTTTATTTTGGAGCTCAGTCAGCTGACTGCTCTTTTATTCTTCTATGACATGGTGATGCTGATGCGCTGAGCCCACCTGAGAACAAGTGGCCGAGGAAGCAGGAACTTGCCAAATCCAGCCCACAGTCAAACCTAGTGTAGGGCAGACTGTGTTTCATACAGCCTCCCAAAGGCTTCACTTAGTTCTGTTAAATGGTCGTTAAAGCAAACTTAAAATAGAGGCTCCTGAGCAGCTGGCAGAAGTCACATTGACCTTACTAGGGCTGGGACTTCACCCATTTAAATAAAAGAGTAATCAAATATGATGTGGGGTGTCATCATAAACTTACCTGTCCAATGGCTGCCACAAAGCCTTCCAAGCTGGATATATCCTGATCTTCTAATGCAGAAGCTGAAAGACCAGGAACACACATTTCTTAACTTTTATTTTTCAGCCAGAAGGAAAATATGAAACTCCTGTTGGTCACTTGGATTTTAGGCATTTGATATTCAGGGCTGAGCCTCTAAGTGGAGCAGAGGGAAGCTTGTGCCATGAAATTCCAGTCTGTTCCATGTCCTTTGGATCTGAGTTTTAGTTTCACCTCTGCTTTCCTTTCAGAGTTAGTATTCCATACACAGTGTTAGCTGCTTTTTTGTTGTTATACCTCCAGGAAAGTCAATGAATATGTTCTGATAAATGCTGAATTATGTACTTACATTTGTGTTTGTGCTTATTTCAGAGATCTGTAGCTGTAGTTCCTAAAAGCTCAACTACACCAACAACATTGCAGGTACAGCTCTCTGATCCCTGAAGGCATTTACCAAGTCAGAGAGAGAGATTTATAACTCTGACTTCAATGGTACTACACTGACTTACTTCAGCCAAGGAGCCTCTGTGTGCTTTTTAGAGTTATCTGCTTGACAACTTTTCCATCGTCTCATGTGACTCAGCTGTTTTCTGTTCTTGGGCTCTAACCTTCTGCACATTAGTGGATGTCACGGTAACTGAGAAGCAACCATACTGTAGTAGGCTAGCAAAAAAACCAGAACTGCAGGAGGTTAAAAAGTAACTGGAAAAAATATTTCAGTAATGTTAAAAAAAAAAAGAAGAAAACCCAACAAAACCACCACAAAACATGAAAGACACTTCAAACTGATCTTTGTGGGTTTTTTGTAAAGTAACCCAGTGGCAGTAAATGAATATGTGCTGGTTTAAAGGTAAACCAGCAGGGGAAAATGAATTCAACTCAAAAGAGAGATTATAAGTCAGAATAACAATTTAATAAAATAATACAATAAGTACGATTATACAGACAAGCAATTGGTTTTAACCCACAAAACCCAAATATATAACCCAGCACCCTGGGCCATGAACAGAGTGGTGTTCTTTGGCCCCCCTGAGTCCAAAGTAAAAGGAGAGGGGAAAAATCTGTTGGTGAGAGTGCTGTTACAGTCTGGTCAAGAGTGGTGGTTGCAGTCCGGTCGAGAGTGATGGTCGCAGTCAGGTTGAAAAGTGGTGGTTGCAGTCTGGTCGAGAGTGGTGGTTGCAGTCTGGTTGAGAGCGGTGATCTGCAGTCTTCCTCTGGATCCCACGACTGGTTAAAAAAGTCCCAAGACTCCAAGATTATATATTCTCCAGTTCAGGCAGGAATGCTCAGTACTTCCCTCAGAGCCAGGGGTTCCTCAATGGGCATGAGGACAAAAACACCCTTCTATCTCACAGGCCTCTTAGCACCTAGTTTGTAGCCTGATGAGTCAGGCTGCTCTGGGCAGAGGGTGCAAATAGTCTATTGACAACAGTTTCTGGGAAATGGCATGGAAGGCTATAGAATACACAGTTTTGGGTTACACCCATCCAGTGATGAACTGGGCCCAGCTGTTCTAACTAGGACAATAGCACAGCTGAAATGTCCAACAGCAATGTGATGGTTCAGTTAGGCATGTTGGCAAGCAGCAGAGTATGGGTTCAAATCTGGGCACTTTCTTTTGCCTACATAGGAAGGAGGCTAAAGGCAGCAAACTCTGGGAATGTTTAGGTTCATGTTTCGGCAGGTGTGTGTGGCCAGAGAAGTAAAGATGATACTTGCCTTTGAACAGCTAGTAGGCAGATAAAATCCTTTTACAGTACTTATTCCCAACAGGAATGTAGGAAGTGCAGTGGGAGCTTGCTGTGGTGTGAGTTTGAGAAGGAGCTGTAGGGTGGGATGTGCCATAGTATGACCCATCAGGTGGATGGGGTGGAGTTTGGTGATGGGGATGCCTCAGCAAAGAGAATATCCAATGGTGTGTGCCGAGGGATTGCAAGTCTGAAAAACACCAATTCAAAAAACCTGGGCTCGAAATTCAAATCCTCTTAATGTACTGACTTCTAGATAGTCTAAAGATAACTGGAAGACAAGGAATGAACTTGGCCTATAACTCCCAGAGCTTGGACTTTCCCTTGTACTCGTATCCTCTGGCCATACCCATGTGTCTTTGAGAAACAGACTTTTTCCATGTGCATAGCAGATGGTGCATCTTCATAACTGCAGGACCTTAGGGATGCTATAAACGGTTCTAACCATGTCTCAGAAAACAAATGTTTCTATGTTAGCCAGCTGCTGAAGGTAATTCAGAGTTCCCAGATCATAGAGGGGAAGTGAGGTTTCTTGAAAAGTGTTAAAATAACAAATGCGTACTGGTCCTAGGTTACTTATCCTTTTTTATTAGAAAATGTTATTCCTGCTTTGCATTTGCATTAGCTCAAGACTTCATCCATTGAATATTTTAATACAGACTATAGATTAAATAACTCACTATGGCAATAATCTCTCAGTGTTGACACATATAAAATGCTATACATATAAAATTTCAACTAGAATGTGTCATGTGACAAAACAATACCTGAGACACATTTTTTTTTTTTAATATAGGCATCATTCTTCACCCAGGCAGATTTGGACTTGGAGAGCTACAGGCCTTGCCTAAAGCATGTATCTGGAAATATCTTTTTCTGATGGTATCCTAACAAAGCACTCTAGAACTGTAGGCACATTCAACACTGAAAGAACATTTATAGGCATGATGAGGGTGAAGAGCTTCTTGCAGGTGCTGTAATCAGAAGCCCTTTTCTCTTTCTCTGTTAGTCACTTATAAACTGGACAATTTGAAATCACTGTGTTGTTCTGCTTTTCTTTCACAATAAAATTAGCAAATGCTCTGCTTATTTTCTTTCTATCAGTCACCAGAAACTACATTCCTGTATATAAAGAAAGCTATCATGATGTGTAGATGTCATCTAATTTCAGCGTCTTTTTTGTGGAATAAGAATTTACTGAGATAGCAGTTGCATTCTTTGGCTCTTGCTTTCCCCATCTCTTTTTTCCTGGGGTCTTTCTTGCACACTGACTTTTGGAAGTGTACTCAGACAGCCTTGTCTTCCCACCCATCCCCATCCCAGTATTTCCATTGGGTTAACTACCAACTGCCTTCAAGAGTACAGTGGACATATTTGCCTCTACCTAAAGCACATTGGTTTAGTCATGATCTTGGGATTGAGAATGTATATATTTAACTGGAAAAAGAATAACAACCTTGTTGGCTTTATCTTAAAACTAAGGAGCAATACAGGCCTAACCATGCTTGTGCAATCTGCTTATAAAGATCTTCTTTGGCCACCCTCTGCCTATAGACGTCCAGTGGCACTGTCTTTCAAATGCTACTGGTGCTGCAATTTTGAAATGCTCTCTCTGCCACTCTTAACTGCTCTATTCAGTGTGAATCCTGTCAGTAACACGCAGCACTGACAGATCAGGCACTGAAGCTGTTGAGTTGGGTGAGGTGTGTAGCTCTGCTGTGGAAGTCGTGTGACTGCCCACCCTGGCTGCCTAGGAGGGCAGAGGTGCAGCTGGAAAAATCACCACACTGCAGCTGTGGGAGGTGACCCTGCCTTGGAGAAGGGGGCAGTATAATATCTCAATTGCCTTTGTCTCAGAAAAAATGAAGAATTGAATTAACAGATGGGTAGTGGTTTCAGGATCCTTTGTACTGGTCGAGTGAAAGAGCTTTAAGCCATATTTCTGCTTCTTCCCAGTTCAAACCTAGCAGAAGTAAAACTTGGCCCCAGTATAACCAGGCACAGGCTCCATCTTGTTTCGAGTCTCTGCTGCCAGCAGAGACAGCCAAAGCTCCCTGCTGCAGCCCTGTGCTACTGCCCTATGGATAATCTGGGTGCAGAGTGAGGTGAAAGGGGAAGAAAAAGAGAGAAGCAAATTATACCAGGAAGAAAGCCTTGCTATATTTACAAGGCCGCTAGGTTGGGGACCAGGGAGTGAGATACTTATGTGGTAATGGAATAAATTCTATAAATGTAATTTAGAATGAACGGGAGGATGCAAGCGATTAATTTGTTTTATTATTTTTAATTTCATCTTTATTTTCAAGTGTAAAACATCTTATATGCACAAATGCAAGAACATGCAGACTGAAAGTAAAAACAATATATGTGAATTTTTGTATTAATCTGAAAGAGGTTAGAGGTTTATTGCTGGAAGGATCACTAGGGAAAGAGATTTTTTTGAAGCAAAAAGATGCAGGCCATATCTGTCTAGGATCAAGGACTCTGTTAAGAAGGCAGGCAGAGAAACACTGGGGAAACAAATAAGGCACAGAATTGCATGTAAGAAAGCAGCAAACAAAACCATAAATTTGGGGTCCAAGGTAAGACAAGGGTAAAGAGACTAACAGCTACTGGCGATAAAATGCTTATGTGTGTGGATGTGGTCAAAACTCTGAAAAAGACTTCTAGAAGAGAGGAAGAAATCATTAGGCTTTTGTGCTTGGCATTGCATTTTTAATAGACTGGGAGGAGGAAAAACATAGATACTAGGTAAGGCCAAAGAGCTGAAGGCTATAAAACTACAAACTACTTTGAGTCAGCTCTCCAATATAACATGGAAAAGACCCTAATAATGAAACTGTAGATGTCCAACCAGTGTGTCCCCTGTGGGGACAAACTCCCCACTGCTCCATGCCTTTGTGAGGTTTAATGAATGAGGGCAGGCAGAGAACAGATGCAGTGAGCTGGGCAGGGAGTGTGCCAAGACTTGCTTGTCAAATCATATTTGCTACAGTGCTGCAGGGTTGGAGCCCAAGGGGATCTGGGACTGACTTGGGTGTAGAGTGGGTGTAGAGGCACTTGCCAAAGCCCCCCAGGCTGCTGAGTCCTTGGAGCAGCCCTGCCTGGGCATGAGGAGGGGACAAGGTGGCTGTTGCTGGGGCACTTCTTGGTGCACAGGGATTGCACTGGGGAACAAATTGGCTCCAGAGCTGGCTTAACTGAAGTGTCAAGTGTCACTGGTTTTAAACCAGTTTTAGTTGATTTGGTTATTTTTGGTATGGAGTTTGGGTTTTTTGGCTTAGGTTTTCCGTAGCTACACAAGCATAGTTGACTTTCCCAGTTGAGAGTTAATGACATGGGGATGGGAGGGAAATGAATCACCAAGACTACAGGAAAATTATTTTCAGGAGAACAATAATTCCATATATCATTTTTTTTTTGTTCTCTCATTTGATAGCTCATTGGCCATAAGGCACCAACTTGGAATCTTTGTAGACTGAGAGCAATGGCCTGTCTACACCTGAGTTAGTTCAAGATGAAAAAAGGCTTCATGATACTTGTATGAGAGTCATAGAAAGAGTCCTATAGAGATGAATGGTAGCTGGATTGAAGCCAAAACCATCACATGCCTCTTTGTAGTAGTTGCATAAACAGAGGATGAGTAGATAATTTCCCGCTCTCTTCTGCTCTTGTCTAAGATCTTTCTTGTCATAGATAATTATAAATCAAAAATAATGAACTTCCCCTTTAATGCATTTGAAGCTTTGGCATGAAATGGCGTAAACAAGTTCTGAGATCTAGTATATGGGGGCATTAAACCTAATTATTAATAGATAAATAACATAATCAAAAACTGAAGGAGCAGTTTAGGGCTGGTAGTGTTTTATGCTAATATGAATATCCATAAATAGTAATAATTTGAATGTCCTGTGACTAATTTTGTATTCACAGAATAGATGCCCTCTGTGCAAAATGAATAGAACAGAGAGGAGCTAGTTTAGTGTGCTGCCTGCCTGGACCTACGAGTCCTCCCCCAGACCTCAGCTCTTCCTGTGCTCCTGGAATGCACAAGGATAATACTTCAATTCATGCCTCCTTCTGGTTTTTGCTTTCAGTTCAGTGATTTGGCTCAACCGAGGTAACACAAGGATCTGTCCTTTTTAGACTATGATCTTTTATGAGTGGACAAGTTCTGCTCTTATATTTTTAAGTTTTCCTACAAATCTGTTTGAACACTGAAAACTGGAAAGAACTATCTATGGCTAAATTAAGTGTTAGCAATATGTTTAACCTGAAGTATTTAAATTAGAGCAAAGAGGCCTTTCATTGTCCATGTGTTTTTTAAAAATAAATCTCTTCTGCAAATCAAACTAATGCATAGCTATACAAATTCCTAGTTTTCCTCTAGGGTTATAAACTCATTATTATATATCCACTTAATTATTTCTCCTTCATTACCCCTTTTATCTGTGTACTCTGGCAGTCACAGCTCCACAGGCAGTGATGCTCAGTGCATGTACCCCTATAGCACAGTCATTCAAACACTGGGTGAACAACTCTCTGAAAGATTTCTACTTTGCCGTCTCCATGAGTCCTATTTTTCCTCTGAATAAAGCATTAAACCCTTTGATAGGTCTGACTATATAGTGACTGAAAGAAACAAGGTTTCTTAAATAAATCTGCTCATGGGAGTTGCTGAGTGATTTCTTCTCCTTTTACTTTGTATAAGTACACCACATGGTCTAGGGGATATGAAGTATTTATTTTTCCCAAAGAAAATGCTTGTATTTGTTCCAGGGGCAAAAAGATTTATATGATTTTGTTCTTTCTTTAACTGCTTCTATTTTTCTACAAAATATTATTAGGATTTATTTAAATTAATTGAATATAGGAAGAAAATAAATGCTGCTGTTAAACAATCAGAGCCAACCTTGCAGTCTGGACCTGAGAGAAGTCCTGTTTGAGGAAAATTATCAAAATACAAACCCTAAGTATAATTTTCAATGCTTTGACAAAAATATTCTTGTGCAATTTGGACTGGTCTCCATGACTAGCATTGGGTAAGATTGAAAAGGTCAGGTTGAACATCATATAGCTGTAGTGTGCTGTGGGAGTCAAACCCACATGCTCCCAGGGAAGTTTGGTCTGTGGGTGACCCTCTCTTGGGAAGAGTTTTCCTCTGGCTGTGGCACTGACCAGCACAGCTTCATCCCCTGGGGTGATCACCCTTACAGCTGCACAGCCCCACAACTGCAGCGAGCCCCCAGGGTGATGGGCAGACAAGGAGAGTCAGTGGTGCTGCCCTCACAGCACTGGGAACCCCTTTGCTTGGGAGACTGCAGTCAGTTTGTAACCAACCTGGGCCAAAACCTGGGGAGCAAAGCTGGTAGGCCAGTGTGTCCTGAGCAAAGAATATTTCCCCTCTCCTGTCCCTGTGCTGCAGGCACTTCTTCCTAGGCAAACTGCCCCGACCCTGGGCTCCTTCTCTCAGTAGTGGAGTTACAGTTGATGTAGGATATGCACTGTGGTAAAAAGGAGTTCTGCAGCTGCAGGTCAGGATTGCCTCCTGGGGGTGGCAGTCAGAGTATCCTTTTGGACCGGAGCTGGATGCGTCCCGGCAGAGCAAAGCAGGTGCCCTAAGCCAGGGTACAGCCACGAGAGATCCCAGCAAACCAAAAATGCTCCATTACTGACAGCAAGGCTCCAGCCACTGCCTGAGAAGACACCGGTTTTGATTTATTGCAATACTATGCCCAAATATATATAAATAAAGGAAATCTGGACAAGAGCTTTTTGATAATATTATTTCACCTTCTGCATAATTCATCTGTTTCTAATAGTTTACTGGACTTTTTCTCTGCAGTTAGTACTGATAGCTGTATTCTGCAAGAAAAAAATGTAAAGTAGGACAAGCGGTTACTTTAAACCAGAAAGGCTATGTGCTTACTTTTGACAGCTACAATCTGACCATGCTAAACTGAATAATAAAAGTTACAGCTGATTTGTGGCAAATGGTAACCTCAGGGGTCTGAGACGGGTTAATTATTGCTACAGTTGCATCTACTGCCTGCAATGCATTTGCTACAGAGGTTGGAGAGATTGTAAAGTTTATTTTTCCAGGTATTATTTGAACCTGTTGCAAAAGAAAAAAAAGGTTTCTATTGAAATCAAACACTATGTTTATTATTAAAAAAAAAAAGTGGGGGTGAATCTGCTAGAATTACTTGATTAAGGAATTAACAAAACTGCTTCTGGAGGAGAAACCTGCTAGTTTTGGTGATTTGTTGTACAAATCCCAATGATAGCAGCAGATCATATACCATTTCTTCTCTATTTTAATTTGTTAATAGAAGAGAAGTCTGATTACAACAAGCAAATCCCATGAAACCTCTAAAATCTGGTAAACATCAGAGATGATAAAGCAAATCTTCAACTTCTACTCCGTATGTATGCACAGTATACAAATGTATAAATCTCTTCAACTTGTGAAGAAAATAAAAATTGAGATAATGCTGCCTTCCTGGTGCTACACTACTACAGTAGTGTGGGCATCTGCACTGGGTTTCTCTTCGCAAAATTGAATATGTAAATTCAAATGCAAACTTGGGTTTAGTTTTCTGTGCTGATACTTTGAGCAGTAATATCCTTTCATGTATTTCTGTAGTGATAGGTTTCCTTTCCTCTGTTTTTAAAATAACAAGTCTCAAACATTAGCCTCTCCTTTGAAATGAAGTTAGAATAAATGAAATTTGAGTTTATTGGGAATGAGGTGAAGTTAATTGAATTAATGAGTTTTGCTCCACTTCTGGACTTCATGTTAGTCTTCTATATAGAGAAAATACTTCTGTTTCAAACTTTTCTTCCAAAATACATTGAGAAGTCCCTTTTCAGTAACCTTAAAAACTTTGTTGAAGTTGAAAACCACCAAAACATCTATATTTAGAAATGTTCAGGTTTTGAGAAAAGTCATCCTTCTCATGAAAACACAGTTAACCAAAGGATGTCCTGATCCTTCCAGTGAGATATCTTTTTAAAAACCAAAATTAGCTGAATAAGAGCTAGATATATTTTTTGTTTCTCTTCTCTTTGAAGGTTGTAGCACATCTAATATCTTGAAAAATAAGGAAGGAAAGAAACCTTATCTCTGTGCCAAAATGCTCTTAGTGTGTGTCAAGTGGCTTCCTGTGTCTTTCAGGTGATCAAATTAGCAATTTTTATTTCTCCCATTCCCAGAACTAATCTGACAATCCTCAAACTACAGTTAATCATTGCTGGTAGAAAAACAACCACTGAAAATCTGGCAACAAAAAAGAGGCAATTTAATATACAAATAGAACATGTAGGAGAGTGTACATTGAGCTGTAATAATGCACTTAAATAATCCCCAGTTTATGAGTGTGTCAGTGAGACTGTGGCAGTCCACTGCGTTGCTGCTGCTGGAGGGCCTGGCTATGGGGATGAGGTGCAGTCTGATCCCAGGGACATGCTGTCTTCATAGCCTTTCTTCCTTCAGTGTTACATTTGAGGTAAGTTTTTAGCTTTCTCTAGCAGAGAAGGATGATTTCTCATAGAGCAGACAGCGGCAATAGCACTAACACACCTATAAAATACCCCATGTTTATGACCACTTCTATGATTGCACAAACCAACTTCCCCAGGGCTCTGTTTTGCATTGTGGAGGGGAGTGGTGATGTTGCCTGTTCCCCCTGTGCCCTTGTCTGCAGTATCTGCTTGAGTGCTTGGAGGTTGTGCAGTAGCAGAGCAGCACTCCCAGTCCTCAGATTGTGGGATCCTACCCAAAATCAGGGCAGAGAACTGATCCAGTACAAAACCAGACCTGAGGCAACCTCATTGGAAGTGCATGGGAGTCTGTAACCAGTGCTGCGCTTTGCTGTCATGTCAGACCATGCTGATACTACTTGTTGTCACTGATATTCACAGAAAGTATGGCTTAAGCCATTCTTAAAGCCTAAGCAAATACTAAGTGCTCAGGATGCATTTCCATGTATGTTGCTAATAATTTTGGTGCAGCATATGTTCTTTGCTCACCCCTCATCTTGTCTTCCTTTGCCAAAGCAGTTCCCCATGACCCCTTCCAGCCCTCTTTTATTGCACATTTGAGGAGCCCCTGATCTGTGGGGCAGCACAATGGTACTAACAGGGCAGAGTGAGATAAGAGCAAGTGCCTGGAGATAGGGGAGTAACTCTGTGGTACTCCCCAAGGTATAAAAATACTCTCTTGGGCTCTGTAGTCAAGTCCTCTTTTGCACCTCCCTTGAGAACTAGACAAGCATTGTGCCAAAATGCAGATTTTTAAATCTGTACCTTAGAAAAGTGTCTTGCTGATGTGATGTTTAGGAGAGACAGGTAACTTGTTTCTGCCTGGTCACTGCTATGATGTTTTCAAATTGAGGTTGTTTGAACACTAAAAACATCAAATAGAATAAAAACTGACTTGAACTTTCTGGTTACCCCCAGGTCATTATAATCCTCTCTAATGAAACTATCTGTTGCAAAAATGGATGAAAGTAATGCTCTTCTTTATTAATATTTTCTAAATCTCCATCTGGAAATACTTGTCTTCTTTTCATCTTTTTTTTTCTTCCTTTCCCCTTAAATCCACTTACAATTATTTTAGCAGCTCTATCAGTGTGGAGACTCTCGTTTTAGTGTTTAACTGAAATAACCTGAGAAATGATTGATCGTTAAGGGAAGATGGCAGCAATCACCCAAGGACAAATCAGGGGGGTATTCATCAGTTTCTGTGGAGTCAGAATCGGTCTATTGATATAGACAATCTGAAACTCCCTAACAAAAACATAATGAAATATAAAGCAGCTTTTTTTTCTTTTTTTTTTTTTTTTTACATTTAGGTAAAATGAATTTCAAAGCACTTCTGTAATTTGAAAAGACTAGTGCACTAGCCTTTAGGCTTTTTTTGCCTGAATTTTGGAGAGCTGATGACAGTAAGATATCTATGTACCACATACAGCTGTGTAGGTCTTCTAAGGCTGGAGTAATCTTGACATCAATAACAAGTAATTAGCACCTATTGACTTGAGCGGATTAGCAGGGTTATAGGAAAAAGAGAACCTGAAAGAGAACACTAAAAACTCTATAAACCTTTATTAGAACAAGTTCTTTAAAATCTCAAACTCTTATATACAATTAAGTAATATTGTGACTTTCAAATATTTACATTACAAAATAATTTGGAACAGCTATTTGATAAAACAGTTGCATATACAGTAATTTCATATCAGAAAGTTAACCAAAGTTGATTTTATAGCCTTCCAATGGGTTTAGCATTACAAAAAAATATTATTTTAATCTCAGAGCAAGAGTTATCTATGAATTTATGACTAACTAAATTTATGACTAACTAGTAACTAAAAAGAATGTTCCTTTTTGCTGAGGTTACTGTTAGGGTTATGTTCTTTACAAGTCCAGGACTCTTATGGAATTAATTAACTGCTGGCAATGTCAGTAACCTTATGTTTGTAGTATTATGGAGGAGTTATTTCTATTTCGTTAAGATACTGATTTTTAACATATGTAGGAGAGATGTTGCCTAATTACCCTTCTTATTATTCATGTATTTCTCAAAAAAATCCTCCTTTGGATCTGTAGCTTTTCCGCCTTCTGCAGAACAAAAAGGCCTCACACTGTAAATTAGATGTCAAATTGCCTTGAAGTGCTGGATAAGTACTGAAATAATTGAGGAAAATGGAAGAAGAGGTAACAGTTCCTTAGGGATCATCACATTTGCTAAACATTTTAGAACAATACACAGTGGAAGAGATTTTCTGTTTGCACGCTTTTTCCTAATTTCTTCTGAGGAATGATAATTTGAGTTATAAGTTGCCAGTAGATGTTACAAGAGGATGGGTTGGCTCAGATCAGGCTGACAATGAGGACATTACAGTAGAGGCCTAAATATTCTGTAGTGCATAGCGATAAAAAAATCATTTTTAAAACCTGTTGATATCTTATCTGCTGTCTGGTTGTCCTTCTTTTTGTTTTGTGGGTTAGAGGACCTGACTATGTGCATCATTTAGGGAAAATTAGGGTGCCTCAACCAAAGATGTCAAGTTAGTATTCATGAACTGGAATATTAGAATGTTTTGGTTTACTAATGTAGGAGAGAAGTTAGATAAGTCCCCTGCAATTCAGTTCACCTACAAGATTAAAACACTGGGAGAAAACAGTGCAAAAGGAGATGACCAGGAACTGATGACAAGTGTAAAACAAACAGGAGTGCAAGGGGCTCACAGGCAAGTAGAAGAGAGAAATATCGAATGGGGTCAGGGAAGAGAGGGGCCAAGGTAGCACCCAGGCTGAAGCCGAGCCCATGAACCCGTTGTCTGCGGAAAGTAACCGGAGTGAGTGGGTGCTGGGCAATGGCCGTGGCAAATGCAGAAGTCAATGTGAAAACGATCATCAAAAAAAGAGACCAGTGGGGTGAAACGGGGCAGTGCAGAGCCAGGCTGAGGTATCAGATGAATGAATGACCCCCTCCGTAGTTAAAGGCTGGGGAAGAAGAACAATGATGTAAAAACGTTTAGAGAAAATAGAAATACTAAAAATCGTATTTGTCTGGTATGGAGGCAATCTGTTAGCATTATCCATAACTATACTGAAATGCAAACTACTTGGCCAAGGAACTGCCCAAAGCATTATTTTGTATTTTTAAATGCCTAGAAAGTACCTGAAGAAGAAAATAGATTCCCTAGCATGTCAGATTTTAGAGAGGGTAAATGACATATCCTGGATAATCATAAAGCTCTAACTGAGACATAAGTTCTGGGCAAAATTTATTTTAAAGTTTGATATAGAGATTGATTAATCATGAACACCAGAATACGAATTAATGCTTATTGGCATGAGCTTACAGAATATAATTCACTCAAGGTAAACTTAAAAAATAAAATATATAAGTGAAACTAAATCTCTGAGAAACTGACTTGGAACTGTGCAGCATTTTATCTGGCATAAGGACCACCTAGAATTAACATTAATCCCAAACCATCAACATGCACAACACAGGCCCTTATCAAATGCCATAGCAGAGTGAGGTAGTGCATTGTGCTGTCATTGATGTGTGGCTAGGACAGGATTCTGACATCATCATGTCAGAACTGAGTTATGTCAAACAATGTCGGTTTTGGGGGTCGGTTAATTTTCAAAAGCAAAAAAATAAAATACAAAAGCAAAGACTCCTTTCTGTCCCAGCTGTGCATCAGCTCTCTTCAGGGAGAAGGTGGTGGATGTTGGACGTGGGGCTGTGTGGGCTGGAGCAAGGTAGGGCGAGAGTCACAGGAGAGTCACTGGGGAACTGCTGGGTCCCCACTGACTGCCCTCCAACCATGCAGGTGGTAATGGTCCCAAAAGACATCTTTTTATCTTGTACCATTAAAGAAATGTTCTCTGTTTTGGGCATCCTCAGGTTACTGCTTTGCAAACTGTAGGAAGGCTGAGCATAACATATTTTTCTGTTAGAATGAAGTTGCTAACAAAGCTGCTACTGAAAAATATCTACTACTGTTTTTTAAAATTTTCTTAATTTCTTCCACTTTTTTTTCCCCTGCATTATTTTAAACCAATATTCTACAGAATGGGTTTGCTGTCAGGAAATAGTGGAAATGTTTGTAAAAGAAAAAAGTTGTTAGACTGAGCTTAAAACACCTTTTTCAAAGTTAAAAACCATCCAAGCAGGGAAAATCTATTTACCATTACTCATCAATTAAATCCAATATTTGTAATAAATAGTTTTGGACAATGATGAAGTGAAGTCTTTTATTCTTTGAGGAAATTACTGATCAAGTCATATTCAGTAATGAATGAATGTTGTTAGCTATAAGCATTCTTTCCTTCTATATTGTGACACATCCCTTGTTATTCACAAAGGTGAGCCATCCTCTGTATTTGTCAGCTGTTAGTGACACTTAGAAGCCATCCCAGAGGCTTGGGGCATTTGTTTTCTCTCTTTAACCAAGATATGCATGATAACTTATTAGTGAGTTATTTGCAGGCAAACTAAAACCGATCATATTAAACATGTATTGAGTGGGAAGGCACTCTATATTTAAATAGAAGATGAGGATAGGTAGGATATGATAGGGTAGGATATAAGATATGGTAGGATGTGAATCTGCTTTTTTAAATAAGGCAAAGGAAGCTTTGCACGGACATGGATCGGCTTTTAAGTATGTTACATATTTAAACTACATCCCTAAGAGACTTGCTGTAGAAAATCAATGGACACAGTTGTAACATTTATATTCCCACCCTGAGGTATCCCAGGAGTCTGATTTTTTCTCAGTGTAATTAAAGGTGACCAGGCACACTTAGAAGTCCATGTCTTTCAAATATTGCAAGCTCAGTATTCAACAACAGAAGCAGCAGAAAATGTACTGCATCTGAAAACCCTGACAGAGTAGTCACGCATAACACATACTCATCTAAACCTGTGTTTGGTGTGAGTACTGAACTGTTCAATTTTTCAAGCTCACTTATTTAAAAAAAAAAAAATGTTTTCAAGTTGAATATTCCTGAAGTTGGTGGTTAGAGAACAGCCCTCGGCAGGGAGGAGACTTACATGGAGAGAGCTAGCCCAGGGCGCTCATCTATGGAGATAATGAACTGAAAGGCAATCTCAAAATAATAGTTTTCACTTCTGAGATGCCTTTAATTTGAAAACCAAAAAACACACTACAGATAGAGTCCATGCCCTTGCTGGGCTGCAGTCACTTCTGACTATCCTTTGAGAGGCTTCTCAGCTGCTCTCTCTCTGTCCTCAGAGGTGGTCTGTCAGTCCTAGCGTGGTACGTCCCCAGCAGATGCTCTGTGCAAATCAGGGCACCATTCAGAAAAAGCAAATTGAAAAATAAACATTGCATAGGCATGAGCTTCACATCCACAAAGCCAGGGCTGTCCAGAATTATGGACATGGAAACAAACACCCTCGAAAAACAAAACAAAGAAACCCGCCAAACTTTGAACAGAAGTGGTTTTAAGTGCTCCACAATACAAAAGTGCAGAATGAGATAGAATCATGAACTATTTTGAGAACCTGGGGGGGGGGGGAAGAGGTTTCTCTTGATTTGTGAGGAATGTAATTGCAGAAAGAATTTAAATCAGTCTCTAATCTTGCTACTGTGCTTTTCTTTTTTTCTTTTCTGTTTTTTCCTTCCCCTTGGTGATGTTTCCTTTCTGAAGACCATATGTAGCAGGACACAACCAAAGCATTTGCTTGTCTGGCCTTTTGAGGTGAATTAAATCCAGTTCTTCCAATATCTGGGGGATGGTTAGCTTGTGTGCTGCTTCCCTTTATCCAGTTCTTTGCTGTTCTGACTTCATGATTCACCATCACTGTGTACACACAGGAAAGAAAAAAACACACCGGTGTCATGCTGTTGGGTTAGTTGTCTCAGCAGGAAATAATATGAAAAAGTATCTCTGGAGTCTACGTGAAGGTGTTACCAGAAAACAAATCTGTCAGTCATGCAACAGATGAACAGACTCCATCTGTAGTGTTGGATGCTGGCAGCAAGGGCTGCTCTGATTTCTCTGATGGTTAGTGGCTGCCCAGCACAGCCTGTCTCCTGCTCCGAGGCCTCTTTCCACAGGTGAGGATAACTTTTTATAAATAGAATTTTTGTATTACATCTGACCTTGTAACAGGTGCATTTTCTCTTTGTCCCACTGGTTCCTGCCCAGCTAGTTTGTTCCCTATCTCTTTCTTAATAATGTTCTCAATTATGTTCATGCCAACGTTAAAAATGAGACATCTTTTATCGGCTGACTGGATTTCAGGGTTTAACAGCATTAACAGCAGGGTTTTAAACCACTTTCGAAGATAAAAGAGCCACTCATAATATTTTACATGTTTTTTATGTCCCTTGTCAAACTGAGGCACATCCTGGGAAGGCAGTACTTCTTTCTGTACTAACTTATTACCCACCCAGAACATCTCTCCATAAGAAAGACTCACCCTTTTCAGATAGAAAGACTAGGAGTGTGCCCAGCAGCACCCAAGGCAAACCAAATCTCTCAGGAGGTGTGATAAAGCATAAGGGGATTGCTTGTACTCCACATCCTACAGCAACCCATGCTGTGACGGGGACAGGCTGTGCTGATTTTGCTGGGGGAAGTAACAGTCCTTGGAGCAGAGATTGGTTTTGTACCCTCTTGTGCACCACAGGAGAATCAGCCCTTGCCTGCTGGCCCTGCTTCCACTGCCTGCTCCTTCCTGCATGGACAGGATGGGAGCCCTGGCCCCAAGGAGACTGGGGAGTTTTCTGTGCTCAAGCACAATCAGGATTTTAGCACTAGGTTTCAAAGCCAAGACATATTATTTCAAATACATATTTTGAAAAATGTATATAATTTTTGAAAACATATACATATATTTGTAACTTAGCTTACATGCAAGGTAGGTGACCTCCACCTACCAAGGAGCCTGGACTGTCATATATTGCCTCCTGTGCACAAATGTGCAGCCTTGATGCTCATGAGTAAAAATTTTGTTATAATAATAGTTTTGTTTCATTTTACTTCATAGTCTTTCACTTTCCTTGCTCAAAATAGCTGCTGAAAACATCTATTTATCTGTATGTAGTTCTCTTTCTAACATTATTTATTCATCTAAGTGTTTGATCAAGAAAACCAGCAGATATTGGTCTGATAGGGTTCAATTGCAGGAATAAACAGGAATCAGGTTTTTTCATTGTTTACCCAAAAATCTCACCACTTCAGATACCTTTTCTCATTGAAATAAAGCATATTTTGAAATTTTATGTGTAACGAAATTTGCAGAATTAGCTCAGACTTAAGGGAAACACTCGACTTAGAAATATTTTACCACCATGGGGTTCTGTTCTTTAAACTTTTAAAAACTTTCATATTAAAAAGTCACTTACTCTGAAAGATAGTTTTGGAACAACTTTCATTCTGAAAACATCAAAATGTCACTATTGAAATGGTTAGTCTCATATAGTTTCAAAATTATATCACAATTATTCATAGTTCAAAACATTCTGGTCTTGATGAATTTCCCCCCAGCGTCTTTATGAAGCACAGAAACAACATGGCCATCTCTGTTCAGTGAGGCCTTGAGATGTTTCCCATATTGAAATGTCATCAATAAAATCTAAAAGAGAAATTACCATAATTTGAGGAGAATTTTGCCCAAACAAAGCAGTCTTTCAGAATCTGAAATTGAATCTAATAATCCCACACTTTGTATTCAGCTAATATCCTTTGTCTGAGCAGCTCTGAATGTTTTAGAGATAAATTTCCTATTTTTATTTGCATTTTTTTGCCTTTCCACAATTTCTCTATAGTCTGATTCTAAGGTACCAGTCACAAGAAAATATACTTAAATGACGTGTGTGCCTTTGCTCTGACTGAAGCATATTTGTTGGAACAGGGTTGCTTTTTTGCATCAAGGCTTAAGCCTCACTATATTATTCTGAAGTGGCAATAACTCTGTTTGACAGGTTGAAGAACTTGAGGTAAGGTGTAGCCTAAAGATGCCTTTTGACAGCCAAGAGCAAAAACACCTCTTTCTGATGGGGTTAATGCAAATCCAATACAAAAGCACTTTAGCAAGGATGATATTTAAAATGTCAGCTCAAGCTGGTATGTCATGATGATTTTTTTTCTGAAAATGAATTGTTTAAGTTTTGGAAAGTAAACTTAATGCTAAGGTTGGTGTGCCTAAAAAGCCTTTCAGAGTATGACTGACTTTTGCTGGTGTTTGCATATGACTCAAGCATGCTTTGTCCTATACTCCCTGCTATAGTCAGTGGAATGCTCAGCAAATCTGCTTTTAGAGAACCACTGCGCAGCTGGCTCTCCTTACAATTTTCCCCCTCTGAGTTATCGTTTAGAGGCAGGAAGGGAAGACACAGATGGCTAGCAAATCCAGGATCTTTTCCAGCTGCTCAGGGTAAAATTAATGTGCTTGCTTACATTTGGAACCTAGGATCTAAGTTTTTTTTTAAACAAAACTAAACTAAACTAAACTGACAGCACAACAATGATGATTTCTCTTGCAATAGGTGTAGGCAGAAACCTTTTAAATACAAATGGCTGCACTGGACAAGCCCCATTCAAAAGGTCCCCTGAAACTGCAGATTTGGAGCAACTGAGTTGCAAACTCCAGCAGTGGTGATATAACATCCCGGCTATTTCATTCCTGGGCAAGAAAACTCAGGAAAGACAACTAGGATATTATGAGAGTCCACAGTGGGAGGTGCAGTTCTGCCAGAGAGACATATTCATCTGAATTATCTGGTGCCATGGGAAGCAGAAGACCCAGGTCCCCTTCCTGCCACCTGTCCCTGCTCCTGGCCTTGCCTGATTGCATCACTGCTTCCACTGCACCGGGGATTTTCTTGGCACATAGGATAGTTTACTTGTTTGTTATCATAACCTGGCACAGAGGAGCTGCTTTGCCCACTACCCAAAACGCAGCTGCAACACAAGGGTGCGGGCAAGGGCAATGTACAGCCTCTTGTTTCCAGCTGGAAATAGAATTTTTAATTAGGGAAAATGGGAGTTTGAGAGGGGTTTAGGAGTTCTGGCCAAAATACTGAGGAAACCAGCCAGGAAGATTTTAAGTTTGCAAGCTGTCAGGATTGCGGTTTTGCATCCCTCTGGGATCTCTGCTTGTACTATGAGCTAGCGCCAGCTCGGGGGGAGTGCTGCACCAGGGCACCGGGAAGGTCCTTTAGGTTTCTCTGGGGTCAGACAAGTCCCTGTCTGGCAAGTCACAGCTCCAGGCAAAACATCTGGCAGTGGTTCTCAGGGACCTATAGGCACCAGACGACAGAGGGGAACTGGGTGCCTGCACTGGTGAAGAGTGCCAAGGAAGCTATGCTGAATGCTTGTATTAACACCTTGGGAAACTGTGATTAAAGTCTGATCAGCAAGTGTTGTCTGTCTTGCACCAGTTTACAACTGCAAGATTACTTAGGGCTGCAATTTACTGGCAGAGACCTTTTTAGAAATAAGAGTGTCAAGCCTTTTGTTTAAGTTGAAGTCAAAGTCCCTATATATAAAAACTTCAAAATTTATATAGACCAGAGAATCACTCTGTAATTACATACAAAAAATAGATTATTTTAGATTATTTTTACTGTATTTCTTCAAATAATATAATGAATTAAAGTACCTTGGGTTGGCAATTGATTCTTTTTCTTCTTCTCTTACAGTAGGCAAACATTCACAGTCAGCTGAAAAAGGATAAGAAACAAGACCATAGTTACTCTTGGCAATTCTTCTACATGTATTTCAAAAAAGCATCAATTTTTATCATGCAGTCTCTCTAAAATATAGATCTGTGGATACACTTCTGCACTGTGCTATCTGCACAGACCCCATAGCATAAATGTTACACATTTTAAATCCTCCTTCCTTTTGATAAGTGTTGCCAGAATTTCTTTATTACATATATTTCAGTTATTTATGTACACCTATACAAATTAACTATTTTGACAACTGCTTCCCTACAAACTGCCATGGGTAGGGTTGTTTGTTAATCTTCCATTGTTTATAGTTGCACCTATGCATTATAGTAGAGCTGGGAATTTGGGGCTGGAGTTTAGGAAACACTCACACACACACGCACACAAGTATGTAAAATATTTATTTCCTTCTCTCCACAAAATTTTAAAAAATATTTTACAACACTATTGTCCTGTGTAGTACACTTAATGTGTCTCTTTCACTATTGCCACTTAGCACATGTTTTCCACTGGAGCTTACAGACCTCAAAGGTCAAAACCCCATCACATGGAGCACTGTGCTAACACAAAGAAATGCTCCAAAGAGTTTTATGTCCTGAAAAACAAAGCATCCCTCGTAGGTTAGGCAAATGAGCCATTTGGATATAAGGCAAGGGACCAGGAATGAAAAAAATATCAGTGTTTCAGCATTTCCTAGCCAGTGAAAAGCTGTTCGGGGTTCAAAATCAGGCCTCGGTTAATTCACGCCTTACCAAAGACCCGCATTTTTTGAGGAGAGCCTTGAAGGAGAATGCAGGGCCCTTAAGGATTTTGACTGGGAGACTACAGTCAAGAGGAAAATGAAGGGGAACATGCAAGATACTTAGAGGGAACTGAGAAGGAGCTGAAGATGCTGCCACTGGTAGTTACTGAAGATTCTAATTGCTCCATGGGCTGATAGACTTGCAAGAGAGGGGAAGGATGTATTCATAGGTTCCTGACAGCAGCTTTACTTTACAGGTCTGAGCTACAAACAAATGCATATTTCTCCTACAATAACACAATGTGCAGCACAAAACTCTAGAAATTCTGAAGACTGAAAGGACTAGATGCTTCATAGAAATTAATATTTAGCATTAAAAATGTGTATTTAAAAATATAAATAGCCCTCACAGCTATTAACAATAGCTGTTAACAATATGTGTGTTTAATAGAAATGTCTACTGGAAACTGAAAATATTTATGAGATTCCACCACGTGTTAAAAATAAACTCCCACACAAACTAAAATACTCCTCTGAAAAATTCTACCCCTGACATTTGTGCAGTTATTTTAGTAGGAGGGAGCCAAGATCACAACTAAAAATGTTGTAGGAAAAGCAGTGACATGCATACAAAACACCTTACGTTGATTTTCTACGCGTGGGATCTACGTCAGCTAGCAAGAGAGGGAGAATGGAGTAGAGGGGTTACTGTGTACCATTTTTGTTCATGCTGTTCATCCATTTATCAAGCTCTTCCATTTCTATCTCCATAACAGAGGGCGTGTCTTCTTCAAAAATAGGACTTGAAAGAAGAGAGGGGGAAGAAAAGCATTACACAAAATGTTAATTTGTACAACTTACAATCTTGTGATTTTGTACGACTCTTTCATAATTCCAGACACATGTATTATCTGTGGAAAGCCATCTGAGGAGATGTCTGCCCAACAGGTTTGAACCAAACAGCTGCAAACCGATGCAAGGGAGCAATGCTGAGATGCTGGTCCCGGGCAGAGGTAGAGGGGGCTGAGACATAACATGCAGAGGGATTCAGTGCAGCCTGAGGTGTGCCAGAGCACAAGATTACTGCAGCTTCTTGAAAACTGTCCCTGCTGTAAATAGAAAACTAAAAAATAAGATAGTTTGTCTCTACCCTGCTGGAACACGTGGCAAAAGTCCCATTGCTCCAGTGATAAAATCAGAAGGCCTAATGTTTCATCATAGCTGTGACTGACATTTGTAGTGACTTCGAAAGGAAAGGTCATGGGTAGAGTAACTGCATTTATTTAAATGCCTCCACTTAGCTTCCTTTTTCTTATCATTCCTGCGGTCATAAGATAGAAAAAATACTTTTTAGCAAAAAACCATTTTTCCTTCCTAGATCCAATTTATGAACTTTCAGCATTGATTAGCAAAATGGAGCTCAATAAAAGGTAACAATAAAAATTATCACCCTGAAAGAGCCACACAGCTTTTGGCTTGTTTTTCCAGCATCTAAGGCATTGCTCCCGTGGCAGCCAGGCAAGCCTTTCTGCCTCACCTCTGAGTGAGAAGACAAACTTGAAAAACAGGGGAGCAAGACACAGGGCTTATTCTGAACAGTAAAAGCTCATGATGAGTCTGGGAACTGATCCCTTTGCTTCTGGGGTACCTCATGCGTCTGGTGGCTGACGGAGCAGGAGGTGCCTAGAGCAGGCGCAGCAGGGGCTGCAGGCTGTGGGTGCCTGCGCAGCAGTGCTCGCCTCAGTCACCGCATCTCCTCCTGCTCTAGTCTTACACCTTCAGCCAGGTACTGAAGTCACACTTTAGCCATCTGTAGAGATAGTTAGCTGGTGCAATTGATGGCAAAAAGTAATGGTGTTTAGTGTATGGTAAAATTAAAACAGGTGGCAAAGGCAACAAAATTCATAATGTCCTGTTAGAATAAAATTAAAAAAAAAATTAAAAAGAGAGATATTCATAAAATTTACCTTTTCACATTTTCACTTCCCAGCTCATCTGGAAAAGAAGAAAGTTGGTGTTTATAGTTCTGCATGATATATACCTCTTTGTATATACAAGGTCCAGACAAGGCAAGCAAGCCTTGGATAGTGTCAGGTAAAACAGGTTGCATTTTCAAAAGGCATGAAAACTAAATTGTAGATGAAAGACAAAATATCTCATCCTGTTTGTAATTTTCAGAGGAACCCATTATTTTTAACTAGCAGCTCATTATTAACTCAGCCATGCTGGGAGGAAGCCAAGTGTCAGTGCTGCAGTGGGTGGGACAGGGCAGATGCACGCTTCCCTGAGCAAAACAGATGTCATGAGAGAAATGGTATCCTGAAAAGGAACCACTTCTGCAAATATATTGTTCACGGGTGGCATTGGGACATTTTTCTGCAGATTACACACAGGCAATCCAGCTCTGTCTGGAGACTCTGGGAGGCACTCATGGAGAGAAGAGGGGGTTGGACTTGCATGGCAGATTAAATCTCAGTCAGGCAAATGAAGCTGAACTAGCCAGATGTCAAAAAGGATCTAAAGCTACTTATGATCCCAAGACAAAGTAAAGATGGGGGAGAAAATGATGTAACAGATAAATAACTTTCCTTCCAGGAATCGAGTGACTGAAAAGCCTGTCTTAAATTAGCTTATTTTTAATTCATTTTTGCCAGTGGGTGCTGATACCTCCCAGTTGTTCCAGTACTCCTGCATTTCCTGACTGCAGGGCCACACAAAAACTAGAGAGCCATCTGCCCAAGCCTTGAGGATGCTCCAAGCTCCTAGCTCCAAGCAGTAGGCACAGGGCAAGAGAACCCAGGATTGTGTTCCTGAAAGGTGCCACATTTCCTATCTCTCTGAAGAGTGTACCTGCACCTCAAATCATCCAGAAACAGGTAGGCAACTAGATGCCTGGTTGTGAATTCAGTTCTTTAGAGGGAGATGCAGTGATAAGGCAAATGCAGCCTAAAAACACCCTGAAAAATTTACTTAAAATCTGTGTTGAATGTGTTCAACTGCCTGCAGGCTGAGGAGCTTACAGCTGCACTCTGGCTCTGTAGGGACACTGATACAACCATTTCAGAACTTCACTCACCAGATGTGTGGTTTTAATATGACACTTCAGTTTGTTTTCTGTGACTTAACACTCCAAGTTACCAGTTTCTTTGCTAAGAGATGAAGGCACCTTCCTGAAGCACTGCTCACCCTACCACAGCACCCAGGCACTCTGACCATGGGATTCCTAGCTCATTTACTGTGATGTTTTCATAACAGCCACTATCCTGTGGGATTGGGATCCCTTAAAATTGTTCCTTAAAATGGAACAATTGTTCTTATTTTACTGAAGCTCCAAGCAACTTTAACTTGTGGGTAGTATAGGTGATAGAAGCATTAATTTCACTTTGCATGAAGTTATTTAGCATAAAGGGAGAATAAGCATTTGCAGCCACACAGTTACATCCCTAAGTGTTCTCAGCATTGCCAGGAGCTGGAGCTCAGTGCCACAGCTCCCATGGATGTGCAGCATGAGCAGGGGGTGTGAAGAAGGAGAATTAGCTCCTGCCCAAGTAGAGGTGCGTGCCCAGGTACTGCTGCCAAGGAGGATCCTTCTCCTATCTGTCGAACGTGCAACTACAGTCAGAGAAGAACATCCTAAATGTGGCATCATGGGCCTCCAAATAACATTTTGTTTATGTTGAGCACATCCTAAAAATATTCTTTTGATACACAAGAAGACAAATTTACCTTGCTTAGACTTTTTCCTTTTATGATGTATTACGAAAAATGTGATCAATAAAATCAGCAGGACCAGCAGCACGACAGGGACAACATATATCAAGATAGACTGTTCTGCTGCTTCTAGGCTGTCCTCATCGTTCACAGCATTCGGTTCACCACTTGAAGTACTTTCTGTTTCAAAGCTGCTTTCAGTAGCGCTTGTCGCAACAAGTACTGTCTCATGGTCATTCACGGTCGAAGAACCCATAGCAGGATGAGATGTTACTGTAACAGTGGGTAATGTTGATGGTCCATCTCCTGATCCATCATTTTCAGGGCCTGTCAAATATAGGAGGACAACTTAACATTTTATGGATTTCTTTAGTATTATCAGTGAGTCGCAGTGTACAGCTTTAGTATTTACTTTCTATTTCATGTCTTTAAAAGATTAGCAGATGCCCCATACACACAGATTTGAAGTCTTGGGCATCAGATGTAAAATTAGATCACAAATTTATAACAAAATCTTACCAGTTGTGACCATGTTCTTCGGCTGGCTTTTGCTGGGACAAGTCAGCATGCGTGGTCTGTCTGTACAAAGCTGCCTTGCACAAACAGACTTCTTTTCCTGCAGGTTGACATCCGGCCTTGCTTACACATAAAATTATTTTGCTTCTCAGTAAACCACACTAGGCTGTTTTGCTCCTCAGTCTTGGCACATACATCCCTCCCCTTACCCAAGGAGTTAGGTACTCCCTTCAGGGAGACCATTATCCCTGGTTCACTAATTCCTTTGGTTCATGCATCTCCCTGTTTCTGTGCCTTTCTCAAATTTGTTAAGTTTGTCTCAATGTGAAAAACAGAATTGGTGAAAGGAAGTCTGAAGGGTGCAGAAGCTGCTGACTTCCACTTATGCCTGGGCTAGAAGAGGTGGTAGTAACACAGGGACGTTACTGGGTACAAATGCAATTAACTGTTCCTCTGTCTGATCCTACAGGCTGGCTGAAGGAGCATATGGTAAAGCATTAATGCTGATTATTCCTCATAAATGCTAAGACTGGGGGTTTTGAACCTCAGTTTTGGTTTTGGTTTCATTTATCATGCATTTTGCAAGTGGCTAAAATTTGCTATATTGGTAATAGTGAAACAAGTGGTTTTTTGAGGCTAATTAAGACTCTGTATTGACTGTCACAGAGTGTAAAGCTAAAAACAAGTATAGCAAATTATGAGCAGGAATCAGTCCTTAGATATATTACGATAGCATGCTTCCTAATGCAAAGCCTTCAATAATTTTCTTAGCATGAAATTAAATGATAGGGGGTTTGTGTTATCTGTCCTTTCACATACAATGCTGGCACAGTGCAGGTCTCATTTTATGCAATAAAGCAGGATGGGATTTCATGACTTTCGCAATGACATGTTTCTCCTCATTCTTGTAAAGTGCTGGGCAGCCATAGTTTCCACTAGAGTTAGCAAGAGCTTGTTTTCGGCACCTTAGTGCTGGCATTTCCAATCTCACAGGACTGGAACCAAAAGTACTTAGCATTTTAAATGCTTTTGTAAACACATTAATCTTCATAATGGCCCTGAGAGATGAGCAGTTATCATCTCCATTTTACAAATGAGAAATCAGAAGGACAGGGATGCTGTCCTTCCAAGGGACACCAAGTGAGAGAGGAAAACTGGGATTAGAGCGCTATCTCTTGCTTAATCCACCCTGCAGCATCTCCTCTCTCCCACCAGATTTGTCTTGAAGAGGAGATGAGTATTTAATGAGACTGTATTTCAGTTTCACATGAATAAAATTATTTGAGTGTGACAGCAGTGTTCTATCTAGATTTTTATGCTGTGCATATCACACAGGCACCTGATTGTTTTATTCTTTCCTAAAAACTAGGAAAGAATTTGAATACTTAATAAAGAATATCTAATACTTGTATATAGTTTTTAGTACTGTGAAGGTCACCAGACTGCTGCACCACAACAGGACAATGAAAATGATAGCTCTTTAGTCACAAAGCACTTTGTATCTATAGTCTCTCTGTTGCTTTCTTCTGTATTTATTATTTCAATCAAGAGCAAAATACTATCTCTGCCTCTCTTGCAGGTAATGACCCCTTATGCCACCCCTTTCCGTGATCTGCTAGCAGTCCTTAATCCTATCGCAGAGAACAGGAGGGAGAGCTTCTCTCCCTTATTATTTTGGCCATTTGACTTTTCTTTCCCAAGTTTATAGTTCCTAGTGCCTGCAGCGACTCCATCTGGATTGCTGCTGTGCAGAGCAGACAGGTAGTACCAGAGATATTTGTGCCACAGACCGTGGTGTGATAGACCATGCCACTGGCAGAGCTGATGGCCCACTACAGCCTCACTGAACCCCTTCAATGACCTTGCTCATTTTCTTCCTTTAGCCATCGTCCTTGAAACCCATTGCCTGACACATTTGATATATCGAGAGGGACAAGCCTGTTGCTTAAAATAGTATGAATGTGAAAGGGTGTGGAGAACATACTTCGTTTCTCGTTTACGCTTAGGGTTAAAATGGATTTTTCAAATGTCTAAAGCACGGTGTGGCTTTAAGCAAAGCAAACAGTCACACCTCATTAACTGAAGTGCTAAAGCTTCAGCTGCAGAGTATGCTGTGCTTGATTTCCGAGACTTTTCCAGTATCTCTGATATTTTTCCTGTTTTTGAGCTATGAAGCAGACTTAAAATCATTTTTCTCTGTCTGAAATAGAATTACCTTTTCTAGTCTCTAGGCAAAGAAAATGGCAAATCAGAGGGAGTGACCTTGCTGCCACGTACTTTTGTTCACTTTGCATAATTCCAGGGACAAAACAGCATCTCTCCAGGAACACCATTTCCTCTTACAGAGATCTTTTCTCTGAGTGAATTAAATATGTCTTTCAGCAGAAGGGCAGCCAATTGCAGAATGTTCTTGCAAGGATATTGCTCTTATTTCCTGCGTTTTACCTGCTGCCTCAACATATCTCCCTCCTCTGTCACCTCTGAGGACCAGAGCTCGGACCAGAGGGATGTCATACCTGTGACATGGCAGTTGCTCTCACTCTCAGGCCACCCATACATCACACTTTTTACAGAGTAGGAGAGCACAACCTGCACCAGGGTTGGCCTGGTGGCTTGCACCATGGAAGTATTTGTACCTCCAGTTTGGCAGGCAGAGACAGGCTCAGGCCTCCCGTGGCTTGCCGCAGCCAACTGCCCTGGGCCCATGAGACCCACGTGGCCGGCCTCAAGAGAGCTGCTGTTTTTCACAGTGTTTCAGTTTGAAGTGCTCAAAATAGCAAGTGGGCTGTGTTGCAGCTGACTCCAGTGGCTGTTTTGTAGGGTGAATGAATGAAAGCTGGGTGTTGCAAGGTTTGGAGCAGGGCAGAATCACATCTGAAAGCTGGAGATTTTGTGAGATGCTATTCAAACGTTTTCTCTGTGCCAGATGTGCAGTGGTAATTCATATCATGAACTGTCTTGTTAGCTCTGCTGGGGTTTCATCTTGCAGAGATCTATTGCCTCCCTGCAAATGGGAATCTGACCATAACATAACATATATCAGGATGGAAAACCAAGGCCAAAGGAGTGCAACAAGCAGCAAGTCACATATGATCATGTACATATCTTCTTGACTTTGCAAAGCCCATGCCCTTTCTCTTGCTGAGCTCAGCCTCATGCTGTTGGCTACAGTCCAACATCCATACTCATCCCTCTGCACAGTTTGTCCAAGGAGCATGTGCTCATACAACAACTGCGTCAGCTTCACTTTTGTCTGAACTGCCTGGGGCACAAATGCTGGTGACTTCTTCCCATGTTGAGGGAAGTGGATGGGAACGCAGCACAGCTTCAGACCAGCCCGTATTGTCACTTTCCATGCTTTCAAGAGCAGAAGGAAGAGGCGCTGGCACACAGCTGCATCCCACCCTGATGGGGAGGTGGGCACAGCTGGGACTGGAAGCTAAGAAGCTGGAGCTGGAAGTTAAGAAGTCCT